>NC_059428.1:121109339-121740173 GCF_021028975.2 Sphaerodactylus townsendi
CTTTGAATGTTAGAAAAAGCCAAAGGTACTTAGTTAGCTGCCAAAAATGCCTTTTAAGAAATCCCTCAAAGCCATCAGATCATTTTGTCTGAGGCAGACGATAGACCAGTGGCATCTGAAGAGGCACCTTTTCTACAACAGATACTGTTCCTTGCCTCCTGGCTGTTCAAGCTGTTTAATAAATACCTTTCACAGGTGCTCATATGGATTATTTGTCCTTGCTAAAAAAAAAAGAAACAACCCATTTAAACAGAAAACCCCTGCTTCTATAATTCATGACTTCATACTGAAGAACAAAAACAGCAGATTTTAAAGACTTTCACATGTCTGAAGTTAAGTGGAATAAGGTCAGGCAAAGGAGACTGGGTTATCCTAACCCAGGATTTCTGCCAGAAATTATTCTGAATGAATGATTACTACCTGTGCTTAACCCTCCCTCTGAAATCATGGACCATGTTTCCGATGAAAGGGTCTAGGAGAGCCAGCTCACACACCCATGCTGCTGGAAATGCATAATAGGTCAGCCACCTACACAGATATTAATGTTTGCTGCAGCTTTCTCCTCTCCACAAGCAGGGAGCTGCCGAATTCACTGGGTGAATCAGTCTGGCATTTTAGGTGATCTGAAAATGTGGCTGTGTTTGTAAATCTTCTTCTACGCCAATAGCATCCTAGATTCTGACTGTCCCCATGCTTCCGTCAGCCTTTTCTTTCTGTCCCTGAAAAAAGAGACGCTCTGAAACTCTATCCCTGCAGACTGCATTACTACGTCCAAGCTTTCAGCACCGGCAATACAACAGCTCACGGCTCTTACTGTCTGCTCATTTCAAATTTTGATAGATACCTGACATCTCAGGAGGAGGGGGGCGCTTTGCGTTTTTTATCCTGGCAGGAGCAGGTTTCTACCAACGGTGCTTCCAAAAGCAAGGCAACACAAAAGAAACATTTAAAACTTCAGCCTGGGGTATCATTCCATCGATAGAACCACTCCGTGACCCCATATCAGAGTGAACTCAGCATGATCAATTAATGCTGTCTGGTAAACAGATCTGTCCCTTTGGTTACTGTGAAACTGGATATTTCTTCCTGTGCTCCCACTGATGCAGAGAATAGAAATTATACCAGTTCCAGCTTAGGGAACCAAGTTACATAAATACTGTATATCATCCAATTGTCCACTATTAAGGATAATTCAGGTCACACACTTTTAAAAAAAAATTCCCAATTCAAAATGTAGAAAGTTCGGCTCAAGATAGCACAGCAAATAATTTTTAAAATATTGTTTCAAAACATCAGATGCAAAGGAGCTGAAAACCACCACGGTATGACTTGTGAATCCAGCAATATCAAATCAAATTGACGTTTAGTATTTCCATTGATGTCCTTGGTAGTACTATCAAATAACCAGTGGAGGACTAGGCTGGCCAGTTTCTTTCACAACGTTTGTACATGCATGAACAGAGTGGTGCTAACCCATGACACGTATGGTTCTGCTGTGGCATTTCTTTGTTGCGTTGAATAGGAGAAGGATCCACTCAGCAGCGGTCGTGGTAACAGCAGAAGCAGTTAAGGAAAAGAAAACACAGGAACCCAGGCGTTGTTCACTTCAAAGAACAGAAGGGTTTTATTCCTTGTTTCCAAAATCACAAAACAGTCTGACAGAGTGCAGCGCAGCAACTGTATAACCAAAGCACGCATAGACCAAACTGTTCTGTGCATATACATAGAGACATACAACCAATCAGGGAGCAGTGATGCAATCACACATGATGTGCTTAGTCATGGTTGCATCACCCACTGAAACTAGGTGAAAGGTAGAGTATTGCATCAGCCAAGCTGTCAAGTAGATTTTGGTGATCTAACTGTCAAGTCCTAACACCCCTTCCCAAAACTACTATGACAGCACCTTTATTACTTTCAGCTGTTCTAACATTGTCTGATGCTTATTCTGTGACACAGCTTTAGTAAACACATCAGCAACATTTCGCTCTGTCTCAACATAGGCAAGTTGAATAGTTCCATTCTGTACTAGCTCTCTAACATTCTGGTACTTTACTCCTATGTACTTAGTTCTTGTCTTCATGTTTGCAGTCTCTGCTAATGCAGTGCAGGTCTGTGAATCATCAAACACGATTATAGGCTTCTTTATTGATTCACCTAACTCAGTTAGCAGTGTCTCAACCCAAAGTAATTCTGAACATGTTTCAGACAATGCGCAGAACTCAGCCTCAGAAGTGGACAGGCTGATTGTGGTCTGTTTTCTAGAACACCAGGTGATAGCTACATCACCATACTGAATGACAAAACCAGTACAGGACTTCCTGTCACCACAGTCTGCAAATGAACTATCTGCAATAGCACACAACTCTGTGCTTTGCGTGGACTGGATCAGTAAACCATGATCAGCAGTTCCTTTTAAGTACCTAACCACACGTTTAACACCCTCCCAATCATGTTTGCTGGGCTTGCTAGCTTTTCTGCTTAGCGCACTAACAGCAAACGCTTATATCTGGGCAAAACGATGTCCAGTTAGATATATGTAGTGTGGGAGACTACCTACAAACAGATTTATACAGTTCAGGATTGTTGAACTCCTCACTTTCATTAACTTTCTGAAAGTCTAGGGACGATTGGTGTTGTGGCAACCCTTTGCGCTTTGACAATCTAGTCTTGCACACCAATTCTATTTGGCTTTTGTTCTTTTGACTCAGGAGATAACCTTGCTTTGGTGTAGATATGGAGCATCAATACCCAAGTAATGCGTTTGAATAGAAAAAACCTAAAGTCCTTCATAGAACATTGTACATGTCACTGGAGTTGTTTTGTACAATTTGTCAAATTGTTGTGTAGATGCTTGCACAATAACACATATGTCATCAACATAAAGAAGAATGACTCTCTTTGATTCTTTTTAGTTCCTCTGATGTATAAGCATGCATCAGCAACAGACTTCTTAAACCCCAGTTTAAGCAATGTACTGTTCAGTTCATCATACCAGTTAGCACCAGCTTGTTTTAAACCATACAAAGAACGATGCAAAAGATAAACGAGTATTTGGGTCTGCTTCTTCATACCCCTGGTGCAGGTTTCAGGATAAATTGCTTCCCTTCAATTTAGCATTTAAAAAAAAGCACACTGGAAGTCATAATGCTTCACCATAAAGCCTTTCTTTACTAGCTAATGCAAGGCGATAGCTCTCAGAAGACTCAGGTCGTGCCGTGGGAGGATAGGTCTGGTCATAATGCAGCGAACGGTCTGTGTTACTAAACCCCTGGAAGCAAGACAAGCCTTGCTTTTATACCTTTGAGAGTACCACATTTGGCAACTCTTTCCCTCCAGAAACACCCACTTTGACCCAATTGCCTCCTCTCCTTCTGGCAAAACAGTCTTGAAGTAAACACCTGTTGTTGCACTAAGGTTTTATACTCCCTCAGGCCATAGCTTCACGCCAGAGCTCTATTTCTGGAAGGCTGGCGGTAGCTTTTAACTTTTATCTCCTTTATAGGAGCTTGGCTCCTGATACCTGTGCTTGACAAACATAGACGCTTTGAAGAAAACCCCATACCTGTCAGGAGGTATCCCTTTTGTAGACCTTATCAGAGGAATCACGAGGGCACCTTAATTTGTTTCTCATCTTCTTCACTACTGCTAGTGTCACTGTCTTGCAGCCCTTCCCCTTCTCAGCTTTTCTTCCTTGGACGCTTGCCACACTACTGGAAGCAGTTGGTTGAAGCCTTGAGCTGCTGTGCAGTAACTGCTGCCCGGCAGTTCTGTTAACCCCTATCATGCTGAGTGAAAGGTAGCAAAACCTCTGTGTTAGCACATGGATAGTTTCCCCATCACTGCATAGCTTTTCAAAGTTTGCACTTCGAGAGATCACAACCTTTCCATAGGGATTCCCAGATTCATAACCAAGAAAGCCTCAATCTCACCCACCTTCTGATCCCCCTTCCGCCTTTAATGCGTCAGGTATTTTCTGTTAAGCACATTGGCATAACTGCCAAAGATAATGCAAAATGATCCAGAGATGGATCTTTCTGGTATAGCAGAAAATAAGGAGTCTGGTTCACACTAGAAGACCACTACTCTGTTGGCGGGTCAAGTATGTGGCAAAGTGTTCACAGCCTCAGCCCAGAAATGTTCAGAGCATGTTGGCATCCAGAAGCCAAACGAAACAGCGTTTTTATAGCGGTATGTAGAACCTCAGAATTTCCTCTCAGCAACCCCTGTTTTCAAAAGCGGAGAGAAAGGGTTGGTCTTTCTGTGACGCATGCCTTTCTTTCTCAACCAGTTCTTGGAAACCCAGAACCCAGGAACTCACCTCCTCTGTTGGTTTGGAGGCAGAAGCTCACCCTATGTGAAAACTGTCTTTCCACCATTGCCACTCCACTCTTTAAACCTTGGGTAAGCTCCTCAGCTTTGGATTTCAGTGGAAAAGACTATAGGTGAACCTGCTATAGTCATCCACCAAAACCATGTGGTACTTTGCATGTCCCCTTGACTGGGTTGAAATGGTCCAGAAAGGTCTGCATGAATTCAGTAAAACCAAATGGCCTATCTGACTGTTCTGAATTGCTTTTCCTTGTAGAAGGGAAATGCCTTTTACTTTCTGGCCTTACTGCACACAGTAATAACTCAATCAAGATAATTATAGGACAGGACTTGAGCTTTCAAAGCCACACAACCTGGACATGTTTCCTAGCACTTTGAAACTGGCATGTCCTAGCTTACTTACGGTGCATATAAGTAATGAATACAGTCTCATCATGCATAGGTTTGTTAACTGCATTGGCAGCCATGCTTTGTCCTACATCATTGTTATTTATTGCTGATAAAGGTTATTCTGCAGTATACCTGTGGTGCACAGACTCCTCCCTTTGTTTCCTTAATAGAACAGGTCTGCCCACTAAATTCCAATCTCACACATAACCCTCAGCTGTCAATCTTACAACGCTTTCTTTAACAAACAAAATTCAAATGAAGGCACAAAATATACATTACTCAGAGAGCCATTTAGAGCAGGAACAAATGTTGGATCCTTGTAGTTGCACCTTTGCTGCGATGATTGCCATCAGCTAAAACAAACATGGTCAATAACAGGTTGGCGACGTATCAGGTCAGTAAGCGAGACTTTCCTTATTCACTATATGCTCCAGAACAAGCAGAGTCCAAATGAGCCATAGTGAGTTGGAGTCCTTCCTCCTTGCTTGTTACCAGGAAAGTATAGGATGCATGTGATTCCTGGGTCTGTGTAAAGGCCCCCTCGCCTAAGGTGGCTTGTTCTTCCTCTGCGCCACTTTTGCATTTTGTGTACAGGCCAGTGCAAAATGGCCAGGATTCCCCACAAGCGTAAAACATTTTTTCACAGCACAGGGAAGTAGGGACGACGTAGAATCAGCATAGGAAAATCCCTCTGCTTCTGGTGGTCTTAGCAGCTTGGCAGTGACGTAGAATCCAAAAGTCAAGCCGTAGATTCCGCTGACGCTTTCTCTGGAAATCTGCATTACCAGCACTGGTCCCAGCTGCTATCCAACGACCCGAAAGCTAAACAGATACAAACTTTGTGGGGAGTCTTCAAAGCTGTAAAGCCTTCTCGATCAGCGGAGGCTGTGCCAGCAAACCAGTTCAGCATCTGAACGTTTCAGGATGCTCAAACACAGATCCTCCTGGCCCTCAGTTCTGAGATTGTACAGTTGTCTTGTGAGGAGTGACCTTTGCCCCAGCCGACTCACACTACGATAGAATCACCCTTTCAAGAAGCCGCCCACGCCTTTGGCTGCAGTCTCAGCTTTCCTCGCGAGATAAAACCAACTGTGAGTTTTTACCACTGCATAGCACAATAGACCTTGACGTGTTTTTTTTCTTTTCATCTGCCACGCCGCTCAGCAACTGTAGGCCAGCTGGAGGTGGGGTAGAGGATAACATTCCACAGGTCCTCACCTGTGAATCGAGAGTAAAGCTTCCTGCATCTTCTGGCTCCAAGCCACATAGTTATGCTCATTCAGCCTCTCAAACACCTTGGCAACCCGGACATTGTGGAAGCCATGGCAATAGCTGGAGTCACACATGCACGCAGTGTACACTTCACTCGTTACTCACGAGTAGCATCGGAGGAGCTGGGCCCATAATCCTGAGAAGGATCCACTCAGCAGCGGTCGTGGTAACAGCAGAAGCAGTTAAGGAAAAGAAAACACAGGAACCCAGGCGTTGTTCACTTCAAAGAACAGAAGGGTTTTATTCCTTGTTTCCAAAATCACAAAACAGTCTGACAGAATGCAGCGCAGCAACTGTATAACCAAAGCACGCATAGACCAAACTGTTCTGTGCATATACATAGAGACATACAACCAATCAGGGAGCAGTGATGCAATCACACATGATGTGCTTAGTCATGGTTGCATCACCCACTGAAACTAGGTGAAAGGTAGAGTATTGCATCAGCCAAGCTGTCAAGTAGATTTTGGTGATCTAACTGTCAAGTCCTAACAGAATAGTGCCATTCTTTTTTAGTGCCTTCAAATTGCAGCCAACTTATGACGAGTCCAGAGGGTTTTCAAGGCAAGAGGCATATGTAGATTGGCTTGCCAGAGCCTGCTTCTGGGTAGCGACCTTTGATTTCCTTGTTGGTCTCCCATCCAAGTACTAATCAAGGTCAACCCACTTAGGTTATGAGATATGATGAGATCAGGCTAGCCTGGGTTATCCAGGTAAAGATGACAAAAGATAAGCAAAGGTGGCTTGCCATTGCCTGCCTCTATGTAGCAACCCTGGATTTCCTGGGTGGTCTCCATCCAACTACGAACAAGGGCCAAGCCACTTAGCTTCCAAGATCTGATGAAATCAGGCTAGCCTGGGCTAACCAGGACCCTTTCTGCATGGGCCAATAAACATGGGTTAGGGTCAGGATAAAACCTGGGTTGGGGGGAACTTCGCATGGATCCTGCTCATAATGTGAGTCCGCTCCGCGTTCCCGCCCAACCTGGTTTTTTTCAAGGATCACACTATGTGTGATTCTTTTGTTTTAATGGGCTTCACAGCTGAGGTCAAGCAAATGGCCAGACAGGAGGCGCTTCAGTTAGAGGCGCTTTTCCCCCAAAAAAATATCCCGGCTCACATCTATGGGTCCACGCAGGCACAACAGGGCAGATTATGGCTGTGGGGGTTCCTTTGTGCCTGCCTGCGAAGCAACACATTGGTGGATGGTAAAGTTGGCCCAGATCAGGTCAATGTCATTCTTAAAACGTTGAGCATATGACATTATAAATAGCAATAGCATCAGATTAATATGTGGTATGCTTTACCTTCGAAACGACAAAAAGGGAGAAGAAATCAATGGGTGCATTGGAGGATTAATTTAAAAATAACACAGGATGCCTGCTGTAGCATGGATTCACCAGCTCATAATTCATTAGTTATCTTTATTAGGCATTAAAAAAAATAAAAGGTAGAAAACAAGCATTGGTAAGTTGGATTGTTCTATACATGAAGAGCCAACACAGAATAAATTATTCCAAAATGTCTGATAGAAACTTGGCTACAGAGGTTACAATTGCAGGAGAAGAGTTGTTTAATAAGAATATGACCTTCCCCGCTGCTGTATATTTATTAAACTTTACAGGGAACAAAGCAAAGAGCCTGGTCATGGGCAATAGAGGAATATATGATCCATAGATTGGGCCACGGAAATGCAGTGGGGACATTTTCGATCTTGTCGGGCAATCTTAGAAAACCTCCCTTGTAATATAGAGGAAGGAAAGGAACCACCAGCTCATAATTCTGTTGCATTCTGGTTAGGACAGTTAGAATCTATGAAAAGTAATAGAATAGATGATGTCCGTCCATGTGAATTGCTGCTGCTGCAACATTATTACCTTTTGATGTTTAGGGTTCTCCCTTGCATTTTGCTAGGGGCATTTTGTCTTTTCAGCAAACTGAGAAAGGAAGCTAATGCAGCAAAATTAATACCAGCTTCCATTGCTGTTCTTCATATGCTTTATCGTATAATTGGTCTGCGAGTTAAAAAAAAAAGAGCTAGTGACATTAAAATCAAGGATTTTCTCCAAATCAAGCAATGTGTAAATTGAAGGGTAAAGGCTATATAATTTATTTATGGAAAATATTTATATACACCAAGTATCTCAAGACTCAAAGTGAGAAACAATGTAAAAGACATCAGATAAAAATAATGTAAAAGCAATGGACTTAAAATATATTTAAAACATATTTTAAAAAAGGAGATTCCCCCTATTTCAAGGTTCATGGAATTTTTTAAAATAGTCTTATTAGAAAAGTCAGGAAAGTAGAATGCCCTTGACCACTTCTATGTAGCTATTTCACAGGTATGGGGCACAACTGAAAAGCCCAAGCTCAGTCTTTCTCAGAAAGTGCATTAGATAAATGGAGCACTGACATTAAACCTTGCTGGAAAGTAGCAAGATTCTATATAGGAAAACACAGGGAGAAGTGGTCCTGTTTGTGGGCCCCAGGTCATAAAGAGAGTTAAAATTAAGCTTCATCACCTTAAACTGGGCCTGGAAACTAATCTGCAACTAGTTAGGACACCCCAGAATGAGAGTAACACGTTTTAACTAGCTGGCCTTTCGACAACAAAACAGACCACTACATTTTCCACTGCTAAAAGTTTGGGGATTGCCTTCAGTGGTGGCCTGTTCCTAACCATTTCTGAATTTTGTCCAGCCAGGACTAGGGGTGAGCACCATTTTTTTTAAATCAGTAAATTTTGGGTTTTGAAAACCCAGAAATTTTTGGTAAAGGTGAACAAAGCCAACAACGATCAGCTTTATTCAGCTTCCTACCAATTTTGGGTTGTTGTTTTTTTAAAAAAAAAAACCAAACCTGAAATTTACAGATTAAATAAATTATCTTCCTCCTTTCCCTTCCCACCATTTCCCAGGCCGTGTTCACCGTGACTTTGCCAATAATCCGCCCTTAGCTTGCCCAGGACATGAACCTGGGAAACAGAAGAAGAAGAAGTTTGGATTTATATCCCCCTTTCTCTCCTGCAGGAGACTCAAAGGGGTTTACAATCTCCTTGCCCTTGCTCCCTCACCACAAACACCCTGTAAGGTAGGTGGGGCTGAGAGAGCTCCGAGAAGCCGTGACTAGCCCACGGTCACCCAGCTGGCGTGTGTGGGAATGTACAGGCTAATCTGAATTCCCCAGATAAGCCTCCACAGCTCAGGCGGCAGAGCGGGGAATCAAACCCGGTTCCTCCAGATTAGATACACGAGCTCTTAACCTCCTACGCCACTGCTGCTCCAGTCCAGCATTTAGTTGAAGACTATATCTTCCCACCCTGATTCCCAGGGCCATGGGAACCTGGGAAGCAGGGGTGGGGGAGTGGGGGTTTGAGCTCTAGCGGAAAAAATCAAATCATTTTCGGCTTTTTCAGCACCAGGGCTATTTGGCTTTGCCAAATATCCTGAAGTTTTGGTTTTTTTAGGGGGTGGGGGGGAGATTCCAGTTTTAAGGAAGTGAGATTTAATAGTGTAGGGCACTAAAACAATGGTATGAAGGTTGCTAAACATCTCCCTTTAAAAGGTCCATTGGAAATGCTGTTAACTAGCCATTATGAGAAGCAGAACAGGGACTACATAAATTCAAAAGCATTACACAGGAGATATAAAGCAGGAGTTACTCCTGGAATGATCCCTGAAAAATTTAGTAAAATCTGAGTAGTTGGTTAGAAGAAGAATTTGTTTTTATACCTAGCTTTTCTCTACCATGAGAAATCTCAAAGCAGCTTACATTTGCCTTTCCTTCCTCTCACCACAACAGGCACTTTGTGAGGTAGGTGGGTCTGAGAGAGTTCTGACAGAGCCATGACTAGCCTAAGGTCACCCAGTAGACTTTGGGTGGAAAAGTGGGGAAACAAACCTGGTTCACCCGACTAGAGTCCGCCGCTCATGTGGGGGAATGGGAAATCAAATATGGTTCTCTAGATTACAGTCTGTCACTCTTCCCCACTATACCACCCTGGTTCCCAGCTTTTAAGGGTGCAGATATCAGAATTTCTTTAGGCTTGCCCATGCAGACCACTTTTGAGCAAATATATAATTGTGCAAAAGACCCACTAGTGGCTGCTGTCAATTTCCCCCCTTCTATACTCTGTCTCAGAAAAAAAAAGATGTTAAAATGGTCAGTTGAGGTGCAGGGGTTAAGAAAATTGCATCCTCCCCATTAGAATATAGTCCCGAACAAATATGAGAATTACCATTCATTTTTGCATGCTGCCTTTACGAAAATCATTATTTTCTGCATTACTGAACATGGTACTTTAACACAAGAGCAGTTATAGTTCATCAAAAATCATCAAATTGATGGGGAGAGAAGACTATGTAGAGAATAGGACTAAGGCAGAGCATTTTACAAAAAAGAAGGTCCGACAAGTTGAATTCTGTGGCAGAGGAATACCATTTTAATTTAATTTATTAAACATAACAGGCTGTCCCTCCCCTTTTGAGCTCAAGCCCTACAATATTTTTCTGAGGCAGCCTATAGCAGAACGTGTTTCGCCACGGAAGCCTACAGCTACAGGCTGAATGAAAAACTGCACCAGTGCATCATCTTTATCTGCAGTTGCTAAGTGCAAGATCCAAGCATGGAAGCCAGGTATATGAGTACACTTTGCAGGAGTCCATTTAGGCCCCAAACCTACTGCCATATGATTCACTTTTATACTGTACCTACAAAAAATCCAACTGAACCACACTAAACCATTTTGAAAATATGCCTAATTACTCCACACAGAGCAGAAGATATGATATAGTATGAACATGAATTTAATCACTGTCAAAACGTTCATGACCTTTCATGTTAACATTACAATCCTCTGAAATTGGTCTTCTGTAACCCACTCAGCAAAATTTGTTGGACAAATTATGCAAATTTTGCAATTCAGCCGTCGAATTTAACAGGAAAAGCTGAGGGACTTGGGAATGTTTAGTCTGGAAAAGAGGACGCTGAAGGGAAACGAGGTGGCTCTTTTTAAAGTATTTGGAAGGCTATCAGATGAGGGCTTATTTGGCAACCTTTTTAAATAATTGCCTATTGGTCAGAGCAATGGCACTGTAAGGTGAACCCCAAAATTGTGATTTTTTGAAAGGCCTCTCTGCTAAGCCGAAACCTACAGAGAAAAACTTTGAAAAGCATTTTATTTTCTGAAAAGCATTTTTTTTTGCAAACATGCTAAGATGCCCTGACCGCAAACTTCTTGCCTTGCCCAAGAGCACATCTCAAGCTTATATTCCTATATCCTGTACTTAGAGGTCTGTCAGAAACCAATGGCAGGTTTCTCTTAGAAATACTCTTTTAATGTTGTGTTCTTGTGATTCTCAGAAAAAGCCATGCCTGCTCCTCTTTCCTCCTCCCTGACCCCTCCCCAGAGGAACTTTTGCTTCATGGTTATTTGTGACATGTATAGCTAGAGCCAACCACGTATACCGGAACGCATCCAAATTTAGACAAGACATAGACAGGAAGAAAGAGGAGGTGAAATACTAATTAGCCAATCATTAATTTAAAGTTGCTTGTTGACGTATCATTATAAAAAATGAATGTATCGCTTGCAAAATTGGTCCTGGACCCAACTAGATCTAGTTGTAAGAGCTCTGGTAATAAACTTTCACTTCTGATTTTTTCTTAACCATTTGCCTTTTGCAAACTGAATCAGCAGTATTCTTGTGGACTGACACTGGCATCAAGGAGACAGAGATTGTTCGCTTCCTGAAAGTAGCTTCAACGGGGCCCGCCAGGAGTCCAGAGGTCGTGGGTGAGATTCTGTTCCCAACCAGCTCCCCCCCGACTCCGCCTCCTGGCTACTTCAACGCGTAGTCTGCTGAGGTCGGGAGAGGCCGGGGTGAGGATTCTGCCCCAACCAGCTCCCCCCCCGACCCTAGCAGGCAAGGGGACATGAGGATTCCTCCGCGTTTTGGTTGGAGATTGCATGACCCTGCTTCACCAGACACTGGCACGCCTCGGCCCTGATTGAGGACGCATGGGTTTTCTTGTTTGGATTGGGGCCAAAGTTTCTGTCAAGACCATCAGCCTAATCTCTGTTTGGTCAGTGAATTCTTATTGTTGAAAGTGCCCAGGTTCAGGGCCACCTTGGCGCTAGGACTTGAACAGCCTGGCACAGACGTATTGGTACAAAGTACGGACCAGTAAGTCGGCAGAGACAGCCTGTCTTGTAGGATGTACTTTTTGGTAAAAGACAGAAAATAATCTTTGTTAAGAGAATGCAGGGAATCTTTGAAATGCATGCATTGTTGTTCATGAGTGATATTTCTTTTGTTATTGAAGTGCCTTTGATAGTCAGGCACAAATTTGAAGTAAAAGAATTCTGTGTTATTGAAGTGCCTTGATAGTCAGGCACAAACTTTGGAAGTAAAGAATTCTGTAAGTTATTGAAGTGCCTTGGTAGTCAGGCACAAACCATTGAAGCTTGAAGTAAAGAATCTTTTTGTACCTAATTGAATTTTGTAGAATTCAATTGTTAGAAAAGTGGGAAGAATTCCTTTTGCTTCATTGAATCTTTGTAGAATTCAATTGTTAGAAATGTAAAAGAATTTTGTCCTTTTGAAATTTGTAGAATTGATTACATTTAGAAAGTAAGCAAGAGAGTTTGTCTCATTGTAATTGAAATATTGTAGATGTTCTGTTGTTAGACATTTTGTGTGCAACTTAAGTTGAGTATTGTTAGACCATTGTTAACCGAATTGTGTTTAAATCTACCAGTAGTAACTGTATTAAAAGCCTGAGCTGAACACACATTACGAGGTAGTAAGTCCCAGGACCAACACCCAGTGTTAACAATTCCTCCTGAGTGTGTCCCTGTGGAACTGGAAGAAAAGTTGAGCAAGAGGGCTCAGCAAACAGAAAAATGATGATAAAATACATTGTACCTCCATTTGTACCCAGTACAAACCATCTGGGATCCCAAGGTGGGATGCAAATGGCAACCTTTGACCCAGATGGTTTACAGGCATGGACTTACTACTGTTTAAGGAGGAAATTTGGCAGAACTCTAATATCTAATTTGTATGTGTGGCAAAAACTCTAATATTTGTAATGTATTCCATATTATGAATCCCAAAACGCTGTGATGATAGAAAATGTTAAGTTAGAAAGTTTAAAATGTTGTTTTGAAATCGCCCCTCTGAGTGCCAGAGGAGAGCCTGATCTGCTTCTTCACAGCCTGGGGTTCACTAATACCCAGTTATTATAACTCCAGACAGCTCCTCTGTTGCTCTGCCACTCCCTCCCCAACAGGTTTCTGCACAGTAGTCACCACCCTCTGCCCTCCGGGTGTGAATGACTCCGCACCTCCATCCAAAGTGCGTAGGCTGTTGATAATGACCCCTGGAATACCCTGGTCGCAGACTCCTGTTTCCATTTTGTACCCCTTGTTCAGCAAAACCACTGTTCGCCACTCACCAGCCAACTGTCAAACTCGGCAAGATGTCCGAAAGCACAGCCGCAGTTCAGTGTTTTGCAAGAAATGGGCCCCGGGTGGAAGAACTCTTCCAAGATACCAAAGAGAGCCCTGCACAGTTTCTCCAATGTTTGCAAGATGCCATTAGACAGTTTACCTCTGAAGATCCTGATGGTCCAAACGCCTACCCTGCTCTTCCCCAACTCCTACCCCACTGATGGCATGCAGCTGTTAATGATTCAGACTTGAAGGGGTCCAGGGGCACAGTCCACCCCTGAGCCCCTCGATAAAAAGTGAGGTGGCTTGAGATCAACCCATGACTTTTTTTTAATTGATACTGGAGCAGCTCTCTCTGCTGTAAACCGACCCCTTCCCATCACTGAAAAATGTAGGATTTTGGTCCAAGGAGCCACAGGAACACAGTCCACCATTCAGTATCAGCCTGCAGAGATCTCTCTCCCAAATTGTGATACCCCCATTTGAACTGAATTTATCTATTTACCTGAAGCTTGTGTGAAAGAATACCAGGGTTGCTATGCAGAGGCAGGCAATGGTGAACTACCTCTGTATGTCTCGTCTTGAAAGCCCTACATGGTTGTCATCAATTGGCTGCGACTTGACAGCAGAGGCATAGCTGGGCCAAACTGCGCCCGGTGCGCAGTGTGTTTTTTCCGCCCCCATGATCTTCATCGCGAGCGCTCCTCAAGTGGCACTTCTGCGCAGAATACCACCCCTGCTCTTTCTACACTTGTTTACATTATTCCTTTTCTATTTCTAGTACTTTTTGAGGCTGAAAAAAGTGGCCTCTTCACAGTTCAGGGAAAAAACTGCTTGACGAACTATACTTCCCAGGAGACCTTGTGAGCCCCAAGATCTCCTGGGAACTGTAGTTCCTCAGGCAGTTTTTCCCCTGAATTGTAAATAGGCTGCTTTTTTCAGCCTCAAAAAGTACTAAAAAAAGAAAAGGAACGTAGGTAAGTGTGGGAGGGGGGCGGTGTGTGTGTGTGCCGTGGGGGAGGGGGTGCCACGGGGGGCTGCGGGGGGGTGGGGGAAAGGGGGAGGGGCCAGGGTGATTTTCCACGCCCCAGGCATGCGCCCGGTGCACGCACACACACCCACCCCCTTGGCACTTAACCACTTGGCGCTCAGCACTTTACACAAACACATTACATTCCTGCTGGCCAAGCTGGCTGGCCCAATCTCATCAGATCTTAAAAACTAAGTCAGGTTAGTATTTGGATGGGAAACCACCAAGGAAGTCCAGAATTTCTAGGCAGAGACAGGTGATGGCAAACCAGTTCTGAATGCCTCTTGCTTTGAAAATTGTACAGGGTTGGTATAAGTCAGCTGAGACTTGATGGCACTTTTCACGAAGACCACCAATATGTTCCTACATATGTTGTCAAGTGTATTATTAACTCTGGCATTTGAAGTGGATTTTATTGTTGGTACAGTAGCATACTAGGTCATGGCTAGCTTATATAAGGAGAGGCTGCGGCTCAACAGAAGATAAACTGCTTTGCATGCAGAAGGCCCCGGTTCAGTTTCTGGCATCTCTAGCTAAATGAATTCAGGCTTCTAGTGTTTAGAAAGACTCCTCTCTGGAGAATCACAACCAGTCAAAGCAAACAATACTCAGCTAGATGGACCAATGGTCTCTGGACAAAGCAGCTGCATGTGTTCCTGGGCATATCTTTATGTCTGTTATATTAAGGAACCGAACGAGCGTAGACGTTTCTCTCTCTGACATATATTTATGTTGATTATTTGCTATTGCTTCAGTCCAGCTCTGTTTCATTGTGCACCACCTTGGAGTTTCTTTAGACAGGTGGTGAATACGTTTTATTTGTTTTTGTTTCGTTTTTAAAGAAACCGTCAAATGTCATCAAAATGGGAAACCGCTGACATTTTTCAGCAACGGGTGCTTCCCTCCCCCCTCCCCCCCCCCGGATTGTTGTTGCCTCAGATGATGACGATGATGCAAGGGGGGAAATGATAGCGTTCCCCTTCAGTGAAAGGGCAGACAGGAAAAGTAGAAATCACCACAGAATAATGGCTGAAAGGAGAATCGATCGGAGGGCAAAGGTCAACAAGCTGCCTGCTGTTAGTCTGTCAAAAAGTATTTAAGAGGTTCATTTGATATCATTCACTTTTTTTAAGAGAAGGGGGAAATGATGGCAGGGAGAGATGGATATAGTCATATGACCTTTTTAGTTTGGGGATTTGTGTTTTTTTAAAAGAAAGAGAGTACACACTGATCTAAAGATGGAATTCAAGCTGAGAGCTCAACCTTCCCTTGAGGCCTTAACATTATTGCGGATGCAGTGACAACCCCTCAGCCCAGATAAATTAGCGCGTTTCCAGAGAGCTCATTGAAATCTCTGGGCTACATTAATTTATCAAATTTTAATTACTGCTTAGATTACACTAATTCAAACATGAGGTGGCAGTTGTACAACACGAACTGCTCAGCCCTCTTCTTCTAATACAATTACTTATTTTTTTTCTTAATAACGCCGCTTAACCCTGTGTGGTAGGGTTGCACAGGCTGCACGAACATTCTGAGGGTGACAGTTAAACAGAGCCAGCTTCATGACCTGGTGCACCAGGAAAAAGATGTTTTACCTGGCTCAGATATGGATTTTTGGTGATTTGAAGGTCCGATTACCTGCCTGCAACAGGGAGGGACATCATGTGAAAATTTGGGAGCGATCCGTCCAGCTGTTTCAGCATTAGGGAGTCTCCAGTTTTTAAAATTAGTCTATTTTATTATTGGTTTAATAAATGATATGAAATTTACTCAGTTTTGTTGAATGTAATGTGAAATTGGGCTGCTATCAAAATCTTGTCAACAATGACTGTTATGATTCCATTCAAATGCTCCTTGCAAGCAATTGCATTGCCAATTTTTAACACTATAGCAGAAGCCTAGTGTCTGAAAAGACACGCCCAAATATCAATGACTTGGAGCATGTTCATCATATGATGAAACTTTTATATGATGAAAAACTTCCATCAGCAAACTTTGAAGAAGAGAAAGGCGAGAAGAATGGGGGGGGGGTGTTTGTATTAATTTCAGCTCTAGAAATATTCAGTAAATCTTCGGCCCCTTCTGCACACGCAAAATAATGCGTTTTCAAACCACTTTCACAACTGTTTGCAAGTGGATTTTGCCATTCCCGCGACAGCTTCACAAAGAGCACTGGAGAGCAGTTTGAAAGTGCATTACTATTCTGCATGTGCGGAATGAAGGCCTAAGCGGAGAAGGGAAAGTTTAGTGTGGTTTATATTGTCCATGTCCCAGGGTGGGGAACTAATCATTGTAAACTGTTTGGGTTGGGAACTCCCATATGCAGAGGTGTGGTTGAGTGCATTGTATTGTGGGTGGGGTTATCAGTCCATTTTTAAGTACTCAGGCAGTGCTCAGGATGTTTTTCCCTCAGCCCCGTGGCAGAGAGCTGAAACCAGGAGGTAAAAAAGGAAATTAACACCAGACCAGTAAACAAAAGTTAGGTGCACAAAAAGCTCATGAAATAAACAGGTATTTTTTGCACCAGAAATCAAGCCTTTCTGCATACATGGGAATGCATTAATTGTATTATTCACATTTTAATATTTTAAATATGAAAACCCATGCTGCATCAGAAACGTTAGGTCTAGCTCTCATCCAGTCCTTCCAGCTTTGTGACATCATTTTGAGCCACTTCCCATCTTCTTGGGGGGAGTGGTGGTCTCGTATCTGTGGTCTTTTATTATTGATTTATTTCAAAAAATTATATCATACTTTTACCATCAGGTATTCAACTAGTAGCCTGTTTAAACAACAAACATGAAGAGATGGAAGAGATGGACATTAATTTGTCTGCTTTTATCAAAAAGTAGAGTATCAGACTCGCTTGATTCAAAAGTGTGCTGGTTATCCCAGGGAATCATTTCTAAGCACGGGTCTGCAGCCAAGACTCTAGGCCCAAATGAGTTAATTGCAGAACCAAACATGGCTCTTTTAACAAAAGAAAATGAAGCTTGGCTCACAGGAACACTCTCTATACATGCTAAACGAGGTTTTGCTGCATTTTGCAGGGAGAAAAACAAAAAAAGCTTTAGAGAAGGCAACTGACATAGTTGGTGCCCTTCATTTTGGCTTGGCAAATCAAGAATTGAGTTGACCTGAAATGGAACATTTTTCAATTAAGTAGAAGGGAAATCTGTAGTCCAATCTACATGTGAAACAGGCTGTGCCAGAGAAAAATATATCTTTCCAGATGGGTAGCTACATATTTAAAACAATCCCTCATATACTGTACAAGCAGAATTATTAGGCTAGCTAGGGATGAGCAAAAAAAATGAAATTATTGGGGTTTTTTTTAGTTTACTAGACCCAGAAATTTTTGAAAAAAACCATGAGAAAGCCAATGGTACATATTGACTTCTTCAGATTTTTTTCTGTAAATTTTGGAGTTATTAAACTCACATCCCAAAAAATATGCCTGCCTCCAGACTCAACATGAGTCTGGAAGGCAGCAGGCAGCTCATAGCTGCCTTTTTTTTTTGGTGAGGGGGAATGAAAAACACCAACAAGATATTGGGGGGGGGGGGGGTTGTGCACCTGCTTTTGCCCTATCCTTAAATTCACTAACCTTGGTGCTCCTGGGTGATGGGATCTCTGATATGCACCACCCCATATACATGCCAGTGGAGGCAACCTGACGAGCTTGGATGTGAGGATCAGTGCATGTGTCATGTTGGAATTCCATACTTGTAATTTGAGTACAGTCCCAGAAGCAGTTCCTGAGGATGGATGAGGTGGATATAGGCCATGGTGCTAGGGACCGGCAACCAGAGGCATTGAGAGGGGAAATTGTGCCCGGGGCCAAGACTCCGTTCAAGTGGCGTGCCCCTCACCTTAATGACTTTAAATGAAGCAGCCAGTGCAGGGAACCTGCTACCCCTGGAGGCTGGGGCAGGGAGGCTGGGGCCACTGGGCTTGCAAGTGCCTGAGCCTCTGAGCAGCCTGGAGTGCTCTTGCCAAGACAAGTTGTTTAGCGAGCCAGCCACAGGTTTCCCTGTTCCTCCCCAGCCTCCCTGTCAGCTCCAAGGATGGCCCTCACACCTGAAATGGAGGGCAGGGAGGGCAGGAGGCCTGCGGCCGCAGCAGCCAGCTCAGCTGGCAAGTGGCACCCTGGCAGGGAGGCAGTCACTGGGCACCGGCCAGGTCCTTGCACCCAGCTTCTCCTTCCGTGGAGCGTCCATGCCGGGCCCGCACTCACCGGGTTTGGGCCCACCAGGCGCTGGGCTGCAGGAGAGGCTGGGTGCAAGGACCCCCACGTGACTGAATGGCCGCTACCTGGGGCATTTGTCCCCAGATGTCCCCGTGGAAGCTTTGCCTCTGCCGGCACAATCCTTGCATACTATTTCACAATGGAAACTTCCTCCCATGAGCAGTTTTTATTTACTTAAAACATTTTAACCCCATTTTCCCACTCAATTAGGAGTGGCTCATTTTCATCGTTTAATAACAGTAAGACTTACATGGTGCTTTCCCCCCCTGTTCCCACTTAAAAGGATATTGGCCCCTTCTGCACATGCAGAATAATGCACTTTCATTCCACTTTCAATGCACTTTGCAGCTATGCGGAACAGCAAAATCCACTTTCAAACCATTGTGTAAGTGGATTGAAAGTGCATTATTCTGCATGTGCGGAAGGGGCCATGGATGGGCCATTTTAAGATGGGCAAATGATGTAGGAAGAGTTACTCTCCTTCTCAGGGCTACAGAGCAGTTCACATGCCCTCCACTCTAAACTACCGGGCTAACCACACACCACACATACACACAATCATGAAAACCCAAGATCAATTACATAGGCTGTATCCTGGTACAACAAGAGTATGTAGGAATGCTACGCGGGTCAATTGTATTTTTTGCATGCATGCATATCTTCTTTAAACTTGAAACAATTGCATCCTTGTTTGTTGCAGGACAGAACTCAGTCCCTGAGCCCCTCCAATTAGGAGGTTTCCTTAGCCAAAAGGTTATTCTGGTTTGTTGAGAAGCTTCCATCAGGGGAGGCAGGGTGTGTGACACCTTCTTCTTTGGTTTAGCTCTAGGGGGAAGGGTCTAATAGCGCAGAGACTGAGCTTTCCCAGAGCAATTGGTATCTCACCTAGAAATTGCCAGTGCCTCCTTTGGGAAACTTTTGTTGAGAGGCCTGGATTTAGTGCTTGGTGGACACTTCAAGTTATTGAATGAAAGATCCATCATGACCAAATAGCCTTCTGATTCTCAGAGTCCTAATAGGCTGTTAAAGCCGGGTGTCAGTTGTCTCTGTTGTTGCTGTAAAGAGTAGCAGACAGTATGGTAGATTTTGAGAAAAATCTATTCTGGTCTTCTTAAAACAAAATCATAGTTTAGAAGGCTTCAAAGTTCCTGTGATTGAGGGGGAGCATGAGATAGAGGCCACTTATTCAATGATGCTCTGCCCTGTACTGAGGGTACATTTCCTCTGGGTCAGAGATTTCTGAGCTGACATGATCTTACTTGTGGTACTGAAGATCCCGGAAGCCCCTATGTTTCTCCATTGCTTTTGGGTTTTGCTTCTTCCAGGCTGTTACCCTGTCCAACAAAAGATTGAAGATTGCTGGCCTTTTTTGAGCCTTTTAAATGTAATACCAATATTATTGATATTATATGAGCTGTTATCATTATTTTGTTTTTTTTTGGGGGGGGGGGGAATGCTACCCATTGATCCCTGCAAGGTTTGTATGGGGGGGGGCGTCTTCCCCCTCTCCTCATAGGAATCAATGAGTGGCATTTCACCAAGCAATTTCACATGGGAGTGACCCAGAAATGGGGGCAAACAAGCAATGCAAGCTGTGCTACAGGCAGTGGGGCACCTCATCGCATGTAAACAAGGAAACACAAGGAGACTCCACTGCAAAGGCACTGTGAGGTGAGGAGCATTGTGGGAAGTGCTCCATGCATAGTGGGCTAAAGAAGTGAAATTCGTAGTTCTTCCCTGAGGGAAATAGTTCCTAGGAGTGGGGAGTGATCCCTATCCAGTTTCAAGGAAGGAAAATTGGGACTGTACATATATTCCTGCTTTCACAGACTTGAAAAAATGTTGTGTTAAATAGTTACAAATACTTGTCTGTAGAAGAAAACATCCACCTCCATGTGACCAACTATCTATTTGAATAGTTATACAAGTTTCCCTCATTTGTATTGCCTTTTCAACTGCCAAGTTTAAAACCCAAACCTTCCTAATGGTCCAACTGGATCATTTCCGTGTAAGAGCGAAATAAAACAGTTTATGTGTTGTAAATTAATCAGTCTCTTATGTGCCATCTTCATACATATAACAAGAAAGAGTTTTTAAAAAAAGTTTCTCACCTTCCCAAGCTGGGTATGAATACGTCTATATACATTTAAACATTTTTGGGGGAGGGGGAGGGGTAGACAGAAACAAAGAAGAAGGAAAAGATGTCATGTGGTTTAATGAAAAAGGAAGTCAGGAATTGTCACAGAAGCATCACAAGCCTTTGAAACAAGGATGCAGCCATTTTCATGACCCTTGACTATTGAAATCCCTCCTAATTCCAAGTGTAGCCAGAGCATTATGCAGAAGACGATCAAACGTTTCTGGTTTCTAATGTGAAAGCATGGTAGCTCTAAATTGGCTCTAAATCTGTCCCTTGTGTGGTCCCATTAGAGGCAAGGGGGAGACTGGCTAAGTGAGACTGAGGAAGTCAATTACGTTTTTACCAGCCTTGTGGGAGTGGGCAGCTGAGAGTAAGTTATCTGGGTATGTAAAAGTTGAAATGACAAAAAAAGGAAGGAAAAAGGCGGTGGGCTTGAACCTCACGACTCACAAAGGCAGCAGTCAGGGACCATTTAACAATCCAAAACTATCTTGAAGGACCTCACGGAAGAAAATGGGAGCCAAACTCTGGAGAAGAGCAGTAATATTTTGCTGTGCCATTTGCGATGAAGTGTGAGCTCTTTATACTCCAGCCCTTCCTATTCTTTAAAGTAATAGCAAGGAAAACATTCATTCTGACCCACCCCGGGATTTCAAATGGATGGAAAATTTGCTACTGAGAGCTCCTTGATTGCCAAGAAGCTGTTATGAAGATGAAACTTGCCAATGCCATCTCAAATGGAGCCAGAAATAATAAAGGCCTAATGGAAACAAGTTTTGTGGGCTGGACTTGAAAAACCCCATCTGAAACACAGCACCATTTGTAGCACTTCACAAACTAACAGGCCTTACTCTTTCATACATAAAGACAGAACCTCCGTAGTTCTTGGATCAACCCCAACATATATTAAGTGCTATGGCCATTGCTAGATTTTTCTACAGGAAAGGCCATGGAAATGTCCCAGCAGCAATCTGGGCCAAGGTAATCCAGCAATTACTATACGGCATCCCAATTTGGATTGGTGCTTGGAATGGTGAAGTGGAATGTGTGCAATCACGGTTCCTTTATAAAATCCTTGGCCTTCTCCATTTGGTTCCCTATGCCATTCTTTTCTTAGAAACTGGTCAGCCTTGATTGGTGATGAGAGTCTGGTGCATCACTTTCAAATTTTGGGTACGTACATGTTTCAATTCTGACCTGAATAGCTTTTCTTATCAGGCACTCTCAGTTATGCATTCCACCAAATGGTGGCACAGGATTGAACATAAGCTGAGTGACCTCAAGATAACAACTGACGATCTAGCCATGCTTACCGAAAGGGAGGCATTCGATACAATGAAAAAGGCTCCTTGATCTGGAATACTGGGGATTGATAAATTAGGCCAATAAATGTTGTTCTCCCTCCTTTTTGGGTATTCCACTGAATAACTCAACTATGGCAGGATATCTGCAATTGCTAATAGAGCCTAAATGGTGACGGGCTGTATGATTAGCTTGTTGCAATGTTTTACTTTCTGCTCTTCGACAAGGAAGAAGTCTGAGGTTCCTGCACCACGAGAGGAAATGTATTTGTAATCTCGCCTGTGAAGAGTCTGTTTGACATGTCTTATTACAGTGCCCCTTGTATGTGTCTATTAGAGCCAATCACCTAGCCCCCTTGTTGGTAGATCAAGCCAAGTCAAGCGACTCACAAAAAATTGTATTTCTACACAATAACGAAAACAATGGCCGTTTCCATACTGACCCTTTGTGAATGCCCACAGGAGGGCCGGGATAAACGCCAACCTGGCGTGCGGCTCCCCCTCCCCCAGGGCGGCGTCAGAACGCCCTGAAAAAACAACCCTTTAAAGGGTTGTTTTTCCCCCCGACTGTTATGATTCCATTCAAATGCTCCTTGCAAGCAATTGCATTGCCAATTTTTAACACTATAGCAGAAGCCTAGTGTCTGAAAAGACACGCCCAAATATCAATGACTTGGAGCATGTTCATCCAACAGTGTTAATATTCATATGATGAAACTTTTATATGATGAAAAACTTCCATCAGCAAACTTTGAAGAAGAGAAAGGCGAGAAGAATGGGGGGGGGGGTGTTTGTATTAATTTCAGCTCTAGAAATATTCAGTAAATCTTCGGCCCCTTCTGCACACGCAAAATAATGCGTTTTCAAACCACTTTCACAACTGTTTGCAAGTGGATTTTGCCATTCCGCACAGCTTCAAAGAGCACTGAGAGCAGTTTGAAAGTGCATTATTCTGCATGTGCGGAATGAGCCTAAGTGAGAAGGGAAAGTTTAGTGTGGTATATTGTCCATGTCCCAGGGTGGGGAACTAATCATTAACTGTTTGGGTGGAACTTGCTATGCAGAGGTGTGGTTGAGTGCATTGTATTGTGGGTGGGGTTATCAGTCCATTTTTAAGTACTCAGGCAGTGCTCAGGATGTTTTTCCCTCAGCCCCGTGGCAGAGAGCTGAAACCAGGAGGTAAAAAAGGAAATTAACACCAGACCAGTAAACAAAAGTTAGGTGCACAAAAAGCTCATGAAATAAACAGGTATTTTTTGCACCAGAAATCAAGCCTTTCTGCATACATGGGAATGCATTAATTGTATTATTCACATTTTAATATTTTAAATATGAAAACCCATGCTGCATCAGAAACGTTAGGTCTAGCTCTCATCCAGTCCTTCCAGCTTTGTGACATCATTTTGAGCCACTTCCCATCTTCTTGGGGGGAGTGGTGGTCTCGTATCTGTGGTCTTTTATTATTGATTTATTTCAAAAAATTATATCATACTTTTACCATCAGGTATTCAACTAGTAGCCTGTTTAAACAAACCTGAAGAGATGGAAGAGATGGACTTTAATTTGTCTGCTCTTATCAAAAAGCAGACTATCAGACTCGCTTGATTCAAAAGTGTGCTGGTTATCCCAGGGAATCATTTCTAAGCACGGGTCTGCAGCCAAGACTCTAGGCCCAAATGAGTTAATTGCAGAACCAAACATGGCTCTTTTAACAAAAGAAAATGAAGCTTGGCTCACAGGAACACTCTCTATGCATGCTAAACGAGGTTTTGCTGCATTTTGCAGGGAGAAAAACAAAAAAAGCTTTAGAGAAGGCAACTGACATAGTTGGTGCCCTTCATTTTGGCTTGGCAAATCAAGAATTGAGTTGACCTGAAATGGAACATTTTTCAATTAAGTAGAAGGGAAATCTGTAGTCCAATCTACATGTGAAACAGGCTGTGCCAGAGAAAAATATATCTTTCCAGATGGGTAGCTACATATTTAAAACAATCCCTCATATACTGTACAAGCAGAATTATTAGGCTAGCTAGGGATGAGCAAAAAAAATGAAATTATTGGGGTTTTTTTTAGTTTACTAGACCCAGAAATTTTTGAAAAAAACCATGAGAAAGCCAATGAATTTTTAATTTTATACTGACTTCTCTGCAGATTTTTTTCTGCCAAAATTTTTTTGGAGTTATTAAACTCACATCCCAAAAAATATGCCTGCCTCCAGACTCAACATGAGTCTGGAAGGCAGCAGGCAGCTCATAGCTGCCTTTTTTTTTTGGTGAGGGGGAATGAAAAACACCAACAAGATATTGGGGGGGGGGGGGTTTGCATTCTGCTTTTTGCCCATCCTTAAATTACTAACCTTGGTGCTCCTGGGTGATGGATCTCTGATATGCCCACCCTATACATGCCAGTGAGGCAACCTGACTTGGATGAGGATCAGTGCATGTGTCATGTTGGAATTCCATAATTGTAATTTTAGTCCCAGAAGCAGTCTTGAGAGCGGATGAGGTGGATATAGGCCATGGTGCTAGGGACCGGCAACCAGAGGCATTGAGAGGGGAAATTGTGCCCGGGGCAAGACCTGCCCAAGCGTGCCCCCCGCCCCAATTACCTCAGCCAGCTGCAGCTGGGGCAGGAACCTGCTACCCCTGGAGGCTGGGGCAGGGAGGCTGGGGCCACTGGGCTCTTGCGGCTTGCGCCTGAGCAGCCCGCCAAGGTGCCACTTGCCAGACAAGCTGTTTGCCACAGCCACAGGCTTCCTGCCCTCCCCAGCCTCCCTGTCAGCTCCAAGGATGGCCCTCACACCTGAAATGGAGGGCAGGGAGGGCAGGAGGCCTGCGGCCGCAGCAGCCAGCTCAGCTGGCAAGTGGCACCCTGGCAGGGAGGCAGTCACTGGGCACCGGCCAGGTCCTTGCACCCAGCTTCTCCTTCCGTGGAGCGTCCATGCCGGGGCCGCACTCACCGGGTTTGGGCCCACCAGGCGCTGGGCTGCAGGAGAGGCTGGGTGCAAGGACCCCCACGTGACTGAATGGCCGCTACCTGGGGCATTTGTCCCCAGATGTCCCCGTGGAAGCTTTGCCTCTGCCGGCACAATCCTTGCATACTATTTCACAATGGAAACTTCCTCCCATGAGCAGTTTTTATTTACTTAAAACATTTTAACCCCATTTTCCCACTCAATTAGGAGTGGCTCATTTTATTCATGACAGTAAGACTTATATGGTGCTTTTTCCCCTGTTCCACTTAAAAGGAGCATGGGCCCCTTCCACACATGCAGAATAATGCACATTCATTCCACTTTCAATGCACTTTGCAGCTATGCAGAACAGCAAAATCCACTTTCAAACCATTGTGTAAGTGGATTGAAAGTGCATTATTTTGCATACGAGGAAGGGGCCATGGATGGGCCATTTTAAGATGGGCAAATGATGTAGGAAGAGTTACTCTCCTTCTCAGGGCTACAGAGCAGTTCACATGCCCTCCACTCTAAACTACCGGGCTAACCACACACCACACATACACACAATCATGAAAACCCAAGATCAATTATAGTTGTATCCTGAGACAACAAGAGTATGGAATGCTACGTGGTCAATTTATTTTTGCATGCATGCTGTCTTCTTTAAACTGAATGTATTGATCCTTGCTTGTCAGGACAGAACCCAGTCCCTGAGCCCTATTAGGAGGTTTCCTTAAAAAGGTTGTCTTGTTTGCTGACTCCCATCAGGGAGGCAGGGTGTGTGACACCTTCTTCTTTGGTTTAGCTCTAGGGGGAAGGGTCTAATAGCGCAGAGACTGAGCTTTCCCAGAGCAATTGGTATCTCACCTAGAAATTGCCAGTGCCTCCTTTGGGAAACTTTTGTTGAGAGGCCTGGATTTAGTGCTTGGTGGACACTTCAAGTTATTGAATGAAAGATCCATCATGACCAAATAGCCTTCTGATTCTCAGAGTCCTAATAGGCTGTTAAAGCCGGGTGTCAGTTGTCTCTGTTGTTGTTGCAGAAGAAAGTAGCGAACCAGTATGGTAGATTTTTGAGAAAAATCTATTCTGGTCTTCTTAAAACAAAATCATAGTTTAGAAGGCTTCAAAGTTCCTGTGATTGAGGGGGAGCATGAGATAGAGGCCACTTATTCAATGATGCTCTGCCCTGTACTGAGGGTACATTTCCTCTGGGTCAGAGATTTCTGAGCTGACATGATCTTACTTGTGGTACTGAAGATCCCGGAAGCCCCTATGTTTCTCCATTGCTTTTGGGTTTTGCTTCTTCCAGGCTGTTACCCTGTCCAACAAAAGATTGAAGATTGCTGGCCTTTTTTGAGCCTTTTAAATGTAATACCAATATTATTGATATTATATGAGCTGTTATCATTATTTTGTTTTTTGGGGGGGGGGGAATGCTACCCATTGATCCCTGCAAGGTTTGTATGGGGGGGGGGGGGGTCTTCCCCCTCTCCTCATAGGAATCAATGAGTGGCATTTCACCAAGCAATTTCACATGGGAGTGACCCAGAAATGGGGCCAAAACAAGCAATGCAAGCTGTGCTACAGGCAGTGGGAATACCTCATCGCATCTCAAACAAAGGAAGTACACAAGAGAGACTCCACTGCATAAGAATTGGTGGGAGGTGAGGAGCATTGTGGGGAGGTGTAACTCCATGCATAGTGGGCTAAAAGAGGAGTGATGAAATTCGTAGTTTCTTCCCTGAGGGAAATAGTTCCTAGGGAGGTGGGAGTGATCCCTATCCAGCTCTGCTAGAGGAAGGAAAATTGGGACTGTACATATATTCCTGCTTTCACAGACTTGAAAAAATGTTGTGTTAAATAGTTACAAATACTTGTCTGTAGAAGAAAACATCCACCTCCATGTGACCAACTATCTATTTGAATAGTTATACAAGTTTCCCTCATTTGTATTGCCTTTTCAACTGCCAAGTTTAAAACCCAAACCTTCCTAATGGTCCAACTGGATCATTTCCGTGTAAGAGCGAAATAAAACAGTTTATGTGTTGTAAATTAATCAGTCTCTTATGTGCCATCTTCATACATATAACAAGAAAGAGTTTTTAAAAAAAGTTTCTCACCTTCCCAAGCTGGGTATGAATACGTCTATATACATTTAAACATTTTTGGGGGAGGGGGAGGGGTAGACAGAAACAAAGAAGAAGGAAAAGATGTCATGTGGTTTAATGAAAAAGGAAGTCAGGAATTGTCACAGAAGCATCACAAGCCTTTGAAACAAGGATGCAGCCATTTTCATGACCCTTGACTATTGAAATCCCTCCTAATTCCAAGTGTAGCCAGAGCATTATGCAGAAGACGATCAAACGTTTCTGGTTTCTAATGTGAAAGCATGGTAGCTCTAAATTGGCTCTAAATCTGTCCCTTGTGTGGTCCCATTAGAGGCAAGGGGGAGACTGGCTAAGTGAGACTGAGGAAGTCAATTACGTTTTTACCAGCCTTGTGGGAGTGGGCAGCTGAGAGTAAGTTATCTGGGTATGTAAAAGTTGAAATGACAAAAAAAGGAAGGAAAAAGGCAGTGAACGAACTATGCGACTCACAAAGGCAGCAGTCAGGGACCATTTAACAATCCAAAACTATCTTGAAGGACCTCACGGAAGAAAATGGGAGCCAAACTCTGGAGAAGAGCAGTAATATTTTGCTGTGCCATGCATTTTGCTGGAAGTAGAGAAGTGTTGAGCTCTTTATACTCCAGCCCTTCCTTCCTATTCTTTTTTTTTGGTAAAGTAATAGCAAGGAAAAACATTCATTCCTGACTCCACCCCGGGGATTTTCAAATGGATGGAAAAAAATTTGCTACTGAGAGCTCCTTGATTTGCCAAGAAGCTGTTATGAAGATGATGAGACTTACCAATGCCATCTCAAATGGAGCCAGAAATAATAAAGGCCTAATGGAAACAAGTTTTGTGGGCTGGACTTGAAAAACCCCATCTGAAACACAGCACCATTTGTAGCACTTCACAAACTAACAGGCCTTACTCTTTCATACATAAAGACAGAACCTCCGTAGTTCTTGGATCAACCCCAACATATATTAAGTGCTATGGCCATTGCTAGATTTTTCTACAGGAAAGGCCATGGAAATGTCCCAGCAGCAATCTGGGCCAAGGTAATCCAGCAATTACTATACGGCATCCCAATTTGGATTGGTGCTTGGAATGGTGAAGTGGAATGTGTGCAATCACGGTTCCTTTATAAAATCCTTGGCCTTCTCCATTTGGTTCCCTATGCCATTCTTTTTCTTAGAAACTGGTCAGCCTTGATTGGTGATATGAGGAGTCTGGTGCATCACTTTCAAATTTTGGGTACGTACATGTTTCAATTCTGACCTGAATAGCTTTTCTTATCAGGCACTCTCAGTTATGCATTCCACCAAATGGTGGCACAGGATTGAACATAAGCTGAGTGACCTCAAGATAACAACTGACGATCTAGCCATGCTTACCGAAAGGGAGGCATTTGATACAATGAAAAAGGCTCCTTGATCTGGAATACTGGGGATTGATAAATTAGGCCAATAAATGTTGTTCTCCCTCCTTTTTGGGTATTCCACTGAATAACTCAACTATGGCAGGATATCTGCAATTGCTAATAGAGCCTAAATGGTGACGGGCTGTATGATTAGCTTGTTGCAATGTTTTACTTTCTGCTCTTCGACAAGGAAGAAGTCTGAGGTTCCTGCACCACGAGAGGAAATGTATTTGTAATCTCGCCTGTGAAGAGTCTGTTTGACATGTCTTATTACAGTGCCCCTTGTATGTGTCTATTAGAGCCAATCACCTAGCCCCCTTGTTGGTAGATCAAGCCAAGTCAAGCGACTCACAAAAAATTGTATTTCTACACAATAACGAAAACAATGGCCGTTTCCGCACGGCCCATTAATGGTGCCCTGGGGACGGGATAAACGCCAACCTGGCGTCGCTCCCCCTCCCCCAGGGCGGCGTCAGGCCGCCCTGAAAAACAACCCCGGTTGTTTTTTTCCCACAGCGCATGTTCTCGGGCGCACGCTTAACAGCACTGCCGGAACAATGCCAGCTCAGCCCCACTGTTTAGCCTGTTGCCTGCTGGCCGTCGAAGCCTGCCCATCGCTGTCCCTCCGACCCTGAGGTCGGAGGGCAGCTGCGCATGGGCCGGCTACAGCCAGCAGGCCGACGACGGGGACAAGGTGAATGGGACGGGGAAGCAGTATGCCCATCGCGGAGCCGCCTGTCAAGTTCCGAGGCCGCCTGCGATGCTTGCATGCGAGTCACTTCCACGCCGGCAGAATTCTTGCCAGCGTGGAGGCGCCTCGACGGCCGTGCGGAAACAGCCAATGCGATTCTGGAGGCCGTGGCCAAATTTTTATGTCAATAAAAAGTATTTATCTTAATAAGTTCTTAGCCATACGTTCTTTCTTATTGGAATTATTGTTCTGTTGTTTCTTATGCCAATAAAGGTCATGAAATGGAAAAAAATGAACCCCAACATAGATCACTGTCTAGTTATTTGAAACGTCATTCCTGCAAAATCTTTCAGACATGTTCTCCTCCACTGCTACTTTATTATTTACAAAACAGAAATTGTATTAGATCACAACAAAAGGTGCATTCATAAGTGAAAGCTTATCACTTGATGTCTATAACAATACATGAGAGCTTGCATGCGTGAATGGGTCACATTATCACAGATTTCCTCGCGATTCCTTAAATGCAGCATCTTTCCCATCAATCATTTCACATGTTCAGCTTTCGTTCACAAAATGTACCATTGCAGTAACATAAGCCCTTTTCATTTTGTTATAGTTTTGGTCCTCCTGTTTCCCATTCCGAGATCCTATTCATAGTCAGATTTGCCATTTTGGTTGAAAAGAGTGGCATGTGCATTTGCAAGCTTTGATAGGCTTAAATATGTGTACCCTCAATTACCTGGGTTTCCAACTGCATGTACCAGAGATGGAAATCTGTTCTATTTACACAAATGCTATTTCTGCATGCACTATTTACCCTGTAGCTGAGAAGCAGTTGATTCTCTAACTTTGCTTTGAAGTGGGGTTTCCTTGTCTTTACAGTTTTTTTGTTTACACAGGTTACCCACCTGCAAAGTGTCCCTAACTGAGCTGATTGGCTGTTTTGCCTACCCAGCCACTTCCTTGTTGTTAACACGCCACTTTCATTTGAGAAGATTGCCCTGCTGTTTTTTGCCCCTCCCTCTCCTTCCCCTCAGGGTGTGTGGGTCCTGACAAGATGATGGGATGCCTCCCCCTCGCTCTCCCCATTCCCCCTTCTTCCCAGGGTGGGTGGGCTTCAACCAGATGATGGGGACCCCTCCCCTAAAGTGTGGGTAGACCTTGACTGGATGACGAGCCCCCTCCCCCTCCCTTCTTTGACAAAAGAAATTCAAAAAAATGAGGATGCATTTAACATGTTTTTAGGCTAGAAATAAAACATTTGGGGGTAAAAAAAAGTGGAACTCTTCAAAGGAAACATTTTATTTCCGGTCTTAAAACATTTTATTTTGGTTGTGTGGAAAGAGCCAGAGAATAGACCATGTTAGATTAGAAGGCCCTCACTACAGAACCTTGAACAAACCTTGCCTCTTCAGCTCAACTCTTGCCCCAGAGCTGGGAAATAGTGACCGTAATAGTAACCTACATTACAGGACTTCTACAGAGCTAGAAAAATGTATCTCTGCTTACAGCAGCACTTTTAGAATATTTATTGCCCACGTTTCTCCCCAAAGAGACCCAGAATGGCTCACAACAATAATACAAAGTTGCAATCAAAATGCACAGAAAAATAATACTTATCTAAAAAAAAAAACAATAGCCAGGAGTACTGGGTTCATCCTCAATTCCATGGTCTGAACTCTGAAGATAAATACAAAAAGGACTAAGGTAAAGCCTAAACTGGATAAACGAACATACAAACTGTACCCAGGTTACATAGATAAATAGTGTGGTAAGAGCAAAGTATAATATCTCTTTAATATAGCCATGCATACATGTTTGCAAAAAGCACAGAAACAGCAATATCATTGAAACATTAGACTTGAGAAGATATAAGTTAAATACTAAGTGGATTTATTCTGCAAAATGGGGGGAAAACGTGGGTTGCTTGCATTGTGATTTCCAATACGAGGACATCGTGAGACATTGTGATTTCCAATACGAGGACACCATGTGAGAATTGTACAGTATACATTAGACTGAGAATGTTTTCTGGAGGTTCTCAGGTCTAATGTCTTAAAGAGATTGCTGTTTCTGCACTTTTTTGCAAATACACATGCACAACTGTGTTAAAGAGATATCACACTTTGCACTTACGATACTTTTGATCTGTTTAGCGTGAGTATAGTTTGTTCTGGGGGTATACCTAGATTCAGTAGGCCAGCTCATCCAAAGGAAAGGACCAGAAGGCCTTGTGGCCACACCCAAACTTTCTACCTGGAGACAGGAAGCACTAACAAGCATCACTTAGATGTCACAGCTGGCAGGAATCTTCCCCCCAGGCTACCATTCTGACTACAGAGCTTCTGACCACACTCAAAATTTTCACAAATTAAGCAGAACAAACAGCCCACACCCATCTTTGGAGAGCCAAGCTATGCATTCAGCAGCTACAGTTGTATCAGTTGCTAGATTCCTGCTGGGATATATCTAGTGACTTTCAAGCACTTTGATAGTTAAGTGGCCTGTATACCATTGTTAGGTTCCCAAAGCAAAGGGAAGGTACAACTGTGCCAGTCCAACAGATAAATGTTTCAAAAGTCACACTGCTGTGTATTACAAATAAATTAACAATACAATCTCAATACATCTTAGTACATTTTTGTAGCAGTCAATATACAACCATTTATTAAGATTATGCCATTAATTTAATTGTAATACATAGCAGTGTAACTTTTGAAACGTTTATCTGTTGGGTTGGCACAGTTTATTTACTTTTGCTCATTGCGTACGATTCTTAAGCCCTTTGATTTGAGTGGAAGAGTTGAGTGCTTCTTTTGTCTTTCCTCAGTCCTGTATACACTTTCTTGAGAGTAGCCCCCGCTGAACAAAGGGATGCTTTCTTCTGAGTAAACATATTTAGGATTAGGATTTATGAAGGCTAGCTTTTGGGGATCATGCCCTAATCAGCAATAATAATAATTCAGTGGTGGTTAAATTAGATTCCCCTTCCTTCATTTACTGCAGACAGGTCTTCGATAGAAGAAGGGAGTTCTTCGAAGGGGAAGTTGAAATTGCATTCCAGTCTAATCCTATACTCCTTACTCTGGGAAAAGAATCCATTGACTCTAAATATCAATGTGATCAATTATTAATAATGGAATAGATCCTGAAACCTTTTATCTATCATCACCTCAAGAAAAAACAACTTCAGTGTACCATTTTATACCGGAAAAAAAAAGGAGAAGCTAAAATTCCAGGGCCCTAGCAAAGACTTGAGTTCATGTTTGTGTAGTTTAAGTACTATCCTTTTAATTGAATGCTAATTAGCCAGTAATTTTAAAAAAATATTCACAACACTTATTTTAAAATGCTTTGCTTTAATTTAATATGATTTGATCCCCTTTATAGCAAATGATTCCAAAATATCTCCAGAACCCTCTGAGGTGTCCTTCATTTAAACAGTGGTATTAGGATTTAAGGGAAAAAACCCTATTGTTGTGATATCTGAATAGGTGGGGTGGGGTGAGTGTGGGAGATTTTAGATTGTGTCTGGATTTAGAATGGGGTTTTAGAAGGGGGGGTTATTGTGTTTTAGAAGGGGGTTTTATTGTGTTTTTTTAGAATGGGGGTTTAGAAGGGGGGTTAGAAGGGGATTTTTAGAATGGGTTTTTAATATAGGATTTTATTTTGTGTGTTTTTTTAGAATGGAGTTTTATTGTGTTGCTTAAAATGGGTTTTATTGTGTTTTAGAGTAGGGTTTTTAGAATGGGGTTTTATGGTATTTTATTGTGCTTTTATTGTCATGATTTTGATGTTGCCTGTTTTATTGTAACTTGCCCTGAGACTGTGGTATAGGGCGGGTAATAAATGTGAATAGAATAGAATAGAACAGGCCTTTTCAGCCTATGAACACCTTTGGAATTCTGACACAGGGTAGTGGATGCAACCACAAAATAGCAGAAGGGAGAAAAACTGAGACTGATGTTCATCCTCCTGCTTGGGATGCCAGCCTTCAGGTGGGACCTGGGAAGCCCTGGAATTACGGCATCTCCAAAGCACAACAACATCTTGACTGGAGAAAATAGATGCTTTGGAGGGTGGACTCTAGAGCACTGTACCCCACTGACATCCATGTCCATCCCAGTCTCCATCCCCAATTCTTAGGAGTTTCCCAGAATGGATCTGGCAACCCTACTCCCCCCATTCCCTGCCAGTGGCCAAGGGGGGTCTGGCAACCCTACTGCCACATTAGGGTATGCTGCTGCCAGTCCTTGTTCAGACTTTGTGGGTTTTCTAAAGTTTCAAGGTGTATAGCACAGAAAAGTCAGAACAAGACCACAGAAAAAAAGTACACATTAGTGCACCTTGTCATGATATATAAAAAAGAGCGGAAAGTTCACAAGAAAGGTCATTTCAAGTTACAATCAGTCTAGGGGCAAAAAGTAGCAAAAATTAACCTTTAACATGATTGGTTAGTTCAACAGTAATTCTAGACCAATGAGAGGCTGTTGCGTGTGCAGGGGAAAGTATCCCTGATATATGCATTTGTATATGCTGAGTTGAGTTGAGATAGAGACTGAGTTAAGTTCTGAGTACGTTAAACTTTGTTATTGCTGAAGAGTTCTGTATAGTTTAATAGTCTTGTATAGATAGACCTGTGTAACCTTGCAACTGCTAAAGTAAAAGCCTTCCTATGGAAAGAACATCTTGCATGGAGAGTATTCTTTTCCAAGGGTGATAGGAGGTTGCAGTGAGTGCAAGAAGACGTCTCATCTTACCAGAGTGACTCTGCTTTATACTCTGCTGATACACCTTTCATTATGTATCTATGGGACAGATTGCCTTAGGATGACCTCCATTGGGTTTTCAAGGCAAGAGATATTCAGAGGTCGATTGCCATTGCCTGCCTCCTTGGTATTCCTTGAAGGACTCCCATCAAATACTAGCCATAATCAACCCTGCTTAGCTTCTGAGATCCAATCAGATCAAACTTGTCTGGACTATCCAGGTCAAGGCTGGACAAATTTAGAGAGCGGGAAAAATCTGTTGGTGGTTGTTAACCCTGACAGCCAAAACAGTGCCTCTTATGGTCAGATGCCATGTGACAGAAGGTTGAGGAATGTTGTCTGTTGGCCCTGCTGGTAAGTCTCCTTGATTAGCTATTGTCAGATACAGCATGATGAACTAAGTGGACCACTGGTCTGACACAACTTGGCTACTTATATGTTCTGTTGTTTGCACAGCCTGGGTTCCCTGTGTTGGTCTATGTTGATTCAGTAGTTAGGGAATGTTGAAGATTTTTGAAGTCTGGATACATATAGTCCCATATGGTTCAAACGATATAGTCCCATATGGCTCAAGAGATGCTTAAGGGAGGACAACTTAAAATAGTTACTAATGAACCAAGGTTTAAATGTGGAGCAGATTTAGAAGAACTGGTAATAAGCAACTTTTAAACCTTAGTCGTTTCAGTTCTTTGAGAAGAAAGCACTCCATCTCTTCAAAATGAAATGCCATGTTGATTTTAGTTGTGGGTGGTTGGGTATTTTTTGCCAACATTATTTAGAACTAGATCAACACATGCTCTGATTATATTTAGCATAACAGCCTTATTTAAAAATGTAAATGGTTATAGTTCTTCTTTAATGTCACTTGTAATAAGTCTACAGCGCACCAATTCCCCAAGTAAGGGTACATTATTTAGTTCATAAATTTAAAAAGGCTTTTAAGGAATGCTTACTGTTGACAAATAATAGTAAGTTTGGGAGGAGGTTTTAACAAAGCAGGTTTCTTCTGGAATGAGAGAAGATGGGTTTTCAAGTGGATTGTTTTTAAAGAGCGTTTCATAAACATTTCTGCTTCTTACCCCCTTTACAAGCTAACATTCCGTGGTTTAAAAAAAAGAGCTGTGAAGACCAAAGGCCAATGATAATAATTTGCTAGAGTCCATGAACATGTTCTTTAGAGAACAAGTAGGGCTCAGTCGAATGGAAGACTATGCAAAAATGGCTCACTCCCGTTTGCTGCTCCTCTGGTGAAGGTACAGCACATGTCCAGACTGGGAAAAGAACAAGACTTGGCTCTAAATTATTATGTTACCTTATTTTTGGCCCAGGGGCATAACGAGGCAGCCCTGGGCAAACTGTAGCCCTGGGCAAAACCTGAGTTGGATGCCCCCCCCCCATGGTCGGCCACTCCACCACGACCAAATTTTTTTTTTGCACCAGGACATTGGTGCCTGCAGGGGGTGCTTTTTTAGACATATCAGCACCATAATTTCAGCATATCATCAGGAGACTGTCCTTATGCTACTCCCCAAGTTTGGTGAGGTTTGGTTCAAGGAGTCCAAAGTTATGGCCTCCCAAAGGGGGTGCCCCATCCCCCAATAGGAGATGGGGGCTACAGTTTTGAGGGTCCATAACTTTGGGCCCCCTGAACCAAACTGCACCAAACCTGGGGGGTATCATCAGGGCAGTCTCATGATGAGACCCTGAAAGTTTTGAGACTGTGGCTTCAGAAATGTCCCCCCCCCCCAGCCTGCAACCCCCAAGGACAGCAATACAGAAAACTCAATGCAGAACAAAGATTCTTGGGCAAATTTCTGGGATGTTCCTGCAGGGGGCGCATTTTTGGATGTATCGGCACCAAAATTTCAGGGTCTCATCAAGAGACTGCCCTAATGATACCCCCCAGGTTTGGTGCAGTTTGGTGCAGGGCCAAAGTTATGGACCCTCAAAACTGTAGCCCCCATCTCCTATTAGCTCCCATTGGAAACAATGGGGGATAGGGGCACCCCCTTTGGGAGTCCATAACTTTGGACTCCCTGAATCAAATCTCACCAAACTTGGAGGGTAGCATAAGGACAGTCTCCCGATGATACGCTGAAAATTTGGTGCCACTAGCCTAAAAACTGCGCCCCCTGCAGGCCAAAAAGGGAAAAACCACTAAAATACCCAAAAACGAACCCAGCATTTTGATGCCCCCCACAAGGTGATGCCCTGGGCAGCTGCCCACCTTGACCAATGGGCATTACGCCAGTGTTTTGGCCCCTCACAAAAGTCAATATAGAGTTAAACTAGACAAAATGAATCCTTCTGTGAAGGTTCTGTTGTAGGGTTGTATGTTTTTCAATTTATGTTGAGGGTTTTGTTGTTAGCATACTGTCCAATATGAAATTAATTCCTGGCCATTCTACAGCATGTAGCCTTTCCTTTGGCTTAGTTTTGCACGCATAAGGCATATTTGGTGTGGGAGACCAATATTCAGACATGAAACCCCTCCATTAGTAGCCTGAAATGATACAGGTCAGGAGGTGATTCTTCATTACTTATGGTCAGCTGTTGGGACCACTCTAACGATAGGGTTTCCAATCCCAGGTTGGAGAATTTTTAGAGAGAGGGGTTTGGAGCCTGGGAAGGGACAGGAGATTACTCAGCATGGTATAATACAACATAGTTTACTTTCCAGCAGTGGGATACCTAGAGGGGGAATGGGGGGGGGCTAATGCCCAGGTGCCACGTGTGAGTGCCATGTTGTGATGTGGGGGGTGTATTCAGCCACCCCTTCCCCCCATGAGAGCTCCCTTGTATTGCCTGCCACCGCCACCTCCTCCTGCACCCTCACCCATGAGCCTGCATGTAAGTAAGTAATGTAATTAGCAAAAAGGATCAAGAGCTTTTCTAAACATGAAGCCCCAGTCCCTACACACTGGAAACCAAATGAAATCAGGCAGGTAACCAAATTCTGCTCTCACTCTAAGGCCATTTCTGCACAGCGAATTACAGCGTTGTGCCGTCGGTGTTATTGGCAAGGCTGCAGCAATGGAGCGTTCGCATGGACGGGCGCTCCGTAGACAGGTAGTGCATTGGCTGAACCCCGGCGCTTTGCATGGCTGCGCTTTGCAAACAGTGTTCTTTTTTTCCCCAGGGTAGACATCATGGGCATTTGGCACTAGGATTGGCCAGTGTGGGCTGCCATTGTGGAGGGCAGACTCTGCAGAATCGATTCCTGGCAATTGCTTCACACGACACTGACTGTGGAGCGCCATTGTTGAAAAGACACACTCGGTGAGCGACTTTCAAACCATTGTGGGCCTGCTGGAGTGTTGCTGCAGCACTGCAGCGTCGTGTCTGCAGTGATGGCCATGTGAACCCTCTGCCTATAAGCTGTTTTTACCGTCCTTTTACCGGCTTTTTTGGCCTGTGTGGAAATGGCCTAACTGAAGGGGTTTTTCCACACATGTAATCTGTTCCTGATTTTCTTAGCATAGGAATTATGTTAAGCACTGAGGTTCTGTGTTTCTTCCCTCTTGTCATATTTTTCCAGTTGCCACATCAACTTATTTTCTTACAGATGTGCCTCCAAAAAATCAAGATTTTTGAAAAAGAGGATTCTATTACCTTTGGTGGTGTCCTCTCTCTCCACCCCTCTCTCTCCCTCTCTCTTTGTGGTTGTGCATGAAATACATCAATATGCTGCGAGAAGAGGAACTAGGAATGTGCATATGTGAGAATCATTGTATCGTCCCAGTGGGAAAATGCCATCCACCGAAAGGTTTGCTCAAAGAAAAAGGTACCAATTGCTGTAATCATGTGGGAACACCAATAAGTATTCTCGTCTCTTTTTATGGAATATGGACATATATCTCTGTGAATGCTTAAAAAATACTTGAAAATTTGTTGTCACAAAAAGATTTAAAAAACCACAGGGTAGGGCTGTCCCACAGTCATAGTCTAGCCAGCAGAAAGTGGGCGGGAAGGGGAAAAACCAACAAAAGCACATTACTGAGCATCAGTGGTTTTTTCCATCAGTCTGGCTCCTCCTTCTCTCCCTTCCCCCCTTCCCCTTCTCTAATGCTTCTGAAAGTCAGAAGGTTTTAATATTTTTAAATATTTTTAACATTTTTAATATTTTAAATGTTTTTAAATGTATTGTATTGGTTATATTTCATGAAATGTTGTGAGTCGCCCTGAATCAGTGGTTCTCAACCTGGGGGTTGTGACCCCTTTGGGGGTCGAACGCCCCTTTCACAGGGGTCGCCTAAGACTCTCTGCATCAGTGGTCTCCATCTGTAAAATGGATAAATGTTAGGGTTGGAGGTCACCACAACATGAGGAACTGTATTAAAGGGTCACGGCATTAGGAAGGTTGAGAACCACTGCCCTGAACTTTTTGGGGAAGGGTGGGATAAAAACCAGTAAGTAAGTAAGTAAGTAAGTAAGTAAGTAAGTAAGTAAGTAAGTAAGTAAGTAAGTAAGTAAGTAAGTAAGTAAGTAAGTAAGTAAGTAAGTAAGTAAATTAAATTAAACATTACATAAATGAAAATACAGAGCTCAAATCTAATTGCAGGAAAAAGATCAGGGTAAAAGTGGTCCCAAAAGGATTTGGAAAAAGGGGAGAAGTGTTCTGGGACATCTTGGGATGCAGGATTTCCTTTCCTGGGGATCTGATGTTGGGTAATGGAACTTCTGATCTATACGAGTGCCTCTTTGCACCACTTAAATATCTCTACATAAAATAAACCTTGTCATAGCACTCTGCCCTCCAAAGGGAAGGAAATCCTGGTAAGATTCCATATGCATCCTCCAAAGAACGCCATGGCTTTGCAGAATACCGTTTTAAAGGCAAGCAACAGAATAGAAGAAGAAGAAGAGTTTGGATTTATATCCCCCCTTTCTCTCCTGCAGGAGACTCAAAGGGGCTTACAATCTCCTTGCCCTTCCCCCCTCACAACAAACACCCTGTGAGGTAGGTGGGGCTGAGAGAGCTCCAAGAAGCTGTGACTAGCCCAAGGTCACCCAGCTGGCGTGTGTGGGAGTGTACAGGCTAATCTGAATTCCCCAGATAAGTCTCCACAGCTCAGGCGGCAGAGCGTGGAATCAAACCCATTAGATTAGTTACACGAGCTCTTAACCTCCTACGCCACTGCTGCTCCATACCGTTTTAAAGGCAAGCAACACCAACAGTGTAGGTTTGCAGGAGGGAAAAGGGAAAGAAATAATTCTCATGGAACAAAGGGACCAATTGGAGTAATTGAATAAGAACAATAGCAGGCACATGGGAGGACAGGAAGTGCGTTGGGGCAAGAAATCTTGTCCTGACACGCTTCCTGGCTGTGGCACACTGAGAGAGGAGACACACTGGGGCAAGATTTCTTGTCCCGGTGTGCTTTTTCTTGCCCTGTGCATGCTTCTTGGTTTCCCCGGAAAAAGTGAGAGCATTTTTGAGGCAACTTTTCATGTCAGAGTGGGGCAAGGCTGGGGAGTGCCGGCAGTGAATTAGCCACAGAGGCACTGAACAAACTGAATTGTTGGGGTCAGCAATAGCTCTTTACACAGTCCCACAGAACCGTAGCACCCACACAACCCTGGGAATGATGCCTCATGTCTTTTTTTTCTTTTAAAACAGCTTGTTCCTAATGCTACTCCAAATTGTAACACAGCAGTCTGGCCAGCGCGACAGCAACCCTATCTGGAACGGCTGCAAAGTAGTTCTATAAAACAGGATCATGCTAGCCCAAGCAAATTGCCAAAACAAAAAGGACTGTAGTTCTTGTTAAATGTTTTGTCATGACGGCCGTGCCCTTTATTTATCTCTAACACAACATGCTTATTCTGCCCCGATCTCCTATATTCACCCTGCAAATTTATGAGGCTCTATTAATCTTCTGCCATGCTGACTATCTCTGTTGTAAAGTGTCAGCAGACTTTTGTACCTTGCTAATGTACAAAGGGCTTCTTATGAGTAATATCAGCATTTTGCCTTTTAATTGCACATATAATTTTTAGGGCTTACAGCTAATAAGGGAATTGGGACCGTAGTTCATCATTGTCTTGAATGGTACTCCAGGGGGGTTGGGATGGTAGAAGCCCAGAGAAGAATATAGCTGCACTGATTCCAAGCAATAGTTCTGCTCATTATAGGAACACCATTCATGCCACTATAGTTAAAGATCTGTCAGGGTTTTCCAATATAAACCTTGCCTTTTTTTAACCCTGGATTTTATCACACAGCTGTAAAAATTTACTCTGGTATGAAAATTTAGAAGTAGGGATGTGTATAAGGCTTGGACTTGGGAGTATTTATGACTCTACGATGCTCATAATCACCACAAAACACCATGACTTTTAACTCTTTGCAGGGTCTCAAAATGCAACTGATGGTGTTTTCTGATAGAATGGGAATGATCTGCATGTAGGAAACCTTGTCTGTAGAAGGATCTGTGAGAAATAATAGTATCACTTTATTCCACACGAGTCAGATCTTATCTGGAATGATGTGCCCAGTTCTGGACCACAGTTCAAGGAGGATATCGACAAGCTGGAGCATATCTTGAGGTGGAGGAGCAAAATGATCTGTCTTTCATGCCCTACAAGAGACTTAGGCAGCTGGGTATGTTTAATCTGGAGAAGAGAAGGTTAACAGGTGACATTATAGCCATGTTTAAATGTTTGAAGGGATGTCATGTTGAAGGTGGAACAAGCTTGTTTTCTGCTGCTCCAGAGACGAGCTAATGGATTCAAACTATGGGAAAAGAGATTCCACCTAAACATGAAGAAGAACTTCTTGACAGTAAGGGCTGTTTGACAGTGGAATATGCTGCCTTGGAAGGCAGTGAAGTCTCCTTCTTGAGAGGCTTTTAAACAGAGGCTGGATGGCCATCTGTCAGGAGTGCTTTGATTGTGTTTTCTTGCATGGCGGGGGGTTGGATTTGATGGCCCTGGTGGTCTCTTCCAACTCTATGATTTTAAGATCCTATGGTAGTAGAGACCAAGCCAAATAAGATTAAGCAACATAGAATCTGTTTATAGACTGCACTGTGTGGGCACATACGTGTGTGTCAGGGGCTATATTCACATAGGCTTGTGCGCAAATGTGATGCATGGGAAAATGGGCAGGGACTGTCACAGCCAGTGGCAATGGGCACATGGATACATGAAGCTGCCTTATGGTGAACCAGACTCCTGGTTCTTAAGGTCAATAATGTCCACTCCGACTCACAGTATTTTATTGTACTGGATTTTTACTGGATTTTATTGTGATTTGTTATTGTGGGATTTTAGTGTATGCTGTAAACTTCCTTATATATGAACAACAGAAAGGCTGTGTAGAAATACTTCCAATGAATGAATAGGGACTGGATCCCACAGATCCATTCTGCTGATAGTGGCATTTCTCTGTGGAGGAAGGAGTCCTTCCAGTTACCTGAATGGGCTCTTGTATTAAGGAAGATTCCTTGCACTTGAAGGAAGCCCAACTATGAGCACTGTTAAGGCTAATTTACTATGACCCTTTTCCAAGATACCTTAATTTGTTCAACTGGCGGCTGTCTAACAATTAATTTGCCTCAACAAGTCCATTTTCAGTCACCAACTCCACCAGGAATTAACTTGCTGTCCTTGGCAAGCCAACCACCAGTGACAAACTGCTGATCTACGGCTCCTCCTATGAATATTCACACAGGCATGTCATTTACAGTACTAGTGAGTAACCCACTGTGTGTAAAATCCAATCTGCATACTGGCAGATTATATGGTTGACTTTTAGATAAAATTCAGATGTCAACCACAGAGTTATGATTTGCTTCCCAAGCTCTTCATCTGCAGCTTTGAGGCAAATGGCAACCAGAAATGGGACATTGTGCATGGTGACCCCTCATCTTTAGTATGCCATTTTCATTGAGTCTCACTTGCTACCTACCTCATTGTCCTTTAGGATCTAGGGTAAAACAGTTCCTTTCTTACACAGTCAGGCTGTTCACTCAGGGTTTCCATCTTTTTTGCTGTTTTATGGTCTGTGTTGTGTCTGAGGACTATTTATGGATATCATTTTAAGCTCCTGAATTTTGCTTTCCTCTGTTTTTCTGTCATAGCTTATTCTAATAGGTTGTTTTAACATCAGTAATTCTTACATGGTTGTTTTTATGATTATATTATATTGGTTTTACTTTCCTCAAGCAGAATTCGCAAGAGACAGCATATACTTTTTTTTTTCTTCAAATAATTCTGAGTCTGCACACATTGAACTGTATGTCCACATACCAGACCTGAAAGTTAAACCCCCCATCACAATGTTTACTTCCCCTTGTTCCCCACCACCCACAAAAAGGAATCAGAGATATGCCACCTAATTTATCCTGATATTACTTATCATCCCCGGGCGGGTGGGGGGTGTGTGTGTGTGTGAATAATTTGACTGATTCTAAAATCTGGGTTTTGCACCATGCTAAACATATATTCGGAATACAGAAGAAAGGCAAAAGCATCTCAACATCTACTGAAAATGGGTTTTATTGTGCCAGTAACAGACACTATACCAATGATATTCCAACTGTAAGGATCAATCTTCTGTTACAGTCTTTGTGCTTTTTAATTTTTTACTCAGGGACGACTAGATTTATTCAAACACAAATATTGGGATGGATCCAACCAGCTTTTCCACTAGAGAAACAGGGAGAAGGGGTCTGGTTTTGCTAAGGATCGTGAGTCCTGCATAGACAAAGAAACATGTAGGATAGGGACTGTGTTCTTAAGCAGAATTCAGAAAACTGGAGGATAAAAGCTGGCTGGATTTAACCCTCATTTTAAATGGAGTAAGTGTTGATACTTACAAAAATCAGGGGGTTTGTGTCTCAGGTGTCTCATTGATCTTGCTGATCTGATCATCAAAACCTTCCCACTTCCACCCCAGCATGCTTGCTCGGCTGTGCCACGCACGTGGAGAAGGGAGGGAGGAGGGAACTCTTTGAGGATAGGCCTGAGAGTCTCCACAGTAGAATGGAAAACCAAGTGCCCCTCTAATTAAAAATAAAAACGAGTTCAAAACTTCGGGAGCCTTATATTTCTTTAATCTTGGAATTGCTTATTAGAAACAATTATTTTTCTTCCTTGGCTGACAGCTATGAACTACGCTTTTATTATTTCAAGCCTTCTGATTGCTCTTTGGAAAGCAGATGTAAGTAGGATTATCAGATGCACTTATACAAAAGCTAAATTATATTAATTAGGGCTGTATGTGCACTTCTCACTGGTAATATACAGTTCATCCTCTGGCACTCTGCTCATTAATTTCAAAAGGCCTGCTACTAAACCTCTTATCTTGGTTTTTACTTAATTAAATTATTAAGATGAAACTTAATAAAAGCAGAGATTTTAGCATGTCATTCAGGGTACTGCTACAATTAAGAGATCAAATATTCATAGTCCGTAGATACGCAAGCAAGCAAGAACACTCAGGATTGGTTTCACACTAACTTGGTTTTCCCAGACTGGACATTCCTCAGATTCAATAACATGACTTGCAAGACGGGAAGAGAAATCCATAAATACTGATACATCCTGTAGAAATCAGGCCAATGATTTGGGTCCTTCCAGAGGCAGTAAGAAGCTTGACTTTGACCCAACAGAACACAGAGAGATATGTATTGACATAGCCTTTTAAAAAATGTTCAAATCCTGCCAATCAGCTTGTCATTTGGGAGAGGAGAGACTAAACCGACCCAATTTTTTGGGATTTCAGCATTGTTTATATGATTGGTCCTGTCTAGAAGTCCAGTGGCACTTCAAAGACTAACAACATCACTTCCAGCATAAAGTTTTGTGTGCCAGAGTTCAATTCATCAGCTGCATACAGTGTGTATCCCTTTTTAAGATTTAAAAAAGTCTTTTTTAAGTTTTAAAAAGAGTCTAAAAGGTGTCTATTGTTGAGAGAGGAAGGAAAGACAATTTTGAGACTCCTTTTTGGTTGAGAACAGCAGGGTATATGTAGAAGAAAACTCTTTTTCTTCTACAATCATACTGATGTGTGGTGGGGAGGAGGAAGAGAGGGGCTTAAGTTAAGCCACCTTTTCTTCTTCCCAAATAGCTCATGGGTAGTGTCAGATATTTCCTATAAGGGTTGTGCCTCCAAGTCCCATGATCTAGATCAAAGGAAGATCCCCCCCCCACACACACATTTACATACACGTATCAGGACTGCAACTCCCAGCATGCACTGGTTCCCGCCTTTTTGGAAAAAGAGCGGGAAAACAAACTGAGAAGCTACATCCCACCAGAGCTTCAGAACCAATGGGAAACCAGGAGCTGGGAGGAGGGGAAAAGTTGATTGGTTGCTATCTGTTTTTTGTAAATAGTTTAAATACTGAAACTGAGGACAAGAATCCTCAGTTCCAGCATCCTGTACCTAGGACGACATAAATAAAGTTCTTTTTAAAGCTGCTTTGTTCATTCTTACAACACAGTTCATTGACCCACAGAGGCGTTGCCTGGAAAAGCTGGCTTCCTGATCCATATGGATCCTAGAAGGATTGGGGGTGAATTTATTTGGATACAAGTGAAAGGAAATGCACAGAAGACAAGAGAATGGGAATGAGAACGCTATGTAAGGCAAATGCACGGGTGCCCATGGGATCAAAACACATCAGGTGGTTGTGTGCTTTTTGATCTAAAGAGCCCCACCTCTATCCCCACCTCACTTTGCCCCATACACAATTTAATGAGAGCTTCTCTCTATTGCAATGAAAAGCTCCTTTTATCAGAGAACAATTCCACAAATGCAATTTCTTCTTGTGTGTTTGCTGGAAGACAAAACACACAAGAGTATCCTCAGCTGGGTTAGTGGGAAGTGCTGTGCTTTCTGATGAGGGCATCGGAGAAGTTTTAGCTGCTTTGCATATCCATAGGCAAAATCCAACATCAAGAGACGTCACTTAGACTCCCTGAAGGCTCTTTTGCTCCATAATCCAATCATTGCATCGCCTGCCCCTTTTCACCATGCGGGCTTCAATTAAATTTCAAATACAGTGTAAACACTGTTTGATAGAGTAATAATTTAATCGGTGCAATTGCACAGATAATAGATTTAAAAGGGAAGTGGAACTGAGGATGCCAAAGTTACTGAGAACTAACTATGTCATCTGTGTTTTTGGTTCACACCATTGACTCCTCTTAACCAGCAAGGGGTAGTGGTTAAGAGCAGGAGAACCGGGTTCCCCAGTCCTCCAAATGAGTGGCAGACTTTAATCTGGAGAACCAGGTTTGCTTTCACACTACAGTATTCCTGCTGGGTGATCCTGGGCCAGTCACAGTTCATTCAGAACTGTCTCAGCCCCATTTACCTCACAAGTGTATATTGTGGAGAGAGGAAGGAAAGGAATTTGTAAGCTGCTTAGATATTCCTTTTGGCAGAGAAAAGCAGGATATAAATCTAAACACTTTCTCCTTTCCTCCTCCTCCTCCTCCTCCCTCCTCCTCCTCCTTACCAATGACCTTTATCCATCATTTACACCCCTTACTCTCTGAGCCAGCAAAAGTAGAAGTTCAAAGTCACAATCTGAACCCCCTCCCTCAAAAGCTGTAGAATGGGGCCATCTTGGTAGCGGCGCCATTTCCACTTTTGAGGAGGGGGCAATGAGAGTTGAGGAGGCAGAAAGATTCACAGCATGGTTCAAAGGCTTTCTCATTCATATATTCCAAATTAATTTGTAAAACACCACCACAGTTTTAAATTTAAACTGGTTATTTTGCAATAGTTTGTGGTGCAACTATTAGATCCCTGGCCCCAAAACTGTTTGACTCTCCTAAACCAGGGCCAGAACCTTTTTGGCTCTGGCCCCAACCTGTTGGAAAGTTCTGTCCAACAACACTGGGGCACTACAGGATCTATCCCAGTTCCACATGGCATGTAAGACAGAGCTGTTCCTCCAGGAATGAGGGCAGCAATAGTCATATAGGTGGGTGCCATCATATGGGCATTTTACATTATTGATTTTGATTGTTAATTTTTTATTGTACACTGCTCTGAGCCCATTTTACAGGGAGAGTGGTTTATAAATTGAATCATCATCATCATTACTATTTTTAATGTCACAGCTGCCAGTTCTTTAGAAGAAGAAGGGTTTGGATTTATACCCCCTTTCTCTCCTATAAGGAGACTCAAAGGGGCTTACAATCTCCTTTCCCTTCCCCCCCCCCACAACAAACACCCTGTGAGGTGGGTGGGCTGAGAGAGCTCTAAAGAGCTGTGACTAGCCCAAGGTCACCCAGCTGGCATGTGTTGGAGTGCACAGGCTAATCTAGTTCCTCTGATAAGCCTCCACAGTTCAAGTGGCAGAGCGGGCAATCAAACCCAGTTCTCCAGATTAGAGTGCACCTGCTCTTGACCACTACGCTACCACGTAGCTGTTGACTTTTCAGTACAATTTGAACCTAACCCAGAGTCCTAGGAAGTTGTAACATGTTGGTGTTTGAATCTGACAGATGCTGATTTTGTTGATGTGAAGTGTTTCAACGGCTGCCCTAGTGTTTTTGGAATGGCGCCCGGAGTGCCAATTACCACTGGGTGAGATGGGGTGAAAAAGTTGGCTGGGTCCCACACATTTTATTCTCACCTCAATCCTAATTGAAAATCAGGTTGAGAAGAAATGGCCACTGAATTTTGCTGGGCTGCTGGAGACTTGGGCAAGAGAGCAGACAGGCTTCCATTCTGACTCCCACTATAGCGTCTACCCTTTAGACAATTACTGCTTGTTCTTTTTACACATAAGCCAGGTAAGTCTGCCAACTTCTGAACCAGCCCCTGTAGCATCACCTTTAATAACAGCTTGATATGCAGACACTGTCAAATAAAGTTGACTGCCACGCTGTGAACATATCCACCTGCAAATGTCTGTATATCAAGCCCGCTGTTAATAGCACAACAGCAGGCCTGGCTGGGTCTTTTGTTCAGTTAGCATCACTGTCAAAGTCTCCCGTATTGTTTATTAAAAAGCAAAAGAGTCCGTTGCTAATGCCTCAGTCCTCAGGGAGCCAATCGCAGCTTCAAGTCCATTCTTATCCATTGTAACTTGCTTGGTTCGCAATACGGTTCCTGTTAAAAATGTACTCCTAATCTGGAGCAGAAAATGGAACTTGAGACAAGTTTTGAGCCTCTTGCTCCTGTGAAACATTTGGGGGATTTCAAAAGCAGCCATGAAAACTGCAGTAAGATTAGCAACATTTCTCAAATGGGCAGAAGTGGTTTCCATGTGCATTGTATTTGGGGTGGGGGAGGGGGGTTGGTTTGAACCAGGTGATTTATCTCCTCCCATTCTGCTCAGCAAAGTTCCTCTTACCTGAGCAGACTTCCTCCAACCAGGCTCCTAATGCTGATATCTAGAGGCAGGGAGTTTGTCTGCTCGACACAAGCTGGGAATCTAAACTTTGGTTTTGGTTTACATTCCCAGCTTGAGAGGAGACACAAACCTCATTTTGCCAACATCCAAATGTCACATCAAATCAGACCACGATACTGTTGTTCATTCATGCGCTGTGTGCTAGAGGACAAAGGAGACAGGAGAAGCAAGGTGGTCATACAAGTGTAGCGCACACACTGTGACTTAGCCAGATGCTGTCAAACCTTTGATTTATCCCAGTGCACTGTGATATCATGCCGTCCAGGATCAGGAAGAATCCACTTATCATTGCCCTGCCATTGCAGGGAGGCCCTTTTTCTTCTTTTATTATTTTGCGGGTTGCACATGCGCAGCTACACAGATGCAGCTGATCATATTGTGGGATGATTGGCATGGCTGTTGGGGTTCATCTCTGCAATGCTATACATGTGTTGCAGGAAATTTTTTTTTTTAAGAGAAGTGTCTTCATGCAAACGTGTGAAATCAGGCCAGATTGTATCCATGGGCTCTAATAGCTCCCTGCACGGCACACACGAGAATGGGAAAAAGGAAAACAGGTTCCTTTATCACAACGGCAACCTATTATCCATCAACTGTGTGAAATCGAGCAGTGAGTTACATGGCAAACAGTGAATGCACAAATGGCCATTGTACCTTCTTCAGTGTTGAAAAGTTTAAAGGAGTAAATGCAGTAAATCCACTCACATGATTAGGCAGTAAGGCCATATTTGCCCACAATTCCTTTGTAAGAAATGACTGGTTAGGAAACTTGCAGGCTAAGTCTGTGCCCATCAACTGGGAAGTCCTGATGCCATCCACAGAGCTCTCCCCTGTCTAAATGTGCATTATAATAGCGTAAACTTAGGTGACTTCACACACTATCACATGGATACGTGGGAGCATGAGCCAGCCTTCTCTCCGTACATTTGGTGTCCTGTGCAGAGAGGGAAGTTGCACATCTCCACAAGGACAGAAGGGTCAAAGGCATCTGCACCAATTGCTGAAAAGATGCACAACAGCAAAGGTGCATGAGTGTGCACGAAATGCTGGAAGCATAAAAAGAGCTTTCCTGATTCACCGTTCGAGACTGTTGCATGCAACCATTGAAAAACACAACACGGCCTCCTGTATTTGTTTTTAATATATTACAAAACTCAGGCAAATACCTATGGATGTTGTTCGCAAGGGCAGGCCCGCTCCACAAGACAAGTGCACATGTGGCTTATTGTGCATTCCTTGTGTGTTTCTCCAACTGGAGGATTTATGGAAACAATAGCAAGGTGCCGCAGAGGTGGCTATCAACGCTGTTTACAGACAATTTAAAGGAATCAGCCTCCGGTTTGGCTTCCCTTCCGCCTTCCCTTGTGGTCTCCCTGCAACGCAGCTCTAATCCTATTGTGACTTGATTGTTTCACAGGAAAGTGCTCCGCAGAGGCCTGTAATTGGCACACAGGTTCAAATTAGATTGCTGTGTGTTTAGGCAAGCAAGGGTCATTTCACATCTGCAGCCCCACTCATTAAGCGGCAGAGGAGAAGGTGTGTTCTTTTCTTTTTCCTTTCTGTTATTATTGCAAGAGGGTGTGTGGGGGAGAGCCAGAGCTTGGAATACTCTCTAATCAAAGGAGAGAATTCCACCTGGCTGCATCACCCCCAATATTGATCTCAGTTTGCCAGGATTGTGTCAGGATTGGAAGGCGCGTGATGCAAAAATCTTGCAGGATGGGCATGATCCAGCCCACTGGGTTTCCAGGAGGTGGGATCTGAATCATTGGGTTCCCAGGAGGCCCTATGTTTGATGAATACATCCAAAGCCAGAATCTTGAATGGAACACAGACGCAATCCAGAAATTTCCATCAGAGAGATCTGAGCAGGTGCTTCACTCCCTGCTGAAAACAAAATCTATAGTCCTTTTTTTGTTCTTCTGCATCTCTGAAGGACAGATGATCTCCATGTAGGAAAGAAAATGATATTCCCTATCACTTCTGAAGCATGGTATGAGTAGAATTATTAAAGAGATGCATAACGTCTTTTCATTCCACTAGAAAGTTTGGGTAGAGTTCAGAATGGATCCGTTTCTGTCCATGATCCATAAATAAACAGTGTGGAATCTGAAAAAGGTCTCTGGCCTACACTACACTTCCCCTTTTCTGTTTTTAAGGCCTTCAGGCATGTATGTCCAATGTAGCAATGTCATGCCCCCACAGAGGCTTTTGTTATTTCCCCATTAAGATTCAGTTTCCCCATAGTTAGCATGGTTTTCGTTCATTGTTAAGTCTTCTAAGGGAGGGTATTTTAGTTAGCCCCTGTCCCTTTGAGACATTTCTCAATAGGCAGTCTTCCTTTTTAACCCAGCAATCCCCCGTTTTAGTTCTTGCCAGTCAGTCAGAGCGAGGTGCCAAGGGTAGCTGGAGACTGGAATATTCGTGACGTATATGGTGATATATAGAGCACAAGTTAAGGTTGACAGCGATTGGAACCAGACAAAGAGAGAACTAAAAGGAAACAAGACACAGTGGGCTTTCTTGAGAGCAGCAAAGAGAAGACACAGCCTACAGCTTCAAATCTGCTCAAGACAAGCAAGTACTCTGATTTAGACAGACCCAAGGGAGGAGTTAGGGTCTTAATTCTCTTAAGTAATAATCCTATTGTTGAACTGTTGAACCTGGCTTGTGTCTCTAAAAAATTACAGCAGAATCATGGGTTTTTTCGCATGTTTGGTCTCCTTTGCATTGAGCATACAATGGGCGATTCCCCATTGCAGAGTCGACCTAGGTTCGACATGGTTCCTTGAACTGGTACTGACCTTGGGTCGACTCTCGTCACTTCCCACAGAAACTGAGTTCAACTGGAACCGAGCTGAGAGGGTGGGATCATCTTTGATACCTCTTTCGCTCCTCTTTCTCAATTGGCTCTTGTTGTACGGCGGGAAACGTGACCATCCTTTTTTTTTTAGTTTTTATACATCACAGCTACATAGAATTGGTGCCAAAACATAGATACGTAGATTTAACTACTAAGACCATGGTCGCATCATTGTAGCTTCGAAAATAGCAGTTAAAATTTTAAAAAGGCATGCTTTTCCCACCGCGACTCTGCGCATGCCCAAAACACAGTTCTTGATTGGCTGAATGGGAGAGTCGCCACAGACTATTCCCCACTGTCTAGCTTCCAACTGAGTTCAACCTAGGTTCAGGGAAAAAGCTGTACCTCAGAACTGGAATCAGAAATTCCAGTTCTGAGAGTGGGGGGGAACTGAAACAAACCCAGGTCGAACTCAGCGGCAGTGGGGAGTTGCTGGGACAAACCTAGATCGAACCTAGGTCGACTGCCAGTGGGGAATCACCCTATGTCTTTGGGTTTGATTCTTGATTATGCGCCTGTTTTCCTCTCTTCAGCAGTCACCCTGACCTGAAATCAGAGAATCCCCAAGGCTTCTGAAACCTATTTAAGTGTAACTTTTTCTCTCCCTTCACAGAGAAAGTGAAGGAGATTGTGTTTAGTTTTCTTCATGTTTCCCCACTCCTGTCCACCTTTCCCTACCCACAAACCAGCAGTTCCTACCACTCTTCAGGCTTCAATTTTAGAATTATCAGAAGGACTTTTTATTTGTTTTAACACTGAAAGGTTATCACTGGAGCAATAGACCCAGTGAAATTGACAAGAAATTGACATGGTCTAGCAAACTAATACTAGACCAAAGATGGCAAAAAAAAAAAAAATAGTGGCAGACAACCTGCCACAATGGAGGCTGCATGAAAACGAGGAATGGTGGTTCGGTAAAATAGCAGATTGGCTCAGCTAGGGACACTTCATAAGAGAAGAATCTTTGTGTAAACAAAAAAAAATGAGAAAAGCAAAGGAAAATCTTTGAGGTAACTAGTGCAGGCATAATGGCCATAGATGGAATTGCTCCTATCAGTGAGCGTAGACTAGAGAAACTGTGTGGGATTGCACTGTGTAATACCATACCTGTTCTTCTCCAATGCATTAGCAATGGTACAAAACTTCAGATGGCTTGTTTGCCACTGGGGCCTTAAAAAATAGCGCCCAGGTTGCTGAAGGAGACAGGAAGCGGATTCTCTCACCTGTGTGCCTAGAAACACACCACCTAGTCTATTTTACAACCTTTGTCCATATAATCCCAATCAGCAACCATTCACTGAAGGAATAGCTCCCAGATCAGAATCATAACTTTCAGGAGGACCTTATTACTGGAACCTTCCAGTTAAGCACAGTTGGAAGCAAGTTATGGGAAGAAGAGAGATCAGAAAACATGAATAGGCTCGTTTCTTTCTCAGCCAGACTCAACTGGCTGTTGTGGGTTTTCAGGTCATGCAGCCATGGTCTTGTCGTTTTTGCCCCTCATATTTTGCCTGCATCTAAGGCTGGCATCTTCAGAAGCATTTCACAGTTAGATGTGTTTCTTAACATATTTTTCCACGACTTGCCTCTGAAGATGCCAGCCATAGCTGCAGGCAAAATGTCAGGAGCAAAAACTACAGCCCCACAACCCGGAAAACTCACCACAGCCAATTCTTCAGCGCTCTTCGTCTTTGAAAGACGCTGCTCATCAGTAACTCTTCCTCTTGATCTATAGCTGTTTTACGTTTCCATTGGAACAGCAACACTGAAACCAAAACCCAAAATTGCATTGGGTTGAAATCCACATTCCACTAGCAGAAGCCATTTCTTCCAGTGCAAGGAGCCATCATCTGATACAAAACTGCAGACAACAGGTTGGATTCCACAGCTGCTAACAGAGGGGTTCTCCACTGGTGGAAGGAGCTCTCATTGGACACAAAACTTTGGTCTCCACAGATGGTTTCTGCTAGGGCAGACACTTTTCTCTGGCTGAAGGGGCCTTCGTATGATGCAAGCTATGAGTGGAATGGATTTGTGGGATCCAACCCACAGTCCTTTACAACTACTCAAAGCGAGTGGTCTAACTTGAGGCAAATGACAGGTCAAAGAGAGTTCATACCTAATAATGAACAACCCTTTCCCCTAATAATTAACAAAATACCAACCAAAACAGTGACTAAGGAGGAGCAGCGCATATGAAACTGTGTCTGAAACATCAATAACCATGTTTCCCCCTTACAATTATTATTAGCTTGGTAATAGTCATTACCGACCTATCTCTTTCTGCTGATTTAGTAAAGAGCGAATAATAATGAGGCAAGGTCAAATGTACAAGCCAAATGACACTGTATTCCCTGGATGTTTAATACAGTTTCTAGTGAGGAAATAAATGCCTAGCAGTATTTTTTGGCTCTCCAGCCAAAATTAATCTAGCAAGGGTAAAATATTCCAGCAGAGGCACAATTAACTGATGCCTCTAATATACTGTGTGCGAGTGTGTGTTTGTTCTATCAGATTTGTATCTTTGCCCACCCACCAAGGACTTCAGAACAGCATACATGGTTCTCTCCTTCTCCATTTTATCTTTGTAAGGCCCTTTCCACACAGAAAGGGAAGCACACCTCCACCAGCATAAATTATGCCGGTGGAGGCTCAGGGACTGCTCGCATGGCAGCATGCGAGCAGCCCCGCAGATCTGCCGCCCTGGAGAGGTGGCTCCACATGGAGCCGCCTCCAGTCCGTTGCCTTCACTGACCTGCCTGTCCAGTGTCGCTCTGGAGAGCTGCAGGGACCCGCCCACACTGCCCTCCAACCTCCAGGGGTTGGAGGACAATGTGGGCAGGTCTCTGCAGCCCTCCAGAGCAACGCTGGAAAAGCAGGTCAGTGGAGGCGATGGGAAAAACGGTGGTGGCCTCCTGGTGCGGTTCACACCACGCCAATGGGAAGATGCCGCTTTTCAAAAGTGGCGGCTTCATGCTGCTCCGGGGCAGCCAGGACAGCCTCCTATGCGAATGCTTCCCCTGGGATGGTGTTTTTGCCATCCCTGGGGCGCTCTATTCCGCCCGTGCGGAAATGGCCTAAGAGTCCTATGAGGTAGGTTGGCTGGAAAATAGTGATAGGCCCAAGGTCACCACTCAGCGAGTTTCACGACTCAGAAGAGATACAAACCCTGCTTTTCAAACTGTACTGATGGAATGGCAGAAGCAGGCTTGCCAACCTCCAGGTGGGGTCTGGAGATTACCTGGAATTATAGCCCATCTTCAGACAACTGATGTTCATTTCTGCATGCCTGCATAGCTTCACATGTGTCACAGGGAATTAAAGCATCTCCATATGAAGGCATGAAAGCAACCCAGATCCTTTTCATGGGCTCCAATCGCGACCTGCAATGAATGTATGCGAACAGGAAAAAGGAAGATGGCTTCCATTACGACGACTGCAACCCCTTTTACATTTGCTGTGCGGAATCGACCAATAAAAGCCAGGGAATTGTCCTAACGGATAGGAACAAGAGATAGGAGACATGCCAAAGGGATATCGATCCCTATGGTGGGTGTAAAGTTTGCATTAGCTCATGAACATGTTCCATAAAAGGCCGGAGAAGAACAGAAGAAAAAAATCATTTTGAAAAAGAGTGTGAGGAAGCGCTGGAACCTGTCCAGTTCAACTCTTTCTTATCTCTCTTCTGTTATTCTAGAAGGACCTGCAACAAAGAGATGAATTTTATGCTAGGTAATAATGGAGCCTGTCAGTTTCATGTGAAACACCTGCACTTTTATTTGTTTCTCTATTGAAAGAACCTTAAAAGAGCCTAGTCCTTTACTCATGGGCGCCGGAGTCCATTCAAAACCATTGAGTTGAAAACCATGTCATTATCGTTCTTTGATGTCTGCAACTTAGTAGCACGCAACTATTCTCTGAGCGTTATTCTTTATAAAGGAATGCCAAATGTTTGGCCTTTCAGCTGTAAATATTGTGTCGCCATTGATTTTTCAAATATATATATATATAAAGCGTATTTTCCTGAATGTCAAGTGTTCGCAAAGTGCAGAGACTCCCCTGAGCACAAAACATGAGGAATTGGAGACGGTTTGAAAAATCAGGCAAAGAAGAAAGGAACCATAAAAGCAAAGTCTAAGTGAAAGAGGATTTTTAAAAAGATGAACTTAGACAAATATTGAGCTAAGAAAGAGGTAAGAATTTGATTTGGAAAGAAAAGCACCACAATGTCGGTAAGAATACTGAAAGGGGACCTAACATGGGATGCCGGTAGCGCAGGTTCACTATGAAGTGCACGTGTTTTAATTTTGGCAGCTTTTCCAGGTAAAATATGCATAGAAGCACAGTGCAGATGTGATACATTTGCTGCTTATTGTTTTAAAACATGTCTAGATCGAGGGAAGTAATTGTACCACTCTACGCTGCATTGGTCAGACCTCACCTAGAGTACTGTGTTCAGTTCTGGGCACCGCAATTCAAGAAGGATATTGACAAGCTGGAACGTGTCCAGAGAAGGGCAACCAAAATGGTAAAAGGTCTTAAATCCATGCCCTACGAAGAGAGGCCTAGGGAACTGTGGATGTTTAGTCTGGAGAATGAAGGTTAAGGAGGGACATGATAGCTATGTTTAAATATTTGAAGGGAGGCCATGTCGAAGAGGGAGCAAGAGACTAGGGCACAGAGTAATGGATTCAAACTGCAGGAAATGACATTTCACCTAAACATTAGAAAGAACTTTTTGACTGTCAGGGCTGATCGACAGTGGAATTCACTGCCTCGGAGAGTGGTGGAGTCTCCTTCTTTGGAGGTTTTTAAACAAAGGCTAGATGAACATATGTCGGGAGTGCTTTGATTGTGCGTTCTTGCATGGCAGGTGGTTGGACTTGATGGCCCTGGTGGTCTCTTCCAACTCTATGATTTTATGATTCTATGATTCTGTGTGTTATTAGATTAAGAATGGGGTGTGCCCTGCACTCAAATAATTTTAAATTAGAGAAATATGCAAGCACATCTTCCACAACTGATGTAGCAGGGGCTGGAAAGCTGGAAACATCTGTGCCAGGTGAATGAAACCTGGGCTGAGCATCTCCTGGCAGCTTCCTTCTTTCAGATGCTAAAACCTAGGCATGGTCAGAGTAGGGCAAGAGGCCAGAAATGTCTGTGCTGGCTGGGTGAGGTCTGGGCTGAACCTCTGCACCTTCCTTCTTGTAGGTGTTTAAACCTGTGTGTGGTCAGTGGAGGAAAGGAGGCCAGAAACGTTTGTGGCAGCTGGGATAAACATCTGGTATCTCCCTGTTGCAGGTGTTTAAGCCTTGGCATGGCCAGAGGCATGAGTCCAAGGGAACGAACTTGTGGCTTGCAGCCTCTATCCCTGGGTGAAGCAACTTAGGCCCCCTTCTGCACATGCAGAATAATGCACTTTCAATCCACTTTCAGTGCACTTTGCAGCTGGATTTTACTGTGTGAAATAGCAAAATCCACTTTCAAACAATTGTGAAAGTGGATTGAAAGTGCATTATTCTGCATGTGCAGAAGGGGACTTAAGTGAATCCAAGGCCAGCCCAGAATACTGGAATACTGTACTGTTTTGTTTCTAGTTCTTTAAATAGTAAAAACAAAACCTATTTAAAGCACCAGAAAGCTGCTCCATTGAGGAAAAAAGTGGGTTAGAAATGCTGGAATCAACCCACAGCATATTTATTTTGTAAGAGGGTGAGACCAAAAGCATCTGGAGGGCCCTCAAATATGCAGTTGTTCCTTTAAGAGTATTTATGGAAGATTTTTGTCAAAGTAAGCATGAATTATATCAGAGTGGTAGATGCTTTGTAGAAAGAAAAATTATAGAGTCCTGTCTACTTCTTGTGACTTGAGGACTGGTGGATTATGAACCAGTCCTTCAGGGGAGGAGCTTTGGAAGGACAATAGAACAGATGTTTGCGGGGTAGAAGATCCCAGGTTCTTGATATCTTCATCTGAAGTGTCTCAGGGTAGATATTTGGAAAGATCTTTCTCTGTCTGTGCAGGGCAGCTTCCTTCCGTGGCTATGGCAGGAGGCAGTCAAGTCCTGCTCCAAAAACCATGATGTCACCCCAACATCACTGTATCACTTCTGGGTAAAGCCTGGAAATAACATGGGATAGCTCTAGGGACCACCAGGAACTCTATCACCAGGTGACAGAAGTCAGTTTACCTGGAAAAATGGCTGCTTTGAAAGGTGAATTCTATGGCTTATGCCCCAATAAAATCCCTTCCCCTCCAAACTGTATCCTCCTCAGGCTCCACCCCCAAATTTCAGACCTGGAAACCCTAGCTCAACCTAACAACTGTACCATCACAGCTGAGAATGCTGAGCTCAATGGACCATCTGACGTGCTTTAAGATAGTTTCATTGGTTCAGTCCTCTTGTAAGTCACTTTGTGATTGGACCCCAACATTGACTATGGGTTAAAGAGATCTAGACAAATAATTGCTGAACTTTACAGCTGATAGTATATGTTGGATTATCCCGCCTCGAACAGCAAATCCTCCCTCTCCTTGTCTATGAATAATACATCTTGCTAGAAGAGTGCAGTCAGAGACAAATATAATGAGATACATTTCAGAGGTCTGCCTGTGGTTCACGCATCAAACACTGATCCTTCAGGCTGCCTTGTAGAGGTCTATAGGCTTGGGACGTTAGAGAAATGAAGAGAGTCATGCTAACAGTGCCCTCGCTCCAGTTACAGATGTAAGATGACAGCGGTTGCTCCCAGGCATACTAATTACAAAGTATTTAGCAGTCAGTGTCTAGCATACACCTGCTAGAAACAGGGGTGGAGGAAAAGGAGGCAGGCCTTGCCTATTTCATGCATTACGCAGATTCACAACTGAAAGGAGAGTTCTGAAAGATGATGGGTGCCAAACCAACTGAACATTATTAGACATTCTCATTGCGTATACTGTACGTTGCAGATACTTTGAGAAGTATGTGATACTTGTTTAATCAAACCCCCCAAAAGAAGGAAAGAAGAACTCAAACAAGGCAATACCAAAAACTGCTAAGGTTGAGCTGAAAACTATAAACTCTACACAAAAATAAACATATTTATTATATTGTATACACAATGAAGTTAGTTAAAAACTCAAGCCCTAGATTTCAGGCTACACCTTTACAAATCAGTGGAAATTGTTATACATGTCCTAAACAATGTTGATGATACAATTATGTCAGTGACCGACATGATTTGGCTTTGGTCATGCACAGAAGCATTATCATAAAAATAACACATCCAGAAGTGGACCGTATAGATATTATGTCTCTATTATATAATGTCTATAACATTATTCATTTCAGAAAGCCTTTATTGGCATCGACAACAGTACAACAATAGTAAAAAACTGATTAAAAACATATACAGTACAGGAAATAATGTTAAGTGGAAGGAAATCTACTGGCATTTAGTAATTTCCAGAAGAAAGTCTGCCACTATCATACAGAGAGAAGGATCAGGATTGTCCAGCAAGTAGTGTAATCTAAATAAATCGGGGAGATCGGGTAAATGTAAAGGAGCAAGTTTCACATACTTGGATCTGATTTCCTTAAATCTGAAACAGTGTAGTAATTGGTGGGCCAGAGATTCAACTGAGCCATCATTACACGGGCACAATCTATTAGCCTTTTCTTGCTTGTTAAATCTGCCATGTAACAAGGCAGAAGGCATAACATTAAACCTGGCAAGCATTATGGTTCTCCTTTGAGCAGGGTTTATTAAGCAATACAGGTAGTGTGCCAAGTGGCCCTGTTCAATTGGGAGAGAAAAATACAGGGGGGAGCACGTTTTCTTGGCTGCGGTGATTAGGGTAGTCTATAACATTATAAATATTAGTGAACTTTATAGATATTCTCCACCCTAAGACGATTGTCAGGGGTGGTGGAAAAATCAAAATAATAACAACAATAATAACAACAACAATAAAATATTATTGTCATTGTTGTATGTAAACAAAAAAAACTTGTGTTCTGTGTGGTCAGATATTTTCTGTAAACAAAATCATGGGTTTTGCACCATTAAGATTGGCTCACACTTAATCTGGTATATAATTACTCATGTTTTTGGCTGTGTGACATCAACAAGAGGTAAATGTCACTAACCTACACATGGAAAACCACTGGCTTCTCTCCCTCAGTCACCTACTAGCTGGGATTCATGAGGACATGAAGCTGCCTTACATGCAGCAGAGTCGTTCCTAATTGAAGTCCTTTATTTTTTTCTTAGAGGGTGCAATGGTTAATGCTGTTGGAGTGGTTCTTGCCATTGCTATATCCAATATCTAAAATGGGAGTCACTTCTCCCTCCCAGTTGTAGTCATCTTTGGACAGGACAGCCTTGCTCTGACCTGCAGGCCCTATTCCTGTCCCTGAAGGTTTTTCATAGGGGGGCTTTTCTCTCCTCTTGTTCAACTACCCTGACCACTTGGCCATTAGAGGAATTGCTCATTGGGAGGAATTGCTCATTAGAGGAATTGCTCATTTGCCTATTTCTGCACTCATTTCCATTTTTAGGTATAATGTTGAGAAATGGCAAATACAGACAGACAGACAGTCAGACAGTCAGTTATTGGTACAGTTGGAGCTTTATTATATAGTGACATAAAATGTGTGTATTGTGCAACTTTCACATCTCAGTCCAAGTTATGCTGTCTTTCCATCCAAAGACTACAAGATGGGATACTTTTTAGCTAATCATTAGCGTACCTTTTATATTAATCGAAAGGGTACCTCTTCGCTAATCATTTGTCTCCTAGATCGTTTGGGACATTTCATATCTTACAACAGCCTGGAGTTTGAAATTTTTTTTTTATTCTTCTGGAATTACATCCAAGCCTCTCCCCCCCCCCCCACCCCGCAATTCTACGGTGGTGCAAATTCTTAACATCATAGAACAATGAATCTCTACTTTTAAAAAAAGAAAGGAAAAGAATGATCAGCAATGGAACATGCCACTTTTATGTCTTACATTTTTCAGCTGCATGCATTCAGGCACAATGCTTTGCCACTACGCACTTAAGATGATATCAAGTAAGTATTTGATTTTATTGCATCAGGCTAAGTTTCGGCCTGGTTCTTCTTTGCCCCTCAAAAGGGCTTGCGAGTCACAGAGCTGACTCACATTGTGACCGCCTTCTCTCAGTTCAATGATTACTGGTTTCCACTGCTTCTCTCATATCTAATCTGTTGCAGAGCAATGCAGTTATTTTATTCTTAAGCACAGCATACTCAACTGCCCACAAAGCAGTTTGCAGTTATTGTTATATTCAGCAGTGTCAACTTTGGAACCACAGTTCCTAAAAGTATATAGCTTTTGCAACTTAACTTGAAAGCACAACACGTGGTCAACATTTTGTTTTTTTTAAAAAAACAAACCCTGGCATCACATCCAAGGGGGCTTCCTTCCTGAGTTTTTTCAAAGAGCTGACTGTAGGTAACGTTGAGAGTATAAGTAATGTTGAGACTATAAGGAATGTTGCCAACCTCCAGCTGGGACCAGGAGATAGTGTTGACGGTCTGACAGCCCACAACCATGCAGGCAAAAGGCTGATTGCCCCTGGATAGGAAGACTGGGAGAAAAGCAAAGCAAGTGGTTAAGTGTCGGTGGTGTAGTGGTGTAGTGGTTAAGTGTCGGTGGATTCTAATCTGGAGAACCGGGATTGATTCTCCACTCCTCCACCTGAGTGGCAGAGGCTTTTCTGATAAACCAGATGTGTTTCTTCACTCCTACATTCCTGCTGGGTGACCTTGGGCTAGTCATAGATGTCTCTGAACTCTCTCGGCCCCACCTACCTGACAAGATGTCTGTTGTTGGGAGAGGAAGGGAAAGGAGCTTGAAAGCCACCTTGAATTTCCTTACAGGAGAGAAAGGTGGGGTATAAATCCAAACTCTTCTTCTACTAATACGACTGATCTCCAAATGACCAAGACAACCTGGAGAAATTGGCTGCCTAGGAGGGTGGGCTTTGCGGCACTGTGGTCGCTCTCCTCTCAAACTCTGCCTTCTCAGGCTTTGCTCCCAAAATCTTCAGGTAGTTCCCAACCCAGAGCTGGCATCCCTAGCTATAGTGTTGATGGTCTGAAAGCCCACAGCCTAGTCATGCAGGCAAAAGGCTGATTGCTCCTGGATAGGAAAGCTGGGAGAAAAGCAAATCAAGACAGAGACTTGGCAAGGATGGTTTGTAAGGCTCAGTGAAACCTCACCTTCCCTCCCATCAACCACTGAATTGGTAAGGTATAGTGACTACCTTCTGATGTCACCAACAACAAACAGAAAGTTACTTGTTGTGAGCGTATGCCCTGCTGGTTGCCTTGCATGTGTGTTCCCTCCTCACTTCATGGCCAGGGCACCTAGCATTGCCAGTCTCCAGGTGGGGCTTGAAGATCTCCCAATATTCAAACAGAGGTCCGGGTGATGGAGGTCCATTCTCCTGGATAAAATGGTGGCTTAGAAGGGTAATCACTATGGCATTATACCCTACCAAGATCCCTCCTCTCCTGCCTTCCCCAAACTTTTCCCCCAAATCTCAAAATCTTTCCCTACCTGGAGTTGGCAGCCCATAATGTACGAAGGAAGGAAGGGAGGGAGGGAGGAAGGAAGGAAGGAAGGAAGGAAGGAAGGAAGGAAGGAAGGAAGGAAGGAAGGAAGGAAGGAAGGAAGGAAGGAAGGAAGGAAGGAAGGAAGGAAGGAAGGAAGGAAGGAAGGAAGGAAGGAAGGATTTCCCCCAGAAAAGAATCAAACTGATTATTTAAAAAGCCCCGCATAAAGCTTTTGAATTATTTGTAAGCATGTTATGCTTACATGAACAGACTCTTCGTGTGACGGAAATGAAGATGCTCCGGTGGATGCTTGGCCTGATTCTTACTGATTGTGTTATAAATGAAGTCATATGGCAAAATTACACCAATTACAAAGAAAATAAGGGAAACACGGCTCCGGTGGCACGGGCACGTTACACGCCAGGAGGAGGCTTCTGTTGCAAAAACGGTCCTAAACATTGACCCTGGAGGCCACCGCCCACGTGGAAGACCAAAGAAATGGTGAATGGACAGCATTGCTGAAGACATGTGTGCTGTCAACCTTACCCCTGAAAATGCCCAAAATCGGGCATTTTGGCAAAGAAAATGTCAGTGCTAACCCTTTTAAGGGGAATACAGCCCAAGAAGAAGGAGGAGGAGGAGGAGGAGGAGGAGAAAGCATGTTGATAAGCTTGAATCATGATGAGCACAAATTTGCAAACAAAAGACCTTGGGGAAAAGGGCCTTCTCCCTTGCTAAGAAACACGAGGATTGAATTTATTAAGGCTTCTGTCCCTTTCGAGCATAGAACTTTGCACTAAGTAATATAAACCCCTTCATACATGCCTGCATCATTGTAGTGTTTATAAGTCATTTCAAAGCATGGATGAGGGGGAGAAGAAGGGATGTGAGGAAAATGAAGGCTATGAATGATAGATGAAGATTTAACTGTGGAGATTTAGGGAAAAATGAGAAGATGAGATGAGAGGGGGAGGAGAGGAGAGGAGAGGGAGAGACGGTGCTCTTGCATATGCTCTGTGCTTCTTTTGAATATTAAAAAAATGGAGCAAATGGGTTTTGTTCCAGTATAATTAAAGTTACATTTCCAGGCTGGCACAGAACTGATACTGCATAGCAGGGGAACAAAGCAAGAGCTTGAAATGTCATCCAGGCACACCATAGAAAATAAAAACCAGCAACCACCCATAAAAGTACTGAGCCAGGATGCTGAGAAGGTAGCAAATAACTGGATTGTGATATGGATTTTTATTTTGCATTGGGCTTCTTTACCGTGAAAGCCTGACTCCATTCACGTCAGCTAATGAAATCTATTTGGAGCAAATCCTCTTCTTCTGCACATGGGCCATCAATGTATATTAGACCAGGCAACCAAGAGCATGTGCAGACCTTTATTTCTTTAACTCATGGTTCACTCTGAATGTTTTTTCTGATAGATGACATTAGCCAATTATGCACAAGGCATGTGCTGCATGTTGAGGGCAAAAGTGTGTCGTTGCAAGATTTCTTATATGGACGTATTTCCTCAAGCCCCGTTTTCACTTTCTATTCTCACCATGGCAAGTGAGACCACTTCTAGCATGCATTTAATTTTGCTTCACAGCCACAGTGGGCAGGTTTGCCAGTGGGCACAGGTTTACCTAGGATCTCTTCTCTCCACCTACAGTCAGATGCCTCGTTTCCCCGCTGCCACCACTGCCCTGGACTCCCTTGTGTTGCTTTGCAGGCTTCCCCCTTGCCCTCCTCCCTGTTGCTGACTCCTTCCCACTTTTCTAAATGCTTATATCAATACATCAATATCAAGCAGAATTTATTTCTGACCCTACCCCATCTCACCTCCCCCACTCTGCTTCTGCCCTTCCTGAGGGCATTTTAAAAACTTTCCTTCAGACAAGTTTCTATTTAAAAAAAACAAGTCTCTCTCTCGCAGCAGTGCAAAAGACAGTGAGTGAGTGGGAGTGTGTGGGTATGTGCATATGCAGGGGAAGGGAGAGGAAGAGAATATCAGTGAGATGTGTGCCTTTAAGGTTGTTGATGGGCAGAGCTAAGAGAAGAAGCAAAAGAAAAGGGTTGAGACTTCAGGAAGCAGCTGCAAGGCAGGCACTGGGCTGCCTCTTCACAAGTAACATAGAAACACAAGGAGAGTTCTCTGCAAGCCCACTGCATAGAGAAGAGTCTGGAGGTAAGCATTCCCTGTGTAATCAGCCATTGTAATTTTTTAGGTGGGAGAGGGAAATAATTTACAGAACAATGACCTGGCTCTGCTAGCAGTCTAGAAAACTAATCACTATTGTAGAAATGTCATGTCATTGATTAGGCACCATGCCTGCTGCCTGTCCAACCCTGCACTACAATTCCCAAGTGACCTTACAGAAACATCACTAAACGTGACAGGCCCATTTAGAACACATGAACACACTTAAACAATCTTTGAAAATTGTTGTGCACTAGGATCATAATGAGCAGGCCAAACACAGGGTGAATAGGCAGGGGTTCATTTACCCTGATCATAGAGTCAGTTATATATCAAACAAACTTCTCTAATTCTATACTCCATATCTAACACATATTCCTAGCTTTTAATGTTTTGGGGCTTTTTCAAGAGCCTGATTCAATGCTCTCCCTACCTATGGAGGATTGACTGCCCTTCTAATTCCAATGCAATCAAAACAACGGCTCATATTTTATTTCATTGTGAATTCTATCAAAATACTAGTGTGGAGCTCACCCTTCTCCCAGCCCAGGGCTGCCAGGTGTGCCATCCTTCCTTTCCCTTCCTAAGTGGTCTTTGGCTTATCCTCGTCCCATTGCCTGGGAGTGGGTGGTGCAGTTGGTCGCCTATAGAGCCACAGGTTGCGAACCCATGAGTTGGCTCACGGGAGAAGACCTAGCAGGTACCTAGTCTGGTTTCCATGGGCAGGCCTGAGCAGGTGGGGATTGACCCAGGCCTCAGGCTTTCCCCTTGCTCCCTGTCATTCTGCTCTCCTTCCTTCCCTTTCCTTCTCTAACTCACTGCTTGTCTCTGTCTCCACTCTTTCCTTTCTCCATTCTGCTCCTTCCATGTCATCATCATCCCTCCTCCTGTCTTGTCCCTCATCTTTTATCCCCTCTTTCTCCCAACTTCATCCTCTGCTGATCCTGCTCCACTGCTTCATTGGGCTATGGGCCATCCATCTGGCTGTGCTGCAGTGAGGAGTGGTTGTCCATCCTGCTGTCCTGCCCTGTGCTTTAGACTTGCTCAGGTTGGGAGCTGCTGGCTCCACCCTCCTTTGTGACCAGGTGGGTGTGGTCAGCTTGCAGCCAGTGGGTCCAGATGCCAGGATGCACCAGGAGGGCTTTGCTGCTTTGAACACAGAGCCACCTGGTCGCTGCCTGCCCCTGCCCACCAACGGCCTCTTCAGCCATGCCTTCATGCTCTGCAAAGACAGGCCTGCTGAAATCACTTAATTTTGTCATTGTTGTGTAGGCTTCCTAGATTTGATGATGATACCTAAGTAAAAAGGCTTGCTTGCGAATAAAGATCCTTCCATATCTTACATAGTGGCAAATATCTGCTATATTGCCAGCAGAGTGTGGAAATCTCTGATATAGGTGATATATGAATACTCTGTATGACTTGCTTCCCTGTTATATATATATATAAAACCAACAGGGAAGCAAGTCATATATATATTGTAATATTGCTAGTCAGTGACTGTAAATAAACTAAACTAACTGAACACTATCTCTATAGGCAACTCAGTTACTCTGGCAGTCATCCAGGGACCAGAAGTAGAATTTGCTACATACGCTGACCCCTGTGCTGAGTGGTCAGTTCCCATCACAAAGTAAATCTATCAGTTATAGCTTCACGGTTAATGGAGTACCTAGCCAAGCATAGCTGGGTCATTATATACAAATCCCAAAGACAGATGTAATGCTATAGCATGGAATGTCTGTTTTTCTAACAATTTGGTCCAATTTGTCTTCTCCTTATGAGGAACTCTGTAGGCAAACCTTTTGCCTATTAAAATGTACTGACCCTCTTGAGGGTCAGGTAAAAATTATATATGGGGCCAGATGCACCAGTCAGACCACCAGTTAGCCATTCTTGTTATATATGCACACACATGCAGAAAATGTTCCTGATGCTTATGAGTCTGTAATACTTTTTGGTTCTTTGATCGGCACCTCGTTTATCTTTCAAACCCTGAATATAGATGGTAAAAAAATGTACCTTCTTAATTGCTGAGATAATCAATAGCTCATTCTCGTCCTAACCTAGGGATTCCCCCATGTGTCTTAAATAACCTATGGGAAGATCATTTACATCTCAATAACAATCCCTAACAATGCCGCGTCATTAAAATCTGAACCGGATCTCAATAATGTAGGTTAGTGACCAGTAAGGGGACTTTATTACCCAGGGCATGCCTCTGGGGCTGCAGCACGTCAGCAGTGGCTCAAGCTCAGTATGCCTGGACATTTTATGAAATAAGCCCAATATCTTCTCTTAGGGATGCCTCTAGGAATGGAGAAAAACAGTTTCCTGAGGGATATGCAAGGTCTTTTTCCAAATCTTGAGGAAGATCCATAATGTACAAGGCCTCAATAAATGAAGAATTTTGCAATCATTTGGAGAACTAACCCCTGTTTGATCCAGAATTTATTTAGACTGTTCTGTATCAGATGGTAATCAGCAAGAATTAAAAAAAAAAGTTGCTAGCTGAAAAAAAACAGGCAGGTGTAACTGTTGGGGAATACACTTTTAAGAGCACTTTTGTGTGATAGCAGTGCACAACACTCGGTGATGAGATTGAGATTTTTTATGTTAATTAAACAACCCCTAACCACTCGGCACATTTTGCGATATATACACTTTGTAATTACCTCCATTATTGAAATAGCTGGCTTGATTTATTCTTGCCACTAGAACATTCTAGCTCCTGTTATTTTTGTCTTTAGAAAAACACTGGTCCCAGGGAGGGAATATAAAACTATTACTGTAAATTAAATATTAAAGCTAACTTATTTTTTTTTCCGCATAAGAACCGTGTCATATAATGATGATAACTGTGGTTAAGATTAGGAACCCTCTCTCTCTGTATCTCTCTTTTTGGCATTTTTTTAAAAAACATAATACCTTTGACGGAAACCAGATTTTTAGCAGCTGCCCTTTCACGATCCCTCCCTTTACGTTTTGAGAGGCATTGTTTTTATGAATGATGGTAGCTTATGGGGGCAGCTATTATAGTCTTAGTTTAGTGATTAAGAAATACAGCATTGGTAGAAGAGCTGGGCCTTTTAGTCTAGAATGGATTATCACTTGATCCCCTCCTTAAGCATTTTTATACAAGAGTGCATTATCCTTGGAGCCACCCCAGGCTCCATGCCTCATTAACCTGGGCGTTAGATAAATCAAAGGCAACCTCGGAGACAAAGATAAGCAAACTGCAGGCCAGCAAGACGATGATGTATGGATCCAAGAGGCTAATAGGGAAGTATTGACAGGGAAATGGTGTGCTTATCCTGCAATCACTGCATATTGCCATGAGAGCTCCCCAAAGCAGATGGGGGATACACTTTAGGGAATGCATGAGCCCGAGACTGCGAAGCAGGAATATATTTCCCCTCTTATATCTTCCATCCAAAGGAGAACTTACTTTCTTTGCAGCAAGCCTGGCAGAACATTACGGTGCCTGGGCAGATGGCGTGAAAGCAACCCCTTGAGAGGCTCATTCAATTTAGCTGTCTGTAAGACATTCTGGTTAAATGCTCGCTCCTGTCCCTTAAGATGGTGGATAAAAAGTAATGCAAACGCTGTTGTATGTATACACTGGAAATAATGAAGATGCCTTTTTGTGTGTCTGAGATGGAGAGTGTAGTTTAAGGTGATTTTTTAAATGGCACTATTTATATTATAATCACCATCTCGGAACATGATGCAACAGGATAATCTTTCAGTTTTTCCCTTATTGGTCCAATCCAGAGGCTTAGTGGCCCCTGCCCAATCTTCTGTGCCTTCTCACCAGGCCGTCTCCAAGCCCATCAGGAACAGAGCACCAGTAATATGATGTAAGAACTCCACTTAGGACATGTATATGAGGCAGTGTGGTGTAATGGTTAGAATATCAGACCAGGATCTGGGAAAACCGCTCTGCCATGGAAGCTTATTGGGGGTCCTTGGGCTTTTCCCTCTTTGTTGGCATAACCTACCTCACGTTGCCACGAGAACACATTTTGTAGGCAAGGAGAATAATTCATGCTACTTCAGGCACGCATAGGGGAAATAAGTGAGATATAGATATTTTAAAAAAATAAAAATAAACATGAGGCCACTTTGTTCTGACAATCATGGTGGTCTTTTGGGGACTTGATGTATCCATGTAAATCACAGTTGCATTTGTACGAGTCCATTTATATGTGCTGTTTCTTACAGATGATTTCTCCAGATGATCCACAGCCACTGACCATACATGATCTCACAGGTGCCTCAACCGGACTCTGGGAAAACTTTGGCTAAATTCCAAATGTGGCAGGTGTTGTTCAGTAGGGATGGAAAGGAATCCCAAAACTGTATAGAGATACATTATTGCTTCCCGTATTTGAGGTTAGAAGTAAACCCTGTTTATTTAAACATAGTTTTAAGAGTAGTTAGTGCAGCTGCTGTAACCACAGTGACCTTTTTTTGGTAAGCAAGCAGAAGGCAAGTCATATTGTCCACTCCCTGCAATTATAAAATGTTGTTATGCTATATCAGGTACAATTTATTTATTTACTTATGCCTTCTTTTTCTCCCTTGCAGAGATCCGAAGCAGTTTATCATTCTCTTTCCCTCCATTTTATTCTTACAACAACATCCTTATAGAGTTAGGTTAAGATTGCCCAAGGTCACCCAATTAGCCTTCATTGTGCTAGAAATGGCTGTACTTTGTCTACCTGGAGACCTGGGCTGCAGATTTGTTCCTTTAAAACCAATCTGCAAGTAAATAATTACATCTTTGTGGTTTACATATTAATCCAGCCTCAGTGATCTCCATAATTTCCTTGTGCATCTTGTGCACCACAAAATTTACCTTATAGCAGCAAATCCAAAGCCTATGCATTAACTAGCTGTAGAACACAGGGACGCTGAAGGAAAGTTTAAAATGAAGCTAGATCCCAAGAGTCTTAGGGGGCCTGTCACAGTTTCCCAGACCTAGCATTGCCAAGGTCTCCTGGTATTACAACTGACCTCCAGACTATGGAGATCAGTTCCTCTGGAGAAAATGGTATGTTTGGAAGGTGGACTCTATGGTATTGCATCTCTCTTGATTTTAGATCTTTTCCCAGAAGATGACAGCCCTGACAAGAAGTAAGCCCTGAATTACAAATGGAGCTTAACAAGGGATGCCAGCTTCCAGGTGGGACTGGGGGATGCCCTGGAATATAGTTCATCTCCAGATTATGACATTTGTGATAGTTCTGGACAAAATTTGTTCCAGCAACAGCTAGTTTTTCAGCAACAGAGAAGTCCCACTCAGGGAAATATTAGTGTGACAGGCCCTTTCTCAGTTCCAAGGGGACCCACGCAGTCTCTTATGATTTTGGGGGAACCAAGTTTGTTTAGAACTGCCAACCTTACCCTCAATTATAAAGTATTATTAGAGTAACAAGTATAGTTTTTTGGTTTGCCACCATGAAGCACGTTTTGTGGTTAGCAAGAACACAGAGATCACTGAGGCTTGAGTTGTATGTCAATAACAAAGAATATTTATTTATTTACAGATAGTATTGTCAAAGGCTTTCATGGCCAGAATCAATTAGTTGTTGTGAGTTTCTCTGGGCTGTGTGGCAGAGATGGGATCCAACCAGTTCTCACCACTTCTCTAGAAATGGTTACTAATTTTTTCTGAGTGCCGAGAAGGGGTTACTAAAGCAACCTCCCTGCCCAATAAGGACTGGAGGTGCGTGTGTGCGGCGGCACCACTGTTTGAATCCCACCACCACCGGAACCTGTTATTAAAATTTTTGGTGTGGTCATGATCTAGTAGTTTCTGTTCCTAACGTTTTTCCTGCATCTATGGCTGGAAACTTCAGAGGCATGTCATGATAAGAAGTGTTTCTCTCTTTGCCATGGAGAAAAACAGAGAGAAACTTATGTTACTGTGACATGCCTCTGAAGATACCAGCCATGGATACAGGTGAAAATTAGGAGCAAAAACTATCAGATCATGGCCATGAAGCCTGGGGAAACAAACAGTTAGTATTTATAGGTTGTTTTTTAAAGAACAGATAAGCAGAACAGCTCTCCAAGTAGTCAAAGGAGAACCTGACTAAGGCACCAGCATTTAAGCTGATTAGAACTTCAGAATGTGGTTTCAATTCTCTTTAATGTTTGTAGGAACAAATAGACTTTAATTGACTAGCCACTAACTAGTGTCAAGATTTCACCCATGCGGGATTCCACCCACACCAGCTTGCACTTTCCCAAGAGTCAGGCTAAATGTTATGAGGTCTGCTCATCACCAGAGAAGGCCTCACAGTTGGGTGTTCTGTCATCTCCCAAAGGTAGAGCCAAACCACTCTGCCGTGCTCCTAGGCAGAGCCACCATCTGCTCATTTTACCAGGGCAGGCCTGAACTGGGAAATAGAGGTAAGCTGTACTTCTCTACAAAATTGCCTCCTTCCTCTGAAAGGTGATTGGAAGCTGGAGCAACCCACAGAGATGAAACTGCTGAATGGCTGCTTTCTCTTCAGGGGCAGGCAATCTCCTGTCCACAAAGTTTACTTTTTATACACACGTTCCCTAGGGGGGGAAATGAAATAACTGAGAATTAGATACTGTTCAGTGTGAGAGGATCTTCCTTCTTGACAAGTGAATCCTCATTATGTTGCGGTAATGGTTTAAAAATGCATTAATTATTACCCATCATTATAGGACAAAGCAGGCAAGGAAAATGTTGCTTTTCTGGATATAAAGTGTCAAGATTTCCAACAGGGGTAAGGCTGTTGGATCTCCAAGTGGGGCCATGCTTTCTCCTGGAATGACAACTGATTTCCAAAATATAGAGATCAGTTCCCCTGGAGAAAACAACAGCTTCAGAGGGAAAACATGACAGAATGCCATAGATTATATATAAAATCCCTCCCCAAATTCCCCCTCCACAGGCATCACATCCAAACCTCCAGGAATGTCCATGGCCAGAGTCAGCACCCCTACCTGAGCAATCATATACACTGTTTACAATGCAATCCATGTGGGAAGGGGGTAGGCCAGTTTCGGAACAGCTTGGAATGGGGCCACCCCCGAGCAGCCATGCCACTTCCAAAGGGGTTTCAAGCAGCATGGGAAAAAAGAAAAACAGCAGAAATCTCTAGCCACCCTACAAACCCCCTATGCAACCCCAATGGGCTGCACCACACTGTTAGCTGGTGACAGAAGAGCACTGGCATAGTGGTAGCTTCAGCATTTGGGTGCCCCACTGCCAGCATTACTGCCCCTCTCACCAATGTATATGCCCCTTGTGCCAGCATCCAGGACACTCATGCTGATGCGCTGTGGCACGACTCCTACTACACACGCGCGCGCGCGCACACACACACACACGTAGATTGTACCATGAAGCTTCTAACATTTTTCCCATTAAGAAAAGAGATTTCAAAAAGTAGACATCGTTACAGGGGAAATCACCAGACCTGAGCCAGAACTTGCTTTTTAATGACTTTTTACAGATGATGTCAAGGACCTGTACCTAACTGCCTTTATGTTTTCTATCTTAGTATGCCCTACTTCTATATATGGAATCACATTATGCTGAGTCAGATACTTAATTAATCTAGCTTAGCATTGTCTATTCTAAACTTCAAACAACATGTGATTAGTCTATGATTAGTCTTCCGCTCTATGATTAGTCTTCCGCACATGCAATTTGGTCCTAAACAGTAACAGTGCAGTAGGTTCTGGAATGAGGAAAAGGGGCAGTTAATGTTTTCCTCTGCACATGAAGACTTCTTGGTTAACCTTGGGCTAGTCACAGTTCTCTCAGACCTCTCTCAGCCCCACCTACTTCACAAGGCTTCTGTTGTGAGGAGAGGAAGGGAAAAGAGTTTGTAAGTTGCTTTGAGACTCCTTATGGTTGAGAAAAGTGGGGTATAAATCCAAACTCTTCTTGTTCTGAACCAAAGTCAACCTCTTGGCCCAGGATGCTTTTAACCCTGTTACTATGTACGGGTGGGAAAGTTGAACAACAAAGAAAGTGGACAGGAAGAAGGTTGAGTCATTTGAAATGTGAGTTTTACAGATACCGTGGACCACCAAAAAGACAAATCAGTGAGTTCTTGATCAAATTAAGTCTGGAGTCTTCCTAGAAGTGAAAATAACTGAACAGAGGCTATTGTACAGTGGTCACATTATGAGAAGACAAGAGTCACTGGAAAAGACAATAATGCTAGGAAAAGTTGAAGGCAGCAGAAAAAGAGGAAGACCCAACATGAGATGGATTGACTCAATCAAGGAAGTCACGGCCCTCAGACTGCCAGATATAAGCTATTAATGGTAGGATATTTTGGAGCCCATTAATTCATAGGATTTATTGGAAGCCCATTAATTCATAGGATTTATTGGAAGCTACTTGATGGCACTTTAACCCACATAAAACCAAAAACAACAACACCCCACACCCTTCTAGGAATCCTAGAGTTCTCCTGGAATTTCATCTGATCTCCAGACTGCATCGACATGCTCCTTTGGAAGAAAGGTCAGCTTTTGGAAGGCTCCCTCTCCTCTCTCTCCTCCTCCCTCTGCAAGTGTAACCAATGCCATTTTACTATTTATGTTGTGGTTGGGTCTTAGGGCCCAAGGGACAAGAGCTCTATGAGCATGTGCAGTTGGTAAGCTTGCTTACATATTACCAACTGCAAGAACCCCATGCTCCTCAGTAGAGCTGGCCTACAACAGGAGAAGGAAGGCCCACAGCTCAGTCGAGGGAATTGCTTATTTTTTTACAGGCCCAAATTGAAGACTGACCTTCAGCAGCTACAATCTATGCAAAAATGCAGATGGGATAAAGAAGTCCTGCATCGTTAATTGTTTGGACTTTCTTGCTTTTTTAATTTACTGGGCACTGTTAGCAAATGTAACTGTTTTGAGTGCTTTTCTTTAAAGGCACTGAAGTTTTTGTATAACCGAGTTGTGCTATACAAGCACCACATTCAGTTCTCCAAGAGTTTTCCAAACGAGAATAATGAGAATCTAGGAAAGTGATAGAGAGGGAGGAGTTCACACTCTTCTGCACCAGAACTGTGGCCCTAATTGGGCCAAATTGCATCTCAGGGCCTCAATCACAAGTTGTCCCTTCCTGACTATGGCTCCTCACAGGAGAAGGGATTTTATCAACAGTTGCTACCCAAACTCCTTTATTTAGAATTGCTAGGGCTTGAACTTAGGGAGCAAAGTGAGTGCTCTCCCACTGAGTTAAAGCTTCCCCCCCCTTAAGTCAGTGAAACATTGAGAAGTTTCTAATTTTTGCTAACCCCCCCCCCCCCCGCTCCCACACACACACCTCTTCGTCCTGATCCCTGGGAGTATTGAACAGTGCAATTATGGAGACATTAGCAATTCAAATTCAATTCTCTGAGGGGCAAAACATTTTGCCACTTGACACCCTTGTGTACAACCATCAGTCAAAAGTCCCCCTTTATGAGTTGCTTCAACACCCTTCCACTTACTGGCCTATGTTGTACTAAATTATAAGAGTACAACATGCCATGTTATATTTCAAAAAGTGTCTCTCTGTTTATTGTGTGTTTGGTTATTGTATGTTTGGCACCACATGTTGATTTTTCAAATAAAAATAAAAAAGAAAATTATGATAATCCAGAAGATTACTCTGTGCCCTGGTCTCTTCTCCTGGGAATTGATATTCACTGCTTTATCAAAACATCTACCTTTAGAGCCAAGGAGTAGCTTGATTAATGAAGTTTCAGATTGGTACAAGGAGCTCTCATAGTTATTCAGGAAAGCTGTAGGCATTTTTGTCCACTCACTGGTGGTCCTTGTACCTTTAACAAGCTCCTTTTTTTATCTGCCTGCTCCCGCGGCTTACAGCTGTGCCTTTCTGAAGGCCTGATGGACTGGCTCTAGTACCTGGGAAAGCGTCCAGGAGCATCCATTACTCATCCGTGACAATAACCAATCGAGTAAGATGTAGAACTCAATTCCAGCTGAAAGACCTATAATGTCGGAGTCAGGAGGTTATCGTTGAGGGACCCGCACCTTGTTCCCCTACCTTTCTTATCGAGAGCTTTACAGCCAACGCCGTAGCTGCAGTTCGGAAAGCTGAGAGCTGCAGATTTAGGACCCAGATTAGCTGGTATCTTCCTAACTGGTCCCCGTCTTAATTGAAAAGCAATGGCTAAGTTTTAAAACACACACAAATTATACAAATAGCAAACAACCGAAACTGGTGCCACAGAATTAACAGCCAGCAGATACTGTTTCTAGTGCATGTTTCCATTGCATCGAGATACATGCTCTGAGAAATTTTGAACAAAGTTCTGTTGACTTCTCAGTATTCTAGCACAGGAGAACCTCCGCATTTAGTTCAGTTTTTTTGGTGGGGGGTGGGGTGGGGACCAAAACTATTTATTTTTAATTACTTTGATTTGATTTACTAGGCCACTCCACCCCTTTGGGGCTCAGGGGGGCTTACAGCATGTAAATAAAACATAAAATCATCTAAAAATGAAAACATTCCAATAAATAAATTCCAATAAATTACAGCTACTTTGTCCAGATGGTGAAGATACAGCAATCAGGTAAGGAGTGGAATTAACTCAGTTACAAGCAGATGGAAAAATGGAAAGAGAAAGATTCTAATTTACTTGCAAATTCCTATGGATGGGCTCCCCCCCCCCCCCATCCTCTCTTGCTTTGCTTTCTCAGGTCTGACCCCATACTGTTTTGGTTCATTTTCTAATTCCTGAACACATTTCTGTGCCTTTAATTTTTTCCTTCCTTTTTTCCCCCTAGGTTTTTCTAGGTTTTTTAAGACCACTTTTGCTCCCGTCATTTTCTGGAAGCTGATTTCGAGTCACCTTTTTCCTCTCGCATAATGTTTCTGTTGGTTTTCTTTGGCCCTGACAGAAGACCTTGATTTATTTACTTGCTTCGTTTAGACCCCACCTTTCTTCCCCGAAGAGACCCAAAGCAGCTGATGTCATTCTCCTCTCCTCCATTTTATTGTCACAATAGCCTGGTGAGCTGAGAAAATGCGACTGGCCCAGGGTAACCCAGCAAGCTGTCATGATGGAGTGTGAATTCAAACCTGAGTCTCCCAGATCCTAGTCAAACCCAGAGGTGTATTTTGGGTGGGGCTGCCGGGGAGTGTGCCTTGAAAGGGGGGTGCATAATCTATCTGTTCCCTTTCTCACTAAGAATTCTGCTCCATTCTGAATGAGTCTAGCTTTAACTGCAGGCTCTGCCTCTGAAGTCCATGTGGATTTCAGAGGTGGAGTTCACAGTTTAGTGCTGGGCTCAGCCTAGCTCAGGGGTAGGGAACCTGCGGCTCTCCAGATGTTCAGGAACTACAATTCCCATCAGCCCCTACCAGCATGGCCAATTGACCATGCTGACAGAGGCTGATGGGAATTGTAGTTCCTGAACATCTGGAGAGCCGCAGGTTCCCTACCCCTGGCCTAGCTGGTTCACAATGATGATGATGATGAAGAAGAAGAAGAAGAAGAAGAAGAGGAGGAGGAGGAGGAGGAGGAGGAGGAGGAGGAGTTTGGATTTATATCCCCCATTCTCTCCTTTAGGAGACTCAAGGGGGCTTACAATCTCCTTGCCCTTCCCCCCTCACAACAAACACCCTGTGAGGTGGATGGGGCTGAGAGAGCTCCGAGAAGCTGTGACTACCGGTAGCCCAAGGTCACCCAGCTGGCATGTGTGGGAGTGTACAGGCTAATCTGAATTCCTCAGATAAGCCTCCACAACTCAAGTGGCAGAGCTGGGAATCAAACCCGGTTCCTCCAGATCAGAGTGCACCTGCTCTTAGCCACTGCTCTTAGCCAGCATGCGCCCTCCCCGCCCCTGCCAGGCCCTGACACCCCCCACCAGGCCCCACCACACCCCCAAAATGGCCCCGGCCCCACCTCCCCACATGAGTGCAATAGCGCCGCCTGGGACAAGCCACCCTGGATGTCCCCATTGCAGCTACGCGTTTGCTGGATCAAGCTTTAAACTGTGGGCTCTGCCTCTGAAGTCCATGTGGACTTGGGTGGTGGAACCCACAGTTCAGTTCTGGACCTGGTGAAGATGCATGTGAGGTGGGGGGAGAGGGTTTTTCAGTGCTTGCCCTAGGTGCTGTTTTCCAGAGACAGGCCTCTGCTCTAACCATTGGACCACAGTATCCAGAACGATGACATATAGGGTACACTGTGCCCCATGTAGGATTTTGGCAAGCATTAAGTAGTAACACTGTTGATGTAATCCCAGTGAAACTGCTGACTTAGATCCAAGTACCAAGAGCTGAATAGACTGGGGATAGGGAATGCAACTCTGTGCCATTGCAGTATATTCAGTCTGCTTTACACTTCATCCCTTTAAACACTGGATGACCCATTTCTGAATATGGATCATGTGAGGCTGGGTTCACAAATGCATTTTCATAGTTTTCTGGCTTTAACCAGCCAACAGCAGATGTAAATAAACCACCACAGATAAAACACCACGGGCTATTTCTTTTATCTCAAGCACAGGAACTCAGTATGTTCATATCCAGCATATTCATGTCTCAAGGAACTTGGTATATTCATTCATTGCCTTTTGAGTGATCAGTTGATTCTGATGCATGTGTGAACTAAACTTTATGGCAAAGGGACTTCAGCTGGGTGTGGGAAGCCTTTTAAGACAGGGTGAGAAACTCAGATATTTTTTTTTTAGAAGCAGGTGTAGAACACAGTGAATTGCCAGCACCACTCAGGCGTTTGCTTCTGATATCCCAAATTGAGATTGGGAATTAATTTGATGCTTCCTGTTGCATATCAGTTGCATAAAAAATTGTACTTGGTGTACCAATTATGCACAGCGGAAGCAGTTCTGCAACACCATGTTTCACCCATTTCAGTCCAGCCTCTGATAAAGAGATTGCCGAAGACTGCTATATTCTTTCCCCGCTGTTCGGCGCTTGCCATGTCGTTTGACAGTGCTCTTTTTCTCCCATGCAGCTTAAAGTTCACTTAACAGGTAATGGAGACAAAGCGTTCTTGGCCGTCGGTGTTATGGAAGGAGACCAGCAGGCATGCAGGAAGAAGAAAGTCGGATTCCTGCCATCTACTATCATCTGCCACCTACAGGAAAGATGGAATCCGTCCAGGAGTCATCCGAAACAGTAGACGTCTGCAGTCTCTAGTTAAGCAATGTGCGTGTAGAGTGGCAATTAGTACATTGCTTCTTCTTGAAAGCAACCAGAACATATCCAGTGCTTTTAATTCCTAATCTGCTCCTCCTGATATTTTTGTTATTGTTGTTGATATTAGCATTAACATTAGAATGTATTAGCATCCAGGTCACTGACAACAGCCAGGTGCTGGAACTAATCAGACAAAAGATATAGCCCCTGACCTCAGACTTTAAATTTATTTACATCACCATTTTTCTGACATTTAGGGCTGCTTTCATATGGCTCTGCAATTAGGAAGAATGCTGAAGAATGCTGTATTTCCCCCCATTCTTCTGTTCTAATGTCAGACTTCTGCTGTAAGGGCTTAGTTAGATGAAAAGCAAGCAACCCATGATCAGTTTTCCTAATATGTTTGTGTTCATTTTAAAAGCAGCCACGAGAAGGAGGGAGTTTGGAAACAGGGTTGCAGTCAGTGGCGTACCGCCTATAGGAACATGGGGTATACCATGTCTCAAGGTGCATGCCTTTCAGTCAGGGGGGGGGGGGCGCTGGACACCAGCTGGGACCCTATGCCTGGTCTCTTCTGCAGCACGGTGACCCAGCTGGCGCCTGGCAGCTCCCCCCATGCCAGAGTGCCACTCACCAATGCCCAAGGCAAGGCCAGGAGGCCTCTCCCCCACCAGGGAATTGTGGGGGGGGAGCAGCTAGGACGGGTGCCCCCCAAAACCCAGCCTGCCGCTGTGGTGCCCGTTCGGGCACCCCACCCTGAGCCCCACCCTTGTGTCCCACCCCAAGTGCAGGGGGTCAGGGGGCACCTAGAGCAGGTGTTGTCCCAGAGCACCATTTCCCCTGATATGCCTCTAGTTGCAGTGCTGCAAAAGGGGTAAACTCTTCCCTCCATTGAATTTCCCAAGTAGAAACTACTTATGTATGAGGACTGACAGATGGGGGCAGGGTGAGAGAGACAAGTTGTTCATCTTCTTCCCCAGAGGGTTTTATGTGAGGAATTATGCTAGAAGGGTAACCTGGCATTGTCAAGGTTGGGTGCAGAGCCTTTGGGAGGGTGTGGTTTAGAGAGAGGAGGCATCCAAGTGAAGTATAATATATAACCCACCTTCCAAAGCTGGTATTTTCTTCAGGGGATCAGATCTGTGGTGCCTGGATATCAGTTGTCATTCAAGGAGATCGCCAGCCACCTATCAAAGCTCCTATCCAAATCCCTCCCTTTCTATGGCTTCTTTTAGATGAAATTCAAAGCACAGAAACCCAGTCATGGGTCTCTTGCACCTTAAACCGTTAATCCTTAAAAGACCAGCCATGCAAGGGAAGGGGAATAAATGGATATGTTGAAGGAGAGGGATTGGTATGGCAATGCAAAGGTGATTTTTGAGCAAGATGTTTAAACACATATGGGGTCATCCATATGTTCCACTGCTAGTGCCCCTCCTGGGAGAAATGGAATGCATCCTCCTGTGGCCAGTAACAGGGGTCAGATTGTGCTTCCGGCCAGTCCCACTACAATCATTCATATAGACATCAATAATGCACCATATATACATTTGAAATGTAAGAAGGATTGCAATCCATTCCTTTAACAGGTCTCTGACCTTGCAAAAAAAAAACCTCTTCCGGATGATGTGCACTCTACACAACCTCACATCACATCTAATACATGGCTTGATATCCTGAAATTACAATAATTTTCATATCCTGATAATGTGATCCATACACATACTAGGTTTTCAGGAAGTCTCTCTGATGGGGCACATATGGTAGGACTGAAAAGGTGAAATTTGGGGAAGCTCCCGAGGGTGAAATTGCTGTGGATGAAAGACTGGAATCATTGTAGAGAGAGGACAATATCAAGGAAGTGGTTGAGAGGCAGCCAGGCTTTGATAGCAGGGCGAGCTGGCGTTTCAGGGGGAACAAATGGGTTTCGATCACGGTGGAAGTGGGACTAAGGCAACAAGGGGCCCAAATTGTGATAAGGTTGTGGACTAGAATGGTCTTTTTCCACAAATGTACACTTTTTGTTTCACACAGAAGGGGATTGTGTGCCAAGCAATTTCTGGATGATTACCCAATTACCCCAAGATAGAACAAGCAAGCATTTAAATCCTGCTCATTCAGCAATATTTTTAGGTCTTTATCCACCAGCCCATGGCAAGAATGTCCAGGGGACATCTTGGATCCTATTTCACTTGGATTCAATCCCATAAAAACATGCTTCCAAGAGCGTCTCTCTTTGTATGGGCTCCAGAGACAAAGGCATTTGGCAGATAGCTGGTCCTGGTAGTTGGGTGGGCGACCTGCTGCCCTGTCCCATTATTTGTTTTATCATGAATACTCCAGAGCTGAATAAGCATCTATGAACCAGCCAAAGGACAGAGACACCGCTAAAACAATCTCAAGCTTCATTGACTTGTATGAGTTGTTGAGTGCTGGCGGTATCACAGAAACATGGGCTGGATGCAACCAGATTTCTGCTGGTGAAAGAAGGCAGAGAGGTCTCCTTCAACCACCCATAGAGGCTACACCTGACATCATAAGACAAGCAAGGGCTATACTAAACAGAATAATTCAGATGTGATGGGAAAAAAAGTTGACTGGATTCAGTTTTTGGGATGATCTGCCTCTTTGCTCATAATGTGCATCAGAGAAACAGAAGCAAGTTCCCCCATCGGTCTTCTAGATCTAGCCATACCCTCTATGTTTCCACCTGTTATGATCAGAATCCTGACTATCGAAGTGGGGACAATCCACCTACAAACAGTCAACTTCCCACTGTAGACCTCTCTTGCAATGCAGGAATTTGTTTTGCAACTTTTTCTAGTCTGCACTTAATGTCTGTCCAGATGCCACGCACTCTGACTTTGATCACACAACTGGATGATGGGCCAGCATGAGCAGCCAGCAGAGTAGTGTTTGGTGTTCACCAACAAAGGTGGCTGTGTTCTCTTTTGCCTTTCCCAGGACACGGGAAATCACTTCAGTTCATGAGTTGTAGTCAATGGGAGTTCCTTTTTGCCAACTGCATGTTGATTTCTGTGTCTTGTTTACGTCAGACACTGCTTGAACTAGCTGAATAAAGGAAGAATGTTTCTCCATGCCACAAGCCAGAAGAAGGAGACATGTGGTAGCAAAATGCCATAAGCTCTTCATTGTGGATGTGTATGAGAATATGCTCAGCAGACAGGCATGGAGAATGCCCAGATGTTATACTATATGGGCATGGCACTGAGTCCCTATGGCCCCTTCCGCACATGCAGAATAATGTGTTTTCAAACCACTTTCACAACTGTTTGCAAATGGATTTTGCTATTCCGCACAGCTTCAAAGAGCATTGAAAGCAGTTTGAAAGTGCATTATTCTGCATGTGCTGAAAGAGCCTATATTACTTATTTATGTAGGATGCTTCGTCTTTGCAGCCCAAAAAATGAGATTCCTCACTGTTTTTTCTGTCTGGAGTCTGGAGTTCTGAAGCAGACTAGAAGAAGAGGAAGAGTTTGGATTTATACCCCACTTTTCTCAACCGTAAGGAGTCTCAAAGCAGCTTCCAAACTCTTTCCCTTCTTTTTCCCACAACAGAAACTTTGTGAGGCAGATGGGGCTGAGTGAGTTCTGAGAGAATTGAGACTGGCTGAAGGGCACCCAGCAGGTTGCTTGTGGAGGGGTGGGGGGAAAAATCCAGTTCACCAAATCCACTGCTCACGTGGATGACTGGAAAATCAAACCCAGTTCTCCAGACTACAGTTCACAGCTCTTAGCCGCTACACTATGCTGGCTCTTCGGGCAATTCAAAAGCCACCTTCTCTTCTTGGTTAGTCACACCTGTTCACTTCTTGGATAAAGTGCCCTTTTTTCAAATTTCCCCATCACTTAGGCGTTCCTAATTCTGTGGACATGGCAGTTAGTGATGTAACCTCATGCTGGCCTATGAGCTGAATTCCCTTTCTGTATTCATATGCAACTGGGGCTGTGTCATTTTTGGCTATTGATATCTGGTTGGAGGACAGAAGGAATGGAAGTTGGGAGCCATCATCTGGAGCTCTCCAATGGGAATGCTTTTTGCTAATGCCGCCATATATTGATATCATATTACACTGCAGAATGGTGGGAGTGCATCTGAGTCATTGTAGGATTCCTCCTAAGGCCATTCTTTAGACACTAGATCACTGTCAATCCCCCACACCCCTCCCATGGGCAGCACCTGGTCAACAGGATCATTATGCCATTTTTCCATTATCTTAGCATATCATTTCATTCTCCCAGCACAGAAGAGCTTAGCGGTGATCCTATCTATTCCTTACATTTTTATCATACGAGCATTCACTGCCAAAGGATGTAGTGATGGCCAGAAGCATAGAATTGGGCGGGGCCTGATTACAGCCCAGAGTAGGCTGCAATCAGGGGGAAGGGCCAAGAGCATTGGAGGACCAATCACAAGCTAGCAAGGCTCAACAAACAGCTCGCCAGCCATTAATTGCCTGGAGCGGGGAAATCCAGGGGAGGGAGGAATGTTTTGAGAGGGATAAAAGGATGGGAGGAGGAGAACATGGGGGTTGGTAGGAGAGATGTGGAGAGAACTGTAACTGTTGGAAGCAGAAATAAAAGCCTTCTGGGTAAAGAACCCTGTGGTCTCTGCCTTCTGTCATCATGCTGACTGATCACCAGGGTCTCAGCCTACCCTGCAAGGTTGGTGGAGAGGGGCAGCACTCACACTGTGTCTCCTCATTCATAGTCCAATATGCTAAACACTATACTACACTAGTTCCCAGTGAAAACAATTGGAAGATAGGATTCTAATATTTATTTCAACAATATTATCTCTTGGTATTCCAAAGTTTGTTTGAAGCAGCTTACATAAACCACACCAGAGTTTAGACATCATGCACTAATAATGCCACTCTCATATAAATCTGAATTTAAAAATAAAAATAATAATAATAAGGCACTGGAGCCTGGCACAGAAATAGCTGGAAACAACACTTTGTTGTTCTGGTTATATTGCTTAATTATATTTTCTGGAACTGTTGTAAGAGTAGACTTTATAGGGAGGGGAGGGGAAATCCCCTATAAATTGGTTGCCTTCTATGTGTTTTGTATACACAATAATTGGAAGCATTTCGAGGAAATTTTAAAGCAGAAATTAACTTGGACCTAACTGGCTTTTGTGCCTTCCTTTCGTTATTGAACAATAGGCTAACATATTTTCCATGTAGGCACAGCCGCACAGATAAGCTATTCCCTGCAAAATCTGTAGTGTGCTCATTGACATCAACTGTTAAGTCACTGGACAATTATTTGCACATTGTACCATTCTGTAAACAACTCTTTTAAAAAGTTTTGAAGATGCTACCAACACGGTCAAGTCTTGATAGTTACCATCAAAAGCTGCCTGCTTTTTCAACCAGAAAGCGCCACAAGGTAAATCTAACATTGCTGTGAGTGGAAAGGCATGTATCAGAAAAGAACCTGTATTAAAAGTAGTGATTTCCAATGGAAGATGTGTAAATATGAAAAGGCTGTGATTGGTTGGCTGTGTTCTGTGTATGTACGTTCGAGCCACAGCAAAAGACAGTATGTTGGGAGCTGGTTTTTACCTAGGTAGAAAACAGATGAGTTTATCGGATAGCCAACTAGGTGCTGTCTGACAGCAATCTTTTAAACTGGGTTGTGATCCAGTTATTTATTTTATTTTATTAAATTTCTATACCGCTTCACCCCTTTCAGGCTCAACTACTATAGCATACAATATTTCAGAAGTGTGCTATAATTTCTGAATTTTTAGCTCATTTTAAGATTATTTCAGCCACCCTCTATGTATTAAATGTATTGAATGTCTGTTTTTATGGTTGTTATATATTGGAAGCTGCTTGAGCCCACGAGAGGAAGTGCAGCAAATAAACTGAATAAATGAAATGAAATTTAGATAACCCTTGAAATGGCTCCCCTTTTCTTCTCTATAATTTCAGTTATGTTTCAATCCAGGTTTATACCAACAACAGTCAGATGAAAATCAAACCCACAAGAAGCAAATTTCTAACCTTCTGTTACCACACTAAAAAAGCACAATTAATATTGGTGAGATCTATTACTCCCCCCCCCCGGGGGGGGGGCACACTGCCTACAAAGGGCCAGCTTGTGTGCCTTTTATTTTGCTCTGTTTTTTTATCAATTAGCTTTATCTTTTATTTGAATTCGACACCCTTGCATCAAGAGAATGCCTTTTCTCTCTTTAAACAAAGGATGATTCTTGCTCAAAGGGGTTTGTCTCGTTCTTTTATGGTTTTATGTCACACAGGGGAAAAATGTTTTTGAGGCATTACCTCTGAATTTAGCAGGGACGAGAGTTTACTGCTATATAATCATTAGTCAATGCACTAGCAGAAACCTTAAACAAAAGAAAACAAACTACAAACAGGCCAGCATTCCCCTAAAGGCACATCAGTGCTCCAGAAAGGGGAGGCATGGATTTCAAAGGCGACTCGCCCATACCATGTGCTTAAATATTGCTCCTCTTGACTTGAAACAGCCCTCTGAGGAATAAAACATCACCTCCTCCTCTTAAAAACAATACTGGAGAGCTTGCGGGTGAGGGGAGGAGTAAAAAACACACACAACAACTTTAGCAAATGCACTCTGTTTCTGTGACTCTCTGGTTGTGACTTCATAAGCATATTGCTTTTTAGCCTAATAAAAAAAATCTTTCAGCACCAAGGAGACTTTGCCAGAAAGGTATTGTGAAACCCCTGCAGCATCTCTTTTCAAGATCCATGCTGAAGACCTGGTGCCAAAGACCACTCTCCATTGATTGCCGCTGCAGCCCACAAACGTTGGCGGGGGGGCGGGGGTGTGACATTTAGAGCACAGCCTTCTTGGTACACTGAGTAGTACATTAGTGGCAGGTTTGCATGCACACGAAGAAACCCCCTTAGGATGGGCAGCTGTCACTGCCCTTTGCTAATTAGGCATGACACGGAACACCAAAATAGCTGCGAGCCACTGTTCAAATACAGCAAGATAGAGGCTGCCAGGGGATGGGGATAAAGGGGTAAGATTCCAGTCTTTCTGGATCCAAGGAAATCATGGGGTTTTGATATGCTTTTTAGGCTTTGAGCTATGGCTAATAAAGCTGTAGGTAGGTAGGTAGGTAGGTAGGTAGGTAGGTAGGTAGGTAGGTAGGTAGGTAGGTAGGTAGGTAGGTAGGTAGGTAGGTAGGTAGGTACCTACGTACCTACCTACGTACGTACTTGGGCCAAGTAGGACCTGACAAATCTCTGTCTGAAGACTAGGGGTCATCTCAGCAGTGCTAAGAATGATGTATGTGTGAAGCAGTCCTTAGATACTGGCTCATTGGAATCCGCTTTGTGTCATGTTAGGCCATTGGTCAGTCTTACTCAGTATGATCTTCCCTGACTGGCAGTGTCTTGCCAGGATCTCAGCCAGAGAAGTGTCTTTCCCAATGCCTGCTATCTCTGAACTCAAGCACAGAGCCTGAGGCGTTTCCCTGTGAAAAGCATGGACTCTGCCAGTGCACTACAGAACCTTTCATAGTAACCCCACTGAGCAACATTTCAGATCATTATTGTAACCCAGGGGTTTTGATTTTGCTCCCTCCCCTGTTCCATGTTTAGTAGTCCAAGGCGATAGTGCGGTTCGTAATCTATTGTGATAGTATTTGGCTGTAGCGGTGTTGTTAACGTGAGTATGGGTGGAGGAGTACCTTTTCACAGCCTGTCTGTTAACATTCAGCATACTTCTTTGCAGCCTGTTTGTGAACTTTGCGGTGACATGCAGCATATTTCCTCACAGCCTGTCTGTGGACTGGGGATTGGTTTGCGCATATGTTGCAGCAGCTTCCTGTAGTTGTCTTTTTCTAATGCAGTGTGTAAAGCGCTTTCTGTATGTAATTCCTCTTCTCCCTGTAGCAGTTTCAGCAGAAGGGATAGGCGTTGTGGAGGGCGGTGTCAGAGTGCAGTTGGCGCACCATGGTGAAGGACATGAAGCTGGTGGTGTCTAACTGTCACCCTTAGAATGTTCGTGCAGCATGTCTGTGGACTGAGGGGTTGGTTTGCCCCTAGAATGTTCACGCAGATGGCCAGAGATGAGCAGTAAAAACAGTAAATAGGTGATAAATCAAGTGGAAGTGAATATTTTGGGAAATCCTTTCTTAGTGAGCACCTGGAATACGTAAGGAACAGGTGTGCCAAATTTCATGTGTGTGGCTTTGGTGGTTTTTGAGTTCTGTTGATGAGTCAGTCAGTGAGTGGAATTTCACGTTTATATATATAGATGGTCCAAATGAAGAAGGGAGTCTTCATGCCAAAAGTGTAACCAACCTTCTTTGAAAAACTCCACCAGCAACAGAGCCCTACGTTAGCCCTGTCCCTTCATCAACCATGGTAATACCATTCCATGATTTCTCAGCATTGGTCAAGAGCTGGCTTGGTTGCCCATCACTTATTGTTACATGTCTTTCGAACCTGCTTGGACATTTAGGTAATTCTTTTGTGTGGTCTCACCTAGGCTTGGTGATTCGGGTATCACCAAAAATGTCTGAATCGCAGTCTATTCAGGCCACATTCGGCCCGAATACAATATTCCCGAATACAAGCTGATCTGAATGCAAAGTATTTGGATTGGCTTGTATATATTTGGTGGCATTCAAGGATCATTTACATGATTTCCACATGCAGCCACTTCCCCCCTTTTGGGGGTCCATAACTTTGGTATGTTATGGACCCCCTTTTGGAGGTCCATAACTTTGGACAAACATTAAAAGATAGAAAGCATCATGGAGCAGATAAAATATTTGGACGAAAAACATTAAAATCATTAAAAGATACAGAAAAGGAGATTAGGCTCTTGAAGACTCAATTAGACTTACTTGAAACAGAGGAAATGTGAAAAAAAAACCCTTGCACTTTTAAAACAGAAAAATTTTGAACATGCAAACAAATCTGGCAATTTTTTGGCATAACGTTTATGAAAGCAAATAAAAAGGAGGTTAAAAAAAGAAATCAAAGAACAATTTGTCCAGTTTTATTCAGGATTATATAAAGAAAAGGTAACAACAAAAAAGCATTAAAGGAACACATTAAGAAAATTTCACTTGAAAAATGTATTATAAATCATCGGGAAATACTTATTTAGAATATATCAATGAGTTTTTCAATGTTATGTTTTATGAAAAACAATAAATTCTGCTTCAAAAAACAAAGAAAGTGAAACATTGATTCCTTTCTCTCTCCCTGCAAAGGGAGAGGAAAAGTTGTGCTTTTAGAGGTTTCAGAAACCATGGAGATTCTCTGATCTGAGGTGTGATGAGCTCAAGAGAGGGAAAACTGTATGTATATCCAAGTATCCAACCTGAAGGAATGAACACTTATTGTGAAGGAAACCACAAGTGCGTAAATGGCTTCCGTCTTTATAGCAATGCAAAGACTGAAAGTTTCTTCTTGAGAAATTCACTTTGTCCTCCCATTGCTGATTTTCTGGCATCATTTAAGAACTCTAATGGCCTTTTTGTGTATTAAATGCAGCTGTTGGATCAATGAATTTATATATTTCTAACTAATATTTGCTGGTACTTTTTGTATTGGCTTCTGTTCCTTTTTCTTATTCCTTGGTTTGGATACGTACCCCACTTTTCTTAAATGTAAAGTGTCACATAGCAGCTTATAGTCTCCTTTTGTTCCACTTCCCACCACAGTCACTTTGTGAGGTAGGTAGGGCTGAGAGAGTTCGGAAATAGCTGTGACTAGCTGAAGGTCACCCAGCAGGCTTCATGTGGATGAGTGGGGAATCACGATTAGAGTCCATTGCTCTGAACCACTATACCACACTGTGTCTCTATTCAGTTCAGATTAGGTATAAGAAAGCTGTATTCTCAATCTGTTATTTTTCACTTGAGGCCAGAACCAATAATGTAATTGGAATAACCAAAACTGTCTGTGCAGTTTTCTCTGGTGGAAAGGTCTTTGTCCAACTTTGCTGACTGATAGATGTCCTTTTAAACATCTGAGGAAGCATCTCTACTCACCCCACCCTCTCCTTAACCTTCTTGCATTGTAAACCAGAAATCCAGGTGTCAGAAAAAGGGCAAGATCCCCTCCCCCCTCCCCCACACACGAATTACAAATCTATTGCTAATGCTTTTGACAGGAAATACTTTTAAAAACATACTTTTCTAGAAAAAATTATTCCAAACTATGTCCTGCTTTTTAAAATTTTATGTTACCATGTTATCTGTTACAAATTTTCTGTGTCTTCCTTCCCTGATTCATTTTTGGGGGGAGGTGAGGGGGCGGTGATTTTAGAGATGGACTTTGACACATCTAAGAAGTTTCAAAGCAGAATGACAAATAATTTTAAACGATCCTGAATTAAAGCCTTATGTAGCATGGTTGGAGAAATTCAAAACATTTAGCTTTATGAAAAAAATGTCTAAGAATGGAGGCAGAAGTCCAAATATGTGAAAGATGTTAACAGCTGGTGTAGATATAATACAAGACATTAGTAACAAATCTAAGTCACATATCGATAAATGATGTGCATGATAAGATAAGCCTGGCAATAGAATAAAATTATAATGGAGCATAAAGACTTTATCGTGGAAATGCACAAAAATTTAGATGTGTATCTAATGTGTGGATGTGGTATAGGAAAAAATATGATTATTATTATTGTAGATTCCACAGCTGCCAGATCTTTAGCTGGTTGTTGGCCTTCATTGCAATTCAAGCCACACCCAGAGGCCTAGGAAGTTGTAATGTATCGGCGTAGTATTCGTGCGGATCCCAGCAGGACTGCCTTTTGAATTTGACCAATGTTAATTTTGTCAATTCGAAGATGTTTCAAGTGCGGCCCTAGTGTTTTTGGGATGGCGCCCAGCGTGCCTATTACCACTGGGACGACCTCAGCTGGTTTGTGCCATAGACGCTGAAGCTCGATTTTCAAATCGTGGTATCTAGTGACCTTCTTGTGTTCTTTTTCAATGACCCTACTGTCACTGGGGACTGCTATGTCGACGATGCTAACTTTCTTGTCCTCGATCATGGTGATGTCTGGTGTGTTGTGTTTCAACACTTGGTCTGTTTGGATTCGAAAGTCCAACAGGATCTTGACCTTCTCATTTTCCATTATTTTCTCTGGACAATGTTCCCACCAGTTCTTGGCTGTTCTTATGTTGTAATTCTTGCATAAATTCCAATGGACCATCTTGGTCACTGAGTTGTGTCTCTGTTTGTACTCAGTCTGGACAATCTCAGCAGCAGCTGAGGACATGATCTACAGTTTCATCAGCTTCTTTGCACAATGTTTATTTTGCATCGTCCGAGGATTTTTCTATTTTGGCCTTGATCAAATTTGTTCCAATGGCTTGTCCTGAGCAGCTAAAATCAGGGATTCAGTTTCCTTTTTCAAAGTACCAGTTGTTAACCACAGCCAAATCTTTTAGTTGTCCACCTTATCCTTGATTTTCTCCAGAAATTGCCCATGCAGTGCTTTGTTGTGCCAGCTTTCAGTCCTCATTTTAATCACATTTTTCCTGTATTCTTGTTTGGTTTTCTGAGTCTTCAGCAAATATCTGTTCTTCACTTCAATCAATGCCTGTTCTTGACTTTCCTTCACATAATCAGCCAGTGCATGCTTCTCCTCTTCCACTGTTTTCTGTATTTATTATTATTATTATTATTATTATTATTATTATTATTATTATTATTATTATTATTATTATTATTATTATTATTATTATTATTATTATTATTATTATTATTATTATTATTATTATTATTATTATTATTATTATTATTATTATTATTATTATTATTATTATTATTATTATTATTATTATGTGCTTCATTTTCTTCCTTTACACTTAAAGTAACTGTGTTCCATCTGGTTCTTTCTCCTACTGATTTTAAACCACTCCCAGAGAAGGAGAATGTTTGACTGGGTGATGCCTGCACAAAAATGATTCCTACTCCAGTGGATCGGATAAAAGCCTGGATTTCTTTGCTTTGGAAATGAGAATTCTTGGGAAAGTAATCACCAGACAATGAGAAATAATGAAGGGGTCCCAGGAGGTCACATTCATTTTATTTTTTCTCCCATAATGGTGGGAGCAAAGAATAGGCATCTGCAGTGATGGGATCCAAAAATTTTAATAACAGGTTCCCATGGTGGTGGGATTCAAACTGTGGTGTAGTGCCAATGGGGCTAGGCGGGGCACAATGGGGGCATGGCCAGGCATTCTGGGGGCGGGGCATTCCTGGGCGGGGCTGTGGCAAGAATACAGCCATTGCGCTGGTCCTTGGGCGGGAAACGAATGCACACAGACGCAGGCTGCCATGCACGCCAGTGCACCTTCTGCTAGACTGCTTCAAGTTCTGAGCACTACTGCTGAGAGGAGGGGCGTAACTAAGGCAAAAATCCATGGCAAAATCATCAATTAGTAACCCCCTCTCGGCACACACAAATAATTAGTAACCTACTCTCAGGAACCTGTGAGAACCTGCTGGATCCCACCTCTGGGCATCTGCCTTTATCATTCTTCAGCCCTGCTTGCCGACCAACCAGTACAAGCAAAACATTTCCTTCCTTTCCCTCCAAGTCATATGGACTGGCTGAGGCTTTTTTCTGTCATGTGTGCGGAAAGGGGAAAGCTGTGGTCTCTGTGTTTCTGTGCCTCCCATCTGTCTGTCTGCCAGTTGGTGCCAGTAAAATGACTCCTTCTGAGGGTTGCCAGCTGTCTACAGGAATATGACCTGTCATTTTGGTAGAAACTTAATGGATTATTTACCTAGTGAATTTAGTTATCTCTATGCCATTAAGTGTTCTAGCTGCCCGTTTCTTCATGTTAAGCCTTGATTCCAAGGACAGAACATCCCCTTCCTCTTCCAGGCATCTGGCAATGCTAGTAGTGCTGCATGCCAAGGGTGAGGGAAAAGAACTCTGAATACTATTTGACCATCAACAATGATGCAATGGAGGATGGGGAAATTACAAGTTTCTCTGATTGTCCTGGGTCTTCTAACTAAGGGCAACCTTTCTTCAAATTTGGATTCTTTGGTTAATTTAATGTTATGTAGAACCTTTGTGTATTCAAGCTTTAATTGCCCCTTTTCAATGGTTTTGCTAGGTTGTCTGCTAAGGGTCCCTTTTTCAGACCGGCTATGTCCCTGCCCTCTTTAGTCAGTGGACTTCTTTGTACATATCCCTTTGCAATGCCCTTATGTGTCCCGACTTAGGCTAAAATGGATTGTGCCGCTTTTTAATAAGTTGTCTACATTTTCTCGAGCAACTTCAGCACCAAGGGTTCAGTTCCTCTTAGAGGACGCTGATCCTCAATATACTTATGTTGTTGCTCATTTTTAGAGGCTGAAGTAGTTATTTTTACATATGGGTCTTATTAAGTGCCATGGTTTTACTGCTTAAGATCACAGACTAAGAACAGGGGGGTTGAAAGGAAGAGAATGGAGAAATGCTACAGGAGGAGAAGAGTTTAGATTTATACCTCACTTTTCTTAACTATAAGGAGTGACAATGCAGTTTGCAAACTGTGGGAAATGGGAAATCTGAACACAAACATGCCATGGGAGATCCAGTTCTCAGTACCCTTGCAATATGCATATCTGTTCGTGCGCAGCCATTTTTCCACTTCACTATCCCTGCACCTCCCACCTTCTGCAACCTGGGAAACTGAACCAAGAGTGCCAGAATAATAATTCAACTGGAAGGTTTCCTCCCATTCCTGAACTCTGTCAGTCATTTTGTTTGTTTGTGGAGCACTGATGCATATGGACGTATGTTGGCTGGGTTTCAGTTAGCAAACTCATAGCTGTGCACCCCTGTTCCAGGATGACAGGCAGACAATATTTCATCGCTTCATCTAATGTCATGCTGACAAAAGGAAAAATGTAAAGAAAAGAATAACATGTGTTGAAGTTAAATGTTTAGGAATAATATGACAATGAGGGGTGCTATGTCTTGTTAATTCACAGTTCTGCTTTATTGTTTTCTTAATATTAATAACACTTCTATCCATCCATCCATCCATCCATCCATCCATCCATCCATCCATCCATCCATCCATCCATCCATCCATCCATCCATCCATCCATCCATCCATCCATCCATCCATCCATCCATCCATCCATCCATCCATCCATCCATCCATCCATCCATCCATCCATCTATCTATCTATCTATCTATCTATCTATCTATCTATCTATCTATCTATCTATCTATCTATCTATCTATCTAATATTCCGTGACATATATGATCTCTAATCATACAATAACAGTTTTTGACATCCAGATCCAGTAATAATAAATATAACTTATAGTAATATACATTATTTGCCAATAACCAAAATGTGTTATATATAACAGCAGGAATTAATGGCAAATCATTCAATGAAAAGCAGCAAACAGAATGTTTTAAATAACTTCCGTGTTTTAAAACTGTCCTTTCATCAGTTCCACTTGGAGGGACATGGGCTTTTTCCCCTTTAGCCGTGTGTTGCCCTTTTAAATAGCCAAAAGACAAAAACTGTATTTTTGTCAGTGATGCCTGAAGGAAAGGAAACCGAAGGGGAGGAAAGCACCAAGTCTCCAATTTGTCTTGGAGTGTAAGTGTAATGTGCACAGCAGAAGGATTCTACAGGTATTTCCCTAACTAACAGAACATGAAAAATGATGCTGTACACAAATCTCCTCTCTGATCCAGCAACTGGGGTGTACGTGCAGAATTTTGTTAAAACATTACCTCTATCTGCTCCTCAAGAGGGGGGGAGTTGGCTTTAGTCCTTCTCTCCCTCTACTGAGCAGCACAATTGCAGCTTTTTAGTTTTCACGCACAGTACTAGCAACTGAACATGTGCATATAGTTGGATGGGATGATGGATAAATATAATTTGTACTTCTTGGGCTATGAGGGGAGACCATTTGTGTAGATCCAATTTACACACACACACACACACACACACACAAATAACAAGGACTTTGAGAGGTATCTTATTTCCCCATCCCTCAATATTTCCTCTTTTCCTTCTTATTTCCACATCCCTTAATATTTCCCCTTTTCCTTTCCTAAAAGCCCCTATAAGTTTCTCCTCATTTCCAGTTCTTTTCTGTCCTCCCCACTCACTAGTCAACCTACTTTTCTCTGGCCCCCTAGCTTCATTTTCCCCTCTTCCTGGAAGCCCCTACCTGAGGAATATATGGAATATATGACCTAGTTGCATGGCGCCAGTCAGCAGAGTGGGCCCAATTGTCTAACGGGGCACATTTTACACTGTATCTTCCATCCCACACTATTTTATCTTTCCCTCCTTTTGGAAACCCCCTATATCCTCACTTTTCTCTGCTTCTTCCTGTAGTAGTGCACCGCCGACCCAGCAGTGCCGTAGTAGAACGTTGGGACGCCAACGGACCTGCGGCCTTGCCGGTCGCATCGCACCCCCACTCCTCATCCCCCCATGAGTCACGGGTCATGAACTGTCTGGCTCAATCACCGGGCGCAGGGACAATGGTCTTGCCCCCAGGTGAGGATTAGGCTCAGACGCGTACGCTCCTCTCCGCACGTAGCCAGGCGAGATCATGCATCACATGATGATCCCACGGCCACCCGCCCTCCCGGAACTCCCCCCAGTCCTCCCTCCTACACGCCCCCGATAGAGTAACAATAAAAGGTGCCAGGAACCGGCAGACGGGAGATTCGCTAGGAACACGGACCTCCGGTCTCCCGCTGCTGGCGATCTCCACCAGATGTTATCTCCGCGTCTCGTCTCGTTCTTACGCTGACCGCGTGGGTCGACTACACTTCCTTTCCTTCCAGTGACGTAGGTATAGATTTGTTATGGGGAGGTTCAAGGGCAGGGCCATGCCTCCACCCACCCTTGGGAGCGTGGCCACACCTTACCAAGCCCCACCCCCAGCCTCAGCTCTTATAAAAGCAGCTCTCCGAGGTCAAGGACAGCAGACTCCCCTGCTCTGCCCGCCCCGCCCTCCACCAGCTGGGCTCCCAGTTGGCAGCCGGCAGTCCCTTCTGCCCTCCCCTCCGGGCAGAGGCGAAGCTAAGGAAAATGTACCCCGGTGCAAAATCTGAATTTTGCGCCCTCCCTCTTCATGAGCAGCTGCTACTTTCAATTGTATTTAAACTAGGGAGCCCAGATTCTCCTTTTCAATCCACCTTAAAGGGAGCATCTGGGGTCCCCAGTTAAAACAACATTGAAAGTGATGCTGTTTTGGGGTGGATTCTAGTAGTCTAGTCTGGAGGTGACCATTGAATGGATCACTGTAGCTAGGTCAGACTGGGACAAGTAGGGAGCCTGTTGGAGATGGTAAAAAGCCTGGTGGACCACATGTGCAATCTGAGCCTCCACAGACAGGCATCAAGTATTATACCAAAGTTCTTGATAGGTGGCAAAAGTATCAGTTGCACACTGTCAAGAGTTGGCAGTTGGCAAGCCCCACCCAACCCCTTCCAGTCCAGTCACAGGACCTCCATCTTAGATGGATTCAGTTTCACTTAGCTGTTTTAACCATTTCCCATGGCCTTCAGACAGCTGACCAAAATATCTGAGGCAGTTTCTAGATGGCATTCTATCAACAGAAATTTAATTACAAGTACCGCTTCTATTATCCCCCAGTGAGTTTTGTTGCTTGTTTGTTTGTTTTTGTTTCAGATTTATTTATTTTTTGGCTATGGAGGGTGTCTTCCTTTTCCATTACAGTTTTGTGAATACCCATCCAACTAGGTCAAATTTGGGAGACTGTGTTTGTTTTTGGACACTGTGGCCATTTTGAGACTCCCCAAGATGAGAATGTGAGTAGAACAAGACACCCTTTTTTTGGAAAACCATGTTGCCAATTACCTTGTTTAGTGAACAGGCCTAATTCAGTATCAACTCGCTTTACATTTTGGATGTAAGGTATGAAATGTCTCTTATATTGGGTGTTCTAACAATAAAAAGCCTAATCACCAACCAGTTTGCCAGCTGAGAGAATTATTGGCCTGCTCTCTGCTGCTCTACAGCACTACCTCTGGAGGTGACCCGTTGGTGGTATTGCAGTTATCAACATACCAGGGTCCCAGTGAAATAAGGGACCTCTAAGGTCCTAGCTGGATCTCTAAGGCCTGGACCCACTGTCAGAGGCTAACCATCATTGCCTGTTGCCTCGACTGTCTGCTTCCTTTCAAAACATCAGCCCCACCAATGCTGAATAAGACCCTGGCAAAGGCTACAGCACTCTTGACATAGAAGATAAAATGGTTTTTTTTTATTGGCTGGTGATATTGAGTGAAAAAAAATCATTTTTCATACAGTTATTTGACAGTGATGGATTTGATCCCATTGTATAATACATTTATATTCAAAATGTGATTTAAAAATGCATAAATGATTAAAGGATCCATCTCTTTAATTATAATGTGGCCCAAGTTAGACTAGGACTTATTTGCAAAGAATGAGGCAGCAGTCAATAAATTTGCTGAGCGTTTCAACCAACATATAAATAACAGTCTTCGAAGTGTAACTACCTGTAGATGGTCACAGTATTCCTTGAGAATGTGTGCTCAGCAAAAGATGGAGCTTCCATGTCATCAGGCCGGCAACTGAGCTTCCTTGCTTTCCATTACTTATATTACTTATATTAAAAAGCAATTCTTTCATGCATAATCAATGCCCAAATTCTAATACACCAGAAATAGATCTTGCTACGGAGGATAGAAGACACTGTTTCAAAATCTGCTTAGAATGAGATGGCCATGTGATCGCTCTCAACTTTAAAGAGCTGGACTCTACTACCTTTTTCTCTGGTGAAAATAGGTGGAGGACTTTGTTTTGAGCACCCAAAAAGGTTGTGCTGGAGATCTTGTAATTTGTCCAAATAAAACCCATGTGGGATCCGGCTATAAGAAGTAGGAAAACTGAATAAGATTAAGCAAAAAAGCAGGGGAGATCTATCCCAAGATACCTATTTTTTCATAAAAGCAAATATTTCTCTTTTAATTTGGGGGCAGATAGGGAGTACAATTAGAATAATAAAATATGTGTTTTACATGGTAAGATATCTAGCACAGGACTACAAAGAGGTAGCATAGAAATATCCTAAATAAATAATTGTATATGCTCTCTGTAACATGTGAACATGGCTATTGTAATCTATTGTGGCTTGGGGGAAAAATCCTCCATAGTGGGTTATTTGAGTGAACCAATTCCATTCCGAAGCATTGCGGAGGTAAGTTTTGTTTTGTCTTTAAACAGACGAAAGGGATACCCAATAGGAATGATGACAGCCCCTTTGCTATAGACAATCTGTGGAGTGACACGCTAATGAACTGAAAGCTGGAATCTCTTTGGGTTAATAAGACACCTGTCTTGGCAAGCACAGCCTGCCCGGTTCTCTGAGACAGTCACAATGCTTCAACTCTTGATGAAGTTCTCAGCGTGCCAAAGGAATGGACTAACAAAGCCACGGAGTCAATTTAACCTGGTGAAACTGGACCCCATAGGCTGGGTTATCAGAGTTTTGTGTTGAGATAATTACCGCACTAAAGAGAGCATATGGGCTGTCAGGCTTGGCACATGGCCTGCACCAGCTGTTACCTAGGTGCTTTGGAAAATCGACTGAACAGCATTTTGGAAGCGGAACGGCTCTGTGTAAGTTTTCCAAGCTCTCTGCTGGGAGTTCTTCATAATAAATTTATCTCCTGTCGAGGAGGCAGCTTAGGCCCGGTGCAAAATACCTGGGAAACAAGGCGCTGTGCATTTTTGCAAGCCAAAGAATAGAGAACAACAAAATAGTTACACTTGATTGAAATGTGAAATGGTGACCGTGTCATGTACAAGCCTAGAGGAATAGATCACCATCAGAGGCTGCAACCGAAGGTCGTCCTGTTTCTTCCCAGTTCTGTGGCAGTAAAGTGCTCACAGCAAAACTCTGGGCATGCCTCTAGGGGAGCTGAATTGTTTGGGAATGAAATTTAAGCAATCCTACCCCCCTCCCAGAAATGCTCACCGAGAAAGGTGACCTCTTCGTGCACAACATGATAACCAGTCAATTCTAATTACGAATAACAAGCCGACCCTGGATTTTCAGGGCTCCCAGCATTCAGATGTCGGGTTTGCCCAGTGGTGCTTGAGAGCACCACAGAGCATGTGGGATGTCATGTCAGCATCTCACTACCAGTTCTGCATCTATCAACTCCTTCGGCAGCATCGTAACAGAAAGGAACAGCCGGAACCCAGGTCTTTTCCATACAGGCTCTTTAGCTCACTTTGGCTTCTGAAGGCAAATAACTTATGGACAAAATGCTGTTCTCTTACAGCTGCCGAAACTGGTTTTCCCAAACCTGTTTTGATCCATTTTTTAATTCTTGTGATTTATCCCCCCAATCTATCTGCCTTCAGCAGCCAAAGAGAATTTAAGCTCATTTAGATTAGATCTCAGTGTTCACACATTCAGTGTACATGCAGAGGGTTCCAGATTCAAATGGAGGTTATCTTTATTTTTTTTAAGGATCCTAATTGGCAAAATGGGCAAACTGTTCTCCCCTATCATTTTTTTCCTCCTAGCTGCTATGGAAATATGCTCTGAAAATATAGTGCTCTTGGCAAATGTGATCTCAAGACTTCTTAAAGGTTCTGGGAACATTCATATTGCTGTGGGTGTTTTGCCAGGGTCTCTATTAAACTGGACAATTGTAGATGTGCATTCTAATAGCACTTGGAAACCATTTCTGCAGCTGACACATGCATTACCATCTCTACCCCCTTTCCCCTCCCTTCAACTTCAGGCCATACAGCAGCAGCAGCAGCAGCAGCAGCAGCAGCAGCAGCAGCAGAAGAAGAAGAAGAAGAAGAAGAAGAAGAAGAAGAAGAAGAAGAAGAAGAAGAAGAAGAAGAAGAAGAAGAAGAAGAAGAAGAAGAAGAAGAAGAAGAAGAAGAAGAAGAGGAGGAGGAGGAGGAGGAGGAGGAGGAGGAGGAGGAGGAGGAGTTTGGATTTATATCCCACTTAACTCAACTGTAAGGAGTCTCAAAATGGCTTACAACTCCTTCCCTTCCCCTCCCTACAACAGTAGGTGTGGTTGAGAGTTAGAGAGAACTTTGACTAGCCCAAGGTCACCAGCAGGCTTCATGTGGAAAGGGGTGGGAGGAAACAAACCCGATTCTCCAGATTAGAATCTGCCACTCATGTGGAGGAGCAGGGAATAAAATCTCCAGATTATAGTCTACTACTCTACACCACATTGGCTCACAGTTTCTCTATTGAGCTAAATATTTACTGTCTTTCAGATTTCAACTTGATGGCATCACCCCTATTCTTTTGACAATCCCAAAGATCACACATTTGGTTCCATTGGGAAAATACCCTACAGGGCCAGGTAAGACGTATATAAGCAACAAGTTGCTCTCCTTACCTTTCTCCCCACCCTACAGGGCGGCTTTCTTATGAGAATTTGCAAATGTTATCGAAAAAACAGCTTGGCTCTTGCAACTTTAATTTCTAAAGATCACAAATTCAGTTCTATGGAGGAAATGCCTTAAAGGCGTAGGTGGGGTAAGTGAAGAGCATGTCTTGCCCCATAAGGCACCTTCCTTGCAGAGCCAAATTTGTGGTCTTGGGGATTATTTCAAGAATGTAGGTGACTCTGTTTATTTTAAATCTAAAAGACTTCAAATTAGGTTGCTGATCTCCAGGTGGTAGCTGAAGATCTCCTGGGGTTACAGCTGACAGAGGTCAGTTCACCTGGAGACAATGGCCATTTTGGAAGGTGGAGCATATAGCCTTATACTCAGTTGAAGTCCCTCCCCCCTCCACAGTCCCCCTCTCCAATCTGCAGGTATTTTTTTCAACCTGGAGAGCTGGCAAACCTGCTGCAAATTCATCCCTATAGCAAAACTCACACTGGGGCAGGTGGGGAAATCAGGATGCTCTGGATGCATAATTTCTTCTGGTCGCCCAAAATTCGGAAAAATAATGGAAGCACATTTGTGAAGGTCACCAGATTATGAGAATGCTCCTACACTGATCAGAATTTCAGCAGACCCAGAAGTAAAACCAAAAAAGGGAAAGGCTGGGCTGCTTCATGCTCTGTTGAAGTTCATGATATTCAGACTGAATCCACAGGACTGGAGAGAAGAAGAAGAAGAAGAGTTTGGATTTATATCCCCCCTTTCTCTCCTGTAGGAGACTCAAAAGGGTTTACAATCTCCTTACCCTTCCCCCCTCACAACAAACACCCTGTGAGGTAGGTGGGGCTGAGAGAGCTCCAAAAAGCTGTGACTAGCCCAAGGTCACCCAGCTGGTGTGTGTGGGAGTGCACGGGCTAATCTGAATTCCCCAGATAACTGAACCCTAACTGAGAGACTGAACCCTAACTGTGGTGGAACTATAGGGATCCCTTCAGCCTTCATTTTGCTTGCACTTGCTGGATGTACAGGCAGGCAGTTCTGCAGCATAGTTGTCATATCTTGCTTACACACAAGGCAGCGTCCTGCCGTAAATAACACGAGAAAGAGAGATGCCCTTTCTGAACAAATCACCAAAAATGTTTGGAAAATGTTTTCAATCCCCCCCCCCCCTTTACCATGGTGTATTTCCGCACTCATTCGAACTAAATGATTCTTGACCACCATTACATTGCTCCCCCCTTTTTAGTTCTCTGTTGAATTTATGCTTTAATTCCTTAATTCCTTCTTGCCGCAATTCTCAATTTCTCATATACTTGAAGCATCAAAAATTAGCCTTACAAAAATTTAGAAATGATTGAAATCAATAGGTGAGGGGAAATGGAGTGAGCTCAGAAAATGGCACCAAGAAGAACATTCAGAGAAGCATGTGAAACTCAGTAAGAAGATCGCCCAAGTAACTGAAGAAGTTTTCAAAATGTTTCAGCCAGAGAATTGTTTTAAAAGGGGATTTATTTAAAATGTTTTGAGGCTGTAAATAAACCATTTGGGGGTAAAAACAATGAGAAATTCCATGTAGGAAATATTTTATTCCTTGCCTGAAAACATTTCAAAAGGTTTGCACGGAAAGGGCCAGAGAGAGATCACTCAATACTTTTGGCAATGCCACCCAAATCAGAGTTTCTCTCATCAATTTAAACCCACCGGTTTAAATGGATTTAGAAAATTTAACTCTGCATGGTGCCATTCCTTAAAAGCTGCTGAAAATAGGCTCCATCTTCTTCCCTTTCTAGAACCTGGAATATTGCAGCAGCAGCCCAGGTACCAGGGAAGCTGGGAAATGTAGTTTCCCCCTGGATTCCCAAGGTTGTCACCTGGGCCACACTACCTGTTGGTAGAGCTGCTTTGTGCAGAGAAGGGGCAAACTCACTGATTCAACGTTAAAAGTAAATGTTTATTAGGGAATTCCATTTCAGAAAGAAAAGCTGAGAGGCAGGGATAGCCTTCAGCTACCTCGCTAGCTAGGGAAGAAGGGAGAACACAACTTCCAAGAAGAAGGCGGACACTAGACCTTGTCTAAGGACAGACAAAAGGTGACAGGAAAGGATGGAAGGGTCTCTAACCTTACAGCCCTATCAAGCTTACAACTTGCCCTCCCCCTGCTGGCTTTTCTTCTTAGTTCCTTTGCACGGTAGACACTGTTACTTCCACTGCTACCAGTCATGCCATCTGATGTACAGCTGACCTTGAGGACCAGGGAAGCTGCATCCTCAGGGTACAAAACCTCAAAACTTGCTCTTTAGCCTCAGCAACTAGCTTCATTGAAGAGGACCCAGACAGACATCAGTACTAGGGCTCAACCTCTTTCCTACCTTCAGTTATGCTATTTGTTAGCTGTTGGCCCTTGTGATCTTTTGTTGCTGCTCTTGGAACTTAACCTATTTACAATGGATTCCATCGCCTGTTTCTGACTTCTCTGATCTTTGGCTGCCATGTTTGACCACTGTTGGTCTTCAATTGTACTACTCACCTGTGGATTGATGGCCAGTATACCTGATTCTGAGAAATCTGACTGACTGAAGTCTCACCTCACTAAGCCATGACAATAGATTACCTAACTGATGCTCTGATTGACTGATGGGCTGGTGGGTCAATAGGGCACCTTTTAGCTGGTGCAACTGCAAGTTAAAAACATACATGTTCATTAGCGAGGATATCTTCGATCTGGTATATTATTCTGAGAAGGGAAGCAAGAGCACCTATACTAAATGAAATTTCTTGCAGTGTGAGTGCTAGCACATTTTACAGTGCGGCATTGTATACTGTCTTGCATTAACTTCAATCATTTAAAAATGCACGTGCAGGGTTTTTGCAAACAATTATCAAATTTTATCTGCCATTATTTTATTTATTTATTTATAATCATTTTTATATACCTTCCCTCCCCCGAAGGGCTCTGGGCGGTGAACAACACAATAACAACAATTCAACAATTCACATTAAAACCCCATTTAAAACAGCGGATTAATCAAATTTATATCAGCATCCAGCATAAAACTTCATAAAACTTCATTAAATGGAGGAATAGACTAATCAAGTAAGTGTTAATTTGTCTAGTGGTGATCGCCATCGGTTTTGCCATTTTGGGACTCGACTTTGGTCTTTATAAACTATTTGAGGGGGAAGGAATCTTACGTGCAAAATGTTGGATATAGATAAAATATTTTATTTTTGGATGTCATTGTCACGGGCTGTGGCACAGAGGGGGAACAGACCCCTGTTCATTTAGATATGAACAGAGGCACATAAAATAAATAAATAAAATTTTGTACAGCACATGCTAATTTTTAACACATTCACTTTAATTTATCTTTGCCGCAGGTTTAATTATAGAGAACATCCAATGAACAATAGAACGCTCTGCATTAATATAATATTCATCATGTTTGCCTATTTTATCCTAAAGGGGAATCTGCTCTCCTTTAGATATGAAATGCCCCCTTTTCATCCAAATGGCTCCATTTCTGAGCTCAACAAATTATTAGATTTTAAAATTTTACAATCCTCTGTCTTAAAAAAGAAACATTTAAACTGTTGATGAAATGCTCTTGGATTTCCTATATATAAGTGCATTTCCAGGGATATATTCTGCAAGCTTTAGCAAATGGGGGAAAATCCCCCAAAGAATCTTAATTCTTATCTATGGAAAACATTAAACTGCTAAGCACTAACAACTGGAATTAGTCCTTAAATCTCTAATGAGAATCATAAAACAAGAGTGCAGTTTGTGCTGCAACTTGATAAGGCCTGAATTTACTTGCTGTTAGGAAAAGTTCCTGATCCAGCAGTATGGCTTTTCTGCTCCCAGAGGTACAGGAAACAATATCTGTCCTTTAGGAGTATCCTCTGTGGTAAGCACTTCTTATCTGTGCTATCAAAGGACTGAGATAGCGGCCTAATATCTAGTAACAGCAGCTTTATGAGAAGATCCATTACTGATTTAAATCAATCTTAAGGCAAAGGGATTGTTTTTAACCCATTCAGATCCATACTGGCCTTCCAGCAGCATATTCAGTACTTACCAGGGAAGTAAACACAGCGCTTAAACATGGAAAATTGCATTTGCTGTCCCTCAATGGCCTCATCGCTCCCATTTCCTTCCCTTCCATCTGTCAGCTCTCTTTGCAATTGAAACTTCTGAGGCATGGGAGAAAGGGAATCTTCCTTTGCTTATGTTATTTGGTAAGGCACTGTGTCCATCCACAGAATAATGAAACAGTGACATGAATGAAATTATGATAATAAAGACGGGTGATGTAGGATTTTGGTACCGTTTGATGTTGTGCACAACTTTCCTAAGCAAAGCCCAAATGAGGAAAAGAGGGGATATATTTCTCCTGTTTTTAAATGGCAGGGATGTATTTAAAGGGGAGGAATGAAATCTGTGGCAATGTCCCTTCAAAATCAACCCCATGCATTGACCAAAGCACAGGTAGCATCTTAGGACCAGGAATCACAGTGGCAACTGGTAGGCACACTGCTGACTCAACAGGTCATTCGTTAAGTCCATTGAGTCTACGAAGTATATTAGCTCAATAGAGGTCTGAAAATATGGCAGAATTTGTGGAATCCGCAACTGTAAAATACATCAATATCACAGTGAAATTTCTTGAGCTCTCTTTCCAGAGCTGCCTACTTTCCAGAGCTGCCACCCCAGGAAAAGGGTATTAAAATATAATTCTGTTTTTTTCAGGCTTAAATATGGAAACATGTCCACTGAAATGTAAATGCAATAATTTGCATATACATGGTAATTTCAGAGTCTCTGGTTTCAAGAGCATTTAAGGGTCACAGAAGGAGACATGTGATTCTCCATTGACTGTAGAACAAGTCAGATATTTCCATCGTGAATAGATTTTGTTGGAGTCTGAACTAGTGAAACAGCCCCAATGGCTTTATTTATCAAACAACTTCTGTTCACAATAACAGAAAGTTATAATACAGAAGTTGCACAAAAATGTTTTTGTTCCTTGTAACTTCTAAAATAAATACTGTACTTCTTAAATCAGTGTGTTTAAAAGGTTTTCAAATCATCTGTACTATGCTGTGATACATTCAGAAATACAGAGAAAGACCTAGTCTTTATGTTTTAATGTTTTACTGAATACACCACCTGCCTGTTATTGCTGTTCTGTTAAATTCTCTAGTGCGTTAAAGCACTTTGCTAAAACACACAGGGTTCATGTCCTACTTCTTAAAATCGGACCACAATGATGCTGCATGATCACTAGGTTCCCCTGATTGACGGTTTGTATGTGTATTTGTATAGTAAACACACACAAAATGCAAAATAGCTTATCCTTCGGAAGCAAGAGAGAGAAGACTGATAGATTAAGAGATGACAGCAAATCCCCAATGTCTTCCACCAAAACAGAGAACACATGCTCTTCAATCCAGCTACCTGTAGAAGCATCTTACAAACGCGTCTGCGTGCCACAAATATGGATGCACTGAGCGTTCAAATGCACCACCTCCCTCTGAAAGCAATGGAGTAGAGCTGAAAGGCATCCACAGATGGGTGTGCATTGCATGATTCATGATTCAGCAAGTCATCTGTGCACATAACCCAGTGTATGTGTATGCCTGGTTATACTCGCAGATCACCTTAGCAGAAATCAAGCCAGTTCCACCTATACTTATGCAGAGGTGTATAACCTGTCATACCAGGTTTTCATTCCACTCTCTGACCACTTTTCACAGACTGAACACTGGCTTCACTGGAAAATTATCAGATGTAAAGCCAAGCAAGACACTGTGACAGAAGATCCCTTAAGTGATCATGTTTTGTTGATCTAGGCTTTATATTCCCCATTATTTGCTTCTTGATAAAGGAGCAAAGAACACATGCCGTTAAATCAGAGTGCTCCGAATAACGGATTCATTTCATCCCAAGAAGCGTTCTTGAGACTCTTTCAATGAAGCTAAGCATGTTTACTTAGAAACAAATCTCCCTGAGCTTATTGGACCTTCCTCCAGTGCCAGAGAATTAGGGACTGGGCTTAATTCTTTATGCTTTCTTTATGCTTTCCCATTTTCACTTGAGTGGGAATGGGGAGTAAGGAACTATATATTCTGACTCCAAATGCCAGCTTCCTTTCCAAAGCATACCAGTAGAAAATATAACTGGAGATACAAGTGCTTCATGGAGTGATATGTATTTCCTCACTAATTTCTGCACAGAAGCATTTTCACATGAGCACACACTTTTACATGTCTGAACTCGGTTTCAAATGAATTAGATCTCTCAGCAATGATACACACACATTCATGTCTGTATAAGTCCCCCAAATATCCTCGTTTGGGTTTTGACTACTGTTAAACATTATAGGTCTAAGAAATGCCAACGTGCCTTTGAGAGAGTAAACTTGATGAGATTAAAAAAAAACAGCAACACCTAGGTCGCAAATTGTTATTAGGAAAAAGCAACCTGCCCCAAATGCAGGAGCGTTTATTGTCATCAGGTCTGAGGAATGCTTCATTTCCTAGATGCGCACAAAAAGTTGTATTCCCTGACTAGCTGGTGTAATAAGCATCACATTTTGCTTTGCCACATTTTCTTCCACCTGAATCCTGCACTGCAGTTGCTGATGATGGAAAGTCACATTCCTAATAAAGGACTTAACTTATTGGATGGGGTCAGATTTCTCTTTAAAAAACAACAATAAATTTGCCTTTCATTTTGAAAAGCAGGCTTGGAGACAGTCATAAGATTCTGTAGAATTTATTGCCAGAATTATCTGCAATGTAAATTCTCTGTGCTTTTAGATTTTTTTTTTCAAATATGCTTTTTGTATTTTTCAAAAAATGTTTCACAATAGAAAGAATGCTACATTTATATTGGGCTGGCAGGGTTCAAATGGATATTTTTTTCCAGGATTAACATTAAAAAAGTAATTCAGGCCTAAAACAAAAAAATGTTAAAGGAAATCTCATACCATTTGCTGATCCTCATTAAACAGCTTGAAATATCACATTGTGCTAATTGTGGGGTACAAATTTTAGCAACCCACATACTTGTCATAAAGTCTTCTATTTTGGACTCACATTCAAAACATGGAATAAATTGCATTCCTAAAGTTAGCCTTGTTCAATTAGACTGGTCAGGCACAATTCCACCCCCACCCCATGTTTCGGAGATTTTGTTTTGCTGCTTTAAATGTAAAAAGGCATTTTCGATACCTGTATTAAAGCACTTGCTACGTGTTCAAATCCATTTTTTTACAGTGCAATTTAGCTAGGGGGACAGAAACGCTGTTTCTTCATTTTGAAAGAATGGTGCTTTGGAGCGAGTTCCATTTTTGCAAATTATCGGAGAGATTTAATTTTCTCTTTCTGTTTCTATGAAAGCTGTTCAATTACCTAACAGGGGAAATAACTTCAATGAGCCCTGGCTGTTTCTCCCACTCACTAAATGACATAAAGTATGTTTGGCAGTATCCTTGTCCCGAAATACCCGATACCACCGAGTTCCTCCTTCTTTCACAAGCCAGAAAGTGGTAAACAACACAGAACTGCCATTTCAAGATTAGACTGATCCCCAGCAAAGAAAGCATCCACAAACCACTTGGCACAGTTTCAAGCTCACTCCCACCACCCTGGGCACTAATTTTTATTACAATCGAGTCAGAAGAACTTCATTTTGGCCGGGTAATCCTCCTCTTTTATTTGCGACGTGACATCAGACAATCATCTCAGGCCGAACCTCTGAAACAACAGCTAATTCATAAGGGCCTTATAAAGAGCTAGAGAAGGAAGGTGCTCCATTAAAACGTTGCTTTAAAGCCCTTTCAGCAAAAAGGGGACAGTGGCAGATGCTACTGATACAGTGAAACAGACGGGAGGAAAAAATTCATAACCCAATTAGTACTTCTGGAGCTTCGATATGATTTAGTCCAGCCTGCTGCTGCTATTTCCACTCTTCGGTTCATGGAAATGTATAGTCTGAGAGGTTTTTTTTAAAAAGCAGTTCTCTTCCTTTAATTTTTTCTACAAAACCTTACTGAGATTAGTTCTTCCCCAAAGTGAAGAAGGTACGTTACCAGGCTCTGAGTTAAATCAAGCTCAGACAGTGTAATAATGATGTCATTAAAGCTCCAAGCAGAATGGGAATCAGACAGCCCGGGAGCGGAGCTGCAGACATAAATCTGAACAAACTTTTTTCCCCCCTTTCAGCTACCTCCTCCGACTTACCTTGAAAAGATATTCAGGAGCTGCGGAGATGCAAATCCAACCAGGGAGCCCTTTCCAAGAAGGTGTGCAGGTTGGGTCGCTGGAGTTATATAGGCCCAACGCTGTCTCCTTCTGCGGTGCAGGCAGAATCGTGACATTCGCAGGACGAGGAGTCATTTCGAGAAGGAGCTCAAACCGAGAAAGGGCAAAAAACAAATAAACCTTAGTGCTGCCACAAATAAAAAGGCGAAGCAATTCTGGGGCTGCTCAAAGCCTCTTTGCCGTGCTGAATGAAAGCAATCCCTAAGACTGAATGGGTAATGAGATCCTGGCTCCTGAGATTTTAGCTTTCTTAATCATGTTCATAATTAATTCAAGAACATTGATAATTTCATTACATTCTTTTTGTCTTATCAATAAATGATGTGCCTGCACTTTTGGTCCTGTGTACAGGGAAAGAGAAGATGCTTTGGGTAATATTGCACCAGGAAAGGGGGGGAAAATAGTCTGTGAATATTTGTGGAATGTATTTATTAATGTAGATAATTCCAGAACGGGGTCGCGCTAATAACAGGCACCGAGGAGGCCCCTGTCCTCAAAGTGTGATGACACAAAGCTAGAAATTATTAATAAGCAAGGGATAGAGAAACACAAAACATTCCAACGAGATCAGGAGTTCTCCCTGGTTCAGTGATCAAGAAGGGGTAGCTGGTATTTTCTATACAAAGGTTTGCAGCTGGGCTTCTCAGTCCCTGAATGTGTCTTTTAAGAAGTTAAATAAGAAATTTAAATATAGCACCTTTGTTATATCTACTGTATGTTCCTCCAATGGCCCTCCTAAAGACATTTTATGGCCAGTCTGAGTCTCCAAGGTAGAAGCTTGCTTTTCGTCTCACTTAAGCATCAATCAATCAGTGCCTGCCAGTCATCCGAGTAACCGGCTCAGATTCTGTGGTCCCACCAAAGAATTTTCAAACAGAACTAATGATGGGGAAGGGTCAGGGGACAACTTCAACCATAAGTTTGATCTCATTTGCCATTGGGTTTGATGGTACAAGGTGAGATAATTGAAAGAGATTCCTGGTTCACAAGCACCAAGTCTGAGGAGGACATGAGAGTTCAGGCCTGCTCCTTGTCACTCCCCAGGCCTATCAGTATTATCTGAACAGGCCAGTTTAAAATGTCAAACATTCTCAACTAAGCCTCATTGAACTTAGCAGACTGTACATTTTCAAGATAGCTGCTTGGAATCAGAACAGTAGGTATGCAACATGACATTTTTATGCATGCCAAACAGTAACTTTGTCAATGTCTCCACAGATTTTGGTAAAAAGGTGGGACATAATTTGACACCCCTGTCAGCTGGCCAATGGAATACAAATAATTTGAAACATCGACCGTTTATCCCACTTTGTTTGGAAAGCACCCAACATGTTATGGGATTCATTGCCATAACTGGATCTTTTGTTGACGTCAAAAACCAGAAGCAGTGCTAAAATTAGGCTTTATCATCTTGCACTGATGGCTATTTATAGAAGCTGAAGTTCTTTTGTTTTCATCCTGTTCTCTTGGTTAAAGCTCATCAATCCTGTGTCAAAAAGAAGAAGAATTTGGATTTATACCCTGCCTTTCTCTCCTCTAAAAAAATTCAAGGCAACATACAAAATCTTTTCCCTTCCTTTCCCCACAACAGAGACCTTGTGAGGCAGGTGGGGCTGAGAGAGTTCTGAAGAACTGTGGCTAGCCCAAGGTCACCCAGCAATCTTCCTGCGTAAGAGCGGGAAAATAAATTCAGCTGACTAGATAAGAGTTCGCTACTAATGTGGATGAGTGGGGAATCAAACCTGGTTCTCCAGATTAGAGTCCACCTGCTCTTAACCACTATACCACACTGGCTCTAGAAATATTCTTACACCACAAATATTCTTACACCACTGTTCTTACACTACATCATACTGGCTAGCCTAGTAGCATTCAAGCATAAGAACGTAAGAGGTGCACAGCTGGGGAAGGCACCAGTGGTCCATCTAGTCCATCATCCTTTTTCATACAGTGCCCTACTGTAGAGGCCCAACAAATATACCAGTGAGTCCAGGGCCTGTTCCTGATGCTACCTGCGAGCACTTGTATTCATAGGCTTATTGCCACTGGACACAAAACTTCTCTTTACTCACCAAAGCAAGTAGCCACTGATGGACCTGTCCTCCATGAATGTGTCAAATCCTTTTTGAGGGCAATCAATTTTTTGTTTGTTTTGCTTTTGCCATCAAATCACATCTGACTTATTGCCTGCCTCTGTGTCATGGCCCTGGTATTCCTTGGAGTTCTCCCATCCAAATATTTGCCAGGGTTGACCCCTGAGGCGTAGCAAAGGGGGAAAGTGCCTGGTGCACTGGTCCACACTCCACCCCATCCCACCACAGAACGCCCCTCCCCAGAACGCCCCCGCCATGTTCTCGTCACACCCCCACAGGGGCGCGTGCCCAGTGCGTTGCACACACACACATCCCTTGGAGCTACGCCTCTGATTGACCCTGTTTAGTTTCTGAGATTTGGCAAAATCATACTAGCCTGTGCTATCTTAGTGCCCATCATCATGACCAGCGGCAGTGAATTTCACAAGCTGATTGCTCACTGAGTGAAGAGCTCCCTTTCATCTGTCCACTACAACCTCAAGAACTTTCCTCACCAACCTTCCACAATCTGTCAGCATATATTAGGGAAGATTTGCACCTGCCAAGTTTGACTGCCAAGTTGAACGATTTTGTTAGGCTTTATTTAGTCTTAAGCTGTGTTCTTTGTTACATTTTAATCAACAGAACTGCAGCGATAAACAAATAGGGTCACATTCAGAAGTAAGGCTACCTACATGGTTCACAATTGTCTCGATCTCAATAATACCATATATCAAAAGACAGCAAACCATTATTCCATTTTTATGTTTAGTTCTGGAATCAAAATAGATTCTCAATAGAAACCCATTTAAGTTTTGAGATGAGTAGAAACTGGTTCATCTCCAACAAATGTCTAAGCACAAACATGTTAAAGATTCTAGTGACTGAAGGTGATTACTCAGCAGCCTTTCTGATGCCCTGCTCATAAAAAGAAACCCTTTGAATTTTTAGTATAGAAATCAAGGTTGAATGAAGCATCTTCAGAGATCAACAAGGGCTTTTCCTTCAATAGGTTAGATCTCTACCACTTTTTCTGAAAACAAGAAGAGGAGGAGGAGGAGTTTGGATTTTTACTCCACTTTTCTCTCCTGTAAGGAGTCTCAAAGTGTCTTTCAAACTGCTTCCCTTCCTACTCCCACAACAGACATCTTGTGAGGTGGGTGAGGCTGACAGAATTCTTAGACAACAGTGACAGGCCCAAGGTTACCCAGTAGATTTCATGCGTCAGAGCTAGGAAACAATCTAGTTCACCAGATGACAGTCCGCTGCTCATGTGGAAGGGTGGGGAATCAAACCAAGTTCTCCAGATTAGACTCTACCACTCTTACCCATTCTTAACCATTACACCTTCCTATGTTGTTCCTTACATATTATCTAACAAGTTGAATAGCATGTACTGCCGGTATGTGATCAAGAGCTCCATTGGCAGAACTTTGCAATGCACAACACAAATTTGTTTGATAAGTTTGGCAAATTCATTTGTTTCTGGGTAATTCACTTCAGGTGTGCATAGCTCTGTATCTGAATGACTGAACTGGAAGGAGCATTGAAGGTCTAAGTTTTATTTGGTCTTGTTCTGCTATCTATTAAACTAAATCTATCTGCAGATTGTCTGGTGGTTTTAGAGTGTACTGGTATCACCAGAGTTCAGGGGAAAAGCACAAGGAATGGAGAAGGTGAATCTATTAATGAACATATTTCCACCAAATAATGCTGGTATTCTTACTCTTTGAGAGAGGATAATGGGCTACATACAGTGCAATCCTCTGAAGAGTTAGTCCAGTTTAAACCAGCTGATTTAGGCTGGTGTAACTGAATAGGACTATACTGATAGTCCACCAGTTTTGCTCAGTACAACTGGTGTTTTCAGAAGGCATATCAATGCTACAAACTTAAAGAACTGAAAATACAAGAGATTGTTAGCTCCCTTACCAAACTTCAGTTCCCAAGATTCATTGGAGGGGAACCGTGAACATTAAACTAATATAGGATCTATGCAAATTTGTAGTACAAAGTAATGCCTGTAATTTTGCTCTTCAATAAATGCAAATGTCCACCAAGGATATTGATATAAGTGCATGTTGATTAATGGTGTCCTTCACATTAAAGACATAAGATCCTTGAGATAGCAGCCTGGAGATAATCTGGAAAAAAGGTCCAAGCAGTAGATGGACATCTACTACCATCATTATTTGTCTATAGTGGTGTCCAGCTGTAGTCTTTTCCTAACTGAAAGGGGTGTCTGATTTTTGCTGATTTCTCCTTACTACTGCACATTGGTCAAGCTATGTGAAGAAGTACTTTCTGTTGTCTCTTTGGGGCCCTCCTGCCAATTAAGCTTCCTTTTCTCCACCTTGACCACTGCAATTGCTTCCTTGTGAGGCAGACAATGTTCATGTTTGGTTTTGTGGCGTAACGTCTAAGACAAAGTAGTTCCTAAACCTCCCAGCCTCACTTAGCAAAGCTAGCTGTTGCCCAAGACATTGATGTATGGCATGCGGATGATGTATATACTGGGTGGCTTTATCAGTAAATCACTGACTCTGTTTTCTTCCCCAAGGAACTGGACCTGTCCATTCAAGAAAACTCTTTGTCAGGACCACTGCTAGAGGATTAATATTGGCAAAACATTCAATTTTGATTTGTTCCCATGAAAGTTTCATAGAACATAATTTAATGTGTCAAAATGCATGGATTTCATTCTTCTAGTAGGCATATTGTGGTCCTGAGCATACTAGATTCCTTTAGCAACCCAGCTGGGTTTCCTTAGCAATAGTTTCTCAGAACACCATCCTCAGCAAAGTTAGAGCCTTCTGAGCCAGTTGACTTCAATGTTCTTAGAAGAGTATAACTCTGGTTTGGAGCACACTGCGAATAGACTTGATATGCAGGACTGAATTCACAAATGACTTTTCCCCAAATTCTCTCATGAAAATTTTAGGGAATAGCAAAGTAACATGGATTCATTGCATTCATTCATTCAAAGTAATATGGATTTCTGGCATTAGTTCACTGGCTCATGCTTTTCCTTAATACTAGAGCATAGTTATTGTCAAGACCCCATCGAGATCTCAGTTCTTTTCCGGCTCTTGCCATGAAACTATGGGGCAGGCCAGGAGAAGGCGGCACCATAAATGTCCCTGGCTTGTTATGCTGTTCTGTTGTTTATTCTTTGCTTTAGGCAGTCATTTCCCCCATCCTTTAAAACAGCCAGCACCTCACCCTTATCTTCTGCTTTGGCCTTGAAAGCTTCACTCACCCTGAGGACAGTTCTAGTAATTTCACCTCACTGGGATGCTGAGGGAGGAGGGTGGAGAGGTATCTGGGGAAGGAATATTACCCAGAGGTTGTGTAGTGAAACTTAGTTCCAACTAGTCTTTGCTTGTATCCTGCTCACGGTGTCCTTTCAATTTCTGAATCCAAGAGTCTGGTAATTAGGGGAGCTGGCCTAGCAGATCCTGACAATTATCCATGATTGGATCACACCCAGATTAATGTGTAGGACTGCCATGCTGGTCCAGAAACTTCAGGAGACATGAAGCGCAGCAGTTAAGCGCAGCAGTTTGACTAGCTGCAGCTGAGCAGATCATATCACACTCATCTTAAAAGGACAACAGCGGCTGCTAGGACATATCTGGACTTAGTTCAAAATGATGGCTTTGACCTTAAAAGCTAGAAGTGGCCTAGAACAAGACTACCTGACTACTCCCATGTAAACTTGCTGATCAAGGTTTGATAACTTGCCTTTTCTGGAGGACACCTGAGTTAAATCAATAAGAAATGGCATGGTAAAGAGAATGGCATTATTGGGACACTGATTATTGATTTTTAACAGTATTTTATGGATTTTATGTTATTTTTAATTGAATTCCCACCCATGACTATCTGTAACAACCCATTCATAGATGGAAGTCATCACTTTAATAGTGCAGTCATCCAGTGATAAACATGAGTTGGGAAGTCATTGGTACAAATTCCATTTCTACAATGAAATCACCAAGTGACCTTCAACAATCTCTCCACATGAGGCTGCATCTGGGAGCTCCTTTGAAACAAGGGGCCAAAAGAATGAAAGAGTCAGGAAGTCCACGGTTCAAATATCCCTGTTAATATGAACTCAGTTTCAGTCTCAGTCCAACGGTTCTGCTTCAGCTCCCCATCTGCAATATGTACTGGCCACAACAGAAGAAGAAAGACCTATATCAGTCTCCATTTAAGCCAGGCTTCATTGAAATCAAATGTCCAGCGGCCCTTTAAAGACTAGCAGTTTGCAATTGAAGAAGAGAGGATGAGTTTGGATTTATCCCTCGCTTTTCTCAACTTTTAAGGAGTCTCAAAGCAGCTTGCAAACTTCTCCCCTTCCTCTCCCCACAATGGACACCTTGTGAGGCAGGTGGAACTGAGAGTGTTCTAAAAGAACTGTTATTGACCCAAGGTCACCCAGCAAGCTTCATGTGAAGGCGTGGGGAAAGGTTGTCTCCTCTAGCCCCTGGGCTGTGATGGTGGTGGTGTGGTGGCAGCAGCAAAGTGGTGGCAGGCAGGAGGGGATCTGTCGCACCAAAGCCCTGCATAGGCCTACCCATAAAGGAGACTGTATGGGCTTGTCCTTTAGTTTGACCAGTATTTGGAATGATTAGACTAAAGGAAGTCCAGTTTCCCCTTTCGTTCCCAATGTGTTTTCAACTCAGGGTTTTCTCAAGAGAAGATTGTTTTGCAAATAACACAAAGCCATAGGATCTGATCCAGAGGCGTAGCTGGGCCACAGTGCGCCCGGTGCTCACTCTGGCTTCCCCCCTGCTGCGGCGCCCCCCCCTCCCACTCCCACTCCCACTCCCACTCCCACTCCCACTCCACTCCACTCCCACTCCCACTTACTTTAGAAACCAAGCAGGCTGGAGAACAGGCCTTCCTGTTCTGGTGGGAACTACATTTCCCAGGGTCTCCTGGGAAATGTAGTTCCTAGGCTGAGAGAAGACCTATTCTCTTCTACTCAGTTTCATAAAGTAGAGATGTGTGAGGGAGCACAAGTGGCAGCCATGGGGGGGGAATCACGCGCCTTGTGAGCCCACCCCTCACACTGCACAGAAAACTGAACAGGCTGCAGAACAGGCCTTCCTGTTCTGGTGAGAACTACATTTCCCAGAAGACCCTGGGAAATGTAGTTCCTATAAATTTTAAGAAGACCTGATCTCAACTACTTCAGTTCTAAGAAGAGTAGAAGATGTCTCAGAGAGACACTAAGCGAGGAAAGGGGGGATTTTGCACCCCCCACGTGACCCAAATTCGTGCGCCCGGTGCGTCGCGCACCCCGCCGTCTCCTGGGAGCTTCGCCACTGATCTGATCATCCATCTGACAGCAGACTTCTGTCCCATACATATTCTTTTTTTTCCGGAATCCTACTGCTCACGTGGATAACTATGCAAACAGACTGCAGAACTTGTTGTAGTCTAAATGTTTCCCAGAGAAAACAGTTTTCTTTTTAAAGGAGGCTTGAGTTTAGAACGTGGAACAATAATGTTTCAAGCAAGTTTCTTTCTTGGCGGCAGTTTCCCTCTTGTATTCTGAAATTCTGACCCTGATTCATCTATGTGTGCATACAGAGAAATATCAAAATATCTATCCTTCTTCCAGCAAATGATCCTGTGCATGGATGGTCACACCTTAAGAATGTTGCTGAATTTTGAATGTTGTGACAATTCCATTAGGAAGTTCAGCTTTCTTGCACAATTCCACCACACTCAGAAAGAAACTGGGGCCATACTTTTCCCCGAAGACATTGATAAAATTTTATAGAAACTTCATTCAGATCAACACCTAATCATGAAAATAAGATTTTTTAAAGACCCAAATATGGACATCCCTACTCATGGCTGGAACACAAAGGTTGCTGCTACATACCTTGCTGCTGAATAAACTGTATTTATCCCTTGGTAACTGGGTGCTAATATGAAATTCTACCCAAACAAATGGGGGATGTACAGCCACACTTCTTAGTGAATTGTTCCTAAGGGAAGAATTTGCCCAAATAGTCCTGCCTTTAGTGGACACTGCCAATATACTTTCAAGCAGTTTAATGAGACTATGAGGGCTAGAAACCTTTCTAACTTGGTTAAACAAAAAGTGAAATTTGTATGCTGTGCTGCACCATTGACTGTGGAAGGTACAGGCGTGTTTGTGATACATATTCATATATATCACCATAATTAAAGGTAACAGGCTCTTTTTTGAATTTGCTGATCCTTTGCAGGAGTCATTCTTCAGCTGAAACTCTTGGAATTGATGCTTTGGCTTCAAAGAATTTGCATTTTAAAAGACAGCAGCTCCCCTTCCCCCTCCCACCAAAGGTCATTGCAAAGTGAACAGATTTGCAAAGGCACTTTCGTAAGATTGCTCAAAACAAGATGCACTTGGTTGTTCTCTCTCTGGCTGAATTTGAATGAAAGACAAAGACAATCTCACATCTGCATATCTTTGCTGGTTTTGTGACTGACAGGTGGTTTATAAGAATATTTTCTGTGTATATGGAAATAGACAAAAGGCACATGACAAAAGATTTAGATGCTCTAATTCATCCAACCCAATCATGGATCATATTTTATTTTCATAGGACTTATGGATGTGATTGAAGATGAACTCCAATTGTTCAAATATAATGTGTGCCCTCCCCTTATCAATGGTCAGGGCATTCCCATTAGCAGTGCCTTGAGGAATGGTACCCTTGTAAGGTTGCCAGAAAAAGAATACATGAGGTACTGTGACCCAAAATCTGAAACTTGCCTTTGTGGACAGGTGTGAGCTATGCTGAGAAAGTTTTTTTTTGCCATCAGTGGTTTTAACTAGGCTGACCAGCCGTCCCGCTTTTGGCAGGACAATCCCGCCTTCGCATAATTTGTCCCGCGTCCCGCGGGTTCCTTGCATTGTCCTAATTTTTGGGAGGCTGCCGCACTGCCTTCTGGGGCGCAAGGCAGTGCGGCAGCCTCCCGCTCGTGTGCGGCCGCAGGAGCACGGCCTTCTGGGGCGCTGCCGTTTCCCACCCTGTCACAGGGAGGGAAACGGCAGCGCCCCAGAAGGCAGTGCGCTCCTGCAGCCACGCGTGCATGCGCACGTGGCCTCAGGAGCACTGCCTTCTGGGGTGCTGCCATTTCTGCGGGAAACAATAGCGCCCCAGAAGGCAGTGTGCTCCTGCGGCTGTGTGCGCATGCGTGTGCGCGCAGCCGCCTACCCCTCTCCCGGGTTTACAAGGTGACCATCTGGTCACCTTAGCTTTAACATTTTGTTGCTCTTCGTCTCTCTTTCTCTCTCTCTATTTCTACCACTAAGTCATAGTCTACTTATGATAACCCCATAGGATTTCCAAGGTCAGAGACGTACACAGGTGGTTTGCCATTGTCTGTCTCTGTGCAACAACTCTAAACTTTCCTGGAGGTCTTCAAGCACAAACTAGGCCTGACCCTGCTTAGATTCTGAGATTGTATAAGATTGGTCTAAGGCCCCTTCCGCTCATGCAAAATAATGCAGTCCACTTTCAGTGTACTTTGCAGCTGGATTTTACTCTGCAGAATAGCAAAATCCACTTGCAAACAATTGTGAAAGTGAATTGAAAGTGCATTATTCTACATGTGTGGAAGGGGCCTTAATTAGCCTCCTGTCAGTCATGGGCAAGTTATATGCCAAGTATCTTCTTATGAGACTAAAGTCTTGAATGTCTCTCCAGGGAATCCCTGGCCGTAAACAAGTGGGCTTTCAACAAAGTAGTTCTGCCCTAGATCACTACTTGATACTCTCCCATGTAGTAAATAAATATGTCATAAGAGGTAAGACGAAACTATTCACTGCCTTCTTGACTTGAAAGGCACATTTGACTCCATCTTGAGAGATCTCCTGTGGAGGAAACTAGAGACTAAATAGCGATAGTAGATAATGGTTCCTCATCAAAAAGTTGTGTATTTCTACAAGTTGCCAAGTTAAATGCTCTGTGACAGGGTTTCTCGGTGGAAAAATCCCCATTAATAATGGAGTTAAGCAGGGCTGTGTTCTGGCTCCTCTTTTTATTTAACCTTTTTAAAAAATGACTTAGCTCCTTTTCTTTTGAAAGTGGATGGACACAGCCCAAGATTAGGTTCAACCAACATATACGTTCTACTATATGGAGATGACACTTTATTGCTGTCATCTATGCAGATGGGCCTAAAACGCTTGATGAAATGCTGTGCTGAATAATATTGCTCAATCTACAGATTAGAACTTAATTATATTATGTGAGATTGGTGTAGTTTAATATTTATCTCCAGTGGAGTTTTGCTCTGACTACTCAAATAAACTCATAGCACATTGCAATGGGACATATGTATCTGTTTATAATTTCTGTAAAATGTTCTTGGATCCCCCTTTTCTTGAGAGAACCCACAGTAGCTAACAGCAATGTAAAACATTTAGTCAAAACTAAAATAAAAACAACCCAGAATAACAAGAACGACCACAATAGCCAAGTTCATGGTAGACTACTCAGTAGTTACAACACAGCTGCATTCAAGCCATCTTTGAATGCTTGTATAACTAAAAATCTCTCAAACAATCAGATTTTCATTGACTTGTAGAAAGCAATCAGTGAAGGGCCATGAAAATATTCCTGGATGGTGGCTATTGTGCAGTCTTGGCACCATAACCCATGTGACCCGGATCTAATGGTACCACTTACCTCAGACAGTTTCTGATGTTGACCAATGTGCTCAATTCATGCAGACCAGCTTACTATCATCTTCCTCTGACTTAATGAGTATTATGCAAGTGACTTAACTTTCTATCTATATGTATACTTGCAGTTCTTTTGTTGCTGTTTGGCATACCCGCAATAACAGTTACTGGACCTCTTTCCTGGTTCTGGTGTTGTTGATGTGTTTTTAATTGAAATATTTTATAATTTCAACTATATTTTAATTGTCCAATTATTTTAATGTTTTTCATGTTCGTTTCCTTGGGGACTCTGATTGACAGCATGAAATGTTTTACAAAAATCGATAGATGGATAGATAGATAGACAGACGGACGGACGGACGGACGGATGGAGTGGTGGTGGTGGTGGTGGTGGTGGTGGTGGTGGTGGTGGTAGTGAGGAGGAGGAGGAGGAGGAGGAGGAGGAGGAGGAGGAGGAGGAGGAGGAGGAGGAGGAGGAGGAGGAGAAGTCCTCAGAATGTATATATCTGATTCTGAGCAGGGTTGTACCATGCATAGGGGAGGCCACCCTAAGATAGGGGATTTTTCTACAGACTTGGAAGAACCAAGCACCATCATAACAACTGCTGAAATGGAAGTAGCAGTGTAAAGGATTCAATGGTGTTGATGAGCGGGTCAGCCGCCTGGCCTTGACTACATTCCACAACCCGGGCGATGGGCCAGCTTCTGCCGCGGAGACCTTATCTCTGCGAGGGAGATGAGACCTCCGTTCCCATGGGAATCCGGGAGGGGGGATGGGATGGACAGAGTTATAACCTGTGCTTCTGGCGGGAGACTTTATTCCTGCCACGTCGTGTACGTGAGCTTTCTAGGATGTCTGAATAAACGGTCTTTTACACCCAAAAAGCCTTTTATTTCTGCTTCTATGGAATTCCTTACATTGTGGCAGGAATCCTAGTTCATCTATCTTCCTAGTGCAGTGGACCTCTGGTGTCTCGGCATGGAGAGGTTGAATATTCCTGTGGAAGGTGCGGTAGCCCCCAAAGAGGGCTCCGAGCTTTCCCTTCTGGATTTGGAGGAACCGGCGGGAGAACGGGTCTCGCTGGTAACTCTTTCCCGTCCTCGTATCGACACGAGTCTTCCCTTACTCCGTTGGGACGAGGGATGAGGAGACGATCATGTGGACTTACATGAGTCGTTTGGGGCGCTGTCTATGGATCGAGCGCCTGTGGATCGGATATCTGCCCGTTTCCGTGTGGATTACAAACCTCAGATGCAGCCTGTCACGGAGGAGACGGGTCTGACCACCTTTCATGCGGCAACACAGGAGTCCATTGAACGATTCCTGGACTCGTATTTTGGTGATGCTCCCAAGAATCCACTGTGGCCCCCAGATCCCGGATCAGCAGCTGCACCTGAGGTGCCCAGTGGAGCCACCGGTGGGCACGATGTCATACGTTCTGATGAAGAGGAATCCGAAGAAAGCCTGCATTCCCATCCGGATCTATTCCCCCTCCCATCAAAAGAGAGCTGGGATGAGGAAGTGGGCCGACTGCGGGATGCCCAAGAAGCATGGGCCCGTGAACGCCAGCTATGGGAAGAGGAACGAGAGCAGCTGCAGCAAGAGCGTGAAAACCTGCAAAGAGACCGGGAACAGCAGCGCAAAGAAATCCAACTTCGGGAATTGGACCGTGCCACAGACGCGCTGCAACTGCAATATGTGCAGAACCTATCAGTCCATGATAAAGTCCTGGAACACTCCACACTGGACTTACAGCGTCAACGCGAAAGCGTTCAGGCCTTACGTACGCAAAGTGAACTAACTGCAGCTGTTCAACGAGACGAACTGGCCAAACTGGAACGAGAGAAAGCAGCTTTGCATGCGCACCAGGATGCATTGACTCGCAAGGAGAGAGAGCTAGCCGCCTTGGAGAGGGAACTGAAGAAGCAGCAGAACAGGATGCCCCAAGTTGGAGTCTACGCTGTCACTGGTACAGCCAACGCCAGAGGGGTTACGCTGCTGGGTCCTGCTACTCGCGCATCTGCCACCTTCCAAGGACCGGCTCCCACCAGAACACCAGCGGCACCGGCGTTGCTTCCCCCCCCTCCACCGATTCCGGCCCCCCTCTGCGCCGCTGCCTCAACTCTGCTAACCGCCGCCCAGCGGGCTTTCAAGGGCCGTGGAGAGAGGATATTACAGACCTCCAATACCTGCCCGTTTCGATGGGACCGCTTCCAAACTTCCCCTACTTCATCCTACACCTCGACGCCCACATGGAGGACTATGACGATTTATACCGGTCTGAACGCGAAAAAATACGGGACATCGGTTCCGTCTTGGATGGGGCGGCAGCCGACTGGTTTGTGACTCTTTTGAATCTGCAAGATGAGGATACTGCGACGGTGCCGGCGTTCCTCCAAGCCTTAAGGGCTCGCTTCCAAGATCCGGGTGCTGAAAATGAAGCCATCCGGCACCATCAAATCTATTCAGCAAGGCAACCGCTTCGTTTGCAGAATTTGCCCATGAATTTCGTCTGCGGCGGCTGCTCGACTCCCTCCTGAGTGGCCTGAGCGCATGAAATGTGAATACTTCTCCGGATGCTGTCAGACGGCAAACTGCGCGGAACGGTGTTCCTAATTCGGATCCCCGCACTATTGCTGATTGGATCGACTTGGGATCCCAGGTGGCGCCTCGTTTGGAGTACGCTCGTGCCGGGCCGCCCACGCCCAAAACCCGCCGCTACATTTACCACCGCTCGCGACCCCCCAAGTCAAGCCCAGCAGCCTCCACCGAGACCACCTCCGAGTGCCGTCGCCGTCTGGGATTGTGTCTTTACTGCGGAGGACCGGGTCATCTAGCCGCCAACTGCCCGAAGAAACAGAAGCCAACCGCTCCGGCCGCTGGCAGCACTCCCATCTGCCAAGCCACCACGAAATCCGGGCCGCCCCTAACGGGCTCGTCTAAGGCAGTTACCGAAGGCGACCCAGAGGAGGGGGAAGCAGCTGTTTGCCTCTCTTCAGCCCCCCATGGATATGGGTTCGACTCCAGATGCGGTGAGTGAAGGCAGCGCTCCCATTACGGTTCTGCCGCTTCTGGCCAACCCCGCTAAGCATACTCGTGATTATAGCCTCGCCCTTGTAGATTCTGGGTGCTCCCATTGTTTAATGCGCCCCCAGGTGGCGGAGGAACCAGGTCTAGACCGAAGTCCCCTGGCTAAGCCCATACCGTTCACCCAAATGGACGGCAGCCCTCTCGATCGAAGGACCGGCCCAGTTCAAAACGCAACCGGTTCTCCTCCGCTCGCTGACCATTGGGAGAAAATTGAGTTTTATTTTGGCGCCAGTGGCCAAACACTCCATAGTTCTGGGCATGCCATGGTTGTTGTTGCATGAACCAAAATTCATTTGGAAAGAAAGGATCTTAGAATTCACTGACCCTCCCCGCGGAGAACACATGAATTGGGGAAAACTCGGCTTCTCCTGACATACCCTGGCTTCATCAGCGATGCACGCTCTAATTGCTTCCGATTCTACCGGCATTCCACCGGCTTACCAGGATTTAGCCAGAGTATTTCAGGAGCAAGAATGCGATCAATTGCCACCCCATAGAGACACTGACTGCAAAATCGTAATACAGCCAGGGGCGCAACTGCCCAAAGGTAGAATCTACCGCATGAGTCCCAATGAGGAGAAGGAACTTCGTGCCTTCCTAGACAAGAACCTCGCTCGCGGGTTCATACGGCGGGCTACCAAACACACACATGCTGCTCCTGTATTGTTTGTAAGGATGGATCTTTACTGACTCTGCACAGAGTACCGAGGACTCAATGCGGAATCCCTGTCCAATAAATACCGTTTGCCATGAATAAAGGACCTGTTAGCGACATTTGGCAAGGGACGCAGTTTTACTAAGTTGGACTTGAGAGAAGCATACTGCAGGGACAGCATTGCGGAAGGCTATGAACATTTGACTGCATTTAACACGAAATTTGGACAGTTTGAGTACTTAATAATGCCATTCGGGTTAAGTGGGGCCCCCGGAGCTTTTATGGCCCTTATCAACGAAGTTCTCCATGATTTATTATACAAGGGAGTAGTGGTGTACTTAGATGACGTTTTAATTTATTCACAAACCATGGAAGAGCATGAAGCATTGGTTCGGGAAGTATTGAAACGCTTGCTCAACAACTCCCTCTTTGCCAAACTTTCTAAATGCTGTTTCCACCAAACCTCTATCGACTATTTGGGTTACCGGATCTCTCCCGAGGGGCTAAAAATGGATCCTGCTAAGGTTGATGCAGTCCTCCAATGGCCTGCCCCCACCAATCGAAAGGAACTCCAATCTTTCCTAGGGTTTGCTAATTTCTATCGTGACTTTATACCCCAATTCGCTGAACTGACTCTCCCACTCACAGACCTCTTACGCACTAAGGGTAAAGATCCACAGGCCGCCAAGCCCGGGACCCCGCTTTCCTGGTCTAAAGAATGTCAGACAGCCTTTCAGCTTTTAAAATCAGCTTTTACTACCGAACCTATCCTGAAACACCCTGACCCAGATCTCCCGTTTGTGGTTCACGTGGATGCCTTGGACAAAGCGCTTGGGGCAGCCCTGTTGCAGAGAAATAAAGATGATAGGCTGGTTCCGTGTGCTTATTTATCAAAGAAATTCTCCGGTGCTGAGCTCAACTGGACTGTAGGGGATAAAGAGACTGCGGCCATCAAAGTAGCACTTTCCACTTGGCGCCACTGGTTGGAGGGGGCTAAACACCCCTTTCAAGTTTGGTCGGATCACAAGAACTTAGCCGCCCTCTCCACCCTCAAGATGTCTGCGAAGCAACTCCGTTGGGCCGATTTCTTTTCTCGTTTCTCTTTCACTGTCCATTTTTTCCCCGGAAAAACCAATAAACTGGCTGATGCGCTTTCGCGCCTACCCGGGGAGGGGGGTGGAGCTGCCTTACGGGATATTCCGCGCACTGTTCTCTCCCCCTCCCAATTGGGGCTGGCTGTCACCCGATCTCAGGCGTCCACTCCTCCTTCTCCCCCCATCCCCAGCCTGGTCCCTCCTTTCCTACGGGACCTCGAGGTGGCGGGGCTGCGCGAGCCACCAGCGGAGGAAGGTGACTCCCAATTGCGCCTGGAGAATGGTGTTTGGCGGCGGGGATTGTTGGTACGTGCCTCCCCTCCGTAAGCAGGTTCTCGAGGCCTGTCATGATGCCCGCTCGGCTGGACATTTTGGCTTCCTAAAAACTCTGCATTTGGCCCGCCGGCAATTGTGGTGGCGCTTGCGATGCTAGGACATTGAGACATATATTAAAGGTTGCTCTGTTTGTGCGGAAGCCAAGAACGTTCCGGGAAAACCCCATGGTCTGTTGAAACCTCTCCCGGTGGCCTCCTGCCCCTGGGAAGTCATCTCCATGGATTTTATTACGGATTTGCCAGAAAGTCATGCCAACACGGTCTTGTGGGTGGTGGTGGACTTATTTTCTAAACAAGCCCATTTCATCCCATGTGCTTCCATCCCCTCCGCTCCTAAGTTAGGCCCGGCGTCTGTTCATTCAGCATATTTATCGTCTACACTCCGCCCCCGTTAAGGTGGTCTCCGACCACGGGCCCCAATTCATTTCAAAGTTCTGAAAGCTTTTCTGGGTTTGTTGGGAGCAGCCCTGGCGGTTGCCGCCCCCTACCACGTTCAAAGTGACGGTGAGTCAGAGAGAACGAACAGAACCCTGGAGCAGTATTTACGTTGTTACACCAACTACCACCAAGACAATTGGTGCGAGCTAATTCCGTTTGCAGAATACGCCTATAATAATGCGGTTCATAGCAGTACAAAAAAGACCCCTTCGAAATTGTGTCTGGTCGGTCCTTCCCTCCATTGCCGCAACTACCTGCGGAAGCGTTGAATCCTCCGGAGTTTCAGCAGTGGATTTCATCTCTGGCCGAGGGGTGCAAAACGGTCCAGACTGCCTTACAGCAGGCTAAAGACTCCCAAAAACTTCAAGCGGATAAGCACCGCATTTCAGATTTCCCACTATGCGTGTGGGCGCCTGGGTGTATTTGTCTACCAAAAAATCTCAGAGACGTGCATAAATTTTCAAAACTAGGCAAAAGATTCGTGGGACCTTTTCAGATTACTAAAGTGATTAATGATGTCACTGCCCGATTGGACTTGCCTAATTCTCTAAGTAATATCCATCCTGTCTTCCATTCCAGTTTGCTCAAGGAGGCTCCCGTTTCCGATGCCTGGCACGACCCGCCGGAGAGACCCCCACCGACTATAATTGATGGCCACAAGCATTACGAAATTGACGCCATCCTGGACTCTCGTTTTAATCGCAAACGCTTGCAATATTTAGTCTCTTGGGTGGGGTATTCCTCTGGGTATAATCAATGGGTTTATTCCGAAAATATTGACGCCCCCGCCCTCATTTCTGCTTTCCATCGCACCTTTCCGCACAAACCTGGGGGGGAGAAGTCTTTTTTTAAGGGAGGCAGAGTGTAAAGGATTCAATGGTGTTGATGAGCGGGTCAGCCGCCTGGCCTTGACTACATTCCACAACCCGGGCGATGGGCCAGCTTCTGCCGCGGAGACCTTATCTCTGCGAGGGAGATGAGACCTCCGTTCCCATGGGAATCCGGGAGGGGGGATGGGATGGACAGAGTTATAACCTGTGCTTCTGGCGGGAGACTTTATTCCTGCCACGTCGTGTACGTGAGCTTTCTAGGATGTCTGAATAAACGGTCTTTTACACCAAAAAAGCCTTTTATTTCTGCTTCTATGGAATTCCTTACAAGCAGCATGTTTGGGGGAAGAAAGGATGGCAGCAGGAGGAAGGAAGAGAATGGCAGCAGGACAGGCAAAAGGGTGGTATTGGGAAGGTGAAAAAGGGAAGGGAGAAGGAAGAAAGGAGGCAGCGATTAGAAGATGTGGGCAGACGGGTATAAGAAGAAGAATTTGGATTTGTACCCCAACTGTAAGATGTCTGAAAGTGGCTTATAAACTCCTTCTCTTCCTCTCCCCATAACAGACACCTTGTGAGGTAGGTGGAGCTGAGAGTGTTCTGAGAGAACTGTGACTAGCCCAAAGTCACACAGCAGGCTTCACATAGAGGAGCACCAAAACAAATCTCATTCACCAGATGAGATTCTGCCACTCATGTGGAGGATCAAACCCAGCTCTCCAGACTAGAGTCTACCACTCTTTACTACTATACCATGCTGCATGCTATAGTCGTGTCTTTAAATGGAGTACAATTATACAATTTTCACTATCTTTCTGAGACACATCAAGTCTGAGACTATTAGAAATACAGGATGCTTTTTCGCTCCTCTGCTAATGATCGCATTTTTCTTCGCCTTTTCTTCAGCCATTCTCTCCCTGACATTTCTTGCTATTATATTTTTAAATTCCTGGCCAGAGCCTATAATGCCTTACTTCACATTGCTCCCTTGAGTACAGCACCAGTCTATCCAAACTCCACTAGGAAAATTGGGATCTTGACGTGTACTCCAAATTGTACTTCGTTTCTGATAGCTGGCAGCAAAAACTGCTACCATCATGTATATTAGCTGTAAATCCTTCCTTGGTGCCAACAGGCAAGCATGCCTCTGATAATTTGCCCTGAAGGACAGGCCAAGGGGAAAAAACATGTTTCAGGTAAGGAAATGAGAATGAGTACTGCTGAGCTGGTAATTGAATCTAAAGGATACAGGATATAGCGTATCTGTAAAACAACTCGGGCTGACACTCTACCGATGGCAGCCTTTTGGCTGTGGCAGGATTTACACAAGCAGCAACTTACAGCGGGGATATTTTGGTAAGAATCTGGATTGCTAGGAAAGATGGCAGCACTTCAATTTTCTTTCCCGAACATGTTAGGCTCAGGCCCCTTCCGCACATGCAGAATAGTGCACTTTCAATCCACTTTCAATCCATTTTGCAGCTGGATTTTACTTTTTGGAATAGCAAAATCCACTTGCAAACAATTGTGGAAGTGGATTGAAAGTGTGCATGTGTGGAAGGGGCTCTAGAGTTGTCAACCTTCAGGTAGTCCACCATTTGAATTAAGTAGGCATCAGTGCACACAGGACAACCTAATAGAAATTATCCTGAAGAAGGCTCGCACAATTGCTGTCTGCTTTCAAATGACGTCTTGTTGTCAGTATAATACGTGTCCCAAACTACTAAAATTACAAAAAAAACTACAAGGTAGCTGAAATACAGATCCTAATAACCAGGACATTATGCAGCAGCCAGAGTTTTCAGAGCAGACTGCAGTCCCTGATGGCTTCAAATCATTCTAACAAACTTTTGTGCATTTTGGAAGCACAGACATTTGGAATTTATATTCTACTAGCCTTGAAGTTGGTCCGAAACTGGTGCACATCTGGGTTCTCATTAGTGGAAGTTTTGTATTGCGCAGGATTTTTATCAGTGTTATTAGGGTCTGCATTTCTTGCGGTACTTTTATAATGTTTGTAGATTTGGACATGTATTATACTTATATCAAGACTTCATTTGAAAGTAGTCAGCAATTGCTGCAAGTCTTCTTCAGAGTAATTTCTATTGGGTTGAACCTTCAAGTCGTGGCTGGAGTTCTTCTGGAATTACAGCAAATCTCCAGGAGACAGAGATAAGTCCACCTGGAGAAAATGGCCACTTCAGAAGGTGACCTCTAGGGCATTATACCCTACTGAGGTCCCTTCCCTCCCTAAACCCCGCCCTCATCAGGTTCTGACAGGACTACAATTCCCAGCAATCACCAGCTCCAGCCTTTTTGCGTTAGAGTGGGAAACCGAGCTGGGCAGCTACAGCAAAATGAAACTATGTAGCTCCGCCAGAACCAATGAGAGACCAGGAACTGGGGAGAGGGGAAAAGCTGATTGGTTGTTGTCTGTTTTTGTAAATAGAATAAATACTGGAACTGAGGACAAGAATCTTCAGTTCCAGCACCCTGTAGCTAGAGCTGGCAACCCTATGGGATGGGCATTTGGCTAGACCCATCCCCCCCCCCCCAAATACCTCATCAATACTTGGTGGCGGGATTCAATTTGGCTTGATTTGGACCGCTTCAGACGTGCTGCCGATGCTGCCACCTCTCAGCAACATGTGAAGCTCGGAAACATCAGCAATTTTTTAGTTCAGGTCTAATACACCTGAATTTTTTTTAAAAAAAGCTGACATTAGGAATCTGCTTTTTTAGGTTTTTAAAAAATTTCTAGGGCTAAATGGAAACCTGAAAAATACTGATTAAAAAATGTGCCCACCCCTAGTTAGGCCCTGTTCGTAAATGAAAATGGGAACAGGTTCTGAATGCCTCAAGGGTAAACTTTATGTTATGGTCACTACCAAATACAGCAGATCTCTGTTTCTTCTTTCTCCCTCCCACAGTCACATGGGAGCCAATGAAATGGAGCTGGGGATGAAATAGCATGCATTCTTTTTTTTACTGTGTGTTATCACAGAGTGAGGAGACGCAAAACTGCCCATTTTGGCAACAACTACAAGTCTTTCATAGTACAAACTTTAACGCAAGAAGACTAAGCACCCAAAAGAAAAGAAGTGGAGGAAGGAAGGAAATCAATTTGAAAATGTGAAAATGGAAAGGGAAGTGTCTAACAGGAAAGTCAATCCAGTTAAGACTATGCTAATCTTCCACTACTGGAATTCTTCATTGAAAAAAGATGGTGTAACCACCCAATGGTTCTTGGGCACCAGGGGCATACCACCCAGAGGGACATATGGGATCAAATGTCCCTAGGCTATGGCCATTTAGTCATGTGGGGGGGGCAAAAATCACCCGCACATCCCTCCTCCTTCCCCCTGGGTCCATACACTGACTTCATGACCTGGTGCAAAAAAAATGTTTGGTCTTGGTGGGAGAGGGTGGCCGCCCCTACCGGGGGTGGGGGGGTGGGGATGGTAAACTTTTTTCCACTGGGCTACATTACATTGATTTTGCACTGGGCTACATTTTCCCTAGATGCACCTTTGTTGGGCACTGGATGGTGGATATGTAAATTTTAGTAACTTCAAATAAGTTACATGAACTTTGAAGCCCCTTTTGGGTTTAAGTTGAACATGGCACTTTCCCAGCCTCATTTCCCAACCCTTTATAAATATTTTAGCAGTATACCCTCAGGTCTATCTGTTTATGGATAACAGAGTAAGGCTTTAAAAAACATTGAGTGAATACTAACCATTTATCAAGAGGTATTTTGTGTAATTCCTATATAGTCACTTGACAATCTGTTGTCAATTTCAATTTCAAAACCTTTAATGGCATATAACAAGGTGGTACTGATAAACAAAATATATTAAATCAAATAGCTAAATTTAACAAATAGATTTTCGTCTAGAACCGAAAGCCTTGTCTAAAAACTGAGCAACTAACTCTTTAGTGTGAGAAAGATGATCATTAAGCAGATACGATACTGTTTCCTTATCTGATCTCACTGGATTCTTCTTCAGGATGGCTTCAAGAAAAAGTAAACGATAGTCTGCTAAATCACTGCAATGAATAAGCACATGTTCTGTCGTTTCAGGTGAGCCAGCTGTACAGGAACATACTCTGTTCTCCCATAAAAAGTTATAATATCTGCCTCTTGTTTGAGCAGTTGGAAGTACGTTCAGTCGAGCTAGCATAAAATATCTACAAAGGTGAAGAGAGATCAGGTTGCTCATATATTTTAACATAGAACCCAGCAGAGGTGGCAGAATGGCATAAAATGTAGGAGAACAAATTCTGTTGGCTCCAGCTGTGAGCAGTTGCCCTTCGATATCAAGGGTTTGTTGTTTCAGAACTCTGAATGCTTGTTCTTCATCAAGCAGGAGAAGTTGGTCAAATGACATTCCTATGTTTTTGATTTGACTAAGAATTGTGGTATGCCAAGTAGAATGAAAATGGTTGCTTAGCAAAAAGTATGTCAAACCACCCAGAGAAGCTCTGAAATGAAGACAAAGCCAAAATCTAAGCAAAGAAAGCCAGACCTGAGAAGAAATCATAATGGCTCCAGTTTCTAAACAAAGAACTTGATATGTTACCGAGTTCAGAAGACCTAATAAGTGACAAAAACAAACAAACACAGAGATTGGACACTCTCTAATTTGGTGGCGGTTTTCACTCCCCAGATTGGGGCACCATACAGTAGTTGGGGCAGTAGTTTTGATTGAAAAACCTTCATCGTGGCAGAGAAAAATTGGCCGCCTTGAATATGGAAAAATCTAGATGTTGCCAGCACTTTAGTTTTAGTTGTGTTGGATATGGGAAGTCCAAGTCAGTGGATATGGGAAGTTCAAGTCAGAGAGTGTTGGAAAGTAATTCCTAAATATCTAAATGAGTGAACCTTTTTCATCAGCATACCATTTATTTTCAACACACAAAGTTTTTTTGACTTAGAGAAGACCAATACTTTAAGATTTGTTGCAATTTATCAACAGTACATCATTTCCACAGTAAGTGGCAAAGGCTTGAAGAAGTCTTCACAAGCCCACCTGGGACCAACAGCACGGCATCATCTGCATAGAAAAGTACTTGGGTTGGCCTTTGTCCCAGAATAGGCACGTGATTATCAATCTGGGACAGGTAAGGAGTGAGGTCATTTAAAAAGAGATTAAACAGAAAGGGAGCAAGAATGCATCCCTGCTTAACTCCTTTGTTGGAAATTATTAGTGAAGTTAGATGACCAGCATGATCATAGCAACCTGACAAATGGTATATTGTTGACAAATGAGAAACAGTAAACTCTGATCTATTCCCAGCACTGTCAGTTTATTCCAAAGCTGTTCCCTGGGGATAGAGTCAAATGCACATTTCAAATCCAGGAAGGCTATGTAAAGTTTCCCACCCTTGGGGCAGCAGTATTTCTCTGCCAGATGATGGTGCTTTCCCCTGTTCTAAATTGGATATGAGAGTGACCACCTCATCACAGCTGATTGAGGACCACACAGGTAAATCCTTCACTACTATAGTTGCGTTAGGGGAATCCAAAAGCTCTGAATTGCAGAAGATAGCTATAAAGTGAGCCTTCCATGCTTCAGCTGAAATCTGAGGACTAGTAGCTGTATGGAACTCACCAGTGCTGAAAGTAATGATGCGCCAGAAGCTTCTGCTGTCTCTCGAATTGAAGGCTTGGTAAAGATTATTCCAGATCTTCATAAGATGTGATTTCCTTTTGGCCCTTAAGAGATCTTGCTAAGACTCTCTGGCTGCAAGATACTCCTTTGATAGTGACTCGTTTCCCTTAAGTTCACAGGAGTGAAATAACTTTTGTAACTGAGACTTCTTGCGCATGCATTCACCATTGAACCAGATAGAGGAATTTAGTGAGCGGGCAGATCTTTGTTCTGATGGGTGACCTGAATACTGTGTGATAAAATGAGAGACCAGTTCATTGTAAATTTGACAGGCATCCTCTGCTGTCTTGGCAGCTAACAAATTTTGAGTAAAGTGAGCCATCCGTTCATCAAAATAAGCTGGGCAGGATTCAATTCAGTTTCATGAGTCCAGCGAAGTCAGGCATGACAAGTAGTCCCCTCTTCTTGAACTGATTTGCTTGGGAGAGAATTATTTGTTAGTCTGAGAAGGAGGGGAGGGTACTCACTTTCACTCCAGACGATTATGGCAAAGTGATCAATATTATTCAGATGAGATTATTAAATAATCAATCACACTTGCCCCATGTGCAGACCTGAACATAAACTTTCCAGGACAATCAAAAGGAGGAAGATTATTTAAGATGATCCTATTTGCTGACAAACAAAGATCCACCAGGTAAGGTGCTACTTGGTTTAGAGTATGATCTCTGGACAACCTGCATTGGGACATAGTATCAGATTGAATTTCATCCAGATTTAGACCACATCTTTGATAAAACTGAGTCATTTTCGCCAATTCTGGCATTAAAATCACCTGCAATAACGACAGGTGCCAGAGGACTGTCCTGCTCAAGCAAAGATATATATTGGTGGAGATGCAACCATTTCTCTTCCAGTAAACTTGCTTCTTCTAGTGGTGACAAGTAGACGTTTACAAGCAAAAATTTCAAATTGGCCTGTGAGATCAATAAAGCTTGGGCCAGTGAGGGACATGGATTTAAGACTACTGGAGTTATCTCTGCATTTAGAGAGACAAGGGTACAAATACCTGCTCTCATCTGCCCCTTGGCTTTTAGCTTAAATGCTGGAGTTGAAAAGGAGGTGAAACCTGGAAGATGAATGTCACTGCTGGCCCATGTCTCTTGCAGTAAAATGATATTGAAACTGGATAAAAATGTCATTAAATCGGTGTCACCTATATGGTGATACCACCCTGATATGTTCCAGGAAAGACAATCTGTTGTCTTTTATCAAACTTCCAAATGGTGGGGATATATATTTTAATTCATTATCCTACAAGAGGATAATCGTAAAATGTGGTGTTTCATTAATAAAAAAATATAAGTCTGAAGCATCCAACATGGTTGTGTTTCTATTATCTAATATCTTTAAACACTGTATCAATATTCACTGAAATAAAAACAGCTCATCTCCAATGATAGACTACTGCAATGTGTTATATAAAAGGCTGCCTTGGAAGATGCGTTGGAAGTTTCAGGTGGACTAGAACATGGCTGCCAGATTGTTAACAGAGTCTCCCTGGTCTCCAGACCACGTTTGGTCCCTTGCACACGTTTGGTCCCTTCAAGTCAAGCACACAGATCATATTATCAATTGCACACATGCTTTTCCTCTTCAGAACTGACCATGCTACAGATCAGAGAAGCCCCACAGTTCCCAGGAGCCCTGGATTTTTCCCTCTGGGAAAGCAGACCACAGTGGTATATATCTTGCTTCCTTCAGTTTTTCCACACCTCCCTGCCCACACAGGAGCAGTTCTGCTGACATTTCTGGACAATCAATAAGGCCCCCATGCTTTTTTTAAAAAAAGCCTTTTGATCTATCCCACGAGTGATAAATCAAAGGGATGAACATTTTTTTTAAAAAAAATAAGAAACAGGTTGCAAACAACTATCCAAACCCAGAAGGAGAAGAAGCAGGGTAGCTAGACTCAGAAAAAGCCATTGGCACTCTCTTGCATGTAAAAAAGGAGACACCACTGTGAAACACATAGGCACATGGGACACTGTAAATGCCCAAAGGGCTATTAATACTTTAGCTGGCGTCCAGTTAGCTTCGGGTGCAAATTCAAAGTGCTGCTTTGGAGCTATAAAGCCCTAAGTAGTGGCATAGGAGGTTAAGAGCTAGTGTATCTAATCTGGAGGAACTGGGTTTGATTCCCAGCGCTGCCGCCTGAGCTGTGGAGGCTTATCTGGGGAATTCAGATTAGCCTGTACACTCCCACACATGCCAGCTGGGTGACCTTGGGCTAGTCACAGCTTCTCGGAGCTCTCTTAGCCCCACCTACCTCACAGGGTGTTTGTTGTGAGGGGGGAAGGGCAAGGAGATTGTAAGTCCCTTTGCGTCTCCTACAGGAGAGAAAGGGGGGATATAAATCCAAACTCTTCTTCTTCTAAATGGACTTGGACCATCCAAACTGCAGGACCATCTCCCCCAATATGACCTCCTCTTACCTGCTTAGGTCATCATCACAGATCCTTCTATGGGTGCCTGGCCCATGAACTGCCCTCCTGTCAACCACCGGGTAAGGGCATTTTCAGTGGTTTGCCCTTCCCTCTGGAATCAGCTCCTTGGGGAAGTTTTCAGCATTCCACAATGCATATAAGGCTCCTTTGGCTGGCATTACAAACTGGAAGCCATCCCAAGAGCCATGTTACAGATTCTTTGTGCATGATCTAGAGCAGGAGTCTCCAACTAAGGCTTTCCAGTTGTTCATGGACTACGATTTCCATCAGCTCTGTCAATTGGCCATGCTAGCAGGGGCTGATGGGAATCAAAGTCCACAAACATCTGGAAGACCATAGGTTGGAGACTCCTGATCTAAAGCTTCCAATGTTCCCCAGTCCTGCAGGAGATACCATTTTACAACCATTCATGTGCTACAATAGTAACACTAAAAGAGAATCTGGTAGAGAATTCACTATACCTTGAAAACACTATAGGTCCCAAGATTCTTCGGCAGAAGCCATGGCAATTTAAGTGGTATAAAACCAACATAAGTTTGTAGATAAGATCAAGATTATATGGTCTATCTGAAATCACTGAGACTTTACCTACCAAGATTCGCAACTGTGCTATAAAGCTCTAACTCTGTGCTACAAATAAAAACATAATATGTCTTAAGCAAAACACCCTGTGGGCAATGAGCTGAAGTTCTAAAGTCTGACCCCAGCTAAATTACATGCTTGATAAATATATCAGCATGCAGCCAGTGTTATACATGGGGAAACCTTTTAAGAGAACACAGAGTGAAGGAATAAAGTTATTAAAAATAAATGTACAACAATGGTTCATGTAAGATGTCTCTATTGGGCAAAGGGATATAAAAATAATTGAGTACAGAATTGAGTTGCAAAATTTTCTACAGCCGCTTATGTTTAATTCAAGGGTGCAGTCAGGTGTCTAAGGTGCTATACTTTGCCCCGGCACTTAAATGAAAGACTACATTTATGGTTCACTTTAAATTTAACATAATCTAATTAAAGTCGGCCCACAATGGGATCTGGCTAGTTAGAGTTTCTCTCAACAAACTGGGAAGAAGTTTCAACATGTTTGAATACGGCTGACTATCTGGCCTCACCCACTCATCCACAGAAAATGCACCAGTTATGAAGCGCAATAAAGCTGGCATTCCTCTACTGCAGGCATGCAAGGTAGGAGTATGAACAACAACAACAAAAACCTTTTCCCCATCTTCCTGTGGCTGGTCTTTACTGGTAGTGTAAGTCAGCCCTGCAAAAAGGGAGCATTCCCATGTCAAAAAGGTCTTGACAAAGAGCCTCAGGTCTCTATGCAAATTGCAAAAGTTTTGCTCCTGTGTTTGCCTAGTTCGTCAGCATGTATCCAAACAGAAATATCAAATGGACAAATATGGTATTTTATCATCTTAAATACCTTCCTTCTTCTTATGCTAAGCTTGTATCATAGATCGAGCTTTTGTGGTTGGAGATGTAATTATTTTATCTGTATGTCTGGTCAGTGATGGTATTAATAATCTAAATTTGGATGGCCTGTTTATTCTACAAAAGAGCCTGTTGCAGGAGAAAGGAGCAACCACAGAGTTGTGTATGTGACCAAGAAATGTAGAGTTACCAACATCCAAGTGAGGCCTGGAATTCTTTCCAAATTAAAACTCATCTCCAGACTACAGAGATTAATTTCCCTTAAGCAAACAGCAGCCTTTAGAGGTTGTTTCCCCACTTACCTGCTGCTGCGTGCTACTCTCCCCAAGTAGCGCGGGGTCCCCCGGTACTCCCCACTACAGGGGTGATGACAACGCAGCCGCCCCGCCGCTGTCGCGCCCCCTCAGTGCACGTCATTCCTGGCACTCCTTGAAATGGCTCCTTTTGATGACCCCGTGCAGAGCGCAGGGTCGTGGGGAAGCCCGGGTGCGCAGCAAAAATGACGCGCACTGGGAGTAGCGCGCAGCAACCCTTGGTCGAGATAAGTGGGGAAACGACCAGAGTCTTATATCTTTCCTGAGCTCCACCCTTCCCCAAATTCCACTTTTCCCAGACACCACTTCCAAATCTCCAGGAACTTCTCAAAACAGAATTGGGAAACCTAGAGATATCTGTGCACTGTACAGTTTGAATGTTTTGAGGACCCCTGACATTAACAAAAACCCCTTCCAGCATGTGCAAAAAATAAAAGAAACATGTTAAACTATGTAAAAACTCTCCCTGAAAGCGTAGTCTTAAATATACAGGGAGTTGGTTTTTAAAGGAAAAAAACTGGAAGGGAGCGTATGGGAAGAAGACAAGTTTGAATTTATACCCTGTCTGTCTCTCTTGTAAGATGTCCCAAAGCAGCTTACAAACTCATCTCCTTCCCCTCCTCACAACAGACGCTTGTGAGGTAGGTGAGGCTGAAAGAGTTCTGAGAGAATTGTGACTGGCCTAAGGTCACCCAGTAGGTTTCATGCGGAGGAGTGGGGAAACAAATCCAGTTCACCAGATAAGTGTGCACTGTTCACTTGGAGGAGCGGGGAATCAAACCCGGTTCGCAAAATTGGAGTCCACCACTACACCACGTTGGCTCTCTTCTGAAATTGAATATTCCAGGGATAATCCTGTTATGTGAGGCTGGGGTTATGTAGCTTGGCTTTTTGTTCCATCTTCAGGGGCTTGTCTAGTAAGGCACCTGCAGAGGCCACACCCTGGCATAGGACCTATCCTCAGCTGGAAATGCTGAATCAATATCCTGGTTTCTGGAGCCAGTGAAAGCAACAGAGGGCAAAGGAATCATGCTCTGCTGCCTCCTCCTCCTCCTCCAGGAACCTTTCCCAGTCAGTCCAGAAGCCCATGCAACAGGGCACAGCCATGGTTTTTTACTCCTTTTAGACTGCAATGGAGCTTAAAAGAGAGAAAAAGAAGCTACACTCCACTCCCTCCATTGTAGCAATGATTAGGGAAGCCAGCTTCCAGGTGGAACTCGGGGAGCCCCTGGAACTACAGGTCATCACCAGACTACAGAGACCAGTTCTCCAGGAGAAAATGGCCACCATGAAGGACGAACTCTAGGGCACTGCATCCCATTGAGGTCCTGGTCTTCCCCAAGAGCCATCCACAAATCTCCAGGAGTTTCCCAACTAGAAGTTAGCAACCCAACTGTGATTCAGGCAAACAGAGGAAACGTTGCCACAACTGGGTAGGAAGAAGGTCCAGAACAAGAGAAGAGTAGAGCCCCACTGGGGAGGGGAATGAGGGCAAGAGGAAGGATCTATGATGGAACAGCGACTATCTTTTCAGGGGCCCTTGCAAATCTCCAAGCGGTCCTGTTGGTTCTATGTCTCTTTGAAGAAGCCGGTGATTTGCCAGCTTGTGGGGTGGGTCTTCTTTTGTTTGTCGTCTGCTAGCTTTGTGGGTGTCTAGCATAGCCAGCAATCGCCCTGCTATGCCTCCCATATTTCCTACTCCCCAGGGAACCCCTGTCTGACCTAACCAAGATCCCAAGCTAAGGACACTCAGGAGAGCACTATTGTGCGATTTATACCCACCTTCTCAGAAATCACCACCTATTTCTGAATTATTCTCCTCCCGTTTTCAAGGAAGGAAGAAGATGCAAATGAAATATTTATTTACTGAATGAAGGCAGAGAAAAAAAGTCTTTGAGTCAAACCAGCTTTTTTTTAAAAAAATAACATTGACTGGAGTACAATGTCAGGTCAGGGCTAATCTTGTTGCGGGGTTATTGTACTCAAATAGACGCCTCTCAGTAACGGTGAAAAATCAGACGTGACATTGTTTTGCAGGTTGCTTTGCTAATAAAGGCACACAGATTTGCATCCTGTATGAAACAGCTGGACCATGACGAGATCCCATTAGCACTAATTAAAATTATATTTTTGGGTGCAAGCTTTTTTTATTAGTATTTTGGCTAATCGTGCGTCATTGGACTCAAAAGGATTTGGGGGGAATCAGTCATAAAAGCCATTGTATAACATAAGCTTGATCCTCTTGCATCGGGGTAGCACAAAATCTCCCTATGACCGTATTTTCTCAAAACTCTGACCCAATGAAGTCAGCATTAAGGTTTTATTTAAGAAAAAAACGATTATAGCAATTTCCCCCCAATATACGATTTTCATTTAATTAAAAAATTAAAGCTTTAATTTTTTTTTTTTTGGCTTGACGGAGAGAAAATATAATATTAAATGGAAGCAGTTTGCAATGTTTCTCTTCTCGGCTCCCTTTCCCGGGTCCCTGTTGTTCCCAGCGTATAATTTGCAAAACATATTGCTTCAATACTTACAATCAGAGAGGCAGCCCAGCTGTGGGGGGGAAAGGACACCAGCCTCCAATATTACCATAATAGTCTGAATAAGGTCCCAGGAGCACCCGGGAATATACTATTCTCTGTATTGCAGGCCCCAGCTGGAGAACATTGTCTTGACATGTATGCCAACCTTTGCCTGCAGGCAAAAAAAAAATGGTAGGGGGAGAAAAAAAAGCCGAGAAGTAATCATGAAAATAAAAAATCTTGTCAACAGCATTAGGATGCAGCTTTCGGTGGCTCCCCAACCTTCCCCCACCCCAATAAGCAAAGCTTGGACTGAGCAAAAGGACAAGACTCTCTTAAAAGACAGCAGCTGGCACATGCTCAGCTGGGGGGGAAATCAAAACAGACTAAGGGATTGCTAGATGCTGGAATTCAGGCCTTACTGAGGGGCATCGCACAAGCAAGAGTGGCGTTGCTACTGTCAGTGCGTATGACAGCTTTATCTGCCTCTTCTTCCACAGGCTGCTCATCATAGCGCATAAGCCGTAAAATGAGGCCTTGAGGACCGAGCAGCTTAGGAGTCCTCGCACCGGTTTTTACAGATGGTCTTCTTCGAGCATGTGCAGCGGCCACGGTTGTGATCTCTCAGCTGCAGATCTGTTTCCTTTCTCCATGCCAAGCAACAGAACCAGCAATCCCCTTGGTTGGGTTGTCATCCCAAGCTAGACATACGATATTGGCCCACACGTTGAATCAAGGCTCTCTTGGTTGCCACACTTTGGGGTTGTGCATGCAGCATTTAGGATACTTGCTGCTCTACAATGGAGCAGGTAATGCCCCTGGAGCCATTTTGGCTGTGGAAAATGGTGAGGAGAAGGCTGAAGGCCCCGTTCCCAGGCACCACACTTCTGATCCAAATTTGTCCCAAAGCACTTGGGGAAACATCTTTCCCCACAGCTTCTGTCTGGCTGCATGGAAAGGGAGTTGGATCAGGAGAACCATAACTCAACGCAGTGACCAACATCTTGTCTAGTTCATGCCTAATAATAAGTAATTAGGGAAACTGTCAATGGGGGGCGTATTTTCCATCCCAGACCCTGTTGGCCCTATGATCTAGGAGCAAGAGCAAATGATGTGCCACTCATCAGTCGCTACCCCTATTCCTTTCTGCTCCTGAAACAGTTTTACTTTGCTGCCCTCATGTCTCATAAAATGTCCATTTGCACCTACTCAGAGGTCAGTTCAAAAGTCATTTATGGCCATTTATGAATGCACTACTTACCCCATGACTGTTTGTTTTGCAGTGGGGGTTTTCCTATAGTTTTTGTTTGTTTGTTTACACAGGGATTCTCCCCCGTAAATTGTCTTTAGCTGAGCCAATCCACCATTTTGCCCATTCGTTGCTTCCTCATTGTTTCGGTGCAACCTCCATTTGGGGTGGCTGCCTGTTCCCTTTTTTGAATGCGTGTGTGCCATCTTTGGTCTGATGTTACTTTGAACATTTCATGTCACCTCGCGGGTGTATTTCTCCAGCAGTAGACCTTCAGCATTAAAATTAAAAAAGAAAAAAGAAAGCCCTTCTGGTCGTTTTGAAATGGTGGCCCAAAGGGTAGGAGGAACTACTGTGTTGTTAGCAATAGAAGGTAGGAAGGACCAAGAAGACTCAAAGAAAGCATTGGGATCTCTTTCACTGTGCTGGAGAATGGAGAGAAACTGTCCCACATCTTTCAGAAACCATGGGGATTTTCTGATCTGATATCGCCATGTTAACAGCCTGACCCATGGTGGTGGTGGGGGGGGGGGAGCCCTATTTTCCAGTTCTAATCTTCCTGCCAACCTTTGGAGTGCCTAGTAGTGCCGAGTCGACATGGGATGCCTATTCTCTGTAATGGCTAGTGTACCCACAAGGACATAAAAACTTGTCTGGACTTGCCTAATATCTGCCATGCATAATAGCTTGCCACTCCCCTCTTAAAGGGATTAGAATAGAGGCAATACCTTTGCCAGGGAACCTCTCTTCCACACCTCCGGCCCTGGACTATCTGCCTTATTAAGACAAAGAACATGCTAATGTGATTGCCCCAAGTGTTCCTGCAAGTACTATGCTAATCTTACACTTCTTCCTCTGACTAACTTCTCTCCAGAGACCACCTTGTTTGCAGTCTCATTCTTTGGCAGCCATGATTGAACCACTTCCTGGATTAGCACATTAACTCTAGGAGTCAAACATTAATTTCAAGTACATCAAACATTGCCGCTCAAGTTGATCTTTCCCCAGAATGGCAAGGCTCTCCTTTATCTTGAAAGACTAAGGGATGCTCTGCATAACTGTGAGGGTCCCTTTTTCCCTATAAGAGCTCTCCTCTTCCAGCAGCCAACGTTTAATATCTCTGGACCCCTCTTTGTTCGTCTCTGTCCCCAACATATTATTTCTTCTTGTTGCAGAGCTAGCTCAGTTCACTCAGCTCAGATCATTCATCGGACCATTCTGCTCAAAGATCAGGTGATTATAACCCATATCCCCAATTCCTCCACTATTCCCAACCTATCACCTCAAGTCTATATTCATCCTAGGATTGTGTGTTCTCTGCTTCTTTGATTACTGCATGTTTGCATTTTTACTATTTTTCCTTGAATAAAATTGTTAAACTTTATTTGCTCTTCTGCGGATTTCTTGCTTAAGCAACTCTGTGTAAAAGTTGGCAACAAAAATTCTGAGCTTGCCAGACCACTCACTAAGGTAAAGATCTGATCTTGCTAATTCCCCAGCTCTAAAACGGTCAGATCCCATAGGCAAAACTGCAACAGTGACATGTGGGAACATTCGCCCCCACACTTTTGAGAAGGAGGAGGGGCATGGCTGGGGCTGGGCACGACATGCGCACACCATTCGGGACAAGGCCAGCTCAGGTGGTGTGTGCATGTCACGCCCAGTCCTGGCCACACACTGGGAAGGAGGAGGGGCATGGCTAGGCCTGGGCGTGACATGCACGCACCAGCCGGGATGAGGCCTGCACCTTTCAGCCAGCCTGGTGGGCTGTGGGCATGCTCTCCAGAGAGATGTAGAATACACTCACCCACCAGACCACCCGACGTTGCACCCAGACCCAGCTACATCCCTCCTCCTTCCCCCCTTGCCCTGCCAGACCCAGCTGCTGGTTAAGGTAAGCTGGGGGCATGGTGGGTGGGGCACGGGGGACCCATAGTGGGGCAGAAAATTTTGAGTCTGCCCTGGGCTCCATTTTCCATAGCTATGCCACTGTCAGATCCCCATATTCTCGGGTAACAGATTTTGGTGGAGATTGCAAGCATTGCCCTGTACCTCAAAATAGCACGAACAAATCTATTTAGTGGCACAGACATAAAGGGACACTTTTTTAAAAACTGCAGTGTGTGTGTGACTGAGTTCTTTGCATTTGTGCCTACTGACAACTATCTTAGCTGGGTAGGTGTTTCCTTTACCACCTGAATCACCTTGTCCAGCTGCCAACAGACAGCCACTTGCTTCGTCAGTGAGTTGGCCTGTGAGTGTTGGTTCATAGCCTGGCAATCTCTGCCATTGGGAGGTAGCTTGTAATTAATCTGTGGGGGGGGGGAGGGATCAAAAAGTTAGGGTCTCTCATAAGTGTGTTAGGTTCCTCAGTGTGGTCTGAGAAAGGTTGCCTGTGCACCAAGAGTGATTACAAGTTTGCCATAATCTAAGGGTTAATTGAAAAATCCTGGGCTGGGGAGCAAGGAACTCCTCCAAAAATCCAGCTGCTTTAGATAGGACTCTGCCTCAACTTGGTTTCTTAGACCTTTGACCCCTCCTTCCATTGTTCCGAAATAACCCCCCGACAAACAGGAGTAAGTTCCAGAGCATTAGTCTCCCTGTCTAGGTTGTTCCTGCCAGATAGTAGGTGCCAAAGTTTTAGAACCCCATCCCTGAGACAGAAGCTCCCTGCACAGATTCACAGTTGTAGCAGATACTGGAATTGCAGGGTGTAGCCATTAAGGGGTCTGCAGAGCTGAACGGTACATCGAGGAATAGACCCTCCTTGGCCATGCGCAGCTTCATCCTGTCTGTGTAGCTTTAATTGCAGAAAAAAAGGGGAAAAAACACCAAAAAATTTAATTTTGATAAATTAGAAAAATTAATTATCAAAAAGGGGGAATCCCTCCAGTGTTCTGACCCTCTTAAAGCTTTGAGGGAAGCCTTTCAAACTCAATGCAAGGCAAAGAGATGGCACAGGTTGAGGAAAGGTCCCATTGCCACATGGGGCCTTTGGCTTGCCCTGCGATAGAGTCCTGAGCGGCTTGAGGAAGCCAGCACCGAGAATGAAGTCCTAGAAATTGAATGTGCTGAGTGGCATAAAGAAGCCAATAATAAAAATGAGGCCATGAAAACTGAACTCAGCACACTGCAAACTGAAAACTTTAAATTAATTGTAGACAGAAGCAACAGTGTGCCTGCCACAAACAAAATTAGAGGAAGCTGTTGATGAAACAAAACAGCTGAAACAAAAAAAATCAGGAGCTAGAGGCACAGCTACTTACAGCCCAGAAAGCTGCACAATTTTTGGTCACAAATGGCTAGAAGCAGGGGCATACCACCCAGGGGGACATATGGGGTCAAATGTCCCTGGGCTGTGTCCATTTAGTCACATGGGGTGTGTAGAAAATTGCCCCCATACCCTTCCTCCTTACCTCCAGGTCCATACACTGACTTCAAGACCTGGTGCAAAAAGTTGTTTAGTTGTGGTGAGAGAGGGTGGCTGCCCATATTGGGGGGGGGGGGCAGAAAACTCAGATTTTGCACTGGGCTAAATTTTCCCTAGATCTGCCTCTGGCTAGAAGATAAGGAAATAAGTCAGCCATGATGCCTGCAGCAGGGAAATAAAGGAAAAATTGGGACTTCCAACTGTCCCAAACTTCCCCTATAACCCCCACTGGGAGCACTGTCTCCATAAAACCAGTTAGAACTAAGATAATTGAGAAATGGGGCACAAATAGCCATACAGAGACCCAAACATCAATGAGTAAGTTTCTTGGACAGGCCATGCCATTGCCAACCAACTAGGACCCCTAACTAGGGACACTGAGTGGCATGGTTTTCCAATGTCAGCCACTCCCACCTCATGGCCACCGGCACTAACCTAACTCAGCTAGTCTGTCTCTGTGCCTTAGGTGCAGATGACTCCACCTTCAAGACTGTGATCATTGCTCGTGATTTGGAAACCCCAAAATATGGCCATAAGCCATGATTAAGTTATTTATGTAGGATGAATAATTGTTTTAAATGAATGATGACCAATGCCCCCCCTACAAAAAAAGCAGCAACAGGAGGTGATTTTGACTGGAAATAAAATAAGAGGGGGGAGATGGAGATGCAAACTATTACAGAAAGACAGACACATAAGGAAATATCAAGCTGCATCCTCCTGACAAAGGCATTTTCCCCACAGCTGAAAAATCCCGGGAGAAAACCAGGATCATACATACCGGGATGTTTCGGTTTCTCCCTCCGCACAGCAGCCCGTCAGCATGTTCAGGCCGGGAGGAAGAACTTGCATAGCCCCCAGGTTAGTTTCATTTTCCTCACCGACATTGCGGCACATGCGCAAACTGTCCCATTTTCCCGCCATTCTGATTGGCTGCAGCCGGCGAGACGGGAAAAATAAACCAGTCCATCTCCCACGGTGTTTGCATGGGAGTGGGAGCAGCATGGGTTTTAAAAAAGAACCCCTAATTTTATCATTTTTTGAAAGGTGCAGGGTAAGGGAAATCTCTCGAGTTAGACCTGGAAGCCATGCAGGAAGCCATGGAAATCATGGCCGAACTGAGATGATTCAGCTCCTTATCCCAGGATATGTTGGCTGTGGGGAAAACGCCAAAGAGATCTTGTGGTCTACCTAGTCCAGTGATTCTTCCATTTAGAGTATCTATCTTAAGAATGCTTTCCAACTGAATAAAATGGGACTTACTTTCAAGTACACTGCTTAGGAGTGTTGCGTCTTATTCAAAACCATTATCCTGCTTAGCTTATTCTTTAGGAATCACCTCATTTTCTTCAATTGAAGTTAGGGTTACCAGATCCAGGCTGAAAGACTCCTTTAGATTTGGGGGTGGAGCCTGGAGAGGACATATGGGATACGATGCCATGGAGTAGGGTATGGTGCCCTAGAGTCCACCCTCCAAAGCATCCATTTTCTCCAGGGAAACTGATCTCTGTAGATGAGTTGTAATTCCAGGGGAAATCTAGGTCCCACCTGGAGGTTGGCATCCCTAGTTGATGCTGTCAGGTGGCTGGAAGGCTCCCAAAATATCAGTTGTGCTTGTAGTTTATATCATTCTTCCGAGGTGCTTCTCAAATCTTTTTCTCCTACGTACAGTTCTGGATAAATGTTTTGTGGATCCCCTATTCCAGAGAAAGACGAGGCCTCTTCCGCACATGCAGAATAATGCACATTCAATCCACTTTCACAATTGTTTGAAAGTAGATTTTGCTATTCCACACAGTAAAATCCAGCTGCAAAGTGTTTTGAAAGGGGATTGAAAATGCATTATTCTGCATGTGCAGAACGGGCCAGAAGCTTGGCACTAAGAAACTGGTCTGGGATTCAGAGGAAAGATTTACAAACCTTCCAAATTACATCCCGCTGGCACACTTTTCCTTTCTGCACATGCATCGAACCATGAAGCAATTACTGTAGCACTCTATCGATAATGTGAAAATTTTAAAAGGAAGCAAAACATACAAGGGTCAAATAAAATAAAACAAAAAATGAAATGAAGGGCAGAAATGGTGGCCTGAGGTAGAGAATGGGGTAAAATGGCAGACAAAGGGCTGAAAGGGGAGTTTGGGTGACCACGTTGGTCGGAGAGAGGCATGGATGAGGGCCAGACTTTTTAAAATACATATTTATTAATCATTGACCATTATAATAAATCCCATTTAAAATATATATATAATCAAATCAGTATAATTGCGTACATATACAATCTGTAAAGTGCTGTTACTTATGCTGGATCTTAGTAATGTATGACTATATAAATTATAATTGCATTAGCTTGAACAGATTTAGGGCCAGACTTTTGTTGAGAGGGAGGAGGAAAGACTAAATTATCTTTATGCTCTAAATGCTTAAGGAAAGCTTCTGTTCGGGAACATTCTAAGCCGCCATTGTCACAAAATAGATGCTGCATTTTAAGTTACCGATGTCAGGCCGGGTGGGAAACACTCTGGAAATCCAAAAGGGAAAAAGTGCAGAGGTCCACAGAAAATATATGGCATTTGCAGGCAAGATATGAAATAAATGACTTGTATAGAAAAGGCCATGATTTCATTTTTTTTTCTCCAGGGAACTTGAGGTAGTGCACAAGAATCTCCTATAGAGGCACAGACTACACTAGACCCAGACTGGCTTGGTCTCAGGATGCATGTTGTGAGCGTGTGCAGCGGAGGGGGGAGAGGAAGAGAGGGAGAGGTGTGGATGGCTACAAACTGGCCATACCTTTTACTGTATTCTCAAAGTTTCCAAGACATTGCAGTGTGAGGCTCTTTCCGGGCCTATTCTGTTTCCTAAACCATTTAATGCTCATTGCTGCTAACCTTCCAAAAGGTTACCCTGCACAAAGGTGCTTGGATCTCCTTTACTGCAGGAGGCCAAGGGTGCGGGGGGGGGGGGGGGCAACCTTCAGTCCCATGATAGAGAAAGGATACTTTCATACCCACTGCAAAATAAGTCCTTGTCTGGATCAACCAAGGGGCATTATTATTGATGTGGTGTCAGGGATGGCATCTAGTTGACTGAAAGATGCACTCCTAACTCCATGCCATGGCTACATTATACATGGACGGCATCGTAACCTGAGTGACTGGTGATGCATCCCGCTCGTTCTAACCTGCTTTTAGATATATGTACTCTGCCTGTTAAATGTAACCACTGTGTTAATGGAACATTCTTTCCTTGATCTTGCTTTCATGGTTTCACACACTTGGTAGATAACTAGGCTTATCCCTGACACTCTCTACTCCCTTGGGAAATGGGATGTTTCTATTACTCTGAAAGGGCAGGAGACCAGGAGACTTTATCTCTATCTGTCACAGACCTTGGAGTGCTTAGGCTCCAATGTAACTCTTTCTCACACTTATTGTTGATGTATTGTCGAAGGCTTTCACGGCTGGAATCACTTGGGTGCTGTGTGGTTTCCGGGCTGTATGGCTGTGTTCTAGCAGCATTCTCTCCTGACGTTTCGCCTGCATCTGTGGCTGGCATCTTCAGAGGATCTGAGAATTCTTTGAGAAAACGGGAAGGGGGATTGTTTCTGGATAAAGGGAGTCGCACAAGCGAGGTCTACCAGAACTGGCTTCTTGTAAGCTGGGTGCTTCATTACCTTTCCAATAAACACCACTGATCAACAATCCAGAGCCTGTTTATTGATTCAAGGATCGAGACATAACACATGGTGACGTTAAATTGTGACCAGTCAGTGGTCTTCTACCTGCGGCTCTCCAGATGTTCATGCACCACAATTCCCATCAGCCACTGCCACCATGGCCAGTTGGCCATGGTGGCAGGGGCTGATGGGAATTGTAGTCCATGAACATCTGGAGAGCCACAGATTGCAGCCCCCTGATAGATTGACATCAAAAAAGAAAAAAAATAGGACTTCATCTCTTGAACCCGTTCCAAAAAAGTGATACTATAATGATAACATCTTTGGTCCTTGTCTTCTACATTTAAGAAGTCTCTGGCTGTATCAAATTAAGAAAACCTCTAATGTACCATCCTGAGCCAGGCAAAAGTTTTTAGAAACCTGACAAGCAGAACAAAAGAAAAGGATATTCCATGTTTACTACTGTTCACAAAGTTATATTGACAGTGCTATGTTTACTACTATTATGCTGCCATGTTTATGAGTTATATCCATGATGTTACGTTCATGATATCTATGATGTTAGGTTTGATCCTGTGTTCATTGATACTATGTTTTGATGGTTGTTGTATGATGTCATGTTGTTGTGCACCACCCTGAGCCTCTCGGGGGAGGGCAGTATATAAATTAAATATCCAATTCAATCCAATCCATGTTGTATGTTGCCAGAAATTTGGATCCAGCCAAATACCCACAATGGAAAAAAGGGATTTATTTTAAACGAAATAGCTAATCAACTTTGATCTATCTGTCCTCATGAATGTGTTTATTCTACATTTACTACAGTGAATCCTTGCATGCTGTGGTTGCAAATGCCATATATAAATTATGCTTCATGGTGATGCCTTTTATCCCTTCTAAAGGTGCAGCTGATCAGTTTTGTTGGGTAACTTCCCATGTCAAATTCTGTTTGATGAAAGGGACCATACAGAGGGAGCCGCCACGCTCCAGAAAAAAGAAGATCTAAGAAGACATACGTGTGCTGCTTGGACTCTATATGTTTGGACACTGGCATTGCTCTTTTGAGCCAGGGATACCCAAGGGAGTTTAGGGGGTTTATGGACTGGGTGGTAGGAGGGGACTGGTGATGGGCTAGGCTGATGGGTCCCTTTGTTGATAGGATGGTGGGTCCCTTTGTTGATAGCACATTTCATCTTACCAGACTGTGCTATGCCAGGGGAGGGTGTGAAGCAGCAGGATAGGATCTGTTTTAGTTCAGGAAAGTGGTTCCATGTAGTGGTTCCATGTAAAATGTAATTACTCTTTTTCCAGTGTGGGATGGAGACATGCACTTATCCTGAAGAGGCCAGGGTTGGCTTGAGGATTCCGGCAGTGATAAGGTGTGGGAGATATAGCAGGGAAAGAAGGAATGAAAAGAGAAGAAGTCTGAGATATGGCTATGTTCGGGCCCCTTCTAACCTCTGGTTGTCTCAAGGAATGATGGAGGCAAGGCTAGAAACATGCACCCTTCTCCAACAGTGATGCTGTGCAATGCTAACAAGACCGGGACACTGAAGGATGACTTTGCAGTGCATAAGATGGTCCTGGAATGTGAGACCAAGAGTTGGGTGCAGAAGGGTGAAATGGTCACCTTAAAAGAGTCCCCCCTCAGGGATCTCAGACGTGAACAAAGAACCAAGGTGGGAGGGGCAGGTAGTGACCCTCATTCAGGAGTCTTCCTTCAGGGCAATTCCTATTACAACCATCACCAGCATTGCATGTGTTGGTCTGGTGTGGGATGCTGAGGAGAGTTTGGTCATTCTGTTGGTGTACCAGCCACCTACCACACCAGCAGAGGCTCTGCTTAGCCTGTTGGAGGTTGTATTGGAGTGGACCTTGAGGTTCCCCAGGCTGATAGCAGAGGCGTAGCTGAGCCAGAGTGCGCCCGGTGCGCACTCTAACTTTTTCATGCTCCCCCCCGTGGTGCCCCCCACGACCCCCCCACCACTTACTTTAGGAAACCAAGCAGGCTGGAGAACAGGCCTGTCTGTGTGGGAACTACATTTCCCAGGAGAACTACATTTTCCAGTTCTCACCAGAACAGGTTGATTTTGACATGGGGTGGATATGGATCTGATTTCATTAGACAGAGTGACATGGCCAGACTATTTTGTCCTGAAGGGGGGTTCTACTCCTTTCCTTTTTAAAAAATCAATGTTCTACACAGTAGCTGTTTTCCAAACATCTGGGAGGAACAGGGTTGACAACAGACCTAGAGAAAAATGTCCTATTTCTTCAGCAAGAGTTTAAGAAGAGGAGTTTGGATTTATACCTTACTTTTCTCAACTGTAGAGTCTCAGAGCAGTAAACAAACTCATTTCCTTCCTCTCCCCACAACAGAACACCTTGTGAGGTAGGTGAGGCTGAGAGAGTTCTGAAGAACTGTGACTAGTCCAAGGTCAACCGGCAGGTTTCATGTGGGGAAACAGATAAGAGTCTGTCACTTATGTGAAAAAGCGGAAAATCAAACCCAATTTCCCAGATTAGAGTCCACTTATTCTTAACTACTACACCTCACTGTAAGTAGACAGTCGAAGCATTTTATGGCCTGAGGGAAATAATATCACCTGGTAACTTACATCTCATTAAATCTCTGTGAAAAGGACAAGACATTTCTCCCCAGGCCTGCTGGCAACCCTAGATAGGAAGGTGACTTACCTATCTTCGATAAAATATCAGCAGCTTCCTAAATTCATTCAGGACTACCCACAGTTCCAGACTCACTAATTTATCTGTCAGCTTGACTTGCAATTTTCAAATTAGCTCAAATTATTGTAATTGTAGGAATTGCAATACACAACTCCTTTGTTTCCGCAAAAAGTTGCAAATACTTTTTTCCACATTTCCATTAATTCCTTTCTAGACTCAGCCAACTTTGGTGCTGAAGTCAATCATGTACAGATCTTGACAAGGTGACTTGTCTGTATTATCATCACACTGTAGACTGTACATAGCAGCTGACAGAAACCACCTGCAGGCAGATATAAAAATGTGTCAGGCCAGATGGTGTGCTCTCAATGCCAGCAACTTTAGCTTTTTTGTGGCACAACATTTTAACTCCACAAATCAATCAGAGGTAAATATGGAAGACATGACTTTTCTTTTCTTCTTTTGTCTTTATGGTTGAATTATCAGGGAACACTCACAGGCTTATCTATTTTAATAGTCATAACCACGCCCTAAGGTATCCTGGGAATTGTAGTTTTGAGAGGGGTGAAGAATTAGATTTGGCAGCACTTTCACTAAACTACAGTACCCAGGTCTTTTTGAAGGAAGCCATGCAGTGGCGTAGCGGTCAAGAGCAGGTGCATTCTAATCTGGAGGAACTGGGTTTGATTCCCCACTCTGCTGCTTGAGCTGTGGAGGTTTATCTAGGGAATTCAGATTACTGGTAGGCTGTGCACTCCAGCACACACCAGCTGGGTGACCTTGGGCTAGTCACATCTTTTTGGAGCTCTCTCAGCCCCACCCACCTCATGGGGTGTTTGTTGTGGGGGGGTGGAGGAAATTCTCTCTAATATATGAGAGTATATAATCTAAGTATATGAGTGGTGGTATGTTCCTGTTTTTGTCTGTACCTGGGAACTGCTTTCTGACCCCTCCTCCTTCTCTTTCAGTAGCCATTGTTCTTTGTCTCACTTTCCACAAGGGCCCCTTTCACACATGCACTTTCAATCCACTTTCACAATTGTTTGCAAGTGGATTTTGCTCTTCCGCACAGTAAAATCCAGCTGCAAAGTGCATTGCAAGTGCATTGCAAGTGCATTGAAAGTGCATTATTTCTGCATGTGCGGAAGGTGCCAAGGATAAAATCGATTAAGAGAGAAGGACATATGTCACCAGAACTCTTTAGAAGAATGGCAAAATATTAAAAGAATGGCAGGTAAAAGTAAAGTGTACACAGACTTTGTAAAAATACACTTGGGAATAAATGATTTTTTAAAAAAATAGGATAAACTAGTCTTCAGAAGTCCAAATGCTGGAGTTTAATAGGGCGCCATTACTGGCTAGAAACTTGGTTGGGATCCTTTTGAAACGGGTTGTAGATTCCTTTTCAGACACCGTAATTTTATTTGAAGCCTTAACAGAGTTGATGTTATCACTGCTCACCAAAAGGTTCAGGACCAGAACAAAACAGGTTTTATTCTAGTGACAGAGCATGAACCCAATATCCTATTGCCTGGCTAGTTTGCATCAAGCATTTGCCTTTAACTGTCATTCATGTATTTGTTTAAAATATTAACAACCTTCTTTTTCCTGATTAACTCAAAAAAATTAAACCAAGGTAACACAAAGATATACAAGTCAAAGAAATAGAAACAAACAGAAAGCAAGCCATGCCTCATTTCCCATTGCTGTGACTGACCTTTGCTAACGAGTTACCAAATGTATCTTGGAAAAGCTCCACTTGGCAGAGAAAAAGAAGAGAAGAAGAGTTTGGATTTATACCCTGGCTTTCTCTCCTGTAAAGGAGATTCAAGCTAGTTTACAAACTCTTTGTCCCTTCCTCTTCCCACAACAGATACTTTGTGAGATGGGTGGGGCTGAGAGAGTTTCAAAGAACTGTGACTAGCCCAAGGTCATCCAGCAGGAATGTAGGAGTACAGAAACACATCTGGTTCACCAGAGAAACCTCTGCCACTCAGGTGGAGGAGTGGGGGATCAAGCCCAGTTCTCCAGATTAGAGTCCACCACTCTGAACCACTGTACCATGCTGGGATGCTTATTGAGAATAAGAATGCAACATAATGAAGAACATATAGATTCAGGTTCAGGACTATGCATTTAAGTAGGTGCAAGCATTTTGATACTATATTGGTGTTTAATGTACCAATAAAAAGTCTAAAATATATACAGCTTAGCGACAATGTCTTGCAGTAAGATATGCAAGTGCATAAAAGCATGGGTTTCAGTAGACTACGCATACTTAAAATTATGCATGGGCTGGGATATTCAGATTAATGGGAACAAAATGCCTACTATTATATCAGATATTTTAAAGACAGGCTATGAAACTTCATTGTTCTCAGCTGAATCATTCTTAGTCCCAACAGACCATCAGGCAAGCGATGGGAAGATTGGTTCTTTTATCTTCATCCGAATTACATGGATCTTACATGGAGATGTTCTCCTCTCTGATTAATTGAATGATTAACTATGCATAGGTACATTTCGCTGCATTAAATATTAGGTACCAACCCATCTAATCTGTTAATAAGTAATAATGTGAATGGATTAAATGCAAGATTTCTGATGATTTCATACCGCATTCAGTCATTTGCAATGAGAAAGAAAAGTGATTTGGAAGTATTCAGCACAGAAGGGTGATCCTTCCAGTGAGGTATGGGGAATCAAAGGTGCCCCAAAATTTTCAGCAACCATCCCTGACATTCCCTAAAACTGCTCTTAATGACATTTGTTCAAAACTTCCAGTATTTTGGCACTCAAACTGAGATGCCAGTGTCGATTAGTGGGTATGATGTGAAGTTAAAATCCCTCACCATTTATTTATTTCATTTAATTAGTCTGTTTTTCCTTCTCATTTGCACCTTCATCTTCAAAACCACTCTGCAAATATGGGGAGGCTGAGAAACTGTGACTAGACCTCGTGCCCCCCCGCCCCCCCGCCCCCCCCCCCGTGATGGCACGATGGGGAGGGTGTGCTGCTATGGCAGCACCAGCACTGAGAAGGCTTCTGAGGCGGGGAGTCACCCTTACACAAGTCAGTCAGTTCACTGTCAGGTCTAAACACAACACAGCCAGCCAGGGGAAAGTCCAGGAAACAGAGTCAAACAGTCCAACACGCATCTCCCCATACTGACCAGCTAGGGCCCTCCGCTCCTCGGAGGAGTGTCTGCTGGAAATCCCCAACCCAAAACAGATCCAGCTGGCCACTACAAGGGCCAGGGCTTTCACAGCCCTGGCTCCTACTTGGTGGAACAGGCTCCCTAAGGAGACCAGCCAGGGCCCTGCGAGACCTTCAAAGTTTCCTCAGGGCCTGTAAAACAGACCTGTTCCACCAGGCTTTTGGCCAGCCAGGATAGCCATGTCATCCAGGCCTCCTGTGGATGGGGTTGGGGTGAGGGGACTGTCGCCATACTGATTGTTTTAAATTACAGACTGAATTACTGTTTTATGTTTTATTTTATATATTAAATTATGATGTACACCGCCCTGAGCCTACTGGGGAGGATGGTCTGAAAATAAATAAATAAAGACAGACAGACAGACAGACAGACAGACAGACCAGAAGGGAATAGCTGAGAAGCGAGGTCATGGAAAGCCAGTTCAAGGTCAAAGCAAGATCCAAAACAGTCAGAACAGTGGTGTGCCAGAGTTGCGGAGGAGCACACACGTTGCATCCACACCTGCAGCTCCTTACTGAAGCTCCTTATATGCTTTCTGGGCTGCCTGCTTAAGAAGGCTTCTGCGAAGACTCCCTTGAATGCCAGGCTTGCAAGCCAGCAGAACTCCGCCTCTCTTTCAAGGCCACTCTCAGTCTCTGTCCGGCAATGCTGAGTTACATCTGAGAAATCATTAGAGCGATCATCCTCCCTGGTATTCCTGATAAGCCTTGAACTGGGAAGCTGTAATTCTTCCTCTTTTGCTGACACAGCTGGCGTGGCTCTGTGAGGCTCAGGCAAGTCTTCCTCTGATGAACTGTCAGCCACAGCAGGGGGGACCATGACACCCCCTGAACTACATGGCAGAGTGGAGATTTGAAAACGGGACAGGTGGGACACCCATATCCCGGTTTGCTGCTATAAACACTACAGTGTTGAGTCATAAAGCTTACTAAGTACTTCTTTTCCACATACCCTGACTCCAAAATTTTCTTGGGGTGCCAGGCATGTGTCTAATTTATAATTGAAACTTGGGAAGTGAAAAAATAATAAGAGATTGAGAGGAAAAAAAGGCAAAGATAAATATAGGATTATGTAGCTCACAATTGCATTTAAGATGATGACAGGGAATGCAAGAATCCTAGAAGGGCTTTGTGGAAGAGACAAGAGTGGACCACCAAGAAGCCCACCTGCAATGGGTTCACCGATCAGACCAGATCAGTAGTGATAGGTGGGTGCCTTACCTGGGCTTGGCAGGCCAGATCAAGTGTAGGGGCTAGTCAGGGTCAGAGTCGTTGTAACCTGCCTTTCAGGTAGATTTCAGGTAGAAAGTAAATGCACAAATAAATGAATAAATAACCAATGTTTGGATTTCCTTGCATATGGAGTAAACGCACAAAAAGCAATTACAAATGTGAAATACGTCGATTTAGCTTGATCAGAGATGTTTCCCGTTTACACCAATTATTTGACTGTCACAGCTGATTCATTGCATCCTTGTTTTATGGTCATTTGCAATTATTGTAACCTGCCTTTCAGGTAGATTTCAGGTGGAAAGTAAACGCACAAATAAATAAATAACCAACATTTGGATTTCCGTGCACACAAAATAAACCCGGAAAAGCAATTACGAGTGTGAAATGCATCGATTTTAGCTTAATCGGAGAAGTTTCTGCTAACCCATTTAGACCAATGGGATTGCGCTAATTGGGCAAAAAAAATTATTCATGTTCCCTGATCTTAGAGCTATAAAAATTGTTCATCTGTTCAGTTGCAGGCCATTTAATTTTGGATGCATCATTGCCAGTCGGTAACAGTAATTAGCGTTCCCCATACTGTGGCAGCTTCCCTGAAGCTATGCTAAGCAAGGTTGCCCTTTTGTGTGGAAACATAAGCAGGGTTGTGCAAATGAGTCTGGCCACCCATCTTAGAGACAGACGCTCCAGCTACTGTTTCTTGGCTCAGGACCGGGTGCCTTCAATGCCCACCTGCAGATCTTATTTACTGATTATTAATGACAAGAACTGTCGGCAACTTTGAAAGGCACAGCATGGCAACATGATGCTTCAGCCCCAAATTATCCTCCATAGAGCGGTAATTTCCTTGAGTGACATCTGACTCTATTTTCATCTTTCTCTCTCTCTCTTTTACTCCTCGGTGTCTCCGGAACAGAACAGAAAGGCAGATGCACTTGAGCCTGCGAGTGTACAACATTTGTGGGCTCTTTGAGCCAAGGGGTGCAATGAAATGTTGCCACATGCCAAATTTACTTTGAGGCCTCGGGGGTCAGCAGAAGCTCAGTGCAAAAGTGACACTGAACAAGGTTTGCTGGAGGCGGAGAAAGACTTCTTGGCTTTGCCTTATGTGAGCACTGCCAGGTTGATTCACTGTTCAAGTGGTACCATTTTGAACTAGAGGTGAGTCAAGATGGTGTCATCCTTCTAGCAAAAAATAATCAAGTTATGGTGAGAGAGTCATAGACCGTTTATGAACCTGTGGTTTCCACGCTCAACATTCATTCTCTTTGGATTAGATTCTTGAATAAGTTCATGTTATTCAAGAATAAGTCCATGCTATTCAAGCAGGGGTGTGGTGGTTAAGAGCAGGTGCACTCTAATCTGGAGGAACTGGGTTTGATTCCCAGCTCTGCCGCTTGAGCTGTAGAGGCTTATCTGGGGAATTCAGATTAGCCTGTGAACTCCAACACATGCCAGGTGGGTGTCCTTGGGCTAGTCACAGTTCTTCTGAGCTCTCTCAGCCCCACCCACCTCACAGGGTATTTTTGTGGGGGGGGGGAGGAAGGAAAAGGAGATTGTCAGCCCCTTTGAGAGAAAGGGGGGATATAAATCTAACTACTCTTCTTCTTCATCTCCTCCTTCTCCTCCCTCTCCTGAACTCACTGAACTTCAGATCAAAAAATATCCATGGTTTTGGAAACCTCTGAAAGTGTGACTTTCCTCTCATTTCACAGAGAATGGGAAGAGAATCAACATGTATTTCTTGTTCTTCTCGTTCCTCTGAGCTTGCCCTGCCCACACAGCAGCAATTCTTCCTGCTCCTCTGGGCACCACTTCAGAAAGATCAAAAGGGCTGTTGTTGTTTCTTTTAATTTTCATCCAGAGGATCTGTCACTTGAGCATGGACCCTTAAAACTGACCTAAAACGTTCATAGTTTACCAAATTAATGCAAGATTAAAGATGGCACCCTTCCCCAAAAGGTGGCAGGCCAACCTCCCCAGCTGGAGCCTGCACAAATAGACAAGGAAAGGGGAGCAAAATGGAGGATTGACTTGGATGGGGACACTTCACAAACAGGAGTCCCCCGTTTAAACAAACAAACAAACAAACAAACAAACAAAACAAAACAAACTGTGGGAGAAATCTACTGCAAACGAACAACCATGAAGTAAGCACCACATGCATCAATAACCATAGAGAAAGCCACTTTTGGCTTGCCATTGTTAATTTGCACCTCACAATTACTCAAAGGGACTTGGAAGGGACATCAAGAATGGTTGTAACCCCTCTTCTGTCCCCAAAGTCCTATGAGGCAGGTTAGGATTAGAGAAAATGACTTGCCTAAGGCCACCCATATCACTTCCAGGTGAAGACCAGAGATGACATCACTACATCGAGCAATGCTCTAGGAAAGTTCGGAATCTCTATGGTAAAGGCTACAGATATTCAGGCAATTCCTAGAGTATCATTCAACACAGTGTTCTCACTTTCAGGTCACTTACTGGAAGTGATGTTGCCACATTGAATGATGTCTTGCCTTCTTATTTATTTCACAAAATTTATATCCCACCTTTCCACTCTCGCAAGAGCCACCCAGGCAGCTAACACTGAAATATCCATAATATAATCACATTTTAAATCATTAAAATCAACCCCCTTGCTTCCCCGCAACTTTTCCCAACCACTCTAATGGGCACGAGCGGGGGAATGCAGGCATCATCCTGAGTTTGCCAACTTTAAGCGGGTGAAAAAAACATGCTTATTGTAAACTCTTTGGGGCAGGGGGCTGTCTTTGCTTACTCGGTAAACCCATTGATTGTACAGAGATGGAATACCAAGACTGAGAGATAGGAATTTGCTCAAAGTTATTGCATGAGAAAAAAGTTTTGGGAAAACATTTTGAAATATGTAGAACAGTTAGTAAAAGTAAAAATTGATGTAAATAATGATTTATTAATAGTGGGAATAATAAATGATATAAGAGTAAATAGAACTTTGGAATCAATGTATAAAATAATGATCAGAGCAGCACATGCAGTGTTAGTGCTGGGCTGGAAAGACAACAAGAAATGGACAGTCTCAAAATGGTTAGAATATATTTGAGAACAAATTCAGCCAGAAATTTTTGAAAGACTGGCAAAAAATACACTATGGCAAGAGAAATTAGAAGATATTATGAAACTATGGACATTGTATGAGAAATGGATGGAAGAAGCTGGATTTAACGAAGAACTATGGAACAAGAGAATAAGAAGAATGAACCTTCTGCTGCTTGCTTGAATAACCAATGAAAAGAAGGGGGGAGGGGGGAGAAAAGGAAAAATGTATAGTTTGAATAAACATATTGAATGTAACAAATATAACAATATTCTATACAATAAAAATTATTTTTAAAAAGTTATTGCATGAGGTTTACTGGTTTGCTCTTGTTGTTGGCTGTTGGTCAAGCTTAGTGGTGCCAATTCACCCTTGTTGTGGAACATGCCTTTTCCTGTCACCAAAGTCCCACTTTGCATTCTTTAAGTAGGCGCAGCTTGAAGCCAAGGAGATGTGGCCCCAGGAGATGCAGGTGTCCTGGCTCAGTTTGATATAGCACTTTGAAGACCTATGAATGGCTGCAGAGGTGTACAAGGGGAAAATGTTGCTGGGAGGCAAAACCTGCTCTGGGTGCCCGCCCCCCCATGTCCCAGCCCCACTTACCTTCGCCTGTGGCTGCTCCGGTGGCAGTGGTTCTGGCAGTTGCTCCAGGCAACCTGGCAGGGCTGGGCCTGGCATGGCCAGATGGAGGGGTGCATGGTGACAGTGCCACCAGGCAGTTCCTCTGCTGGCTGAAAGGAAGGGAAGCAGCACCACCGCCGTTTTCCTTCCCTCTGAGCAGGCAGCCCGCTTGAAAAGGAAGGGAATTGGCTGGAGCTCCGGCCATGGCGCCACCATTTGCCTTCCCTCCAAATGGGCTGCCAGTTCGGAAAGGAAGGGAAGTGGCTGTGGCTGGAGCTGGAGCTGGAGCTCCAGTCGTGGCTGCACCACTTCCCACACCCACGTTGTCCTCTTCAATGATGTGGGCAGACCGAGGGAGGCTGAATACTCTGGGGCAGGAGTCTGCAACCTGTGGCTCTCCAGATGTTCATGGACTACAACTCCCACCAGCCCCTGCCAGCATGGCCAATTGACCATGCTGGCAGGGGCTGATGGGATTTGTAGTCCATGAACATCTGGAGAGCTGCAGGTTGTAGACCCCTGATCTGGGGGCAGGGAAAGGCATCTGGTCACATGAGGGGGTCGATTATGCACCCCACATGTGATCAGATTAGTTGCGTCCAAGACATGGGTTACCCCATGTCCCCTGGCAGATACGCCACTGAATGACTGCAGTCTTTAGTTGGTAACCCAAGCTGCACGTGGGCTTGAAGGCACAGTGAGAGACAGGAGGACAGTTGTGTTTTCACTGTAGGTAATTGTTTCCAATTACACCAGGATCTCACTGGGGGAACAGTTCACCAGCACAAGGCAAAGAAAGGGTGAGGGAGCACCATGGCTCTTGTCCCCCAGAGCACCATCACCCAATTCTGTTCTGGTGTTGGAATTCCGCTGGTGCAGCTGCGGTGTGGTACCCTGGGATTGGAATACCTCCAGGTACACTGAAGTATCTTGGCATTACAGCACAATCCTAAGTAGAGCAGCAGCCGAAAATATTAGCACAAGGTATGATTTTCCTTAAAAAGCATTGTTAAAGAGGGCAAGTAGCATTTTCTTCAGAGGAGAGCGCAATCGTTCCCAAAGGGATCTGCCGACTTCACAAACAGAGTGAAAAATATTGATTTCTCATTCAGTCTGTTGAAAAATCCACTTCTGACCTAACAGAATGAATGGCATTTGCTTATTCCTTCTCTGTTAATCAACAATGCCATAAGGAACACGTTCTCTGCCTCTGTTTACTTGACCGTGAACGTTTGTGTTATCACAACATGTTTCTATGACTCTCTTGTAGCAGAAAAGTGAGACATTTCTGGTAGCAACCTCTTAGCAACAGATCAGCAAAATTATTTGATGAACGACTTTTCATTGATCTGTTGCTGACCCCAACTAATTGGCCAGAAATTCATTTTTAGAAAATCTAGTACAAGAATGTACTGCAAGCACATGCAGCGTGTGCCATATAAGAAAAATAAGTATTTCCCTTCTCTCTTATACTGAAGGGAATGTCTTTTCTGCTTGCTCAGACAATCAGCCGAAGAAGCTAAAAACAAGCAGAATGGTCGTTTTATTCAAATGCAAATGTTGGCAGATTTAATCACCTAATTATGATGAATTGACAAGGATTTCTTTAACTGAACAGCAGCTCTTGAAAAATCTTAAACGAGAGCAATTTCAGATGTCACAATAATCCTTGCATTTGGTGACTGAATTTCAAGGGGTTTCTGTAAGATCTGAAATGTAGTTGCAAAAAAGGTGTTCCTCCAACTCATCCTGGCCCGAGAGATGGCGGCCACCTTGATGCGGCCACCTGGATCCATGATACGGTGTCATTGAGACTAGACTACTGCAATACACTATACATTGATCTCCCCCAACATCAGTTTAGAAACTCCAGTTGGTGCAGAAGCTGAAGCTTGGCTATTATCAGGAGGAGGAGGAGGAGGAGGAGGAGGAGGAGGAGGAGGAGGAAGAAGAAGAAGAAGAAGAAGAAGAAGAAGAAGAAGAAGAAGAAGAAGAAGAAGAAGAAGAAGAAGAAGAAGAAGAAGAATTAGTTTCTAAATCACACTTTTTTCAACCATAGGGCATCTCAAAGCAGCTTACAATTGCTTTTCCTTCTCCTTCACACAGCAGACACCTTTGAGGTTGGGGCTGGGAATATTCTGAGAGAACTGTGACTAGCCCATGGTCACTCAGCCAACTTCATGTGGAGGAGTGGGGAATCAAACCCAGTTTACCAGATATTAGTCTGCCACTCATGTGGTGGAGTGGGGAAATCAAACCTGGTTCTCCAAAGTAGAGTCCACTGCTCTTAACCACTACATCATGGGAGCTAGATTAAGAATGTGTATTACTCCTATCCTGCAGGCACTTCACTGGCTGCCCATCAGATATTGGGCTCAATTTTAGGCAATAATTATCACATTAAAAATGGTTCATGGTCTTGGACCTCATATGTGCAAGGCCATCTCTTGCCCCATGCTCCTCCATGACAGATCTTCTCATTAGAGCAGGGTCTTCTGCAGGCAAATAGCAAACCAACAAATAGAAACATCAAAAACTGCCCATACATGTGCCTTCTCTGCAACCCCTAGTTTATGGAACGGCCTGCCTGAGAAGGTCAGGAAGGCTCCCAGTCACCAGGTTTTCCACAAACTATGCAAAACTGAATTATTCAAGAGAGCTTTTCTACGCAAGCAATGGAGTTGCCCTGTACTAAATGATTTATGAAGTTACTTGGAATAATTATTGGGGACTATCGTCTATATCACTGTGTGCAGCTTGCTGAAATTAGAATCCTGAAATGAGATTTAATGTGTCATTTTAACAACGATCCTTTACTTCAGTTCTGTTTTAGACTTCTGATTGGTTCCACAACCTTTATCCTGTTTTCATTGTTTATTGCCTGGTGAATCCATCCATTGTATTGACTCAAGATGGGCTAATCTGCCTCGAGTCCAAGTGAGAAAGGTGGACTGTTAATAATGTAAATAAACAAACAAATAAACAAACAAACAAAGGGAGGGAGGGAGGGAGGTTTTTAGGTGTGAAATTCCAACACTGTATTTTTATTGCTCTAGGAATTCTCTTGACCCCAAATTCCACTCCTTCTTGATTCCAATTTATTTTATTTATTTAATTATTTTCATATTTATACCTCACCCTCCCCAAAGGGCTCAGATTTTTTTTAGAAATAAGAATTTCTAAAATTAAACACAGATGTTTTAGCGTTCCCATTTTAGGTGCTTCCATTTGCTTATTGAAAAATAGCTTTGAATACACAATTTTGGGAGATCACATGGGCTGGTACATCCATTTATGGGTCTGTCAGATCTAACCACTGTGATCCATGCCTCAATTACAGCTACACTAGACTACTGCAATGAGCTCTACTTGAGGCTGCTCTTGAAGAGTGTTCGGGAACCTCAGTTGGAACGAAGCACTGGGGCCAGGCTAGTCAGGGCTATCTATCAAGAACATGAGACCTTGATACTATAGCAATTACACAGGATACTGTGTAATTCTTCTTCCATGTGTTTCTGCCTGGGGAATGAGATCATAATCTATGTGTAATCCCTTGTTGAAATATTCTATATAGTTGAAATTGCTTATGTTTTGAGGTGACTGAGCAATTGTGTCTTGCTCTTTGTTCTGTGATGGTTCATTCACATGTGTGTCCTTACTTGAAGTTGGTGGTGGGAATCAAGGCTGCATTAAAGTTTTTGTAGGCCCTAGGGACTCTTCTGTTTGACTCCCCACCTTGCCCCAAAGTACCACTAGGGACAACAGGCATCATTCCAAAAACTACCCCATCGACCTCTATAGTCCTCAGAATGTGCTTATCCGTTAAAGATTAGAAGTTGAAGATTCCTTAGCCTTTGAACATCCTTATATTTTAACTAGCGTGGCCCGGCCACGCGTTGCTGTGGCTTATTGTGGTGAAATGGGAAAGGAACAGTAGCAGCAAATCAATTGCAGAGGCCAGCAGTACATGCTCATGCAAACATGCAGCCTGATACTGTGCGATGTCAGTGATGTGTGTGCCCGCATTCCTTGGGGGGGGGGGAATGGAAAGGCACCCCTCCCACACATCTAGGCTGGCTGGTCATGATCCTTTACCTGGGAGTAAGTTTGGTTGGTGGCAATGGGTGTCGCTTCTGAGGAAACCCTTCTGACGGTCTTGTGCTGACGCAGCCATTCCAAAGTATAAGTCATAGTTTGCTGTACCTGAGGCTTTACTCCTGAGTAACAAGCGTGCCTGGTTTTTCTTAACTGTAACTGCAGTATTCAGGGAATCTTGGGTGCCTGGCCCCTCCCTCCCGTCCCTTGCAAGGGTTAAGCCCCTCACTCTCTTCCCTCCCTCCCTTCTCTTCCTTTTGCATGCCACCCCTCCCCTCCCTCCCTTCCCTTTCCCTCCTCGCTAGAATTGGGTGGGTCATATCAAGATGCTGGGCCCCCTGCCTCCCCTCCCTTTCCTGCAACCCCTCCCCGTCTCCCCTCTCCCCCTTCTCTTCCCTTGCATGCCACCCCCCCCCTCCCTCCCTTCCCCTTTCCCTCGCTAGGGTGGGTGGAGTCATTATCAAGATGCTGGACCCCTACACTCCCCTCCCTTGCATGCCACCCTCACTCTCTTCCCTCCCTCCACTTCTCTTCCCTTTGCATGCCACCCCTCCTCCCTCCCTCCCTTCCTCTCTTCCCTCCGGCTTTTAGAGGTGGGTGGGTCATATCAAGATGCTGGGGCCCCTGACTCCCCCCCCTTGCATGCCACAGCTCACTGTCTCCCCTCTCACTTCTCCTTCGCATGCCTCCCCCGTCCTTTCCTCTCCCTCCCTCTCTTCCCATGCATGCCACCCAGTGGTGGGATCAAAAAATTTTAGTAACAAGGTTCCCATTGGGGATGGGATTCCAAACTGTGGCGTGAGTGCCAATGTAGGGCTGGGTGTGGAGCACAACGTGAGGCGTGGCCGGCCATTCCAGGGGCGGGGCATTACTGGGCGGGGCTGTGGCAAGGACGAGGCAGCAGCCATGTGCCGGTCCTTGGTAGGGAAATGAATGCACGCAGGGCGCGGAAGGGCTACCACTGCATAGCAGCTGGTGCACCTCCTGCTAGAGCTAGCTTCAAGTTCTGTAGCTGCCACTTCTTGGAAAGAAGGGGCGTAACTAAGGAACAAAAGCACGTGACAAAATCACCAATTAGTAACCCCCTCTCGGCACACACAAATAATTAGTAACCTACTCTAGGGAACCTGTGAGAAACTGCTAGGATCCCAATCTCTGGAGTGCCACCCCTCCCTCTCAGTGGCAGTGGAGGTTAAGAGCTCATGTATCTAATCTGAAGGAACCGGGTTTGATTCTCCGTTCTGCCTGCCCTGACAGGCTGTGGGAGAGGCGGGCTTATCTGGGGAATTCAGAGTAGCCTGTACACTCCCACACACGCCAGCTTCTGGAGTGGCAACCTTGGGCCTAGTCCACAGCTTCTCGGAGACTCTCTGCCGAAGTCCCACCTACCTCCCACAGGGGTGTTTGTTGTGAGGTGGGGAAGGGCAAGGAGATTGTCAGCCCTTGCTGAGTCTCCTACAGGAGAGAAAGGGGGGATATAAATCCAAACTCCACCTCCTCCTCTTCCTCTTCTTCTTCTTCTCCCTCCTCCCTCCCTCCCTCCTCCTCCTCCTCCTCTCCCTCGTGTGTATGTGTGTGTATGTGTTTCACTTCCACTCGAGTTACTGCCTCCATGTGCTGTTATTTCCACTGCTCATCTTTGGCCATCTGAGTGAACATTCTAAGGGCACGAACATTCTAAGGGTGACAGTTACACACAGGCTTCTCTCTTCTTCTCTTCTCTTCTCCCTCCTCCTGTCCTTCTCACACCAGGGAGCGCCAGGAAAAAGGCGTTTTTACCTGGGCCAGGTATGAAATTTCAGGTATGTGAACATCTGAAAACACTCTCGCCTGACTGACTATAGTGGCTGGGAATTTTCAGAGGAATTGGCCCAGCAGTTACTGAGGTACCCTGTCATCAACACATACATGGTTAGCTTTTTATATATATAGATATGGGATGAGGGAAGGTGGGGAAGGATGCAAAACAAAAAAAAAGAATAATGATTTGTAGATGAGAAAATAACTTTATTTTGAATGTTTGTGTTTTCTTTCCCCCAATTCCTGTATTTATTTATTTTGTTAATTCTGTTCTTGAAGGCCCTAAACCTTTTGTAGGGCCTGGGCCCTGTGCCTAAAGTGCATAATGGATAAGGCGGCCCTGGTGACAAAAAGAATTTACCAATAAAAGGAGAGAGCACCTTCAATATGTTCATCTCCCTTCAGTAACATCCCAGAACCTTGAAAATATTCTCACAGCATGAACCAGGATGCCCTGAATTTGTAGTGTCACAAATTAAAATATGCCCTCACCCATCAAAATTGGGCCTGCTTCCCATTAAAGGGAAGGAGTTGATAAATCTGCTGATTAATTCTTATTAAAAGCATCCTTGAATAAACTCATAATACGACAGTCTCTTGTCAGCTCGTTGTCGGCAGCTGTTAATTACCCGTGTTGAGAAAAGTTAACTTGTGATAGATCTTTATCAGAACTAATCTCTATGAGGTTTTCTTTCACAAATAAGCCCAAAATTGTAAGGTGATTACAATATAGCATAGAAATCCCATCCTAGAAAACTGAGAGGAAAAACAGAGAGACCCAGAGAACTGAAAACATGGAACTTTAAACATTTGGAAAACTTTGTGTGTTTCCTCTCTCCGAACACCTGAGGTGATCTCAGCCTGCTGAGTCCCGCTGTTCACCTTCGTGATTCTGCTTGTCTCAAGTGTTTGTCAGCCAATCAGGAGGCTCCATTAATCCAAACAGATTTATAATGAAAGTCAGCCTTAATTGAATTTCCTCATTAAGAACACCATCAAATAGATACTGAACGCCTTCTACCACCTTGTTTAAATTAGATTCATTTTTTATGATTAATTATTAAAGTGAAAGTTTAAAAAATCATAAAATCTTAAGTGCTATTAAAAATTGATTGACTGCACTCCTTCATTGACCCACTTAGTGGGTGGGTGTGTATCGGACTGCTCATACATTTGGTAGATGTTCCACACACCTAGCTTTGTAATCATTTTTTCATTTGTCAGCTAATTGTGGCTTCATAAATATTGATTTCAGAAGCAATTTTACTTTTTCCCCCTGAAAGGCACATGCTTTTATTTCTTTTTAAATTTGTTCTTCCTCAAAAAAAAAGGTATTTGTACTGATTTTGTTTCTTGTTCTTTCCCCCCAAATCATGATTAAAATATGCATTCGTAATAGTTGTGCTGAGCTGTGGAATATCAATGTCAGCCTTTTAATTTTTATAAGTAAGATGGCACTATTCTATTGATCCAAATGAAGATTACTCTGCCCATTCTTGTGCATGTTTATTCAGATGTTAAGCTCTGCTTTTTCCAAGACCACTTAATCCCAAGTTAGTGCTTACAGGATTGCAGCCTTAAACCTGAATCATGGTTTAATGGTCCCAACCAGCCGTCTATAGCATTTTTTCCAGGTGAACTGATTGCTGTTGCCAGGAGATCAGTTGTGATAGCAGGAGATTTCCAGCCATCACCTGGAGGATGGTAACCCTAATAAGATCTTCAGTGTGGATTTCTTTTTTTATAAAAGGAAAACTCTTTTAATCCTTCTGAAATTGTGGTCTGGAGAGTAGGAGGAACTGCTGTGGTGCAAGCAGGGGAAGATGGGGAGGAGCCCAGAACCCTGTAGAAAGCTAAATACATGCTGATTTCCTTCACTTTCCCTGCCAAAGGAGGAAAAGTCACACTTGCAGAGATTTTGGAAATCATAGGGATTCTCTGGTCTGAAGGGAGGACTTCCAAAGGGGGGGAAACATGCGCACAACTGAGAATCCAACCTGAAAGGAAGGTACACTCAATGCAAAGGAGACCACAAGTGCGTAAATAGCCACAAATTGTCCCTGCACCTATGTATCTCTCTGGCAGCAGCAATGGCTTTCTAACTTTCTGTCATTAAGAAACCTTTTGCATTCTGACTAGACAGATGAAAAGCTCTTGTACATCACTGAGGATTCTGAGGCATGTTTCTAGGATACATAGTGTGCTGGATAGGACCGCTGAGCCTCATGTGAACTGACAGGACATCCTAGAAGATGCCTGAAACAATTTTGGGGGTCTTCAGTGGATGTTTAATGGTGGTGATGATGGGAATAACTGTCATTCAGAAAATTTCATATTCCATGGCACATCTTCTCACCAAAAATTCCCTGAAGCTTCCGAGGAAATCTGGCCTGGTTTTTTCCTAACCCAGTATTTGGAAAACACACATCTATAAAATCTGGCTGTTTCTAAACTGTCTTTGTTTGTAATTCAATGCCCCCCTCCCCCAAAAAACTTGTGATTACAAAACTATTAGTGTTAATATCATTTAGAAAAAATAATGATACTCATCTATAGAATATGATTATATATAAACTGGCTTCACTTGACATACATTTTGGTATGTTTTGAGTCAAGGAAAAATGTTTTGCTCTTTAAAAGAAAACAGCTGAAAAGCTGTGCCTTCGTTCTACTTCTCCTGTTCTGTTTTCACGTTGATGTTGCTAGAAACAGTATTAAAAGTCTGTACGTGTAACCCAGCAGACCTCTGGCTACATAAATCCCATTTGAAAAGTGGGAAGAGGCGGGGGGGTCAAAATAGCAGCACCCTCGTTGGTAAAGAAATGCGAACTTGCTTCGAACAGGAAAACAACTTTCTTAATAATAAACATTTAACATAAACGCAACTTTACAACTAGAAATAAGACTAAATCGTAATGGCTACGAACACAGCACAGCTGAAGGAGACAGAATCTTCAGTGCCCTTCAGGAGGAGCACTTGGAACAACAGCAAATGACAAGCAGAGCCCAGCAACACAAAGAAAAAGAAAAGGCAAGTCCAAAATGTCAATTAGAAGTGCATGGCTGCTTTTCCTCATCGGTTCTTCTGCGGCTCCTGCTACTAATGCGGCTGCTGCAGGTCTTTTTTCAGCTTGGACCTGTAAGGAAGTCAGCAGTCTCGTCAGCCAAGCTCTGCTGCAGATCAGACATCCTTAAAGGAAAAGATTTAAACCATTTAAACTGACAGCCTAACAAACCCTTTCGTTATTACAACTCCAAAAGGGGAAATTCTAATATGCCGTTTCTCTCTTTTGGGCCCACCACATACCTGTAAGAAAACTGTCAGTTCCCCCAGTCAAGCTTTGGGCTTTCCCTTGCCTGCTGCAGGTCAGACTGAGGGGGATTCTTGCAGTTGATGAGAAAACTGACCAACTGCCCACACCAGATGACCTCTACACCCTATGCCCTAAACGTGAAATCTTCCAGTGGAAATAAAATGCAACCATGAAAAGGGCATGGGTTACATATACACAGAGCAAAATGAAGAAAATAAGACTTCAAACACCTAGATGGTGGCCAAGTTTGCAGATGATACCAAATTATGTAGGGTGGTGAGAACCACAAAGGATTGCGAAGAGCTCCAGGAGGACCTTGATAAATTAGGCGAGTGGGCTAAGAAATGGCAAATGCAGTTCAATGTAGCAAAATGCAAAGTGATGCACATAGGGGCAAAAAATCCAAACTTCACATACATGCTACAGGGGTCAGTGCTATCAGTCACAGACCAGGAAAGGGATTTAGGCGTCTTAATTGATAGTTCCATGGGAATGTCAACTCAATGCATGGCAGCTGTGAAAAAGGCAAACTCTATGCTGGGGATCATTAGGAAAGGAATTGATAATAAAACTGCAAAGATTGTCATGCCCTTATATATAAAGCCAGTGAATGCTTGCGACTGCACTTGGAGTACTGTGTCCAGTTCTGGTCGCCGCATCTCAAAAAGGATATCGAGGAGATAGAAAAAGTGCAGAGAAGGGCAACAAGGATGATTGAGGGATTGGAGCACCTTCCCTATGAGGAGAAGAGCTGCAATGTTTGGGAATCTTTAGTTTGGACAGGAGAGGGGATATGATTGAAGTCTATAAAATTATGCATGGGGTAGAAAATGTTGACAGAGAAAATTTTTCTCTCTTTCTCCACACGACTACTAGAACCAGGGGGCATTCATTGAAAATGCTGGGGGGAAGAATTAGGACTAATAAAAGGAAACACTTCTTCACGCAACGTGTGATTGGTGTTTGGAATATGCTGCCACAGGAGGTGGTGATGGCCACTCACCTGGATAGCTTTAAAAGGGGCTTGGACAGATTTATGGAGGAGAAGTCGATTTATGGCTACCAATCTTGATCCTCTTTGATCTGAGATTACAAATGCCTTAACAGACCAGGTGATTGGGAGCAACAGCCGCTGAAGGCCATTGCGTTCACATCCTGCATGTGAGCTCCCAAAGGCACCTGGTGGGCCACTGCGAGTAGCAGAGAGCTGGACTAGATGGACTCTGGTCTGATCCAGCTGGCTTGTTCTTATAAAGTAACCTGACAAAGAAGCACAGGAGTTATACTTATTTATTCAACAATTTTGTTCTCCATCCTTTCTTTCATGGAAATCTAGGGACTCTATAGAGTGAGGCCAAATACCTACCCACATTCACAAAACCCAGATTTGTTTAAACCCAGACATGACAGCCAGCGTTGTATAGAGACTCAGAGCAGCAGACTGTAATCTGGAGAGCTGGGTTCAATTCCCCACCTCCTCGAGAAGCCCTGTAGGGTGACCTTGAACCAATTTCCTCAGAACTATCGGACCACGCTGAGGCAACAATGGCAAACCACCTCCGAATGTCTCTTGCCCTTGAAACCCTAGAGCGGGAGTCTGCAACCTGCGGCTCTCCAGATGTTCATGGACTATAATTCCCATCAACCCCTGCCAGCATGGCCAATTGGCCATGCCCTAGAGCAGTGGTGGTGAACCTTTGGCACTCCAGATGTTATGGACTACAATTCCCATCAGCCCCTGCCAGCATGGCCAATTGGATAGAGAGCCAGCATGTCTCTCATTTGGAGAACTGGGTTTGATTCCCCACTCCTCCACAAGAAGCCTGTTGGGTGTCCTTGGGCCAGTCACAGTTCTGTCAAAACTCTCCCAGCCCCACCTACCTCACAAGGTGCCTGTTGTGGGGAGGTGTAGGGAAGGTGCAAGCCACTTTGACATTCTTTATGGAAGAGAAAAATGGGGTATAAGAGCAACTCTTAATTTCTAGACAGCGCAATGATGATGCTTAGAAATGACTGGAAACCTCATCCTTACACCTGGAAGTCTCACTGTGCTTCATATGTGCTAGGAGTGGTCTGTATGTCTGTATGCTGCCATGAAGAGGGTCATGCAATTCTACAGATGCTCAGATGTGCTCATGACACAATCCAGCCTAACAGTTAGTTCACATGCACACATAGCTTCCTTGGAAATGCCATAATAATCATGTGGCTAAACATGTTAACTGAACTCCCCTTGGAAGCAAGCATTGCATTTGAGGTAATATTGACCAATAACTTCTATGTGTGGAATTTCTGTCTGTTATGTGAGAAGGTTCATTCAGTCACAGGCAAGAAAATCAACAACGAAAGCTGCAGTCATCACATGATGTGTAACCCAATCCCAGGTTAAATAATTGTGCATCCAGCTGATTTCGCAGCAAGAATTAAGCATATGCTTTTATCTCTTCCACTCCGATCACTGGGACTTAAAACTGTCAGACTCCATTCTGTCCCCTGTATATTACCTCTTTGTGTTTCACAGCCATGATCTAACAGAGTGAATATTGGCTCATATTAAGCTCTGGATCTCTCAACAAGATCAGTCATTCCAAGAAAATATGTTTTCAATTGCAACATTAGTTATTATAAAATCAAAATCACATCAGGCATACTGTTTGTGCTCCATGGGGAAAATGTAAACGTTGTATTTTCCAGATATGGCATTTCTAAGAGATTCTTAAGGGTTAGATACAAAGGCAAATTATTATGTATCAATTTGGCATATTTGGGCAATTACAGACTTCTTATTAAGCTTGTAGTTTGCAAGTTTATAAGCAGCTCAAGTAGAAATTTTATATTTGTATTTATTTGATGTTGATGTACACCGCCCTGAGCCCTCCGGGGGAGGACGGTTTAAAAATGGAAAGAAAGAAAGAAAGAAAGAAAGAAAGAAAGAAAGAAAGAAAGAAATAAATAAATAAATAAATAAATAAATAAATAAATAAATAAATAAATATGGCAGAAATCCTATTTGCTATTCAGGGACAGAAACTACTTCAATGGCTGGAAAAAAAATGTTCACACAAACCACGCTTTGCATTGCATTGGGAAGGAATATTCTTCGCATGTTTTAAAGATCTGTTTTTGGGTAGCTGCAAGATTAAAATGCTGAAATGCCCAGAGTATTTCAATAAATTTTGGCGCTTTTGTGGGGAAAAAAAGTATAATAGCTATAGTAGTGTTATCAATGACTTTTTAAAAAAATAAGGGATCTGTGCCTTTGGCATGCACAGCTATTTACGTGAGCTCCTGTGTTACATGTTTATAAGAAAAAATAGATTATATTGAAGAACCACCATACGTGCACTTGTGGGAAAAGCCCCACTGCATTTCTGATATTGCACCCCTGTATGGACAGGAAAACACTGCAATCTTATGCAGTAGGGATGCCAGGTGGGACTTCCTCCAGAATTGCACCTCACCTCCTGAGGGGAAAGTGTTGGAGAGTAGACTCTATGGCATTGTACCCCACTGAGGTCCCTGACCTTCTGAGGATCAAACCCCGAATCTCCAGAAGTTTCCCAGCCTTGATCTCATAACCCTGCCCCCCATCCCCTATCAGAGGCTGGGGGGAGGGGTGGGACCTGCCAACTCTATTATGCAGAGTTACTCCAGCCTCAGCCCATTGGTTTCAATGGTGTCAGATTGGATAAATTCTGCATAGGATTGCATCCTAACTATGGTATGTATTAAATAGATCTGGCACAATTCCACAGGGTCTATAAGACAGAGCTGTTCCACCAGGCATATGGTTGAGGCAGCTATGCTTTTACCATCTAACAGCCTCCCTCCCCCTCCCAGCAAGATGTAGTAGTTAGGAGTGGTGCAAACTAATCTGGAGAACCGGGTTTGATTCCCTACTCCTCCCTCCACATGTTCAGCGGGCTCTTATCTGGTAAACTGGATTTGTTCCCCCACTCCTACAGTTGAATTCTGCTGGGTGACCTTGGGCTAGTCACAATTCTCTCCAAACTCTCTCAGTCCCACCCACCTCACAAGATGTCTGTTGTGGGGAGAGGATGGGAAAGGAGTTTGTAGGCCGCCTTGAGTCTCCTTACAGGAGAGAAAGGCACGGTATAATTCCGAAACTCTTTTTCTTCTCCTCTCCTTTTTGTTCTGTTTTATTGACTGGGATGCTAATATGTGAATTTTTTAGAATTTTATGACTAGTTTGTCGCCATCTAGATTTTAAGATATTCAATGTATTAATTGTATCATTTTACATGTTGGGAACTGCCCTGGGCCTGTGAGGGGAAGGACAACATATAAATATAATACATACATTCATGCATACATACATGTATAAAGTGCAGGATTATAACCTGGGACGACCACTCACTCAACCATGGAAGTCTGCCAGGTGACCTTGGATTCATCATAATTTCTCAGCCCAAGCTGAGAAAAAAGCCATTTTGAGACCCTGATCAAGGGAAAAAAATGTTATAATTTTTAAAAAACCCATAATAAGCGTATAAATCATTGTACACATCGATTCAGGACTTTGACAAAAGACCTGGGAAGCAACATACACCCTGGCCAAAACCATACAGAGCAAACGAACAAACAAAAACATAGTCCATGTTGCGAGTTTTTTCCCCTTGTTTCAAATAATTTGCCCCGGTTCTCACTGTGACGTCAAATTTGGGTCTCAGATGTATCACTTTAGAGTGTAGGAAAAGGATTTCCTCACTGAGGGTCAGCACAATGGCATAGTGTTATTTATTTATTTATTGTTTACATTTGTATCCCGCCATATCTCTGAAGACTCAAGGCGGCTCACAACAAGCATACATAATAAATATAATAAACATATAAAATGTTTAAAAACATCATTCAAAACATAGTTTAAAAACAATTACAAAATAGCATAAAAACGGAGACTAATGAGGTAGCACAGGAAAAAAATGGATGTAACCCAATGAGGTCTGGAGATGATTTAGTACAAAAAGGGATGTCCGGCTGGCTCGGCAGAGTTAGACCTGGACTAAAGAAGACCTCTGACCACCCCGGCTAGTATTGGATGGGAGGCCTCCAAGGAATACCAGGGTTGTGACATGGAGAAAGGCAATGGCAAACCACCTCTGTACCTGTCTTGCCTTGAAAACCCTAAGTCAGCTGTGGAAAAAAAAAGGAATACCCAGGTTCAAATCCCTTCTTTGCCAGGAAGCTTGGCTGGGATCTCTTTCAGCCTGTTCAACCACAGAGACTGATAGTGTAGATAAAATGACAGTAGGGCAGCCCATGATCTTGGAAGGAGATGGGGATGGGGAAGGAAGGAGATGGGGATTTTAAAAGTGTAATAGATTTGAATGATCATATACAGTATTTTCTACACTAAGACGCTGACTATACTTGCACTATATCGAGATTTTACAGACAGGAAAGATTTTGGTTGTTCTTTTAGTGGAGGAATATGAGCAAATTAGACCAGATTGTGTTATACGTCTGTTGCAGCAAAATCAAACAGAAGTATATTTATTTATTTATTTATTGTTACAGCTTCTATACCGCCCCATCCCCGGAGGGCTCTGGGCGGTGTACAACAAAAAATATAAATAGACAAATTATAAAATCTTTAAAACAGCGATAACAATAGCAGTAAAAGTAATAATAGAGGCGTCCGACTAACCCCATTTTTAAAATTCTCCCCAAAAAAGGGGGAGGAGGGTGATGAGTCACATTTGATAATGGCCAAGATGAAAGGCCAATTGGGGGGGGGGGCACTTGTAAAGTAACGAAAATGCTGGAAAAATTGTGTTAGCCTTCAAGGTGCTAGTGGAGTTCCATTTGAACGTAATCTCCCATCTAGTTGTTGGGGATAAACTTCCGTAAACAGTTCTTGGGGGTGAACTTGGAGGGAATCTTTCAACAATAGCTCCTGTGGGGTGACCTTGAACTTTTGAACAAATTCTTGGGGGTGAACTTTTGACAACTGTTCTTGGGGGATAAACATTCAAAAACAATTATTCCAGGTAAACTTTCGAAATCAATTATTAGGGGGTAAACTTTCAACAGTTCTTGCTTGGAGTAAACTTGGGGGTGAGCTTTCGAACCTCGCGCGCGTTTCCTCTCCCCGACATCGCCACGCAAGAGGCGAAACCCAGAAAGAGGAAGCCGGCCGTCGCTCATGCGCAGTTTGCACCTTTAACACTTTTAACAAATGCAAATGGTTCTGACGGCTCCTCCTCCTGGAAAAGCGCCTTCGACAGGAAAATTGGCCTCGTCGGCTCGCCGTACGCTCAGCCTGAACAGCGCGTGAGAGTAGGAGGGCGCGCCTTCCTCGCCTGCCGCTGGCCTCGCTTGCCGGCCGCGGATTGGAACTTCCGCGCTCGCGGGGTTCGGAAACGTCACAATGGCTCAGAACGTCCAAAGCGTCACCCTCGCGCTCACGCTGCCCATCACTTGCCACATTTGCCTGGGGAAGGTAATTGACACCTGCGGTGGGGGGGGCCAGACCCGAAGCCGGGCCGGGGAGGAGCTGGCGCCCACGCCGCTCCCTGCAAGCGGGCATGGGGCTCGCAGGAGAGCCAGGCGGATTGCACGGACAGATTTATCTCCCTACCCCTTACTTTAAAAAAAAAAGCCATCACGTGTAGCATGAGCATTCACACGTTACGCTCCTAGACCCTGCTCTGGTCCAACTGGCTGCAAAGCTCGTGCTGCTGCTGTCTGGGTCGCTTTTCGAGATTGCAGCGTCAGAGGGAGGCCCGGGTCGGCTCCAGGGTGTTCGCTCGAGGGTTCCGCCCTGGGTAAGATTGGGGGGCTACTGCGACGCGTGTTATTCTGTTTGAGATTATTCCTGAGCGGTAAAATAGAGCAAAAGGGAAGCAAATACTCTTGCCCCCCCCCCCCCCCCCGGTTTGTTTTGAGCGATGTGTATGTTACTCCTGTTGTTTGCTTGACTTGGGGTTTTAGTTCCTGAGTGTGGGGTTTTCACAATGGGTGCTGGTAGATTCCCTGTTAGTAACTGGCTAGGCTAACTAGTATAGATTCACCCCTTAATCTGAATGGATTTCAATATCATGGAGTGCCTCCAGTTTTCTTCCTTTCTCCAGCTCTGAAGAGGAATTTGATCAACTTTAGTCACTCTTCTTAGGTTTAAATAGCATTAACTTAGCTCTAAGGTGATTTTTGACTTGAATTGTCCAAGGCTTTCATGGCTGGAATCACTAGGATGTTGTGGGTTTTCTGGGTTATATGGCAGTGTTAAGAACATAAGAACATAAGAACAAGCCAGCTGGATCAGACCAAAGTCCATCTAGTCCAGCTCTCTGCTACTCGCAGTGGCCCACCAGGTGCCTTTGGGAGCTCACATGTAGGATGTGAACGCAATGGCCCTGTTCCAGTAGTATTTTCTCCTGACGTTTTGCCTGCATCTGTGGCTGGTATCTTCAGGGGATCTGGTGGCAGTAAAGCAAGTGGAGTATATATACCTGTGAAATACCCAGGGTGGGAGAAAGAACCATTTGCATTTGTTAAAAGTGTTAAAGGTGCAAACAGTTGCAAATTTTAACAATTGCAAATGGTTCTTTCTCCCATGCTGGGTATTTCACAGGTACATACTTGCTTTACTGCCACCAGATCCTCTGAAGATGCCATCCACGGATGCAGGCGAAACGTCAAGAGAAAATACTACTGCAACATGTCCATACAACCTGGAAAACTCACAACATCCTAGTGACTTTAGATTGTTTGGGATTTTTACAGTAGGTGCTGGCTGATTCCCTTCTGGTAACTGACTAGGCCAGTGGATATAGATTCAAACCTTAATAAACAGATTCAAATTCAGTGGAATGCCTCCCATTTTCTTCCCTTCCCCAGTTCTAAAGAGGAGCTTGATGAAACATGGTAGCTCTTCTTGCATTTAAGGAGGGGTAACTCAGTTCTAGGGTGACTTTTGGCTGTTTTTCCTGTGAGTTGTGACTGCCCCCACCCCCCACCCCCCACACACACACTCTTGTAACAATACATTTGAGGACTTCTTTGGGTAAATCCTGCCACACGTTTAGTTTGGCACAAATTCTGCCTGTGGACAGCTTGTGGTCTTGAGTCCTACAATACGCAGTCTTGTGGCAAGTTACTCCAGGCCGAGCCTGTTCATTGAGCTTAGACTGAAGTATCTCTGTGGAGAATTGCTTGATTAGATATCTGCAGCGCAGTCACGTTTGGGTTTGTTTGAAAGCCAGTGGCCCCGAGTGGAATGTGACTTGGTCCTGGAGATAGAACTGTAGCCACCTTTTCTTTCCAGATTTGCTGGGGAGCTATTCATCTAATGACGAAATCATTAGCTGGCAAGTTCCACCTTCACTAGTCTGTAATTCTGAAGTCTCTCGCAATGTGGAAGCTTTGGTCATCTGAAGGAAGGAAGGAAGGAAGGAAGGAAGGAAGGAAGGAAGGAAGGAAGGAAGGAAGGAAGGAAGGAAGGAAGAGGCCATCATCTGATTGTGGCCCACCCACCCTAAAGGAAGGGTTACAGAGGGGAGCAAGAGAGGGGATCTGTCATCTGGTCATGCCCCCTCCCACCCTGAAGGGAAGGCTTAAGGAGGGAGGAAGGGCCTGTCATCTGTTTGAGGCCCACCCACCGTAAGGGTATAGTGAAATGAGCACCTTGTTTTCATTTGCGGCACTGATATTATGGATATTTCTCAGAGGGCCAGTAGCATCTAACTAGCTGTCCGAACTTGCTGTGTCAAAGAAAGTCTCAGTTGTACAGTTGTTCTGTTCAAAGCTTTGCATTTGATCTTGCAGTGGACCTTCACCAGCACCTTTGGCCAAAGACTGAAATATTTATTTTTTTATTTCCTGTACATTTGTTTCCCGCCCATCACCAAAGTCCCTGGGCGGGGAACAGTCATAAAAAACTATAAAAATGCAATCGTAAATCCTTCGACTCTCTTATAAACCATACACAACTCTAACCCAACCTCATTAAAATAACACAATCAACCACCCCCATAGAAAGCTCACTCCAGCAAATTTCAAAAATTGGGCTGAGGCTGAAACCAAAAGTGAGCAGGTACAGGCAAGATCAGGTACCAAAAAAGGGGGAGGTACAGCCCAGAAGGGATCAGTGATATGTTCAGGCACAGAGAGTGGTCTTGGCCGGATGCCTAAACTCCTGAAGTTCTCAGAGCTTGGGCTGGTCTGTTTGGGAGGAGGCATTCCTCCAGATATATAGGGGTTTATATGTCAGCTCCAGCTCCTTGAATTGGGCCCAGTAGCAAATAGGGAGCCAGTACAGTTCCCTCAGGACAGGTGTACATTATGTGATATTCTGCTAATACATACATGGTGGGATTAGCCTAGATGTTGTTTGTTTTGTTTACTTAATTTATACCCAGCCTTTTTCCTCAGTGGGCACCCAAGATGGCTTTTGTTATTCTCTTCTCCATTTTTATCCTGGTGACAGGCCTGTAAGGTAGTTTAGGTGGGGAATATGTGAATAACCCATGGTCATGTAGCAAACTTCAGTGGCAGAGAGGGGATTCGAGCCTGGGTTTTCTACATCCTGGTCTAAAACAGTAACTACTACACCGTACCACTATCGTCCAGGCAGTGTGAGAACGCTTCAGGCAGCAGTGCTAGTAAAGGACAGCAAGAATTCAACTATTTATTGTTTTTTTACCATTGGGGGAATGCACCAGAAGTGTGTGGTTGCATGCACATGTAGAGAGAGAGAGAGACTGATTCTGTACGTGAATTGCTGTGTGTTCCAGTGTGACAGTGCATATTGGTCTGGAAACTACAAGAAAATCGCAAGTTGTGCCATGGATTGTATGTATTTTGCATACAGATCACTGACGCTTATAGGAGGCAAAGGGATGAACGGAGTTTGCTTTAGTATAAAGCATCAATATTAATAAATTCAGCAGTGAACATTGTATTGTGCTGAGGCTAGTGACAGGGAAGCTGGTGTGTTCATTTCAAATGTTGATGTTTGTATGCAGAGTGTTTATGGGACTTGTTTGCTGTTAGATCAGTCAAAAGATTAAGACAGCAATAGCATGAATATGTTATTTAGGAAAACGCATAGGCCGCCTTTCTGAAGACTTTGTGGGGGCAGCTCATAAGGTGGAAACAGAGCTGTAAAATTGAGCCAGGGCATAAAAACAGCATAGACCACCACTCGGCAGCCGAAAACCATGGTCATAAAATTGTCCACAGGCTAGAAGCAGACCATTTAGCAGTGTAAAAAGATGTGCTGAGGAATGACAGGTGTCTAAATATTCAGTCCTAACCAGAGTCACAGGCAGTGGTGGGATCCAAAAATTTTAGTAACAGGTTCCCTCGCCAGCCCACCCCCCTCAGCAAAGGGGGCAGAGGCGTACCTAGGCATACCTGAGCCCTGGGCAAAACCTGAGTTGGATGGGGGGCATGGGCAGCCACCCCACCACGACCCCAAAAATTTTTTTTGCACCAGGTCATTTCTAAATCATCATCACATTATAGAAAATGCCCCAACTCACAAATCTGAACACAGCAATGGTGAAACACACAGGTTCTTTGATAGAGACTGGTGAGATAAAAGGTACGAAAGGCTGAGAATCAATGAACTGCAGTACCTGAAAGGGATTAACCCAGTTCAGGGAGTTACATTATTAGTCACAATTGCTATATGGAACCTTCACGTTCAAAGGCAGTATGCCTCTCGGGGAGGCGAGGGCGTGGAGATAGAAAAGCGGACCCAATTAGTAACCCCCTCTCGGCACACACAAATAATTAGTAACCCACTCTCGGGAACTGGTGAGAACCTTCTGGATCCCACCTCTGGTCACAGGTTTCTAAACTTATTGACTTAAAGTTTTAGAAAGTTGTAAATCTGCTTGGGATGATGCTATATAAGTATGCTTACTGGCAAATTTGAAAAAAATATATCGTACGTGATCAGGCCGTAGGACTGTAGTTGTGACCTTAGAAGCATCAGGTTGGTTCTTTCAAAATGGGGTTTTCAAGCCAAAGGCCAGACAGCTATTTGTTGATGGTGGATTGCTGCACTGAGCCGGCATTTGGCTAGATGGCCCATAAAACCCTTTCCAACCGCCTGTAGCTTTCATCTGCATAGATACTGTGTGTTGAAGGGTCATAACGCAAGAGCTGTCAGTCAAATTGAAGATTATTTTAGAGGCCTGGTAACCTGTCTCTTAATTGCTTGTTTGTTTAATCAATTGATTAAATAATGTTTACATACTACTAAATCTCAGTGTATTTGGGGGTATTGAAAGAAGCACAAGACATTTTCCTTACTAATTGCAAGTTACCACTTAGTGGTAAAGGAAATGCCACTTTTAATATTGTCTTTCTCAGTAATGTAGCAGAAATAGCCTAAAAAAATTAAGTTTGCTCTTAAATTTGGACATTGCTGATGTGAAACAGAAAACTACTGGCACCTATAAGACCAACCGAGTTTGTTTAAACATCAGCTTCGTGAGTCAAAGTTCACTTCTTCAGATGCGTCATATGAAATTTATTCATTGATATAGTTTATTGTCTGCCTTTCTAAGTCAAGGCAGATTAAACAGGGTGAACCAATACAATCTACAGGATGAGATTTTCAGAAACCATGCAATAGGGTTAGGATTGTAGTATCAACCAGAAATGTAAAAAATGTAATTAAGGCAAGGTGTAAATATTAACAAGACACATTAAATGATGCAAAAATACACAATAGGATCTAACCCCGGGGTGGCCAACCTATGGCGCTCCGGATGTAAATGGACTACAATTCCCATCAGCCCCTGCCAGCATGGCCAATTGGCCATGCTGACAGGGGCTGATGGGAACTGTAGTCCATGAACATCTGAAGCGCCATAGGTTGGCCACCCTTGATCTAACCCATATCAAGCTTTGTACAGTAGCACAGGCCACAGGCCACAGTAATTTATCTACTGAACTTTGAGAAGCATTATGTACAAGGCTCCCCTATTGCCTGCATAGAAAAGCCCTCTTAAAAAATTCAGTTTTGCAAAGTTTGCAGAAAACTGGAAGCATGGGAGCTTCCTGACCTAAGGTAGACTATTTCACAACGTACAGGATGCAGTGGGGATGGTATATGTATGGGCAGTTGTTGATTTTGCCTATTTGCCGATTGGCACTTGCAGAAGAAGAGTTTGGATTTATATCCCCCTTTCTCTCCTGTAGGAGACTCCAAGGGGCTTACAATCTCCTTGCCCTTCCCCCCTCACAACAAACACCCTATGAGGTGGTGGGGGGCTGCGAGAGCTCCGAAAAGCTGTGACTAGCCCAAGGTCACCCAGCTGGCGTGTGTGGGAGTGCACAGGCTAATCTGAATTCCCCAGATAAGCCTCCACAGCTCAACTGGCAGAGCAGGGAATCAAACCCAGTTCCTCCAGATTAGAATGTACCTGCTCTTAACTACTACCCCACTGCTGCTCCTTGCTCAGATGAGTGAAGGTGGAGAGGCGATCTGTGCATTCTGAGTCTGAAGTCCACATGGAGATTGGAGGCACAGTTGAATTCTGGGCTCCATCTGGCTGGGTCTAGCGTTCAACTCGGCACCTGCCTGTGATTTCCATGTGGGTCTTGCTGGCAGTAGGTGGCATGGGCTGCCTCCCGGATCCACGTGGAGCCCAACATCAGGCATATTTTCAGGTTCTGGTTTAATAACACCTCCCCTGCCCCAAGCTGGTGTGTAGTGTTGGCTTTTCCCCCCCAGGTTTTTCAAAAATGTCTAGGTTTCATAAACCCAGAAATGGAAAATACTTTTGCCCACCCCTAGTATTAACACCTTGAACTTGACCTCGAAAACAACCAGGAACCAGTGTAGCTGCCAGGCGCTGGTTGTATATGTGCTCTCCACAAAGTCCTCATTGAGAACCCATGCAACCACATTCAACCTCAAGTGCAGTCCTGCGTTGAGTGAATTACAGTGATCAAATCTGGAGGTAACCATTGCTTGAATTATTGTCGTTCCGTTAGGTCCAGGATGAGGTAAGGCAAAAGTAGTCAGGTGTCACGATCCCCTTGACCAGACAACAAGACGCTTGTAGAATACAAAGGTTTTTTTATTGCAGGCATAAGTCAGATCAAGTACAGTATCAAAGACACCTCTGCTGGACGAGCAGAGCAGTGAATCATATGAACAAAACTTCCCCCTCCCCCTCTCATTCAAACAACAAACACAGAGCGAAAGTAGTTTTGAGAAAGTGGCCTTCAGAGGCCAGCACCAGAAGAAGGAGATAAACACCTAGCATTTGGCAGGCAGCGAGCTAGCAAGTAAAAGAATTTACACAAAGCAAAACCCATAAAATCCAGGCCTGACAAAGATGGAGAAAGGCCATTCTGGCAACATTACAGACTTGGGTCTCTATGGTTAATTGGTGTAGTGGTTAAGTGTGGTGGACTCTAATCTGGAGAACTGGGTTTGATTCCCCATTCCTCCACATGACCAGTGGACTCTTATCTGGTGAGCTGGATTTGTTTTCCCGTTCCTACACATGATGCTTGTTGGGTGACCTCGGGCCAGTCACAGTTAAGCCGCCTTCTGTCTCCTTAAAGAAGAAAAATGTGGGGTAGAAATCCAAGACTCTTCTTCTTTATTAGATTTTTATATTGCCCATCCCCTTTTGAACTCAGGGCCACATCCAACAGTTCATACATTTTTATGTAAATACAGCTTCCATAATTTATTTATTTTTTTAAAAAAAACACAATGGATTAGAAATTCCCAAAAATAAATGACAGTCAGTTCTAACTGAACACGTTAGTTGCAACAGGGGAAGGAAAAGAGCAGATGGTGGCCAAAATATTCTGGAGCTCCTTACAGATCTTATTTCTGCCTCAACTGTAGGCCAGGTAGGACAGCTCTATCTTGTACCAAATCCCACAGGGCCCTGGTCTCCTCCAGGAGAGCATTCCCTTAGGTTGGGACCAGAGCCATCACCTTTGCTGATGGCTGCCAAGTGATTTACAGTAGGTGGGACTTTGCCGAGCAAGGCTTCTGATTGGCTGTTGGAGGTGTGATCAGAAGTACAGACTTTTAAAATAGTTCCTTTTGTAGCAGCTGCCACCATAACACAGGCGAAGGTAAGCTTTGTGCATGCAAGGAAATACTTTAAAACAACATGTTATTTTAGAAAGGTATCCTGCTAAACAACTTCTGTCTGAAATGCTGGTGAGTAATTAGTGGAGTTATTCATCGTCTCCCTCCTTGACATCTTGTGGTTGGCTCCACCCCCTTAAGCAGCCATCTTGTCATGCCTGCCAAACAGCAAGGAACAGTTCATCATGAAGGGTCACATATGTTTGTCATGAGCAGAACAATTCATTTTTCCCTCCCCCCCCCCCCCCCCGGGGTTAATATTTGTTCTTTTTGCCTATGGAAGCACTGTGACATTTTGGAACTTGTTTTGTTGATGTTGTTTTCACGAGGTTTGAAACAAACATATTTGGGAGTGAGCCAAGTAGTGTTATGAAGAGCAAAACTTCTGGTTAGTACATTATTGAATCCCAGTGCTTGAGTGCAAGTGGAATTTTAAATGAGAGAGAGATCTTATTAGTAATGTCTTTTAGAAACTTATTTCTGTAAACTGTTTGCTCCTTTAGGAAAATACATAAGCATCTTGTTAAAGACCCAAACACTTAAAGCCCAATTCTCTGTGGTACAATAGTTTTTATTTTCCATTTTTGTCCTGCAGTGTATCGTACTCAGTAGTTACCAGTGGTCGGACTATCTCAGCAGGGTTGATAAAGCCTCTTTTCCTTTGGGGAGAACTTGTCTAATTTTGTTGGTGGCAGTGAGGAAGCAGAGAGCCAACTGGCAGACCTTTTGCCCTGTGAATTTTGCAACCAGTATAAATGAAACTTAAAAGCTGTTGCTTATAAACCTGTGTCCAGGGATCCTTCACCTTGGACTTTGTGTGAAATAAATATGGCTCAGAATTTGGGCTTCAGGGATGAGTTTTATGTTTATCCCCCTATAAGAAAACTGTATCCCTTGTACTGGTATGAACACAAAACGTGGAGGCTTCAGAACGAAAGCTTGGGTAGAGTTGTTACTTTCACTGTCTGGATACTTGAGGAGCTTCCTAAACCTAAGAGAAAAGTGGGGTATATGCTGAACCACTTGTCTTGTCCCTGGCCAATGATATATCCATCTTCCCTTCAGTTTACTTGCTTCTGTTCAGTCCCACAGTGACTTCAGATTGGCTTTCCAGTATCACAGGCTTTTGTCTAGGTTCAGATGAAAAGTCCACTCTGTCGACATATGGATGACCCTGGATGATCTCTGGCAACAGTTCTGTTGTAGACGTTAAACAGAGTGAGGGGACACAGTCGAACCTCATGACATCCCATCAGCCAAAGATAGCTGGGTGGAATTATATAGGGACAGTGCAGACTAAATATAGCTGTACTCTTCTAAACCTATTGACTTCAGTGGACAGTGCATTTTTCCCTGTGAATGTTAAATGGTTGATAGAACTGAGTATCAACCATAACAATGAATGTAAAAACACACGTGAACCCCAAGTCTGAAGGGGTTCCAGTTCTCAAAGTTGACTATGGAATGGTATTTATTATTCAGATATGAATTTCATACACCCAGTGGGTTGGATTCCATCTACAATGTTCACGGGTGGAAGGATTTTGATTGACAGAAGTCAGACTTCCCCACCTTTCACTTCAGCCTCAAATGCTGATCCCGGGAGATGAGAGACCCCACAAATAGTTTTAGGGGAAATTGGAAGTCTTCCATGGATGGGTAGAATCGGTGAATATCACTCCCTGACATGGTCCCGGAAGATGTCTGAGGCCAGCCAGGGCCAAGGCTTTCTTGGCCTTGCCCCCGACCTGGTGGAACACTCTGTCCAGTAGGACCAGGGCCCTGATGCAGTTCTGCAGGGCCTGTAAGACAGATTGTCCCACCAGGCATATGGCTGAGGCAGCTATGGTTTTCCAACACTCCCTTCTCCTTTCAGTTCTGGATAAGAGGTTATATATCTGTCGCCCACAGGTTTTAGATTAAATTTTAACATTGATTGTATTCTGGTTTTATTGTATTTATTAGGAAATGTTAGAAGCCACCTGAGCTCACGAGAGGAAGGGTGGAAACTGAAGCTAACTAAATAAATGGGTGGACATTCTTGTTGGGATTCAACCCCATCAGTCTTTCCACTACATAGATTGCGGCTTGATCTGGTCAGGCATAGATCTTCTGTCATCAGGGCTGTAGCCGTGATCCCAACTTCTGTGTTGTCTCTACCTCCTGGGTAAGCCAGATGGATTCCATCACTGGGAGAAGACAACTGACGTCTTGTCAAGCACCAGAGCCATCTCCTCATTCCAGAGATTAACCAGGGTTTTGACAGGATCACTGGCCCTGCCAGCCAGTTCCATCTAGCTTCCATGGTAATAGTCATTGAAGGATATACCCTCCCCTTCCCCGGGTGGTTGGGCCATGATCAAATGATGGGCCCCTTCCTCCTCCCTTCCCATCCCCAGTGTGGGTGTGCCATGGCCAGGTGGGTGAGCCAAGACCAGATGATAAGACCCTACCTCTTTCCCCCTCCACCTCTCTCCGCCTCCTCCCCAGGGCGGATGGGCCACAAGCAGATGATAACCCCCTTCCCTCATCCCCCTTGATGGACCAAGAAGGGTACATGGCACAGAAGGGTATATGACTGCACAGAAGTGCCATGCTTGTGGAATTCCACCTGCAGAAATGCTTACCAAACCCAGCCCATAGAAATATTCAGAAAAATGAGAATCTGTTCTTACCCACTAGGCCTATCAAGTGCCCCAGAGAACACTGTACTGTCGTAATAACAACTTGCCGGTGATCCCTGGGCCAAAAGATGTTCAGGTGACCTTGACTACAGCCAGGGCCTTTTTGCCCCTTGCCCTAGCCTGGTGAAACATGTCGTCAAATGAGATGAGGGTCCTGCGGGGTTTATCTAAATTCTGCAGGGCCTGCGCAAGAGAACCGTTCCAACAGGCCCATAGTTAAGGGCAGCAACTGTTTGTGTCATCTTGCTGACCCTGCTTTTTCTTAGTATTCCCTCTCCTTTGTTTAGTAGTTGTCTTTTGCTGCCATTGGTATTTACACCCTACACTGGATTTTACTTTAAGGTGTTTTTATTGTTTTATTGGTTTTATGCTTGTATTGTATGTATATGTTGGCAGCCGCTCTGAGCCGGCTTCGGCAAGAACAGCGGGGTTTAGGTTCACTAAATAAATATTCTAATATTGTTTTGTGCCTTTGATTCGACGTGTGCATATTTAGTTGTCAACAGTGGCTGTGTTAAAATAGGTAAAATGCAGTGTACCAGTAACTAACTGATTTCCAGCAAGAGGAAGAGTTGGATTTGTATCACCCCTTTCTCTCCTGTAAGGAGAGTCAAAGGGGCTTACAAACTCCTTTCCCTTCCCCCCCTCACAACAAACACCCTGTGAGGTGGGTGGGGCTGAGAGAGCTCTGAAGAACTGTGACTAGCCCAAGGTCACCCAGCTGGCATGTGTTGGAGTGCACAAGCTAATCTAGTTCACCCGATAAACCTGCACGGCTCAAGTGGCAGAGGGGAAATCAAACCCAGTTCTCCAGATTAGAGTGCACCTGTTCTTAACTACTACACCATGCTGGCTCTCCAGCTTGGAAGGAAAGATTTAAACAGTGGTGGGATTCAGCAGGTTCGCACCACTTCGCCAGAACTGGTTGTTAAAATGGTGCTTGTAAACAATCAATTGTTAAATTATTTGAATCCCACCACTGGATTTAAATATCTGTATCTGAGTTTTTAAAGACGAGTGAGAGGTATAGGCATAGAAAGATATTTACTGACTTGTATTGGAGTATTTTGGGGAGGAGGGGGGAAACAATTGAGCTTAGCATAATGAGCCCCCCTGGTTCTGATCCTTGAAAGCAGATATATTCCCCAGACACTTTTCGTGGCAAGTCAATGGGTAGTCACTAATTTTTATTCCCTGTCCTTTGCAAGGTCCGCCACCCGGTCATCTGTGCCAACCACCACGTCTTCTGTTCCATTTGCATCGAGGTGTGGTTGAAGAACAATAGCCAGTGCCCTGCCTGTCGGATCCCCATCACACCTGAAAATCCTTGCAAGGAAGTCATAGGTAAGGCAACTTCTCTGAAATCTTCCTAGCGAGCCTCATGTGGTGTTCCGTGCTTTTTCTTGCAGACCCCTGCTTATGTTTTTACCAGTTCTGGGTGAGATGAAACATGAGAATCTTGGGTTTGCCTGAACACAACTGGCTCCGTAGATTGCACCCCTCTTGTTGGAGAGGGGCCGTGGCTGTGTTGGCCTCTAGAAGCTTCCCTGGTTCAATCACTGTTATCTCTAGTTCAAAGCATCAAATAGGAGGTGATCTGGTCTCTGACTGACATGTGCATAGGTGTCAAACTTGGGGCCCTCCAGATGTTATGGACTACAGTTCCCATCATCCCCTGCCAGTATGATGCTGGCAGGGGATGATGGGAACTGTAGTCCATAACATCTGGAGGGCCGCGAGTTTGACACCTGTATGCTAGAGAGCTGCTACCAGCAGACAGTACTGATCTTGATAGATTGCTGGTCGGCTACAGCAGTACAATACAGCAGCTTCATGTATTTTTGTTTGTTTTACACTTATACCATGCCTGTCCCCGTGGTCACAGGGCTTACGGTAGCTCACAACATTCGATAGTACTGAGACATAGACACAAATTCTTAAAGTACAATTGGTAAAATAGTATCCTGGATCTTGTCCTTAAGTATGTTCTGGATCAGGGGGGCACAGCCTTTTTCCTTTGCGTATTAGATCCATTGAGGAGTAAAAAGATAGAAAAAGAAAAGTAGGGGGAAATCTAATGGAGGAAGCAGCCTCTGAACTGTATGCCTGCCTGCCTTCTTCCACTGAACTTGGCACATTCAGGTGTTCAGGGATCCTACCACAGATTTCCAAACCCCACCTGTCGAATTATGGATCTCCAAAGCTGGGGAGGGAAGGTGGTGAAAACAGAACTCACCCTGAATCTGTGAAATTAGCTCCTCAGTGAAAAACTGCCAGGATCTCTTATTGGAGAGTCCTACTATGAGGCACCACATTCTGGAAGCCTGAGGTGCCCAACCTTTTTGAATCTGTGGGCACATTTGGAATTCTGACACAGCCACGAAATGGCTTCCACAAGAGACCGGGCCAGCCACAAAATGGCTGCCAAAGCTTACCTTGAGTTTCACAATGAAGATACTTTAGCAGCAGCTGCCACTACAAAGCAAGGGACATGTCAAAAGTAGAGTCGTCATGATGAGTTAATGTAGATGTCCAGAGTCAAGTGCATCTAATGCTTTTGGATCTGTGCTTCCCGTTGTCAGCATAACTGGGTGCACACAAGCAATGTCATTGCCACAAACGTTTGGGAATAAGAAGGGAGAGAGCTTTGAGGAACCAACAAGGTCGCCCAGCCCTGGAAGGCACATTAAAGCTATGATAGGATTGGGACCCCTTAGCGCTATTCGACCCATTGAAGATGGGTTGGCAGTCCATGAACCATTCAAGGACCAGTGTGCTAGGTGCTTCTATCTGTCAACGATCAGAAGTAAAATAAAATATATTGTCGAAGGCTTTCATGGCCGGAATCACTAGGATGTTGTGGGTTTTCCGGGCCTATTGCAGTAGTATTTTCTCCTGACGTTTCGTCTGCATCTGCGGCTGGCATCTTCAGAAGATCTGGTGGCAGTAAAGCAAGTGGAGTATATATACCTGTGAAATATCCAGGGTGGGACAAAGAACCATTTGCATTTGTTAAAAGTATTAAAGGAGCAATTTGCAAGTGTGATTTGCATGTGTTAAGTGGGATGGCCTGTATGGTCCCTTCCAACCCTTTGACTCTATGCAAGCCATTCTAGGCACAGAACTATTGGAGACTCATACATTCAAGTGTCTATTACTTTCGGCGAAATAAGTTTCTGGTCTTTCAGGCTTTTAGAATTCTGCAGCTGGGCATTTAATCGGTGAATGCTGGCCCTTCCAAATACAGAAGCACTGTGCTTTGTGTGCATTTAGTGCACTTAAAAGTGTTTCTGTCTACATTCTTGCATATCTGTCCCTTGAATTCTTCTTTACTCTCCAGGGCAGCTTGCCTGTACCTTTGTCCCACCTCTGCCACTCAGAGCGACCTTTGTAGTGTAAAAGGAGCAGCAGTGGATCGGGACATCACCAAGGAGTTCTCTCTCTCAGCCCAAGTTGTAATGGTCTGGCAGTTGATCAGGATGTCTCTAAATCTGCTCAGGTTTCTGATTCAAGTCAGAGAAAGCATGTTCACTCTTTCTTAGAATACACAATTATCTCTCCGGAGGTTGGGATCTGAGAACTGGTGCCAGCTGGTGGTGCATTCTACTGTTTAACTTGGAGACATCTTCAAAGAGCTTCAGAAGCCGCCTTGTTTAGGGAAAATGGGTGTCCTTGGGCTTCAATTACATAATCAGTGAAATGGGTACAACTACTCAACCTACCTTTTATGCATACCTGAACTCCTGTAGTTGCTGAAGCTTCTGTAGGACATTCCCAGGTGCTTCCTGGTAATGTAATAAAAAGTTCTGCTCGTGTACCTTGGCTTTCTTGCATTCTACCACAACTGTCAAGATATCCCAGTGGGTTCAGGCAACCCTTGCCCAAGAGAGAAATGTCTACCTATTAAGGGTGCAATGCTTTATGCATTCTGGCAGAATTGGATGGGAAGGGCTCGAAGGGAAACTTTTTTAAAAGGCCGGAGTGAAATTAGAGGAGAAAGGATCTTAAACTGCGATGTTTGTGTTGCTGCAGGAGGAACCAGTGAAAGTAACCCCGCGTTTACCCCTGCGGTCCGAAAACAGCTGCGCAAAACCCGGCTCGAGCTCCTTCACAAAGAATATGAGGTAAGGGGGCGCAAAGGCAGTGTCAGAGTTGTGGTTTACAGTGTTGTGGTTGTGGTGGACACGGGGTGGCCTCTTTTCGTTTTAGTCTGTTCTCGAGCTTTCTCGCTGTTCTGTCGTGGCACTTTATGTGACCAGATAATACCCATGAATGAACAGGTGCTGTGGTTCAGAGCTCCATTCTCTGGGTGGAGTGATGGATGCCACCATTTCTTAGTGTCAGGGATGGCACCTGGTTGATTGAGATGCATTCCTGCACCATTGTAGGCTGATGGTATCTGGGTGATTGAAATACATTCCTGTCAGTGAAATTGCTGCAGAATATAAGTATTCAGCCTGCTGTATGTTACCATGCTGTAAAGGGACATTCTTTCCTTGATCTTTACTCTCTTTTTCACATGCCTTGTAGATAACTAGGTTTATCCGAGACACCATCCTCTCCCATGCAAACCCTGTGTCTGTGTTTGGGTCACCAACATGGTGGTACAGTGTTAGGGAAATGGGTTGCCAAGGGGTATGTGGGTGAAAGAAGGTTTTGAACCCCTGCTCTATAGCCTCAACCTTTCCCATTTGACATAGGTTTACCTGTAGTACATAGGTGTCAAACCCGCAGCCCTCCAGATGTTATGGACTACTGTTCCCATCATCCCCTGCCAGCATCATGCTGGCAGGGGATAATGGGAACTGTAGTCCATAACATCTGGAGGGCCGCAAGTTTGACACCTGTGCTGTAGTATATCGAGATTGCAAAAGTACCTGCTTTCCGGACAGGCTGAGGGAAAGACATTAAAGCATGCCAGGGTACAGATTCTTCAGTATTTAGGAACATGTTATTAGGTACTTTGCCAGGAGGAGAGGGTTTTTTTGGTGGCTATGTTTCAGTAGGATGCCTCTCAACCCCATCCCATCAGATAGAAGTCCCAAATTTGTTGTTTGAGTGTTTCTTTGACTTTCTTTTTTAAAATTAAATTTATTGATTCAGCAATAAAATGTTTACAATAAATTCAATACAACATTGTATATATTTTGTTAATTTTTGAGTATAAACATTAAAGAATAAGAAGTAAAAAAGAGTAACAATTGTTTACAGAGATATGAAAAGTATTCATTAACATTAGATTTGATTGTAACTGTAATATACATTAAACATATGAAAAGTACTTAATCAGATTATTAATGGACAATAAATATCTAATTTCTTATCTGCTAATTCAGCTTGTTCATTACCTTAAATTTAAAATTTTATATTTTGTTGTATCAAAATAAAAAGTTCAAATGTTCAATAACTACATCTTCAAGTTATTCGCCATTCGTGTATTATTAGATAACTAATTGAATAAATCATTATGACAAATAACATGTCTAATATTGTAAGTTTATCTTTTAAATGTGGTATTAAGTGTGTACATTGTATTTCAGAAGTATGTTCTAACATTGTGATTGTGAACCTTTGGCACTCCAGATGTTATGGACTACAATTCCCAATTGGCCATGCTGGCAGGGGCTGATGGGAATTGTAGTCCATAACATCTGAAGTGCCAAAGGTTCGCCACCACTGTAATCTTAGATATTCATATATTTTATAAATAAGTGCCAAGTTTTGTTAAATTTCTTTGACTTTCTGAGCCCCTAGATCAGTGGTGGCGAACCTATGGCACGGGTGCCAGAAATGGCACTCAGAGCCCTTTCTGTGAGCACGCGCAGAGTCGCTCTCCCCCCCCCCCCACACACACACATCTAGGCTGGTCTGAGCCGCTGGGCTCAATTATTAGCATTAAACCTAAGACCTAGTTTTGGGGAAGCAGTGTAGGTAACCCTGTTAAGCGGTTAAACCCCGCTGATTTTTGTGCGAAGGACGAAAGCGCCATCCTTTACCTGGGAGTAAGCTCGGTTGCTGGCAATGGGGCTTGCTTCTGAGTAAACCCTCCTAGGGTCGTGATTCACCCGTTGGAAGAGTTGCACGGTTGCTTCAAAGCAAAGCCACCGACTACCACCAAGCTTACTCCTGAGTAACGTGTGCCTCGGAGCCAACCGTGTGCCTCGGAGCCAATACTAAACGTGTGCCTCGGAGCCAATACTAAAACCTCAGTATTCAGGTTAAATTGCCGCGTTGGCACTTTGCGATAAATAAGTGGGTTTTGGGTTGCAGTTTGGGCACTCGGTCTCGAAAAGGTTCACCATCACTGCCCTAGATCATAGGTGTCAAACTCGCAGCCCTCCAACATCTGGAGGGCCATGAGTTTGACACCTGTGCCCTAGATGTAACTGGGCTTGATTATGTACCTTGCTCTGTATTATGGTCTGTTAAACCTGTATGAGAACTAAACACTGGTGGCTGCTCCAGTTCTTTAACTTGCGTCGTCTTCTCCTATTTGAAGGATGAGATAGAAACATTGCAGAAAGAGCTGGAGGAGCTGACAATCAAAAACTTGAGCTTGGAGTCCCAGCTGAGATCCATTTTGCATCCTGCAACTCCGGACGTTTCTGACAAAGATCAGGAGGGTCCTCTTCTCTCGGAGGATGGGAACAAAGCTGCCGCTGAGACTTTGGCAACGTTGACCCAGAAGCTTCAGGCTGCGAATGAGATGTATGAGAAAGCGAACGATGACTTGGAAAAGTTAACAGAGGTAATAAACGTTTCCGAACTGGGCAGTTGCCTAACAGAGGTAGGTGGGCTGTGGGATCTTGGAGAGTTTGTTGGATCGATCGAGCAGCAAAATCGAGTTGTGATGCTGCTCAGCTGGATGACTGCTTATTTGACTGACCAAGAACACCCTCAACTCCAAAACACCTTTATTGAATGGCTTCCTCCCTCATGAACTGCATCATAGGATCACATGACGGTGACCCTCACTCCTGAATGACTTTATGCCCTCACTCCTGAATGGCTTATGCCTCAGGCAGCCCTTCCAAATAGCATACGGCCATTCTTCTCCCCATCTAAGCCCCACAGGCTATCTTAATCCTAATGGCCCCGTGCTGTATTGCTTTCTCTGCTTTTTTCAAAGCACACCAATGGCACAGACCCAAAGCACGAAAATTGATGCATTCAAATTGAGTAGGGGGAGCGGCTCATGAAATATTAAGTACGCATGAACGTCAAGGGTCGATGAATCAATTAAAGCTTTAGTTGCTTAATTGGCAGTGGTTTTCAGCAAATCTGATTAGTGTGACTGAGAGTTGGGGGAAACCCACTCTGTTTTAAAACTACTTTGCTTCTGTGGTGTCCAAAGGATGACTTTGCCTTTTTTATGAGAGGTGACTCTTGCATGTTAAATTGCTATTCTCCTCTGCTTGTCAGAAACTCAAAAAATACACCTTTCTTTGCATTTTAGGCAAATGCATTTAAATAAATGATTGATTGGTTCCAAGTGACTAATCATATGTTTTAATTGGTTAAATAACCATAAGATGATACTCTTTAGTAACAGCTGGAAAGCATCCTAAATTGCTTATGGCTAGTAGCGATTTTTTTTCTATATTGTCAAGGGCTTTCACAGCCACAATCAACTGGCTGATTTGGGTTTTCTGGATTGTGTGGCAGTGGTCTGGTAGTTTTCGCTCCATGCTGTGCTGCAGAGAAACACAACTTACTATTTTAAGAAAAAAAATCTTAGTACTAGAAGAAAGAGACAAGCCATAGGTATTCATAATTGGATTTCATGTGCTTCATAGAAAGTATTCAGTCAGTGTTAGAAATGCTGAAAGTTCACTTTAATATATTTTGTTATAAGCAACTATCAATTTTGTTATAAGCAACTATCAATCCTGCATCCACACTCCTGACCCACAACATGCAACTGTACATCTTCCATGTATGCCTCTGAAAATGCCAGCCATAGATGCAGGCAAACATTAAGAGCAAAATCAGATCACACAGCCCGGAAAACCCACAACACTCAGATTTATTTTTTTCCTTAATATCTGTGTGGGTGTGTGTTAAAGTGGTTCTTATGCAAGAGAAGAGGTCCCACTTAGGTTGAAAACAGAGTAACACAGTGTGTAGCACACTTCTCTCTGTGATACACCTCTGAAAATGCCAGCCAAAGACGCAGGCTAAACGTTAGGGACAAGATCCACCAGACCACAGCCACACAGCCTGGAAAGCCCACCACAACCAGAGTGAGGGATGCTCAACTCCTCCTTTTTCTAAATAAAGGACCATAGTGTGACCCTTCCCAAAGAGGGGGAGAGGGCACATGAGAGTTGAAGATGTCATTCCATACCTGGAAAGAACAATACAGATTCTGTCTGGAGATACAGCATGCCTGTAAATCAAGATACTGATTAATCACAGTGTTATAGAAGTGATACCAAAGAGACATGGCAAATGAGTTGTCAGTGTGGATTTAGCGCTCTGTTGCCTGTTTTCTTCTTTAAAAGAAAAAAACTGGGTAATCACGTTCTGCTTGGAAGAGTAAGGAAACTGCTCAACATTCATTTTGCTGATACCTGCACATTGTAATGTTAATGCATTTAAAGTATTTAGTCACGGGGAGGGGTGGGTGGGAAACATGGAATTGCCATTAGTACATCCCCTTAATGACTGTCGGGATGAACTAACATGGCTCTGTTTATTTCCCTAGATAGGAGCCTTGCGGCATATTTGGGGAGTATAAATTAAAAATATCTCTCCTCTATTCAGTTTTTGCAAACCATTTCCCAGGGTAATTTTTAAGTGGTGTCCCTGCTGGGGCCGGGGGGCGGGGCGGGAAGGGAATCTGAGTGAACGGTGGCTGCTTTCCATAGAACCCCTTTCTTTAAAAAAAATCACAAAACAAATAGCTTCTCTTGTCAAAATCATCTGTTTGTTGTGCATGTCTGCTATATGCTTAGTCAATTAAAAAAAACTACATTTCATATAGGTAAACAAGAAACTGAGGTTTGAAAACAGCGGCCTTGCGAGGGAGAACTTGCGGCTGAAGGCTGAGGTTGGAAGTCGATCGCCCCAGAAGTATGTAAATATTTTAAAATCTTCCATGTATTATTCATCAAGCATGTTTTAACTGTTGAAGTACCTGATATTGCAGTGAGGTTGACTGCCTGCTGGAAGGTGTGGGGTTTCAGCCAAACTGTCTTTTTAGTTCAGATGAGCCCAGGAAGAAGGCTCTTCCCCTTTGACCTTTCAGAAACATTTTGCAGGAATTATGGCACCAACGTGGACAAAAGGCAGTTGTGACTGTGGGCTGTGGAAAGGTAGAGAATTTGGTGAGATGAATGGGTGGGAACTGGCAGGATCCAACCTGGTATAGTGGTTAAGAGCAGGTGGATTCTTATCTGGAGAACCCGGTTTGATTCCTCACTTCTCCACCTGAGTGGCGGAGGCTTATCTGGTGAGCCAGATGTGTTTCTGCACTTCTGCATTCCCGCTGGGTGACCTTGGGCTAGTCACAGTTCTTTGGAACTCTCTCAGCCCCAACCAAACAACTGAATCAACCCAACCCACCAAAACACAGTATGTGTTGTTGTTACCAATGAAACAAAGAATGGCCATCCTACAGTGCTATTATGCCCTATGGAAATGTAAGTCGTGATATACAATATTTTTCTAGGTTGACAAACTTACGACCTACTGATCCAAACATGGCTTACTGGCTATGTATGGGAACCCATCAGATATCTGACCTATTGCTTGCTTTGGCAGACACAGGAGGAAAGTAACATACACCGGATTTGCCAAGTATCAGTTGAGCCCAGGGCCACTGTGGTGGTGGGGAGACAAAACTTCAAAGCCTCTGGTTATTCCAGGGGTCCACGGAGCAGGGCAAGTCATGTGATTTTTTTGGTTGGTCATTTAGTTGGTTTTACTATGAGAACCATGAATATCACTAATGCAGTAACATGGTCATGAAACTGTAAAGGCTGTCTCCAGTTCCCAGAGCAATACTCATCCACTTCTCAAAAAATTGGTTGAAATAGCAGCTAATAAAACTTCCATTGACATATGCTGTTGCTGCCCTCTAAGTCACCATTTCCTTGTGGCTTCTAAATCATCAGTGGTTCTTGAAGGGTTTGGAAGACACGGTTCATCTTTTTTCCAGGAGAGACTTGTTAAGCAACTCTGCCCTCGAGAGTGCCATACTTCCCCTCAGTAAGCAAAGGAAATGCTGCCGCTAATGCGGCTTGCATTAAATAAACATATTACACATTTCTTCCATTGGCATTTTTTTGCTCAGTATGCAAAAACTTAATGCCATTCACCTAATGCTGTTCGACCTGGTGTTGAATCCCCGGTGCAGCACTTCTCAGGGTGCCCAAGTACCATCTCACCCATCGCTGCAATGTGGGTGATTATTCCTGTTTTATAGATGGGATGTTTGAGGATAAAGAGAGAGCAGCTTGCCCAAAGGTCACAAAATGAGTCAGGGAATGGCCGTCAAAACTTAGAATGCATTGAGCCCTAATGGATCCCATTTAAGTCCCCATCAAATGTTAAGTTTCACATATACATAAATGATGAACTGAGTCACGTTTTAGTTGATTATTCAGAGGGGCTGTCATTGTTATGATTTTTGTTTAATATCACAGCTGTCAGGGCTTTAGCTGGTTGTTGGCCTTTCATTACAATTTGAGCCTCACCCAGAGGGTTAGGAAGTTGTAATGTATCGGTGTAGTATTTGTGCGGATATCAGCCGGGCTGCCTTCTGAATCTGATAGATGTTGATTTTGTCGATTTGAAGATGTATGCAGCCCTAGTGATTTTGGAATGGCACCCAGGGTGCCGATTACCGCTGGGACGATCTCAGCTGGTTTGTGCCATAGATGCGGAAGCTCGATTTTCAAATCGTGGTATTTAGTGATCTCCTCATGTTCTTTTTCAGCGACCCTGCTGTCACCAGGTATTGCTATGTCGATGGTGATGATGATTAGGAATTATTCCCTGCCCTATTGCTACAGTCTCAGGGTGGGTTACAATAAAAACCATAATAAAATCTCATACAATTAAAAAAATTCTAAAATCTAAATCTCCCACCCCAATTGCCCTCAAAAGAGAAAAACTGTATACGACACCTTGAGGTCCCCTCGTTCTAGTGGAAGGGCAGATCAGCCAAACACCTGGGTGAAGAGGTCAGTCTTTGCCAAGCACTGGGACTCCAGAAGACTGGGCACCTGGAGGGCCTGTGATGGGAGGGCACTGTACAGTACAGGGGCCACTGCTGAGAAGGCCCTCCGGGCACACACACCCCTCGCCTGCAAATGGGGCAGGACAGTCAGGCACCTCCCCCTATCTTGACTTCAGTACCCAAGAAGGAATATATGTGCTCTCTCAAGTACCCACATCATCATATTCTGAATGACATATGAGGAAATGGAGGCCTGGCATGGTATGCTGGGTGGAGTGTTGCACTAGGAACTTAGAGACCTTGGTTCAAACCAGTGGGTTTGAGCAAATCTTATTTGTGTGGCTGAGAGCCAGTTTCAGTCTTACATTCTTTGGTCTTTGGAAAGCAGGCGATTTCTCAGTTTCCTTTGACTCTTAAAGGAGGACCTGGTTTTTGTCATTGATGGTGTATTCTGCACTCCTGACTCCAAGAAAACAAAGTGTTTCTAAAGGTCCCTGCAGCTTCCACTTGGCCTTTTCAGACTGCCCATGAGAGGAGTTCAGTTTCCTCCCTTTGGTATTCCGCCTCCAAGAAAACTCAGCTATGTATTCATTCCGAAGAAGATGTAAATCAGTCACAAGAGGTGTTGAGCTTACTATAATCCATGAAATAGATCTTCACTTGTAAAAGGGGCTAGGAAAGGGGGAGTGAGAAACGTATTCCTGTCCCCAGTGACAACCTATTATAGATGTCATGGCGCTAAAATGGCTGGGGATGGACAGTGTTTCTGTGACATCAGGTGAAACGAAGGACTCCCTCGTGCCCCCGCCTGTCATCGTTTGTTGATTTTTGACACTAGTTAGGATATGCAGTTGACACCTTCACCTGCCCCCTGGGGAAGGTTAAGCTTCAGGGGGGAAATTGCATGCATGGAGTGTGAGGAGGTGCACGTTGGGCTGTATTCTCAATACTAGAAGTTGCAATGTCTCCGCTTGAGGAGTCCCCTAAGGCATTTGCCTGGTTCTTGACAGCAAACGGAGCAAGATGGAACATTTGATGCCCGTTCAAGGAAGCTCTCATCTTCCTTTGCTTCCGTTGTATCCTGAATGACATAGGATGAAATGGAGGGCTGGCGTGGTACCCTTAGTCAGTGTTGGCCTAGGAACTGGGAGACCCCGGTTCACATCCACACTCTGCTGGGTTACCCTGTTATATTCTGAATGACTTCTGATGAAGTGGAGGGCTGGCGTGGTGTTCTGGTTAGAGTGTCAGACTAGGAACTGGGAGGCCCAGGCTCAAATCCCCACTCTTCTATAGAAGCTTGCTGAGTGACCGTGGGCTCGTCGCTCTAGGCTCAGCCTACCAAGGTGGGTGTCATGAAGCTGAACTATGTTGTAGGCTGCCTTGGCTCCTTAATGTGGAGAAAAAACATGGCATAAATACATTTTTAAAATGTAAAAAGAAATGTGTAGGGAATTTGTGGGAGTCTCTTACAGTGACCAGGTTTCTATGACCTCTCTCTCACCTCAAATGCTTTGTCAGCATGGTCTAGAGCAGGGGTAGGGAACCTGCGGCTCGAGAGCCGCATGCGGCTCTTCTGCCCTTGCACTGCGGCTCCACGAACCGAGCTGCCAGCCCCATCCTTGCCCGCCCTGCAGGCAGCAGGGCAAGCGCACCAATTGCCCGCGGCCGGCTGGGCCATGCCACGGGCTTCCCCTCTTGCCCGCCCTGTTCGAGCGGGGCGGGTGCTTTCCTGGCGGCTGGCGAGGCCGAGCCACCAGCTACATCCTTGCCCGCCCTGCAGGCAGCAGGGCGGACGCATCCATGCGCTTCTCAGAATGAGCGGAGTAAAAGGTAAAAAAACCCCAATATATACAGTGTTATCTTTATTTTAAATGTCAAAAATTATTTGCGGCTCCAAGTGTTTTCTTTTCCCATGGAAAACTGGTCCAAATGGCTCTTTGAGTGTTAAAGGTTCCCTACCCCTGGTCTAGAGCATAGGTGTCAAACTCACGGCCCTCCAGATGTTATGGACTACAGTTCCCATCGTCTCCTGCCAACATGATTCTGGCAGGGGATGATGGGAACTGTAGTCCATAACATCTGGAGGGCCGTGAGTTTGACACCTGTGGTCTGGAGAGATGTAGTTCGGAGAAACATCCAAGGAAGAAAAAGTGTGTCAGAGCCTGTGACAGCAGCAGGCCAAACAGCACCTTCAGCTTCACCTTCCTTTGGAAGTTCAAAACTTCAGATGACAACCTGACCCCTGAGGAAGGGTGCCAAGAGAGAGATGGGCTTGGACCCCTGAGGAAGGGTGCCAAGAGAGAGATGGGCTTGGACTGGCGCTCACCCTCCTGCAAGGATCCAGCTCATCTTGACAATGTCATTTCCGTGTTTATGCCTGCTGTTTGATGGGCAGTGTGTATATTTACATACACCTGTGAGGCTGGAGAGGGTCCAAAAAAACCAAATTACAAAAAACCCCAAAAAGCGATATCTGTTTTGGGGGGTTTTACCCTGAAAAAAACCCCAGCCTATTTGGCAGAGCCAGCTTGACATGTGTGGAGGCGGCAAGCCAAGTTGCCTGCAGAGATCAGAGCTCTGATCTCCGCAAGCAACCGCCTGGCTTTGTAAATGGGGAGGTGGCCATCAGGGCTTCCTGCTCAGTCTTCCTGAACTCTGCAAGCACCCCCCTCCATCACTGTGGTCCCGCACAGCTGCGATCAGCTGCATTCAGCTTCACGGGGCCTGTTTGCTCAGGTTTGTCTTTAAAAACCTGAAAGTGGTCGGGAAAGCCAAAAAAGACAATCAAGTGTCTCAGCTTTTTTCAGCTTTTTCAATAATTTTGAGGTCTTTTCAAGCTGAACCCGAAAAATACTGAAAAAGGCGGATCAGGCCTGTCCATCAATAAATGACACTTGCATTCCGCTTATACTGTCCAAGTTGCTATTAGGATCCTGTCCATCCTTCAGCAGCATCATTCACTGTTCTAGTAACTGGTTTGTTTTGGACGAAACCTGGACTAAATTTTAGGTCTTTGCGGAGTATGAACAGGCACTAGGTTGGTTATCCTTGTGTGTGAATTGATTTAACAGGGGAATGTGTGAAATTGGTAGAACAGAGAAGGGAGCTCCGGAATCTGTGGGAGCTCTATCAAAACACTACTCCTCTCAATCTGCTGCATTTTTGAAGTTGTTGACAGAGTTTCAAGGAAACAAACCGCAATGCAAGAAAAGTGTGGGGGAGGGGGTTAGGGAAGAGAGAGACATTCTTCACAGCTTCAATCCAATGAGAGCGGAGTGAGAGCTATCCATCAGAAAAGGAATATAATCGCAAGGTTCCAAATGAGTCTTTTTTATTAAAAAAAACCATCTAAAGGATGGTGACAATTACTGAATTTCATATTGGCATTTTTATATTTGACAAGGTGACATTGTGGATGAAATGTATATTGTAAAACGCTGCCGTGCTGTAAGAAAATGATTGAATGTAAATATTTCAAGATGTGGACTGCTGTTCAAATGTTATCATAAATCTCTGCCATTGTTTTAGGGGATAATTCTTCATGCATATTTGAGTTGAAACGGATAGGGCCGGCCCCTGGAAGGGTAATCTTCTGCTTGTTATGGCCTTAGCGCTGCTAATGGTTTAATTTTCAGCAGTGGCCTTTTTTTTTTAAAGTCATCTCGCCTCTCTTTACAATAGATGTGGGATTTTTATTCTAACTGGGGCGCAGTGGTCATACTTTGCACTGTCTTATCATGTGTGGTTAGTTTCAAAAGGAGGGGCGGGCAGAAAAGTAGGGTCTAGCAAGCTTGAGATGCAGACCTTTGAGCTCAGAGGAAGAACTTGGTGAAGAGGCTCACGTGGTGCCTATGCGCCCACACTTTGGGTTAGATCCAGCCACATTTGTTACTCAGTGCATGTTGTTTGGGTTGGATCCTGCCACATGTCTCACATACTTCCCTTCCTTAAGATGCCTCCTGTCCCCCATAGCTGAATCCTCTTCTTTGTTGCTGGCTTATTGCTTTTATTTTATTTAAAATGGCTGGCTGTTCCTCTTTTATTAGTGAAAGGTGACAGGTCCCCTAAAGATACTTTCAGAGAACAGTTGTGTTGGCCTACAGTTTAACTATTAGAACCGAACCCAGTAGCACCTCAGAGACCCACAAGACTGCGGGGGGGGTGGGGTATGAGCTTTTGAGGGTCAAAGCTCCCTTTCCTATTACCTTCCCAGCATGGGGGCGGGGGTAGTAGTTGGAGTGTAGGTTTATGATCTAGGAGACTTGTGGTTGTTCCCACTCTTTCATGGAAGCCTCCTGTGTGATCTTTGGCCAAATGGCACTCTCTGTCAACCCAAATTACTTCACAGGATAAAATGGTGGAGGGGAGAATGACATTGTCAGCTACTTTTGGTTCCAGTTGGTGAGAAAACCCGGGAATCAATACTCAAATAAGTAAATAATCCTCTCCTTTCCAGCTTTCTTAATAGCCCTTATTGTAGATTTCTCTCTTTCCAATTCCTTTGCCAGAGTGTTGGATTTGATTTAAATATCTTTAATAATATTTGTATTTTTCTGAACTATAATTCAAGAACAGAAAAGGAAATATAGAAAAAGAAAAAATACAGCTACCATATATAGTAACTCGAACACATTGGACCTTATAATTGCAACACTAATATTATTCAAAGAGAACATAACATAGTTTTAAAATTCTTTACCTTCTCACATTTAATTCAGAAACAGCAGTAAGTAGTAGGCAGTTACTTATATCTTAGTCAATAACAAATTAATGTTCTTACTATTGTTGTTATTCTTGCATAATCGATTCAGCCTCAGATAAGAAATACAGTTCCCATTTCTCTTCAAACTCTTGTTTTGACTGTCTGTTTACAAGATTTGTTAATTTGGCCATTGTAAATATTTTTTTAATAATATCCTGTACCTCAGCTTTGTTTGTGTTGGTTTGCAGGTTTGGACGGTTCACCGTAGCAGCACTTCAGTCGAAGCTTGATCAATGCGAGAGGGAGACCAACCGTCTGAAAAAGGCTTTGGAGAGGAGCGACAAATACATAGAAGAGCTGGAGTCGCAGGTGCTGCCCCAGAAACGGGAATACGAACCTATGAAAGAGGAAACTTCCGAAAGTGACGTGGCTGTTCCAATGGAGGAGAAGCAAAGCGGAACCATGCCTAATGAGAACGTCCTACTGAAAAACCCAGAAGAGCACCTGGATCAGAACTGTTTGAGCACAGCTCACTGCCCTGATGACGATCAACCTGGTAGCGGCCTGTTGGGTAGCAGTAATGATGTCTGCTTAAATTCAGCCAGTCAGGGTTGTTCGGATGAGTCCGTTGCCCAGTGCTCAGCCGGAAGGGATGTTTTCACTGACTCTCAGGAGGTTCTCTTGGATATAGCCAGTGCCGATATGGACACTTGCCCGGAACAAACGTGGGACAAAATTGAGGACTGTGTGCCATATAAAGACGAGCTTTACGAACTTCCTGATCCATGTACGCCATTATCTCTCAGTTGCCTCCAGCTGAACACTCCTGGCAGTAAGGACGACCTGCCTGCAAAAGAAGAGAGTCCAAGGGAGCCATCAAGTTTTCTGAGAAAATTGGAATTTGAGGATTTTGGGGATGCGTTGGACGATGCGAACAAGGACTCCCCGGAGCATAGCGCTAGCAGTTGTGAGAGCAGCGACAGCAAAGGTGCTTGTTTTACCTCTGATAAGCCCGTTTTTTGGAACCGATGCCCGACGCACTATGACGAGAACTTGGACTTTGAAGGTTCAGAGCCCTCTGCCGCCACTAGCGATTCCGGAGAGTCCTCGGCAAAATCCAGCGAAAAATCACACCACATAAATGTGCCTAAGAAACTGCATTCTGTCCGCTCCTCCGAAATGAACCGCACCAGGACATCCAGTGAGACATCCATGGATGCTGCTTATCTGGACAAAATCTCTGAGCTGGATTCCATGATGTCCGAATCAGACAACAGCAAAAGCCCTTATTATGTTTCCAAGTCGTCTTCGGAGCTGGAGAACTCCTGCAAGGCCACCCAGTGTCCTGATCTTTTGAATGAAAAGGAGAAAACCATGAAGGAAAGGAATGAACAGAACGCTCTGAAATGTCCTCTCGCCGATGATAATTCACCAGAGGGAAATGAATGGAAATCTGCTACTTTTTCAATCCTTTCCCCTTCTGCTGTAGACATAATGGAGCCTTTCCCTCTGTTTGGTGGACGGACTTCAGAAACGACTGAGATAAAACCTCAGAGCTTTTTATTCCAAAGAGAGCTCTCCCCCAGTTTTTTGTTTAGCAACTCTGGAGGGTCATTTGAAGAACAAAAGCTGGGGTCCTCTCTTTTTAAGGTGGCTCCTGAGCTGCAGAACCTCCATAACCAGTTGCAGTCTCCTTGGTCCTCTTCCTTTGTACCCGACAGGAAAGCCAAAAGTCTTCAAACGTCAACAAAAAGAAAAATTCAGAGTAGCTTGTCTAGTGCGAGCCCGTCAAAAACCACCAAGAACTGACTCTTTATTTCTTAAAACCAGGTTGAGTGCCAATATTAAATGTCTTGAGAGTAATTTTGTTTTCACAGACGGTTCTCTTCATTTGTAGATGCCCCCTATGATCTCTGCTTGTCCGCTTCTTACATACTGAGTGATGGAGTTTGGATGTTCCCTGTTCTGAGTGCCAAGTTGTGTTTGTGAAATCTAAGCAGAGCCTCCCTCTCGATAGATGTCTTCAGTTTAGATACCTAGAGATTGGTGTATTGTGTTTTTTTGTTTTGCTTTTAGTGTTGGGTTATATGACGTCTTCAGTCCTTTTTGAGGAGCCGTTCAGAGTCCAGGGTTACTGAATGCAATGGATCTTCAAAATGGGTTTCTCATTGATTCAGCTCTTGATCTCATTGAGAAGCCGGTGTGATAACATCTTAGCTGTGCTTTCTGTCCCTGTCGGGGAGAACATGGTGGCAGCTATTCCGGAGCTTGGCTTCTCTCCGAACTCCCCTTTCAGAATAAAATGTTTGCCTGTTCATACCCGCATGACACCCTGTGTCTCGCCACATCAGTACCTTCGGTGTGTAGCTGTTAGAATTGTTTTATCCTCCTGGCAAATGTTCAGTTGGGAGGGGAAAGGTGTCTTCTTGCTTAAGACTGAGAACCCAGTTATTTTTTTAAATTAAACACTGCTTTTAACTGAAACAAAAAAAAACAAAAAAAAATTACATACACATCCTTCTCTCGTATAAGACCGTGTCGTTCGTGCCTACATAGTTCATAAAAATGGGTTGGTATGCTAATAGCTTGTTTACTGAATGTACACCAAACATTTTACATGAATACTGTACTGTTTTACATTAATACTGCATGCTTTTCTATGTGGAATGAATAAAAAAGTCACAAGCACTGTAGTCCCTGACGTTGCTTCAAATATTGAATTAGCATAGGAAGGATTGAGGGGGGACTTGTGTAATTAGAAAGCCTACTTGAATTTTCATTAAGCTGTTCTCTATGTAACAGAAATGCTTGCCGCTGCTGTTAGTGTAGGATATACGGTGGATATCCTGAGTATGTATCATTCCCGGCCTCCCAAGTACCGTGGGTGGACCTTCCACATTTTATCCCCATAGCAGCTCTGGACGATAGGGCAGGGAGAGACCTATTTTCCTAAAAACAAGTTCCACGCTCTGGCATCCAAGCCCCACATCTTCCTGCTAACGTGTAGTTAGAAAAAAACTGGTGTTTTGTTGTCAAGTCACAGTTGACAAGGCGAGAGATATTCAGAGGTGATTTGCCATTGCTTGCTTCCGTGTTGTGACCCTGGTATTCTTTGGGGGTCTCCCAAAGGAGTGGACCTTCAGATATGCCAAACCAAAAAAAAGCAGCAATTTGAATGGAGCATGTGATGGACAGGAGACGGCCCTGCTCCCGAAGAGGAAATCAACCACTCAGTTGAGCCCTCAGGACTGCTGCTTCAGCATCCAATCGCCTTCAAGAAAGGGGGTGAAATTTTGGAGGGAACCCAGGAAGAGAGGGAGTTGAGTTCTGCCTCAGGAGTGCAGTGTCAGCTCTGGTCTGGCTCAGGAAAAAGAGCAGATAGTGTAGGATAGCTCTGCTTAATAGCTCCATCTCTGGGAGAGGAGTGAGGGTTTGATTGTTAGGCCTGTTTCTGGGGATGAGCAGACCTTCTCCCATTTAGTCTGATTCTGGAGAAAGGGCAGGTTGGTGTGGGTGGAATCCTGTGTGGATCCAGCCTATTCAATCCCAAAAATCTAGTGGCTAGTCAATAAAACTCTGTTTGTGCCTTAAAGCATTGTAGAAAAATCAAACTACTCTCTCTGCCTAGAGACTTGTGTTGGTCCTGTGCAAATCAACTTGTAAATCAATGAAATCTCTTTGATTCCAAAAACTTTAGTAGGCTGTGTGTGTCCCCTCAGTAAGGCAAAAAGGCTTGTCATAAATTGAAAAGCCCCCCCCCCCCAATGACTTTCCCCAGGGTTTTAATCTAGAGAACCAGGTTTGATTCCCCACTCCTTCATCTGAGTGGCAGAGGCTTATCTAGTGAACTAGATGTGTTTCTGCACTCCTACATTCCTCCTGGGTGACCTTGGGCTAGTCACAGTTCTTCAGAACTCTCTCAGCCCCACCTACCTCACAAAGTGTCTGTTGTGGGGAGTGGAAGGGACAGGAGTTTATAAGCTGCTTTGAGACTCCCTACAGAAGAGAAAGGTGAGATATAAATTCAAACTCTTCTATGTAAGGCCACAAGAGAGAAAAAAATTAAACATTGTAATTGTAAAAAATAAAAAAATGTAAAGCCCAGTCACAAGACTGGCAACTGAGCTTTTTCCCCCCAAGATCCTTTAAACTTGCCTAGTTCTCTGCTTCCAGGTAGATTCTGCTGGGCTGGCAAAGGTGCCCCCCTTCCTTTGCTGGATTCCTCTGAGAGAAACAATCTCCTGTTGCCCCCTTGCTACCCTTTGTCTGATTTCCAGAATGACAGAAGGGAGGGGAAGAGGCATCTTGAGGGGACAAATAGAAAAGCTCACGGCAGCTTTCCTATTTGGTCAGTGGCTGCAATAGTAGCTAGGCCAGGGAGACAGCAACAGAAAGAGAATGTAGCAGGGGCCTGGGGAAAGGGAAAGGAGAAGGCTAGATGGGGAGGACTGTGGCTTCCCTCCTAAATGCACCGAGACCTACTTCTAAGCCACCTTCCACCAACCTGTTCTCTGGCTGAAGTAGTGCAATGAAGAAGCCCCACAAGGCAATCTTCATTGAGGCAGCTGCTGCAGCAGTGCCACCAACATAGGACACAAAATGTCTGCCCCAGGCTCCACACAGGGGTGCCCATAGTGTGAGTGCCCCTCACATCCACAGTCTAGAAGCATTTCCAGGTGATGAAGAATCCACATGTTGCCCAGTGCCATCTGTGTCGGCCCCAAGTCAATGACATTCATCATTTCTCGACTTCCATTTTCAAGAAATATCTGAAGACACATCAATAGTCCAATTCTAAGGGGACCCAAATGAAGGAGAACTGGGTGCCTAAATTTGACCCCCCTGGTCCAAACCTCACCAATTTTGAGGGTTGTTCTGAAGAGAGCCACCAGCAGTTGTGCTGCAAATTTGGTGCCTCTATCTTGAAAAAACACCCCCCAGAGCACCCACAAAGTTTATTTATGTGTTTAATTTATAAACCACCCTCCCCCAAAGGGCTCAGGGCGGTGAACAACGAAGGATAAACCATAATTTAAAATCACAGTATAAAACAATATAAAATATAAAAACAATTCAGAAAATACTCAATAAAACCAAGAACCATAAAAAGCATCTGATGGCATCGTATATACTTCCTCCCTGCACCCACAGGAGGCCTGATGTAATGGTCATGATGTTTGGCTGACCAAACACTTGGTGGAACAGGTCTGTCTCACAGGCCCTATGGAAACTGCAAGTCCCGCAGGGCCCTGGTCTCGGGAGCCCGTTCTACCAGGTAGGGGCCAGGGCTGTAAATGCCCTGGCCCTTGTAGAAGCCAGTCTGATTGCTTTTGGGGCAGGGATCACCAGTAGGTACTCCTCCAAGGAGCGGAGGATCCTAGCAGGGCAATATAGGGAGAGGCGGTCCCTCAGCTATAGAGGTCCAAGGCTGTGAATGGCCTTAAAGGCCAAGACCAACACTTTAAACATGACCCAGTACTCAATTGGCAGCCAGTGCAGTTGGTACAGGACCGACGTAATCCGGTCCCTGCACGAGGTGCCCATAAGGATGAGGCTAGTTGTAGAGCCTCACCGAGAAGCATAAGCAGGCTAAAAGACCCTGGACACTCCCCCGACCTAACCACAGGACTTCCGTCTTTGTAGGATTTGACTTCAACTTGTTCTCAACCAACCACAGCATCTAAACCATGCTGAAGAGCATTAGGGGCCAAAGCCCTCCATTATGAACACAAGCTGCGTGTCATCCACATATTGATGGCAGCACAGCCCGAAACTCCGAACCAAGCTCTCCAGACGGTGCATATAGATATCAAACAGCATCGGGGAGAGAATCTCCCCCTGCAGCACCCCACAAACTATGGGTGTCGCCTGGAATTCTCTCCCCCTGATGCCACCTGCAATCCCTGGTCCTGGAGGCATGAGGCTGATCCCTGGACCCCAATACCGGCAAGGCAGTGGACCAAGAGGTCATGATCTACAACATCGAACGCTGTGGTGAGGTCTTGCAGCACCAACAGCGCCAAGCCACCTCTGTCCAGATGGAGCCGGAGTTCCAACACTGTCTTGGTCCCATGACCAGCGTGGAAACGGGACTGGAAGTGATCCAATATGTTTGCGTCATCCAGGAACTGCTGGAGCTGATCCGCCACAGCTCGCTCAATTACCTTACTCAGGAACGGAAGGTTCAAAACTGAACGGGAATTGGCGGGATACCGTGGATCTAACTGCAGTCTTTTTACGAGCGGGCGGACCACTGCCAAGGAAAACTCCTTGCTCAAGGGAGCTATTGACAATATCCAACAGGTGGCTCCGAAGCTCCTCCCTGCCAGCTTTCACCAACCAGGAAGGGCACGGGCACGAGTTCTGCCATTAAATGTTATTGGAGCTTAAAAGCTCTCCCATTAAATGCAACTGGAGTTAAAAAGATAAAAATAAAAACAAAGAATTCAGCTGGAGTGAAGCAGTTACACTTGCACACCCCTTGAAGTCAGTGGTGGGAACCTTTCCCATGAGATGCTCAGGTGTGACATTGGCCTATTAATGTATATGCGGAATTTGCAAGGGGCTCTTTTAAGGTAAATGGACCAAATTTACAACCTAAGTGATTCTCCTCAGAACTCCCAGATGTAAAATTTGGGTCAGTGGGTCCCCAAGCAGATGTCCTGTGTTCCACTGGAAACTGAAACCTCTGTTGCAGTTTGAGATCACCATTTTGGGAGCCCATAAAATTGATCCTCCTGGCTCAAACTTCACCAAACATGGGGGGTTCTTCTGAGAGTAATCTGCAGCTATCTTAAAAACCATCCCCCATCCCCGAGCCTCCAAACAAACACCCCATACACTTTAATGGAGTGAATTTTTTTCAGATACCCAAAAAATACTCGGTGGGGGGGGGGGGACAACATTTACCTGTATAAGTACGTAGTTTTTTTCTGGCTTTTCTGATTTTTGGGGGGTCCAATAAATCCAAAAAATGGCACACACCCCTATTCTTCCCAATAGAAGCGTGTGCGACCAACCCAAGGTCACCCAGCAAGTTTCCAAGGCAAAGTGTGGGTTCCAACCTGAAATTCCAAGATCCTAGTTGGACGCCAATTGCTACATCATGCTGCTCATATAAAAATGCATGATTTGTGGAATTCATGGCTGGTGGACATTTTGACGATGCGTGGATGGATGGCTCCAAAAGGGTTTTAGAAAGATTGACACAGGCAGGTTTACCCCTGGCAACTGACCATGGAAACTAAAGGGAAGCACCTGTCAGCCTTTGAATACTAGTGGTAGCAGGCAACATCAGTGGAATGCTTGCTTTACCCCCTGTTGTTAGGTTTCCAGAGGAACTGGTTGGCCACTGAGTGAGACAAGATTGGACTTGATCATAGGTATCAAACTTGTGGTCCTCCAGATGTTATGGACTACATCATGCTGGCAGGGGATTATGGGAACTGTAGTCCATAACATCTGGAGGAGCGCAAGTTTGACACCTGTGGACTAGATGAACCACTGGTCTGATCCAACAGATCTCCTCTTGAGCTCTTCTTGCAATCTCATCCCATTATCTTTAATCACACCTTGCATCCATTTGCAGTCTAGAGATTGCTGAGTGTGCAGAAATGCCAACATGGTAGCACCAACTCATTTTCCACCATGTGCGGTTTGGGCCTGAGGTTTCTAACTGAAGAGGAAAAAATCCTCTTTAATTTTTTAAATTTTGCTTTGCTCTCCTCTGCCTTCTTCTCTGCCTTCCCCCTTTCAGCCACTTTTTCTGCCTCTGCCTTCTTCTTGGTGGCGGCCGGCCCTTGGCTCTCAGCAGGTGACAGCCAGTCGACCTGGGTGAGCTGGACAAGCTGCGGGATGGAGAGGTCAGTGGCAGAGACCTTGGGATTGATGAGATGGGGGGTCAGTGGCAGAGACCCCCAAATAGTGCCCGACCATATCTATTTTTATTTTTGAAATTTACCAGTAGCTGCTGCATTTCCCACCCTAGACTTATACTTGAGTCAATAAGTTTTCCCAGTTTTTTGTGGTGAAATTAGGTGCCTTGGCTTATACATGAGTATATACGGTAGTCCCATTTTTAGTTCAGGATTTATTAACCTTTGATCAGCTTTTCTTCCCACACACACAAAAAATCCTTAATTCCTTGTGCTCCTATGTCCATGTTTTATTCCTGGCCTTCCCTGGAGCTAGTTGTCATTGGAGAGAAGTTAATGTTTATATCCTGCCTTAATAACTATTTAGCACTCAAGATGTCTTCCCTCAAAGAATTATAATGTGGAAAAAAAACCCAGTAGTGGTTGAATCTCCATTAGAGTCAACCAAGTTGTCACTGAACATTGGGCAAGCTTTTGGAGTTTTTCATATCTCTGTATTCGACTGGATGCTCTGTACTAAAAGATGGAGAGGAAGACCATGGTCGAGAGGTGCAGTTTAGATCAGTATTTAATCTTGAAATTGAGACTATGAAATGATGCAGACTTGACTAGGTTAGATGCAAATCAGATTTCAAGATACAGCAGATAAAAGTAGCAGAGAGGGGAGAAGGCAGTCTGAAAAATATACAAGACACCATTAATTCTTCCTCAGTAGCAACTGGAATATGTGATTCCATTACAAGTCAGAAAAGAATTGGTTGTTCTTAAATTAAGGAAGTAGGGCACTGTTATTAGATACTGCAGGTGCCAAATTGAGTAGCATTCAATAATCCCTCTAAGGTTTCCATACTACTGCAGGGAAGTTGCTCTAGCTGAGTGGAACTGAGTTGCTAGTTGGGCAACAGCCTGACCAGTATGGTGCCTCACAGCCACATGGCTTGCAGGGAACATTGGTAGTATTAGTTGATCTTTTGATGGTGTATATGTATTGAAATCCTGGTTTTTCTCCTGGTGGCAGCAGGTGGGGACCTGGTTTTTCTCCTGGTGGGGACCCAGAATGGCTTACACTGGTCTCCTCCATTTTGTCCTCACAACAACTTGTTGAGCCAAAAGTTGGTGACTGACCCAAGTTCACTCCATGAGTTCCCATGGAAGACTGGGGATTTTAACCTGTGTCTCCTGTCATGACCCTCTAATGTTTTACCTTGGGTTCTGACATATTTCTAGCTATTGAAAACTTCCAGCTTTAACGGCTTGGGAAAGTTTGCTTGTGCTAGGCACTGTTATCTCTTGCTGCTGCAGAGTGGTGGACTTCTTAGGTTCTCACCCCCTCTCTTAGTTGTTGTCACTGTCTGAGTGTGTGTGTGTGTGTGTGTGTGTGTGTGTGTGTGTGTGTGTGTGTGTGTGTGTGTGTTCTCACCTTTGGAGAAGGAAAGTGGGTCTGATGGGTCTCTGATGGGGGATATAATCTTTTTCCTTTCACCTTGTATTCCATTCAAACCATATGGTCCTCAGCTTTCTGATGCTTGTCATCAATAAACGAGAATTCTGCTTCTAAAGTACTGAGCCCTTTGGGGGTTGGGCGGTATATAAGAAGAGAAGAGAAGAAGAGTTTGGATTTATATAAATGACCTGGAAGTAGGGGTGGGTAGCGTGGTGGCCAAGTTTGCAGGTGATACCAAATTATGTAGGGTGGTGAGAACCACAAAGGATTGCGAAGAGCTCCAAGTGGACCTTGATAAATTAGGTGAGTGGGCTCAGAAATGGCAAATGCAGTTCAATGTAGCAAAATGTAAAGTGATGCACACAGGGGCAAAAAATCCAAACTTCACATACATGCTACAGGGGTCAGTTCTATCAGTCACAGACCAGGAAAGGGATTTAGGCGTCTTAGTTGATAGTTCCATGGGAATGTCAACTCAATGCATGGCAGCTGTGAAAAAGGCAAACTCTATGCTGGGGATCATTAGGAAAGGAATTGATAATAAAACTGCAAAGATTGTCATGCCCTTATATAAAGCAGTGGTGCGACCGCACTTGGAGTACTGTGTCCAGTTCTGGTCACGATCTCAAAAAAAGGATATTGGAGGAGATAGAAAAGTGCAGAGAAGGGCAACAAGGATGATTGAGGGACTGGAGCACCTTCCCTATGAGGAGAGGCTGCAGCCGTTTGGGACTCTTTAGTTTGGAGAGGAGACGCTAAGGGGATATGATTGAAGTCTATAAAATTATGCATGGGGTAGAAAATGTTGACAGAGAGAAATTTTTCTCTCTTTCTCACAATACTAGAACCAGGGGCATTCATTGAAAATGCTGGGGAAGAATTAGGACTAATAAAAGGAAACACTTCTTCACGCAACGTGTGATTGGTGTTTGGAATATGCTGCCACAGGAGGTGGTGATGGCCACTAACCTGGATAGCTTTAAAAGGGGCTTGGACAGATTTATGGAGGAGAAGTCGATTTATGGCTACCAATCTTGATCCTCTTTGATCTGAGATTACAAATGCCTTAACAGACCAGGTGATCGGGAGCAACAGCCGCAGAAGGCCATTGCGTTCACATCCTACATGTGAGCTCCCAAAGGCACCTGGTGGGCCACTGCGAGTAGCAGAGAGCTGGACTAGATGGACTTTGGTCTGATCCAGCTGGCTTGTTCTTATGTTCTTATGTTCTTATGTTCTTATATCCCCCCTTTCTCTCCTGTAGGAGACTCAAAGGGGCTTACAATCTCCTTGCCCTTCCCTTCTCACAACAAACACCCTGTGAGGTAGGTGGGGCTGAGAGAGCTCTGAGAAGCTGTGACTAGCCCAAGGTCACCCAGCTGGCGTGTGTGGGAGTGCACAGGCTAATCTGAATTCCCCAGATAAACCTCCACAGCTCAGGTGGCAGAGCGGAGAATCAAACCCGGTTCCTCCAGATTAGATACACAAGCTCTTAACCTCCTACGCCACTGCTGCTCCTATAAGCCTAAAAAATAAATAAATAAACAAATAAACAAACAAACAAACAAATAAATAAATAAATAAATTCCTATTATTGAGCAAGTCTGGGGTTGTGACCTCTGCAAGATCCTAATCTGTTACTAACTAATGAACCCTATTCCCCTAATAAAGGTAAGAGTACCATGGGAAGTAAAAGTAAAAGCAAGGTCTGGGCAGAAAGTGTACAGTTCACAGGGGCCCAAAAGACTTTTGGAATGAACAAGTTTCGACAACAACCCTAAACGCTGACATGGAGCGTCGCTCAGGAGTCAATGTCAACAGCTGGGTATGTTAACTGGGAAGACCTCTAATGATCTGATTTTATACGGGTGATCAAAGAGGAAGTGGTAAAAATTAGTTTTTTAGTGTTAATATTTGATGCAGATGAAAAGGGGAGTCCTTATGAAAAATGTATAGTGGTCTTCACTATCCTTGTGGAAACACCACTCCCCATAGAATAGGATGTCTTTTAGGATGTCATTTAGGTCTTGCACCATCTTGCACTGCTCTGTATTAGATTAGGACAGGAGATTGCTTTAACTGTGTGTTTTACACTTATATCTCTATGCTACAAGCAGCTGTCATGGTTTTCTCCAAAAGCATCCTGAGAAACATAGTACGGCATTCCTAGTTCCCCTCCCTTAGAATGACTATTCTCAAAAGTTATTTGGGAGAAGTGAATGAGTACTAAGTCATTTGAAGGCTAAGATATACAAAGTGAAACTTTCTCAGTATACTCGTGATTGTGGATGTTCTCTGAAGTGGGGTTCCAATACTATGACAAGCGGTTTGGCCTACAGGATCATGACCTGATCATGTCTTAAGAAACAAACTACCTTGTTATTGGACACATTGCAGCTTGCAACTTCTGGTGTGCCAGGCAAGCAGGTAATTAAATATCTTTGATCATCTTTGATCCTCTGTTACTTCCTGGGGGACTTACTAACATAACTTCTTTATTTTTATTTTTATTTTTTACATTTTGGAGCCTGCGTGGTTGGCTGGATTCTAGTCAGTGGTACACTGGCTTGCGCTGTTTTTTACATTTTGGAGCCTGCGTGGTTGGCTGGATCCTAATGTCAGTGGCTCCCCAGAGGTCAGAAAACCCCTGCAGCCAAACCAAATCTCCCATTTGCAACCCCACTCTCTCCCCCTAGCACCCTGGGGTGCCAAAAACAAGCCAGGTCCCACTCACTGCCACCAGCAGCCAGGCCCGTTCAAAGCTGGTGATGGGTCCAGGTCAGGCAGGAAATGTAGGCCTCATTTCTAATGGTTTATTCCGTGTTTTTTGTAATCAGTGCTAAACAGGGACCCTGCCACATCTCACCGCCAGCTTCTGAACACTCCCCGCACATGCCCTCAAGACTGGTGCTGCGTCTCTGGGCAAAGGTATGCCCCACCCTGCCCGTTCTGGGTGCTACTTTCTTCTTCACTGGTGCTAAATACATATGATTTACATATGGGTATTCACATGTGGACATGGTGTATTGAAGTTACAAGTAACCAAATGGAATAAAAGAACTGGGATGATATATTTTTTAAAAGTAAGTTGCTTTCAGTTATCTGTATTTATTTCCATTTTCTCTTTTTTAATTTTTATGATTATGAATCTTTAACATGTTGGTATTTTTGTGCTAAAATATCCCCCCTGGTTTCCCCTGTACTGAGTCTGTTTTCATGCCTGCTATGCCACCAGATTTTCTGGCAGCAACTTGTCTTGGGATATATATATAAAATTATTATTATTGCTAACAAAACCTGGTGATTAAGCCAGGAAACTAACAAAGAGTTTTCCTTTCACCTTAACCTTGCCCACAATCCTTTAACAAATTAATTAATCCTAATGAATTAACACTTCATTTATTTAAACGTGCTACAGTTCATGAATTAAATTTTCATGCCGTGATTAAAGGCTGTTAAAATATGCATGATTTCGTTAAAATTTTATAATAAATCAGCGCAATGTGTTACATGACAAGGCAACTCTTTCCTGGCCTCGTCTCTTCCCCAGGAATGTGTGCTGATTTGCACCGAGAGGAGAGAGGAGGGGGGGCGGGGGGAGGTGCGGAGCGTGTTGGGAATGGGATGTTGCTCGCTGAGTCTAGGTTTTTGGTGAGACGGAGCTTTACAGATGTTACGTCTTAACTTCTAATTGGTCTCCTCCCCTTCCAGATCTTTGTTTTTTAGTGGGAGGAAGTGCTTGTTCCTAAGGAGTTTGGGAAGCAGGGTGATGACTTCCAAGAGAAGAACAGAAGGTTGTCCTGGCAAATGAAACTGACTAGAGTAGCTCATCTAAATTTCGCACCCTGCCACTGAAGACAAAGCAGAATTTGGATGGATATCCCCCTTTCTCTTCTGGATGGAGTCTCAAAGTGACTTGCAAACTCCTTCCTTTCCCCTCCTCATGACAGATCCCTCGTGAGGTAGGTGGGGCTGAGAGGGTTCTGAGAAAACTGAAACTAGTCCAAGGTCATCCAGCAGACTTTATGTGGAGGAGTGAGGAAACAAACCCAGTTCACCAAGTAAGAGTCTGCCACTATGTGGAGGACTGGAGAATCGAACCTAGTTCTCCAGATTGCAACCCACTGCTCTCAGCTCTTAACCCCTGCAACCCACTGGTTCTCTGAGTGACACATGTGATGGGCTTCTTACGTGCATGTCCCAGAAAGCAGTGAGCCTGAAATTTGGGGGGCTGGCTCGCTCATGCAGGGCAGCTCTTTCCCCTACACTGAAGTAACCACAGGTGTGCCTGAAGGGTCCATTGCAGGGATGGCATGCCCTTTCAGGTACAGCGTTTCTTCTGTGGGACCTGTTTGACTAGGAATCAAGAGCAGAGAAGGCTTGTGAGCCAGCCCTTGATAGGTCAAGACCGCTGGATAGCTCCCGGCTGGAACGTGGTGAGCCGACTCACACCCACCACTGGCCTCCACAGGATGCCTGAACCAAATCCAACAGGGTTTGAGTAATGTGTGTGCTAGGATTTGCAACCGAGTTTTAATTTGGGCTGGCTTGACCCACTCTGTGGACGCACATGAGAGAGGGGAGGTCCTCAAGGCAATGCAGCTTCTTTAAAACCACATGCTTCCTCCAGGGAGACCCTTGGTAGTGCACCCCCTGCCCTACTCTCCTTTCCCCGGGGGACTTGGGAAACTGCCCAGGGACTTAAATGCTCCACGAGGCTTTTCCATATTTAATAGGGCAGCCTTCTCCACTCAGAGCTGCAAAAAGCAATCAGATTCATCAAGAAGGCTTCGTAGTTGTCAGGGAAAATCTTCACTAGAGTATAGAAACACTGTCTTGCGCATCCAGCCACGCACAATCCTGTTAGGGTCGGCTGGGTCCCTTGATCTGGCACACCTGGGTCCTGTAAAAGGAAGCAACTTTTGAAGTATGGTATCTTGACTTTCAGTGCATGTCTGGATCACCTCTGTGCACAGCCAGCATGGTATAGTGCTTAAGATCAATGGCCTCTAAGCTGGAGAGCTGGGTTTGATTCCACACTCCTCTGCATGAGCGGTGGACTCAGGCTGTTCTTGTCAGAACCTCAGGACTCCAGTGAACCAGGTTGTTTCCACATTCCTCCACATGAAGCCTAATGGGTGACCTTGGGCTAGTCACAGTTCTCTCTGAACTGTCTCAGCCACACCTACCTCACAAGGTGTCTGTTGTGGGGAGAGGACAGGAAGGAGTTTGTGAGCCACTTTGAGACTCCTTGCAGTACAGAAAAGTGTGGTGTAAATCCAGCCCTCTTTCTTCATAAGCTACAGTTCACATGTGCATCGTGCATCATGTAATTTCTATCCACCAGTGACCCAGAATCTGAATTGACTCCATTTGGAAAGCCCAAATGACAGGCAAGTGTCCCCTTGTGGCTTTATTTATTTAGCGCCTTTTTAAAATCCTTCCCTTCCTCCAAAAAGCTCAGTTGTTCTCTCCTCCTCCATTGTATCTGCATAACAACCTTGTGGAGTTGGCTAGTCTAATGTAGAGTGGCTGGTTCAAGGTCACCCAGCCAACTTTGCGACTGAGTGGGATTTTGAGCCGAAGTCTCCCAGATTCTAGTCTAGCACACTAAGCACTACACAACACTGTCATTTGAACAGTAACCACCAGGGACAGAGCGAGGGGGGAAAGCATCCGGTGCACTGGTGTGTCCTCTGCCCCTGCCATGCCAACGTCCATCTCCGTCCCACCCCGGAACACCCCTGCCCCACCCCAGAATGTCCCCATCACGCCCTCGGAACGCCCTTGCCATGCCCCTGCAGGGGCACATGCTCGGGGTGTTGCGCCCCGCCCCCGTGGAGCTATGCCTCTGGTGGCCACTCACCTTCTTAGATCACCCACCAAGTAATGCACTTTTGAACAAGAAGGACCAAGTAAGAAAATGGTGGCAATACCTGAGCCACTTCTCAGGTATTGCCACCATTTTCTTACTTGGTCCTTCTTGTACAAAGGTTCATTGGATAGTAGCTGATTGGAAAGTAGGACACAGCCCTGACCCCTCAGACTTCAAAGTCAGTCAAGCTCCCTTGCAGATGTTTTTGGCAAGAAGTGCAAGATTGCTAAAATCTTGTATTAGCTGTTTTCCAAAGCCAGTAGAGGCTATGAAGGGCCTCATTCTATAGCACAGTTTTACCCTGACTTCAAGGGTGGGGAATCAACCCTGTGGATCTCTCTCACTTGTTTAGAACCAAGAGGCAAGTTGGGTTGAAAGAACTGGGCCTCATTCGAAGTACTCTTCAGCAAGGACATTTTGATACAAGTTGTGCATTCCCAGCAAGTGTTCACTTCAAATGAGTGGGGTGTTCCCAAGGATGACCTCTGGGTGTTTTCCCTGTTCTGGAAATGTCAGAGACAACTGGGCGGAGAAGTCTCTGCCCAGGTGTTTTCAAAGTGTTGGAGACTGAGGATCTCTAGAGCATAGGTTGACTGCCTGACAAGAATTAAACTTCTCTCATTTTAGAATAACCCTGCTGGGGGCAAGGATCCTGTAAAAGACCCAGCATAGTATAATGGCTAAAAGCAGGTGAACTCTAATCTGGAGAACTGATTGGATTCCCCACTCTTCCATATGAGCAGAAGATTCTTATCTGGTGAACTGGATTTGTTCTTACTCTCCTGTATATGAAGCCTGCTGGGCCAGTCACAGTTCTCTCCGAACTCTACCCCACCTACCTCACAAGGTGTCTGTTGTGGAAGGAGAAGGGAAGGAATCTGTAAACCACTTTGAGACTCCTTAAGGTTGAGAAAAGTGGGGTATAAATCCAAACTCTTCTTTTTTTAAAAAAAAAGAGAGATGAGATATAGTTATTTTCATCCTGTAATATGGCCAGACCTGTGTTTGTTTAGCTGTGTTGGATACTAAAGTTTTTTTTTCCAGATTGGAAGTTTTGTGGGATACAGGAGTGCCCGCTCCTTTCTTAAATATTGTAGGAGGAGACAACTGGAGGGGAACAATTGGATTCCTTCTCTGGTCTTATATCTGTTATGTGGCAAATGCTTTGGTCCTGATGGTGTCTCTAGACTGCCGTATCTATGGCCACCATCATTCCCTAGCACAGGAGAAGGACCAGTGGAGATAGACTGTGAGTATTCAACTAGATCACCTAAGGCCTAATTCAGGCACCATATTCCCAGAGGGAAAAGTGGTTTGCGTTCTGGGATGTGTGTTGTGGGGACCAGTGGGGTGAGGGATGTTAAAAGGCTGAGCAGAGAGAGGGATCAGGTGTACTGGAATGAGTATGCTCCTGTGGACCTGCTCCCCCAAGTGAACACCGTGACCTGGCATCTGGAAAGTTCATAGTCCACCTCTCCATCTCTGAAAACAATGGCAGGGGTGTCTGATTCCCAGTAATGAAGGGTCAGTCTGAAGATGGCTTCCAGTACACTCTTGATAGTTCCTAGTTGCTTCTTCTCCAATTCATCCACAAATATTGATTCCTCCACAAAGCTCTGTACCCCCAGAGTTGGGCCACCCCAGAACCTACATCCTAGAATCGGAGTGATCTGCTTCCTCTGTTCAGTTGTCCAAAGCTTGGTTTCAATACTAAGTGTGCTCAATGTTGGGTGCTGTCAGGCTAACTGAAAAATAAGGGGGGCTGCTCCATCCCCAAACAAGCTTGGACCACCCTAGCACACACACACCCCAGTCGCTTCTGGAAACACAGTCAGGAATTCCAATCTGTAATAACTATCACAGTTTGAGACTCTGTGATTTATGGTTAAGAACAGGACTGTAATACTACCTAGCTGCGTATCTGCATGAAATAATGAAGGAGGCGCCCGCCCAACCTTTCTTGCACCATAACTTTAAGGGTTGAAGGGTTCTGATCTCTGGGACTGGGTATGAACTAGGTGGTGATAGGTTCTGATGGGAAACAATCCTATGACCCTTTCCAGACCCAACATCCCATCCACTTTTGTGAGTGTGAAGACGCTTTTTTATTTCAGCTGACTTGGAAACAGAGCTCCGAACAAACGTCGGTCCCAACTCTTTACATCTATGTGCCCATCCCTTGTCTCTTGGTCCATGCTTCCATTTCAGCTGGCATCCGCTAGGAAGGTGAAATAAATAGCCAAATCTGGAAACGGCGGTGGGGGTGTTTGCAATTTATCAGAAGACCCCTGATATAAGTGTTTCTGTCTTACCCTGATAGCAAAATCAGTTAACGCCATTCGGGTTATTCGACCAGCTTCTGTAAGACTATAAAAATATGTCAGAAGAAGAGTACTGTGTAAATAAGTATTTAGCCTCAACTTAAGCCAATAGGGATGGAAGATATCATGTGATCAGATTTTGCAACTTCCCTTTACATACAATTGGCACCAATGACCTTTGAGCGGCAGACCTGATATGGGGGGAGCTGTCCAACAGTGAAATGTCCTGAAAAAAGCTCACGCTTTGAACCTTTTGAGCTCGCCTTCTCAGGAAGTTTTATTCACCGTGTCTCCTAAATATATTTACTGTGTCATGACTACCTCTGCTGCCCTTCCGCTAGGAAATATAGGAAGGGTCACCCAGTTCTCCCTTCTTTCATTTTATCTTCAGAGCAACACCAGTGTGGTTGGCAGGCTAATCTGAGAGAGAAGGTTAAGTAGGAGATACGAACTGAACTCTAGGTGCCTCTAGTCCAGGGGTCTGTCCATTACATCTGGAGAGCCGCAGGTTGCAGACCCCTGCTCTAGTCGGCCTGCTCTCTACTACACCGCACTGGCCCTCCCCCCCCCCACTGAATGTGGATGCCCATTCATGATACTGAGTAACTCTAAATGTCGCTTTTATTTGGGGATGGGGGAATTAAGGGAGTCTTTGCTGCTACCACTCCCCACCTTCAGTTGGTTTTGATGAGGGAAAAAGTTAACTCAAAGCAACATGTGATTTTCCCAACAGAAAGGAAAAGTTAACTCTAAGTAACCTGTAATTTCCCCAACCGAATAGGAATGATCCCCACTTAATAGTAACTGTTTAGGACTGAACGCACCGTATTGTATCAGCCACAAGCAGAACCAGTTCATGCAGTGAACAAAATAAAGTAGATGGAGTAACTAAAATTCAGCTTTGTGTATTTCTAAGGAAAGTATTAATGGTGTATTAATTAATTAATTAAAGTATTAATTAATGTCCCAAAGCTGTCCGCTCCATTTCATGGGTCTCAAGAAAGACTGGCTTTGGGACTTCTTAAAAGAGGTGCCAGAATTTTGTAGGCTTTACGTCCAGAGCTGGCCATCTTCCAACGACCCAGTCAGAAGCTGTCACTATAGGTAGGAAGCAGAGCAAGCAATCGTAAACAGGGCTACTCCAAAGAAAGCCCCATGTTATTCAATGGGGCTGCATCCCAGGAATGGATCTGGAGGACTGTAGCTGGAAGCACCGTTTCTACCTGGGAAATAAAGCTGGGCAATGTTTGGATCCCATGGATCAGGAACGTTGGGATGAAGACAGACCAGCATTGTAGGTGAAAGGGATCTGAGCCCGCCTTCTGGAGTCCTGAAAACAAAGAAGCCAGTGAGGTGGTGTTCAACTTCAAAGCCTTCAGAGCCAGTGTGGTGTAGTGGTTAAGAGTAGGTGCACTCTAATCTGGAGAACTGGGTTTCATTCCCAGCTCTGCCACTTAAATGGTGGAGGCAAATCTGGCGAACTAGACTAGCTTGTGCATTTCAATACATGCCAACTGGGTGACCTTTGGCTTGTCACAGTTCGTCTGAGCTCTCTCAGCCCCACCTTCTCCAGGGTGTTTGTTGTGGGGGAGGGAGGGAAAGAAGTTTATAAGCCCCTTTGAGTCTCCTTACAGGAGAGAAAGGGGGGTATAAATCCAACTGTCTTCTTTGCTTTGCCCTTGTGGATGAGTGGATGAGCGTAAAAAAGGGCCTAGCTACCCTCGGTTAAGTGCATGCAGCAAGCGAGTTCTGCAGATCTCTCCCAGGGCAGATCCAAGCATCGCTCTCCGATAGTGAGCTTCAAGACCCTTTGCGCAAAATGTGGACAATCGATCAGAGACATCATTTGTATATTTTTAAGAGGGGGGGGGGAGAGCGAGAGCGAGAGATAAACACGAGACAGCTCCAGGCAGAAGCGACCAGGACTCTTTAATAAGAAACAATCATTAGCAATCATACAGAATTAGCAAGATAAATAAGGCCGGGCCCTCTTCCCGCCCCTCACCCACCACGGATCCGTCTGTTTTCGTTCCCAGGACATGCTCCACCGAGATGCATTTGAATACAAGAACCCCACGGGAGGCATTCAAGGAGAGAGACGGAAATTAATGAGCGCCGGCTGCGGGAGGAACAGAGGCAAAAGGGATAATGTGGGTTTTGGTGGCGCGCGTGTACACACATTTCCGGGTCTGCTCACTGCGGGGTTGTCGGGGCCCTATTCAACTTCTCTTTCCCAGTATCGCTGCATCACCTGACCCGACACCTCCCAAATTATTTTATCTATACTATACTATACTATACTATACTATACTATACTATACTATACTATACTATACTATACTATATATATATATACTACTTCATGCTAGTATTACAGATCCCGGTGGGAGGCAAGAAAGAGGGAGGGGCAGAGCAGAACACGTCTAAGAATCGCATCCCCTTGGGATTCCCATCCAGCAAGGCCTTGGTCAAATATTGGGATGAGCAGCTAAGAAGTCCGCCCAAGTCCAACCAGCCAGCCATCCTCTGCACCCTTCTTCGCCTGAGATTTAGATTTGGATGCGAAAACTGGAATTCCGGCGTAACAGCACTACAAAGACTTGGATCCCACCCGCAGCCCTGGGAACCAGCCGGAGAGATTCATCGCTCGGCCTCAGTTTCCCTTCCATACAATGGGGACAGTAGGAATCTCCATCACAGGTGCATGGTCAGAGTACATAAAACAAATCTTTCCTACATCAAATTTCTATAAAGGGTCGAAGCCGGTCGCTGAAACAGAAAACGAGGTCCTAAGCCATGTTTAGGGGCCAGTCCTGTTCATTCTCACATTTTTGTAAGGAAATGTGCTAGGCTAAACCCGGTTGCCCAAAGCCCTTACACTGACAGCCTCAATTCCGGCTCTGCCACTTGAGCTGTGGAGGCTTATCTGGGGAACTAGATTAGCCTGTGCACTCCCACACTTGCCAGCTGGGTGGCCTTGGTCTAGTCACAATTCTTCCGAGCTCTCTCAGCCCCACCTCACAGGGTGTTTGTGGTGAAGGGGGAAGGGAAAGGAGTTTGTAAGCCCCTTTGAGTCTCCTTACAGGAGAGAAGGGGGGGATATAAATCCAACTCTTCTTCTTCTTTTAAGATTAGCCAAAGCCCCCCATCCCCACCCCACCCATCCCTTTAGCAGCCGGACCTATGTACTCCCGCCCAGACACGCTTGGCTCGGATGTCCAGCCTGAGCAGAGTTTGGCCTTCAATCATGCATTTCCCCATCGGCTGACCAAGCCATGTTTATGCTCAGAGAGTCTTCAAGGTTTTGGGGTCGGCTTTTGCAGCGCTTGGAGCGCCTGTTGGGGGGCAGGCTAAGGTTGACTGACCCCAGGGTTGGAGCAAACCATGGCAACCTCTCCAGGGTGTTTCTGTGCGTGGCGAAGGACTCAGTTGGGTTCACACCGGCTCCTTTGACAGCATGCACAGGTTCTTTGAGCCTGCTTGGAGCTGAAAGGCGTAGCCATTGGGGAAAAGAAATGGGGGAAAAAACCAACCACGTTTTAAGCCAGAACAAAAATGGAAACCTCCAGCCCCGTTCCGTCACCCGGAGAACCTGGAGCTGATTTGGGTCGAACCGCGTTTCTTTCGAAGAAGGAAATCCCGTTGATTTCTGCGGCCCTCAAAGGGAGAATAAACGGCTCCGTCCTAAATGCTGGGAAGCAAATCCCACCGGTTTCCACGGACCGGGTGGCGGGGCTGCGGCCGGCGGTGGAAATCGGGCGGTTTCAAATCCGAGCGCTTCCTCCGAGATCTACCGCTGGGGATCCACCAGCGTCCTAGGAGCGCGGGCCGGACCGGGCTACGACGGCTCGGGTCAGGCTGAGCATGCCGGTCTTTCAGACATGAAAAACGCCAGCGCCACTCAGACTAATATACGATACAAGCCACCATTTAATAAGAGCTTGTAGCAAACGACTGAGCTTTATGAACCGCAATGACGCCCCAACGCTTCCCAGGCGCCCCGATCTGCGGGCGAAAAGCAACGAGACAGTGGCGCTGACCCATGGCTCATGCACTGACCTCTCACCACGGGTTGGAGCGGCGTGGCTCCTCTCCTGGCGCATGCATGCGATGGCCCTAACCTCTGAAGATGCCAGCCACAGATGCAGGCGAAACGCCAGCAGAAGATGCTACTGGAACACGGCGGTACAGTCCGGAAACCCCACAACACCCCAGTGATTCCTGCCGTGAAAAACCTTGGACAATACTAACGCCCTAACAGATCCCACGCGCGACCGTTGCCGCCTCGCGCCTCGATTCTCGCCCCCCCACCCGCCCGTCCGCGCCCCCAACCTCTCCGTGCGCCCCCCAACCTATCTGCCCGTGCCACAGCGGCACACGTGTCGCAGCTCCAGGTGTCCCCGCAGCCGTCTTGGCCTTTGTCCCCGAGCCCGAGCTCAACCTCTCCGCTTCTCCTCCGACGTGAGCAGGAAGCCGCGACCCGTGCGGGCGGAGGGGAGAGGGAGAGGGAGGAGGAGGAGGAGGGAGGGGGGAGGGGAGGAAGGAGGAGGGGGGGAGCCGCGGCCCGTCTGTCAAAAGCCGAGTGGCAAGTTCTCGCGAGAGGGAGAGCCGGTCGGGAGCCACGGGATGTAGGGCGCAGGTGGAGGCAGAGCGCATCTCCTGCTAGCCGTGGGGTAGAGCAGCCAGAGGAGGCAGCCAGGCGGCCGGGCTTGCAGGGAGGCTCGGGCGGGCGCGCTCCCGGGGAGCTCCGAGCGCCAGCCGCCGCCTCCTCGCCCGGCTCCGGCGCTAGCAGAGCCCCTCGCTCATCCCTCCGCGCCCGGTGCGGCTCCTCCAGTGGAGTCCTTTCTCCCCCCCCCTTCTTTTTTTCGCCTCCGTCGATTTTTTGGGGCGCGCGTCGCCTTCCGCCCCGCCGCCAAGATGATGTCCATGAACAGCAAGCAGCCCCACTTCGCCATGCACCCCACCCTGCCCGAGCACAAGTATCCGTCGCTGCACTCCAGCTCCGAAGCCATCCGGAGAGCCTGCCTCCCGACGCCGCCGGTAAGGGTCCCGCCGCCAGCCCTGCCACCCACCCAGCCACCTTCTCGGCTGCTGCCCCCCCCTTCCCCCGCTCCCGTGGCTTCCTTTCTCTCAGGCGCCCGGGGTGCCTCCGTCTAGCACCCGGACGCCTCGGCTGCTTGGATGTGTTTCTTTCTCCCCGAGCCCTTCCAGGCGGGATGGGGTCGCCGGCTTCCCCTCCCCGTCTATCCCCCCCTCCGTCGACAGCTCCCGGGTCACTTCCCCAGGTCCGGGGGAAACTCGACCTCTTCCCAAAGGAGTCGTGGAGTGGGTGGCCGGGGGAGCGCGCGCTTTGGCGCGCCCTGGACTGGAGCCCCCAGCGCCGCCCCGGCTGCCTCTCTCTCTCTCTCTCTCTCTCTCTCTCTCTGTCTTGGCAGGCCAGCCCCCCCCCCCCTCCCCGCTCGCCAGGAAAAACTTCTTCGCGTTCCCGCTTTCTAACCACTGGGCTCTTTCCCTCCCCGCCGTCTCCCTCTCCCCCCTGCCGCCCCTTCTTCCCCGGATCTTCCCATCTCTCCGTTTCTTCTCTGGTTGTCCCTCCGTTTTTCCCCGCTGTGCTCCCTCCCCCCCCCCCCCATCGCTCAACTTCTTCCCCCTCTTTGATCTCGTCTCTTTCTTCCACCTTCACCGCCTCTCGCTTTCTTTCCCCGCCGCCCTTCTCGCCTTCACCCTCCCGGCTTCCCCTGGTCTCCCTGCTTGGGCCGGTCGCCATCCTTCCCCTCCTTCCCCCTTCTATTCTTTTCTTCCCTTCCCCCTTTTATTGACCCCTACTCTGTTCTTCTGGATGGGGGGGGGGTGTCTGTCAATCTTCTCCATCTCTTATACTGTTTCATTCGATCATGGCCCTACTTTTTACCTTCACTTCCCACTTGTTCTTTCTTCCCTTTTCTTCCTGTCTTTCCTCTGTCTTCTGTGGCCCCACTTTCCGCATGCTCAAATGCTTCAATGTTCCTTCCTTCCTTCCTTCCTTCCTTCCTTCCTTCCTTCCTTCCTTCCTTCCTTCCTTCCTTCCTTCCTTCCTTCCTTCCTTCCTTCCTTCCTTCCTTCCTTCCTTCCTTCCTTCCTTCCTTCCTTCCTTCCTTCCTTCCTTCCTTCCTTCCTTCCTTCCTTCCTTCCTTCCCGGCCACCCCGTTTGTGTCGCCAGCAGCTGCAGGGCAACATCTTCGCCAGCCTGGACGAGACGCTGCTGGCGCGGGCCGAGGCGCTGGCGGCGGTGGACATCGCCGTGTCGCAGAGCAAGAGCCACCCGTTCAAGCCGGACGCCACCTATCACACCATGAACAGCGTGCCGTGCACGTCCAACTCCACCGTGCCGCTGGGCCACCATCATCACCACCACCATCACCACCACCACCAGGCGATGGAGCCCGGCGACCTGCTAGAGCACATCACCTCGCCCTCGCTGACGCTCATGACCGGCGGCGGGGGGCACGACGGCGGGGGCGGCGGAGGAGGAGGCGGCGGAGGCGGCGGAGGCGGGGGCCTGATCTCCACGTCGGCCCACCCGCACTCGCACATGCACAGCCTGGGCCCCTTGGCGCACCCGGCGGCGGCGGCGGCCATGAACATGCCGTCGGGGCTGCCGCACCCGGGGCTGGTGGCGCACCACGGGGGCGCGGCGGGGCAGGCGGCGGCGGCAGCGGCGGCGGCTGTGGGCGCGGCGGGCCTGGCCTCCATCTGCGACTCGGACACGGACCCGCGGGAGCTGGAGGCCTTCGCCGAGCGCTTCAAGCAGCGGCGCATCAAGCTGGGGGTGACCCAGGCCGACGTGGGCTCGGCGCTGGCCAACCTCAAGATCCCCGGCGTGGGCTCGCTGAGCCAGAGCACCATCTGCCGCTTCGAGTCGCTCACGCTGTCGCACAACAACATGATCGCCCTCAAGCCCATCCTGCAGGCGTGGCTGGAGGAGGCCGAGGGCGCGCAGCGCGAGAAAATGAACAAGCCCGACCTCTTCAACGGCGGCGAGAAGAAGCGCAAGCGGACTTCCATCGCCGCGCCCGAGAAGCGCTCCCTCGAGGCCTACTTCGCCGTCCAGCCGCGGCCCTCCTCCGAGAAGATCGCCGCCATCGCCGAGAAACTGGACCTCAAAAAAAACGTGGTGCGCGTCTGGTTTTGCAACCAGAGACAGAAGCAGAAGCGCATGAAGTTCTCCGCCACGTACTGAGCGCCGCGCAAAGAAGCGCGCTCCCGGAGCAGGGCGCCCCCCCTTTGGACCCCCTTTGGCGCGCCCCCCCCCCCGGACGCCCTCGCAGATCGGGCAGACTTGGGCTTTTTGGAAGGCGGACGGGGCGGACGTGAGGGGGGGACGCTGCGGTGGAGGGAGGCGCACTTTGCGCTCAGCCGACGGACTGCTCTTTCTTTGGGACTGGAGACTCTTCTTGGGGAGGGGGATATTATATATATATACAGATATATATATATATAGATAGATCTGGCTTTGGGGACCAAGGACAACGGATGGAACCGAAAACGTGTCCCAGGAACTGGGCGGAAAGGCGCCACCGGGAGTCCGCTTCACTTGGGCGCCCCGTGTAAAAAACAGAACTAAAGTGGAGCGGGCTTTTTGGGGAGGGAGGGGGGTGGGAATTCACTTCTCGAGGCCGAGCCCTTCGGACAGCCGGGAGGACTTTCGGCGGAGACACAAACACACACCCAGACACGTTGACCCAGAAGTACTGCAGACAAACGTAGGAGCCCTCCCAGGCGCGTTATTGTCCCCCCCCCCCAAAAAAAAATCGTCCGGAGAGGAGGTCAGGAAGTCAGACTGGGCTGGGGAGGGGGGGGTCGGTTTTCTCTCTCTCCCTACCCGCTCTCTCTTTGGGACTTCTCTCCCCCTCCCCCTTCTTGCATTGAGTTAATTTGGTTCCGGTTTGGTTTCCCCATTTCCCCCTGCTCCCAATCTTTAGTTTTTGAATGGTTTTTTTTTCATGCGAGGCTTTGCGAATGGGACTTATGTGTTGGAAGGAGGGGAGGGCGAGAGGGGGTGGAAGAGACAGAGAACTTGACGCTTGACTTAGGAACTCCGATTTGGCCAGGTTTGGGGAGGGGCGTCTCCAGAAAAGTTACAGCCACCCCCACCTTCCTGACCCGAAGAGTTCAGTACGGGGGAGAGGAGATCTTAATTGAAAATGAACGGGATTTTTAAAAGTTCTGTCTTTCCTTCTCCCCTTCATTTTACACCTCCCCTCCCTTTTATCTGCGTGGAAATCTTTGGAGGCAAAAAGACCCCACAGGTTTTTGTTCTGGTTCTGGACACTGTAACGTCCTCTTAGTTCCGCCGGCAGGGCTAGAGATGCTGTAGCGCTGTGTTTTCCAAGAAGGTTTCTTCCCTTGGAAGACTGTGTGTCCCAGAGGTTGCAAGAATGACCCTCTTCCCTGGTGGTTTAGAAGGTCTTGGAGTGGGTTTGCATGTCAACAGAAGGAGAAATAAGTTCTGCTAAATAATAAATGCCCAAGGGACAAAGTGTTGGGGACCAAGGAATTTGCACTGATCCAGTTTCCCACGCCGGAAAAGGGGAGCTGGACTTCGGGGAGTGATATTGAGGTCTCGGGTTAGAAATGGGAAATAATAATTCAGAACCGGAAGGAGACTGGGGAAGGTGTACCAGGAAAGGAAGGCGGCGGAGGGGGGTGGGGAAGAGAGAAATAAGAGCGGGAGAGCATTCTAGACGTCTGCAGAGAACGCTTTCATCTCCAAAAGCATTTCTTTAAAAAAACAAAAAGGACTTTTCTTTTTTATCGAGGAAATTTGGGAGGGGTGGTAAAGGGGGAGGAGCTGAGATTATGCATGCATACCCTGAAATGGCATAGGAAGATTCAGAGATCAGGTCTCGGGAGGCTGCATTTTATTTATTTATTTATTTATTTATTTATTTATTTATTTATTTATTTATTTATTTATTTATTTTGATTTAATAATTTATCACGCCTGTCGAAGGAATCTCCCCCCCCCCCAATACACACTTCCAGTGTATCATTGTTTGCAGAGCAAACGTTTCTATGCATTCGAAACTGAGCACTAAAAGGAAAAAAAAATAAACTTAGACTAGTTTCCAGCAATTTTTGTGGGGGTGGGTGTTGTTGGGTTTTTTTTTTTTTTTGAATGATGGATGTGATTTCACACGGTCTGGACTGCCTGTTTTTTTTTCACCGAAGTCACATACGGAGACTCACATACCCACAGACGCACACACGAAAACGTTCTTGTCACATTGAGTGTATTTAGATTTTTTTAAAAGGCGAAGCGAGCAAAACAAGGGGGGGGGGGAAATGAAGAAAGATGTTTGTAAATATTTTCTTTAATGCACAGAAAGGGCAAAGATGGGTAGGAGTTAAACCACGTGTCACTGAATTAGCTACCTGTTCCATGTATGTTTGCTGAGCTTTCTCCTCGGTTTTCGGTCTTCTTTATTTATTTATTTTCTTTTATTTAAAAAAAAATCCTTCAGAAATATTTCTGTACGCCAAAATATACAACAGGGAGATGTGTCCCAGCACACCTACAAATAAAACAAACCTGGAAAACAAAACAGAAAGTATTATTAATACTTATTATTTCTTTTATTACAAGGTGCATTCTTTCTATTTTTTAAATTTCTGACACACGACCTCTAAAAAAACAACCACCCTGGCATCGAGTCCTTAGACAGAAACCAAGACAAAGAGTCTACCAAAAATTTTTAACAAATCGAGAGTTGTATTTTTCTGCGAAAATTCAGAAATCCTGACGATAAGATAGATCTTATGTGAAAATGGATGCTCTGAATAAAATGAACTATATATTAGCTGCGTGTGTTTCTTGACGTTTATTCAGGTATAAGGGCAGAAAATCAGAATTTGTGAACCAAAAGGAAAAAAAAAGTTTGCTGATAGGGTTTCGCCTTTGTAAAAAAAAAAAAAAAAACCCTAAACAACCAAGCCTGAATAGATGAGACAAAAAGACGATTCGTTGTTTTAAAATTATTATTTTGGGGTTCATAAATCTGAAAAAAAGAGACGGCTCCTTATGTTGTGTATAGAATGGTAGGTTCAAGTGCTCAGTGGCCCTGATCCAGCTGAAAGGAGTCATGCGGGACAGCAAACTCTTATGCGTGTGAACTCGGAAACAAGCCCCATTGACTTCCATCCGAGTTATTCCTAGATACCTGATATTGTGGAGCAAAACTCGGGCGGATTGCAGTCAACGGGATTTACTTCGGAGTATTCAGGACTGGACTGCAAATCGCCATTAATTTGAACTAGGTTTAAAAAAAATTAACAAGCAAAACACACCACAATAATTTTAAAATTGAAGCTAATGGGGATCTGACAGACAGATAGTTCAGAATTGGGATCATTTTCTCTGTGATTATGTCTCCCTCTTGTAGCCAAATCCGTTTAAGTTTATCTGTAAAGTCTAATGTGAAATTCACTGCGCCTTTGGCGTGCGGAAAGGAAAACTCAAAAGCTATTTTTGTTTTCTGCCAAAGGTAGATTTCTTCCACTGAAACAAGATTCGTTTCTTTTGTCATGAACTAGAACTGTCATCGGAGATTTTAAAAAATAAATAAATGCATTTCTAAAAGAAAAAACAATATTATACATATATAAGTTCTGCCAGGTATTATTTTTTTTGGGGGGGGGGAGAGAATCAGGAGCAACCAAATAAAATGAGCATCAAGTCATGTTTTATTTTTCGTGAGAATCCACGCGAGAATCCAGACCTAAAAACACGGCTGGGTCCCTTTTCCAGTCCGCTGTGCAGATAATATGGAGATCAGAACAAATGCGGTTATGATAACTGTGCTGTAAACGGCAACAGAGCTGACAAGCGCCTCTTCCAGGTTTCCGGATGTTCAGGGGACTCCGAAACGAGGCGAAACAGTCACGAATCGTTTGATATCATGTAGGATATGCCGATCTACAGAGGACTGGAGCAATGATAAATTCGGATCAACGGGATCTTAACACGGGGGAGCCAGAAAGGCACAGTGGATTCCGCACTGCATATTTGCAACGGCTTATAAATGAACCCTTTTTATAAAGAGAGGGCAACTCTTGGGGCATCCTCCAGCCAAAGCGGTGCATCCCCCTGGCCCCATTGACTCCTAGGCCGGAAACTCCAACGCTGAACTTAACTGAAAGCCACGGGACTTTCCAACTGCTTGGTTTTGGATTTGGCTGCTTTTGCCTTCAGTTCTTCATTGAAAAGGCGGTCCTTTTCTTTTCTAAACCCAACTCTGTACTTTCCCCCTTGCCTTAAAGGGATTAAAGGGATGCTTCATATTTTCCAACCAAACTGATGCTTCCGTTCGGCCTCCCTAAACGAGCGTTCAAACCAGCGATTCTAAGCAATGGGATTGAGTCCCATTGACTCGGGAGCAAACCTGTTCCAGAGAAGACACAACCCGCTGGAGCAATAAGGGGGGTGGGGGTGGGGAACTCGCTATTCCAGAGAGCCAGCAAGGGGTAGTGGCTCAGAGCAGGTAGACTCTAACCTGGAGAACCAGGTTTGATTCCCCACTCCTTCAAATGAGTGGTGGACTCTTCTCTGGTGAACCGGATTTGTCTCCCGCTTCTTTCACATGCAGCCTGCTGGGTGACCTTGGGCCAGCCACAGCTCTCTCTCTGAACTCTCTCAGTCCCACCTGCCTCACAAGGTGATTGTTGTGGGAAGAGGAAGTGAAGGAGTTTGTAAGCTCCATTGAATCTCTCCTCCTCCTCCTCCTCCTCCTCCTCCTCCTCCTCCTCCTCCTCCTCCTCCTCCTCCTCCTCCTCCTCCTTCTTCTTACTTGCATAGGAGTCATTTGCAGCCGGTCCATGCACGAGTTCCAGTCCAGGCCACTCTTTCTGGACCCCTAGGCTCTGGGAGGGATCCAAGCTCCGGATCCGATATCTATAAGTCCCCCCCCCTCCACCTCCATTCTTCCAACCTTCCTCACCACCCTAGCCCTGACTTGTGGAATTCCTGTTGAACACTTGTTCAGAAATCGCTTTCAACTCAGATTAGACCTTCATAAATGAATAATTGACACCCAACTGCAGGGCTGGTATCGATTTCCCACCCCCACCCTCGCCTGTGCTCTCCAGCTTCATTCGGTCCTACTTCAACAAGTCCACCCCCTCCCCTCCCCTCCCCTCTTCTCCAGCAGAGAATTTGTGGGGTGGATTCACTTTCCACCAGTCCTGCCCACCCCTCGAAGGTAATTATTTTCGTGGATCGCATTCCGCTGTCTCTCATGGGGCCCCTGATATTCCGCTGGTCCCCCCAGACGATTCCAAATCCCTTTGATTATTTGTTAGAATCCCCTTTCTATAGCAACCCCTCCCCAGCCATCGTTTTGTTTACCTGCTTTTATTTATATATATATATATTCTCTGAGATTATATATATAAAATCTCAGAGAATCCACACTTGATTTTCTCCCCAAGCAGCCCTGCCCGTGGGAACTGGATCCCACCTGCGAGACGAGCGACTGAGGACAATTAATTAATCTGCGATTTAAAGGTTGATAAAATATTAGCGCTGGCGTCCCTCCCCCACCCTGTGCTCCATCCGGCGCCCGGACCCGAACTCGGGCCGTGTCGGGCTTGGAGCCAGGCGAGGCAGAGGCTGTCTGGCGCCAATCACGTGGGCTCCCCAAGACTTGCTGCAAACACAATTACACGGCCGCCCGCTGCATAATTCATGCGCTGAGATTTGGAAAATTAATAAAATGAATTATAACAAGAGGCTAATTAAAAACTTTAGTAATTGTCGTCGAGGCGGCTTGATGGGAGGCGGCGCAAGGCCCTTTGCCTTCCTTCTCCCACTTCCCTCAAGTATTTTCATTTTTTATTTAATAAGGACGTGGGAAAGACCCACCTCTGGATAGGCATTTGGGTTAAGTCCAGGTTGGAGAGAGATTCGCAAGGCCTCTGTGTATGAGTGTATTGGGGGGGGGGGGTGTTCGCTCTAATTTGTAGAACTGGGTTCGATTCCTGGCTCTGCCACTTGAGCTGTGGAAGTTTAATGGTGAATTAGATTAGCTTGTGCACTCCAACACACGCCAGCTGGGTGACCTTGGGCTAGTCACAGTTCTTCGGAGCTCTCTCAGCCCCACCTACCTCACAGGGTGTTTGTTGTGAGGGGGGGAAGGGAAAGAAGCCCTTTGAGAGGCCTTACAGGAGAGAAAGGGAGAATATAAATCCAACCGTTGTTCTTCTTCTTTGGGGGTAAGGGCCGAAGATGGGAGGCCAGGGGGGCGGAACAGCCACATATAGAAGCCGGAGCTTGGCTGAACTTGGCTGGATCCTTCCGCTTTTCCGTTGGGTCTTTTCCAGGTGGTCGATCCGCGGCTGAGGAAGCTTCGCCGCTGAGCCTTCGCAGCTGGGAAAGGAACTCCCTTGAGCGCTTGATCCGAGCACTGAGCGCAGGGCGCAAACAGGGTGGGACGCAGGGTGGGACGCAGGGTGGGCGCTTCCCACTCCTCACCGGAGCTCCCAAGGTCTTCCGCCCCAAGCAAGTGGGTCACTGGATCCAAGCTGCAAACTGCACCCTTGTTTCCACAGCCCGACCAGACGGATTCTTTTTCTTCCTCTCCCACACGCCCCCACACGTGGGGATGGGGTTGAGTCGCCTGTCTGGGTGGCTTCTTTCAGCTACTGCTGAGGAGTTTGGGAGGGACTGGTTCCGGGAGCGTGAGAACATTTTGTTTCCTTTGCAGACTTCAAGAGACCCAGCAAGAAGGAAGAGGAGAGCCCTCCCCACCCGCACACGCTTCCAGACTGCTTAGCTAACTTATCTTTCCCTTGATCTTGTTGGATGTGGCAATGTCTAATGGGCAAAAGAACTAAGGAGAAGACCCAGCAGGGGGCGGGCAAATGGTCAGCTAGAGGGGGCTGAAAAGACTAGTGACCCCTCCTTCCTTTCGGGACACCTCTTGTCTGTCCTTGGACTGATAGTCTGGGGTCTAATATCCCTGCTTCTTCTGGGAAGTTAATGCCAGAGACTTTTCCAAGGAAGCCAAGATAGCAGCATGCTATTTTCACGTTTCTTGTGTTCTAATCTGGAGAACTGGGTTTGATTCCCCACTCCTCCACCTGAGCGGCAGAGGCTTATTTGGTGAACCAAATTTGCTTTCCACACTCCTACATTCCTGCTGGGTGACCTTGGGCGAGTCACAGTTCTTCAGAACTCTCTCAGCCCCACCTACCTCACAAGGTGTCTGTTGTGGGCAGAGGAAGGGAAAGGAGCTTGTAAGCCACGAATCTCCTTACAGGAGAAAAAGGGGGAGTATAAATCCTAAATCCAAACAACTCCTCCTCCTCCTCTTCCTCCTCCTCCTCCTCTTTTCCTAATCCAATTGCAATTCCCTAATAAAACTCTGACATGTTTGCCCTCTTAATCAGCATGTTGTCCACTTCTCTGGGCAGCAAAACCCAACAGACATGAATTTAGAGGGCTCTCTGTCTGTCTACCCTCGATGTAACTCTGCGCTGAGCTTTCATTCCTGTGCTTTCTGTTGACCCCCCTTCCTTTCTCTCCCCCTTGAAGCCTGCCCTCTAACCTATCTCTCGGCTTCGAAAGATGAACGTAGGGGGTGTTGGAAGATCAGGAGATTTTTCAACAGGGCGGAAGGAATCTATTGAAGCAGGTTTCTTTCCTGGCGGGAGGGGAAGAGAGCCGTGATCCATACTTTTCCTGGCACCCCGGGCCTTAATAGCTTCATGCCGTCTATTGTATCAATAGGTACATCGACAGAGAGAACCAAGCAGGGCCCTTTTTAAGGCCCAAGGAAATTTCCCGGAGCAAAACCAGGAGGCTAGATTCGGTGCAGAGCCCGGCCGCAAGAGGTACAGAGACCAGCCCGTCCTATCCCCCCAACCCCCATTCCCCAATCCCCCCCACTCACCCAACGCAGCGCACCCGACCTCCCGGTTTCACTTGGTGCTCCCAGCCTGCTGCCTAAGCAAACCTTCCCGTGTCCGCCCGGTGCCTGAACTGCTGCTGCCGCTATTGAAATGCAACTCTGCACATGCTCCAAGCGCTCTGGGATTAGGTGACACGTTCACAGCCCTAGGGTTTTCACCTGGTATAGTGGTCAAGAGCAGGTGGACTCTAGTATGGAGACCCTGGCTTGCGTCCCCATTTCTCCACATGAGTAATGAACTCCTGTCTGGTGAACCAGGTTTGTTTCCAGCTCCTACACATGAAGCCTGCTGAGTGACCTTGGACTAGTCACAGTTCTCTCAGAACTCTCTCAGTCCCACTTGTCCCATAAGGAATATGTTGAGGGGCGAGGAAGGGAAAGGAGTTTGTAAGCCTCCTTGAGTCTCCTTATAGCAGAAAAAGGCAGGATATAAATCCAAACCCTTCTTCTTCTGGGGCTAAACCCTCCACCTTGGTTGAAATGAGGCCTGACTTAATTCCTTGTGTGGTTCAAGGGTGCCATCTGGCAGGCGTTGTCTCTCCCTAGCCCCGCCCCCTTTAGAAAACGTGGCCAGTCCGGAATAACAAGCCCCAGGGTTGGTTGCACACCATAGTTTCTATCGAAATGGGTACGACCCGGCCAAAGTGAAATGCACTGTTTTATTGGCGAAGATATAAACAGACGCTTAACTCTCCGGTTGAAATTCAAGCTTTAATTTTAACTGACCCGCGATTTGGCTGGTTTGGGTTGACATTCCTCTGTGTGGCCTCCTGGCAGCCCCATTGGCTGTTTCTTCAATTTGTCGTTGTTCATTACGTTTTCCAGCATACCCCTGAACGGAGCAATCCGGCCTGATTCTTGTCCTGTCGGACCCAGGAGAACCCACCCACGCCTTGGATCCTCTCAGCCCAGCTTCCCTTCCGCCAGCAATCCTGAGCACCTTCCCCAGGGGATTCAATTCTATGGGCATCAGAGGGGCTTCCTGCCAATGAAAACACTCCCAAGCTTCCGACCTGGCTACTCCGCATGGCAGCCTGCCTTCCTATAATATATCTGAATTCTAAACGGTCTCTAAAGTAATTGAGTCGAGGCTTATCAAAATTCGGGAAAGCCCTGAGGTATTTTTCAGTGTCACAGACTGGAATAGATAACACCCACCCATCCAGTCTCTGAGCCTGTGCAAAGTACACTCCACTGCTTTATCGCAGCCAAACCTCCATGGATTTGGTGCTAAGGCACAGTTTCGAGTATCCAGGACAAATCGACCCCCCTCCCCCCAAAAACTCCGTAAGCCTAGAAGCGTAACTGAAGAAAGTCGGTGGGGACAGTGATGCATACATAGAGTCATACTTAGGGGCGGGTTGTGTAGACTAGTGAATTGGGGGCAGGGAGTGTGGGGCTGCGGTTTAGAGGCCTTTGTTTTTTTCCAGTTCAGGGACTGGTTCGCACATGCTGGTCCGATGAGCGCCAAGTGGTGCTTGCACGTGGGAACGTGTGACCGCCTATCACGCTCCACACGGACAGTAAGCAGCCAGCTGGACTTACGTGCACAGGTTTCTGTCGGTATCAGGACAAAATTTATTGAGTCTTAAAGTCTTTCTAGTGCTCTGTAACGTGTGATACGAAGAGAAGGCCAATCAAACAAAAGGCAACTTCCTTAACCCCCTCCCCCCCACCAGGGAGTCGGTTCACACAATTATCTGCACCATGAATATGCAACCTGTTCTTTTCAAAATGGGAGTCCCAAGTACCATCTTTCTCGGAAGTTTAAGGAGGGCTGCTGGCTAGGCAAAACAAACACCATTTGCAACTTCTTCTTGGCCCTGCATCTGCAGCTTATCCCAGCTGAACTGAACACTGCTAGGGGAAGAAGAAGAAGAAGAAGAAGAAGAAGAAGAAGAAGAAGAAGAAGAAGAAGAAGAAGAAGAAGAAGAAGAAGAAGAAGAAGAAGAAGAAGAAGAAGAAGAAGAAGAAGTAGTAGTAGTAGTAGTAGTAGTAGTAGTAGTAGTAGTAGTAGTAGTAGTAGTAGTAGTGGCAAATGCAGTTCAATGTAGCAAAATGCAAAGTGATGCACATAGGGGCAAAAAAATCCAAACGTGCTGTGGCCGTCTTAGTTGATAGTTCCATGGGAGTGTCAACTCAATGCATGGCAGCTGTGAAAAAGGCAAACTCTATGCTGGGGATCATTAGGAAAGGAGTTGATAATAAAACTGCAAGGATTGTCATGCCCTTATATAAAGCCATGGTGCGATGGCACTTGGTCGCTACATCTCAAAAAAGGATATCGAAGAGATAGAAAAAGTGCAGAGAAGGGCAAGGAGGATGATTGAAGGATTGGAGCACCTTCCTTATGAGGAGAGGCTGCAGCGTTTGGGACTCTTTAGTTTGGAGAGGAGACGTCTGAGGGGGGATATGATTGAAGTGTATAAAATTATGCATGGGATAGAAAATGTTGACAGAGATACATTTTTCTCTCTTTCTCACAATACTAGAACCAGGGGGCATTCATTGAAAATGCTGGGGAGAAGAATTAGGACTAATAAAAGGAAACACTTCTTCACGCAACGTGTGATTGGTGTTTGGAATATGCTGCCACAGGAGGTGGTGATGGCCACTAACCTGGATAACTTTAAAAAGGGCTTGGACAGGTTTATGGAGGAGAAGTCGATCTATGGCTACCAATCTTGATCCTCCTTTATCTCAGATTGCAAATGCCTTAGCAGACCAGGTGCTCAGGAGCAGCAGCAGCAGCAGGCCATTGCTTTCACATCCTGCATGTGAGCTCCCAAAGGCACCTGGTTGGCCACTGTGAGTAGCAGAGTGCTGGACTAGATGGACTCTGGTCTGATCCAGCAGGCTAGTTCTTATGTTCTAAGAAGAGGAGCAGGAGCAGGAAGACAGTGCAGGAGTCTTTCTTTCCCTTACCTGAGAAAAAGGAACGCTTTGGAATTTCAGCATGCAGGCCAAAATTCAGAAGCCACAATTCTTCTGAATCTCTTGACGGCAGGGGAAGGGGTGGTGGTGGTGGTGGAATTTGGCAGTCTGCCGAAGAGAGACGTCCATTCCCCACAGCACCCACCCTACCAAGCCCAACTGAGAAGTCACCCTCCTACTCTCTCCCAAACGAACACTTCCGGCCTCCCCCTGGGATAAACCTCTGCCCCGCCCCCGGACCGGGACGTGGCAAATGTTGCGGGTCTCCAGCGGCGGCAAGCCACTCGGTTCGCCTCCCTCTCTCTCTCTCTCTCTCTTTTCCTCCTTTTTTCCCCTCCCATGAGCCCCTCCTCGCAGAAGCGTGTTGACAATAAACATTTAATGAAGGCAGAGACTCGGATGTCTCCAGACGGAGCCGGCTTACTTTAAATAGACCATTAGCATGGCGTTCCCTGACTTCAAACGCGCCGCGCGCCAGACCCGAACATTCGGAAAATACAAAAGCCAAACCTGTTTATACAGATAGTTGCAGCTGTTTGTGCCTCTCCTGACAACCGTCTCTCTCTCCCCCCCCCCCTCCCAAACACGCTTCCCCGCCCGGATCCCTTCCGCCGTGTTTAGTAACAGAAACTTAACTCCGTTCAGCTTACTCGTGGTTAAGGGCGAGCCGGCGAGAGAACGAGCGAGAGAGAGAGAGGGGGGGGGGATGTTAAATACAGTTAATGCAATATTAATCGCCCTTTGGTGATATAAAAAGCAATATTTTCAGGCGGCTATCGAGCTTTATCGAGAAGCCGGAGCGGGGGGAAAAACAGCCGCAGCCGAGGAGGGCGAAAGAGGTCTGTATTTATGGCTTTTGTTGACTTTTTGGGGCTGCCGAGGAAAGCAGGAACAGACTCCCCCCCCCCGGGGGGGAGGGCGTTTGGCTGCTCCCGACTCGGGAGCAGCAGCTGCGCCGTCCACGGGGTCGGGCAGCCAGACCTTGGGCGCAAATCCTAAGAACGACTAATGATTTATGTTAATTCCGCTTTCAGTTGGGTGACTTTATGAAGGCAGGCCTGGGACTTGAGAGGGAGCCACGGGGACACGGTCGAACGGGCTTGTGGCTCGCTTGGGGAGGTGCGGGACTGCGGCTGCCCGAGAATGGAGACTTGAATTCGGGACAAGCCGGTTCCGAATCGGATGCGCGGTTTGTTTGTTTTCCCCCCCATGAAAGTCAACATGTCTCTCTGCGCGGAGACCGGTCGAAGCGGATGGATTTGGACTTGGAGGGGGGAGTCGGTTTTGTCTGACAAAGCGACGGGCTGGACCGGACCCAAGCCCCCAGCCTCACTCGCCCCCAGCCACACCCGCACTTTTCACGGGAGTCTGCTCGAAGCTGGAATCCGGCGCCCCCGGAATGGCTAGGACTGCCTGAGACCAGGTCCAAGCTCGCGCTGGCCGGGCTGATAGAGCCGGGTTTGCTCCTGAGAAAGTCTGAGAAGCGATCCCTTCCTTGGTACGAGCATCCTCTGAAATCCGCCGGGGCGGCAGGCGAGGCAAGGGAATGGGTGAGGAGGGGCATGGATCGTGCCAATGAGAACGTCACAGGAGGGATGCCCGCAGAAATGGGAATGGCGGCGTTCTCGTTTGTTTACGGTTGGGACCCGCGAAGCGCCCTCGAGTTCGAATACAGCTGCACACCCGTCTACACCCCCCCCTTCTCACTTGGCTTCAGTCGATTTCACTGGAGAGCGGAGCTGCCATGTCTTGAGCTCTAAACTGGGTACTGCAGAAGGCACACCGAGGACCTACAGGGGGAGGCGAAATCTACCATCTGCTCCAGGATCCAAACAGCGCCTGCAGAAACGCCACCGACAAGCCCAGCAACAGGGCGCAAAGGCTTCCTGAGTTGCATATCCTGGACATATGGCTTTCAGAGATAGGGTGCCTTTGACTGTGGAGGTTCTGTCTGTATTTGGACCAATAGCCGCTGCGAGGCCTTCTCACCTTTCGGTTGCAACCGAAGACAGAGCATTACCCTTTATTGTAACAGAAGACAGATCATTATTTTGCGTAACCCCCACCCCCCAAAAAAACACATGACACGTGATTAGTTTCTAATGGAGAAAATGCACTTTCCTTGACGTTTTAATAGAGTTCAGTAGCAAAGATATAGGGGAATCGAGCTGCCAACTTCTCCCCCCCCCAATAGTGCCCTTATGCCTCTGATAACGGCAAGAATGCGCTCTTTCAAAAAAGAAGAACCACCCTCTTCACACGCACCTACTTCAAAGGAAAGCACAGGAGCATTGCCAACGAAAACGATTTGGCAACCATCGATGGACCGGGATGACTGCATCTCTGCTGGAGGATCTTCACCCCCCCCTTCTCCCACCGGAAGTGAATGAACAGATATCAACTGAGCGCAGTGAAAGCGGAGAGAAAGCAAAGCGGAACAGACGCCCTCCGCTCTGGGAATGAGAGATAGGCCGGCATTGCTTCGAAAGGGAAGGGCTGACTTACCTCCTGTCCTGAGTCAGACCAGGGTGAAATAGTGCCCAAAGAAAATGACACCCAAGGTGCGTGTGTGTGTGTGTGTGTGTGGGGGGGGGCTCTTTATTAACAGGAGAGCCCGGAAATCGTAGAAGAGGACCTGGAGAGGTCGGCGTTTGTATGAAGACCCCCTTCTCTTCTCCCACAACTAGTTCAGCACCAAGGAGGTGGACAGCTCCGCCTCGGAACAAGGCGAATGGTCTTTATTCCACCATGGCCTACTTGACGTCACGTGGACAGTTGGCTCCTTCTCCCCAGTCCACCCCAGCTCCGATGTTTCCTAGTCGTTCCCGAACTTTCTAGAAGTTTCTTCCTCTCTTGTCCTCCGGGAGGTTTAAGGACAGGCGGATAGCTAGGTAGATAGAAATCCTGAAAGGGCATCGAATCTGCAGTTAGCGGGTGGGTCCTGGCGGGCCTTAAAGGGACAGCAGAATTCTTGGATGTGCTGACGCGACTGGCAGGGAAACAGGGACAGCTTTCCTTGGGAGCCTTGGGTCATACAGGCAGAGAGAGAAATGGACGGAAGGAGGCGCTGGGAAAACCTGGGAGTATATATCTGAGTATGGTGTGTGGGTGTGGGAAGTAATTAACAGCGTGATTCTATTCAGAGTTGCTACAGAGTAATTCTGCTCAGGATCGCACTGTATCAAACTTTAGAACTATTGGCCATGCAGGTGAATGGACACACAGGTATAGAACAACTCTCAGAACATTCATGATGTTTCGCCCCCACCCTTCCCCAATATATTGACCATATCATATAAAAAAACAAGGACAAAGTTGTGGCTACTTTCTGGTCCCACTTTTTTCTGTTGTAGGAGCTTATTGTTTTATGTATATGGTGGTGTAGGTACTTTCTACAGATGCTGCAATATTTTGATTTCCCTTCCTGCAGAATCCGAAACAAGCAGTCTTAGGAAGGCTGAGAGGGGGCACCAAATCGCTGATCCCTGAACCTTTTGATCTGGCTTCTGGCAGTAAACCTGTAAGAATATGGCTGGGGAATATACTGACCAAGATCCCAGTTGATCCAGTGGTACTTACTTTAGTGAGCTTTTATTAGTTTGGAAGGTAGGTGGTTTGCATTTTTTTAAAATGTGGACAGCATCCAAAGAGATACAATGGTGGACAGCATCCAAAGAGATACAAATAGTTTTGGAGACAAAACAAATTTATACTTGCATTTTCACAAATACATCTAAACAGCCCTAGATCATCCAGCTACATATTTAACAAAAGTCAGGTATGTTTGTATGAAGGGGTCTCTTAGTTGTAGTGTGCTTTCAGTTTGAAACTTTGCTATCTGGATCTGTAATGCTGGGTTGTCATTAAAAACTTTGAATGGTCTGTGTAATGTTTTATTTTGTGAGTCATCTCGGGCTGTTTCCTAGAGAGGCGGCATAAAAAGGTGCTGAATAAATAGATAAATGAAATGCATAACACAACGTGTGTATTGTGTGTGTGTTAGTATGTATATTGTATGCGTTTGTGTGTGTCTATGTCAGGCCAATTACACACACACACACACACACACACACACACACACACACACACACACACACACACACACACACACACACACACACACACACACACCCCTATTTTGATTTCTCAGGAGGTTTTAAAAATATCCCCCTTTATTGTGGATTTCTATCCCAGATCCAGCAATCCATGCAGACTCGTTTGATAGGTTCCTCCTCCTTTTTTTAACAGGGTCGCTGGTCTCCCCTTTTCTGTTCCTCATCCTTTAAATGTTGGTGCCGTTTGGACAATAGGGACGGTCATAGAGGCCATGTGTGGAAGGTGCGTGCGCGCATATATACCTACATGCCTGACCTACATATATGTATATGGGGGGGGGGGAGAGAGAGAGAGAGAGAGAGAGAGAGAGAGAGAGAGAGAGAGAGAGAGAGAGAGAGAGACTCCCGCCAAGGCACGCTCCATTTCCTCCAGTTTAAGAAACCTTGGTGGCTCTTTGTTGTCTTGAGCCAGGGAGCCGGTTGCGCTTGAGCCGTCAGCACCAAGGACAGCTCCCCGCGAGCAGGGCTCGCGTGATGCATTATTGAAGGCCTGCATCCAGCAGCTCCGGGCTGCCGCCTTTCCGCGCTGGGCTCGAGATGAAGTCTTACTGTGTGACTGCACAGAAGCTTCTAATATGTTAATGGCCGTAGGGGATGCCTAAGGAAGCGTCTCAAGCTGCTTCGCACACCATATGTCAGGCCGTTAGCCACATGGATCTATTAATCAAAGGGAGAGGGAGAGCGGGGGAGAGGGGGGGGAGAAGAAGAGAAGCCTTTCCAGACCCCCACCCCATGTCACTATATTTCCCCCTGCTTCAATCCCCATCCTCCTTTAAACCTCTAAAATAAAATGTACCCAGTCATGAGTCAAACCGCCCCCCCCGAAATAAATAAATAAATTAAAAACAGCAGTACCTGGAGCAGAAAGACAAAGAAGTCTTGATATCTTCCAATCCTTCAAGTAGAACATTAATTTCTCAAGATAAGAAGTTTCTCTCTCCCGCGCTGCTGCGGATCCTATTGGGTGGGCAGGAATCTGCATCGGCCCATAGAGGAAAGGAAGAGAATTACTCCAGAGTTTTTCGAAATCCCACCTCGAAAGCGCACTTCAAACAATGGCGTTTCAATCTGTTCTTCGTTGGCTCTTTGGCGTCCCGCGGTAAACTTTTGGTGATGGTTGAAATAGACCGGGTGAGCCACCTTTCCCCTCCCAAAGGTCTGAATCTGTGATCTCCCTCCCAGATTACTTGAGCCTCAGGGGAAAATGTTGAAAAGGATGCCATTCGCACCCCATTGACGGGAAGGGCCTGTCTTCTATAGATCTTCACAGGGTGTCCCTTGCACCCAGAGTTAGGGTGCAAGTTGACTGGAGAACCTAAAATCCACAGGAACAAACATGACCTATAGAGGCAACCAGAGGAAGCACTTTAGGTCTCAGAAGACTAACATCAAAATCATACTTAAAGTGGGGAAAGAGCTTAAGCTTTGAGCAGCAATGCTAAGACTGTTTGCCTGGGAGGAAGCACCATTGAATAACCATGGGCTTACTTCTGATTAAACCAGTTTAGGATTGCTCTCTTAGTTTTTATGGGACTGATCCAGTGTGTCATCGATTTACTGCAGATATGACCGGGTCAAAGTTCAACATTCTGCAGGGTTTTTTTTACATGGCTGACCTACATACATGGCTTTGACTAGATCAGGCCCATTATCCAAGGCATCAACATGGCTTTCAGGAATATAGCAGGGGGTGTTTAAAAAGCGAATAAGCTAAGTTTATGTAGCAGGTGATCTAGTGTCAAGTACCTAAAAGTTTCATCAACTTGTTCTGTTGAAATCTCTGGGGTTTGTGACAGGGATTGTGATTGGGGGGTGAGGTGGGTGTGTGGAATACAGGCTAGATTTGACTAGATTTCTGCTATTGAAAAGAGGAGTTTCCTTCTTGAGAAATTATGTCATTGACTGTGGGACTTCGGCTCCTTCCGCACATGCAGAATAATGTGCTTTCAATCCACTTTCAATGCATTTGGCAGTTGGATTTTACTGTGTGGAACAGCAACATCCACTTGTAAACAATTGGGAAAGTGGTTTGAAAGTGCATTATTCTGCATGTGCGGAAGGGGCCTTAGGTGGCCAAGGCCTCGCACCACAGAACTGGGCTGCAGTGAGGAGGGGACATGACAAGATCTAGATAGAGCTGGTAGGGCGCTGTGCCTGCCCATATGCCACTTCTTGCCTGGCCAAAGCAGTGCACCTAGTGAAGAGTGGGTGTCCTCTTGATCAGTGTGAAAGTGTTGGCATAGTGCACAAACCAGCTAACATCCCCACTGGACTGGTTTCCAAGGACTGGCCCATGCCAAGACACCCCGGGGTTTACGAAAGGAGACAGCAATATAGATCTTGAATCTGCCCATGGAGTGTGGGGGAGCCCCCCCCCCCCAGCAGCCATACAGGCAGTGGGGCAGTGGGTGGGTGGGTGGGTGCAGCTGATGGTTTAACCGTGTGGAATAGCCAGCTTTACAGCTTTCTCCCCTTTCGCCCCTACTTCCGTGACAGATTATGACTGGCCTGCCCCGTGATTAGAGCTCAGTCCTGCAAGACCCGTCTTAAAGCATCTGTTTCTTTTTACAAACATTTGATTCAACCCAGGCTATTCAAGTATCCTCCAGCAATGATTCAGAGCAAGATGGAAATAAATATGCAATGAGGTCCAATAAACGGCAGGGAAAGAGAGAGAGAGAGAGAGAGAGAGAGAGAGATGCAGCGGTTGAGCTTGCCAGCCTGCCTTTCGCTCTGCAAAGGCGCTTATTGCTCCTCTCCCCCCCCCCCCTTGTCAAATTTGGGCGCTCAGCCCCGCCCCGCCGTGTTCTTTTCCCTCCCCTCTAGTTAAAAGGTAACCCCATATATCTGTCGCTTTAGGTTTCCAAAGACTCGTAACTTAATTCCTTCAGGCTATTCATCAACCCAGTAATTAAACTAGCAAATGGATGTAAATAAAGTGAAATTGGTTTCATGACAGATGAGCCAAAGAGGCCTCTGACATGAAACAAAGCAGGACAATTATTATTTCGGCACCAGGCTATATGAGGGACTCCATCTGGATTTATTAGGTTCTGCAAGTTATTTGCTGGAAGCAGGCGAGATAGGAAGGCTCACTTTAATTTGACAGGGCTCCCCCGCCCCACGAATCTCCCCCTCCGGATCCAACCTTTGCATCCTAAACAGGCTGCGGCGACAGAACAATCTTCACATTAACATGAGCACAAGGAAGCACTCGCTGCCCGACCCCAAAAGCAGTTAAGCCGGCCGCTCTCTCTTTAAGACAATATGCCTCCTGATCTTTTTCTTCGGAGCCAGTGCTGCTACTGTTTTCCCTAGGAAGTCCTAGGCTGCAATTCTAAGAACACTTTCCTGGGAGTAAGCTCTGTGGAATCGAATGGGACTTACTTCCGAGTAGACCAGCTGAGACTTGCTCTGGTCGAGCAATGATCCCAGCACTTCCGCTTAACTAGGTTGGGAATATTAGCCTAGTACATCAAACGTCTGCGATCCCCTGGCGTCGGCTAATCAAGGAGGAGTCAAAACTAGTTTTGTCCCCAGCACTGAGCATTTGAGGCCCCTTGAAACGCCCGCCTCGGAAATCCAAGAAGCGTGAAGGCTAAAATCTTTCCGGATGCTCAGCTTACTCATTTCCATAACTGCATCTTTAATGACCGATGAAAAATGTCTTCCCTCATCCACCCCCCCTCCCCCCAACAGTAAAAGCAAAGCCAGCAGATCTGGAGGGGAGACGGGAGATTTGTTAAATATTTCCTTCTTTCCTACCAACCGCCTATAAGTAAGGCAGTCAGATTGAAGCCGCTGCCCAGTATTTGAGAAGGCTAGATTTCTGTCTTACAGAAAACAGGGATGGGGACCCCAGAAGATGTTGTTTGGCTTCTGTATGGGTCAAATCTAATTGGAGGTGGGGGGGGGGTCCATCTTGGGACTGAGGTAATGCATAGAATAAATAAAAAGGGCTCTCGCAGCAGGTGCACATTAGTCCCTTTACCCCTGGAAAGATTAGAAACGGGCTGCTTTATGCTTAAACGTACTCTCAATTATTTAAGCGCCCCTCCGTGATTAGCAAGTAAAAGTTAACGCTCGCGCCGAGCTTCAGCACCTTGGTCTCAAGAATAACGTGGTTTTTCCCCACCGCCCGCGCCGAGCTTCAGCACCTTGGCCAGCTCCCTGCCAGCTAACAACTACTCCAGCGGAGGGCACTCTCGGGGTAACATACATCTATATTGTGGGGACAGTTGTGGGAGGGGGTTGGGGGGCAATTGCGCCAATCCAGGCATTGCGGGGACGGGGGGGGGGGGGGCTTAAATCATTTTGTAGGCAAGCTCAATTGGTTAAAGCAATCTTTTGAGAAAGGCTGTGACTCTGACTCTCAGTTTACTTATATATATATATATATATATATATATTTTGCTCGGTTTTTAAGAGTCTGCCGAGAAGAATAGAAGGGAGGTGTTTTTTATGTATATGGGTCTTATGTAAGGTTCATGGTTTTCATGTTCAGGACGTGGGTCTAAGAACAGGGGAATTGAAAGAGGAAGAGGGAGAGAGGGAGAGAAAAAAAAGTGAAGGTGTGTGTGTATGTGGAGGGGAGGGGGGGGTAAAGAAGAACTTCTTGCAGGGTTGGGGACCAGGGGGAAGATCTGAAGGCGGATCTCCTCTTCAGCAATATCGTCCTAATAAACGCAGCCCCCCTCCCCCCGTTTCGTAATCCGCGTGAGGTGAAAGCCAAGATGATATTGGTCAAGTCTTCCGCAGGAAACTCACAGACCTACACACACACACACACACACACACACACACACACACACACACACACACACACACACACACACACACACACACACACACACACACACACACACACACACACACACCACACACCACACACACACACACACACACACACACACACCCCTAATTATTTTCAAGTTCTTGTAAAATTCTAAGTCCTCGCCTCGTCCTTTAATTAGAATACAGTATGAATGGAGGTAGCATATGGAGGAGAATGTCAAGGGGAAGCAGCCAGGGGGGCGCATCCTAGGAAATCTGTATTCATTTCTGTCTCTTGTTTGTTCAGTAATCTCCACCATCATAACTAAATCTCGGAACACTGATGTAGTCCGAGTTGTTGTTGACTCAACGTCAAAATTCAATCACTGGGGGTTTTGCATCAGCCGGGCTACTTATTTGTCTAATAAATCCGTCATTTTGTAAGAAAAATATTTGAGCAGTCGTACTTGACCTCTTGGTATCCACAAGTCACATTTATTCCTCCCAGTTTACAAATGCAAAATGGAGATGAACCTCTAATGCCTCGAGCGAGGGTGCTTGGTTTCTGATTGGATTTTAGATGGAAATGTCTATTTTAAATATCGGGTGATTAAATTGTAAACGGAATGGGATTCTGGCTTTGCACGCCGAGCTTTGCCTGGCAACTGAACCTCAAATTCCCCCCTTCCTTTAATTTAACCAGAGCCCTTTAAAACAAAGAAGTCGCAATAAAATCATTGTTAAAAGAAAATTCGGAAGGCTGTATTTCAGTACGCCAGTGATGCTTAGGTGAGAAGATAGGGGTGGCATGTTCAGATAAGAGAATGTGGGGCGCTGTCCCACCATTAGCTCTCCCTCCCGATGCCCCCTTTTTCTTTCTGAAAGGGAGGAGGGGTCGCTTTTACGAATTCCCCACAAAATTATTAAGAGCGGGACTTTCCACCGTAGCAGACCCGTTCGGGTTATGTGTCTGTGTGTCACAGTTCAAGAAAGTCTCCCCCTCGTCCAAACAAATTCAGTGACAAATGGAAAGAATTTATTATCAGTGGTAGGGGGAAAGGCCCATTTGCTTGTGCGCTGTCCGGCTTTATTGAAATCAACTGGGACTTTCTCGTTTCAGTGGGAAGACGGGGGAATCCTGAGTGAATTATGACCCCTTCTCCGAAAACTCTATTGTCCCAGTGCCTTTGGATCTGGAATACTAGGGTACCTCCTCCCCCAAATGTGTTCGGGGAAATGGCCATCAAATCTGATCCTTCAAAAATACTGAACAAATGAAGTCGAAGCTCAGGCAGGTCCCACCACATATGCGAGCGGATAGAGGCTAACAGGAAAGCAGCCTTGAACTTTGAAAAATTGGAAATCACATTAAAGCGAGGGGGAAATTCCCAGGGAACTTTATGGGATCATCGCCGGTCCTCTCCCGATCTCCAGCCGGCTTCCGCCAAATATAAATCCAAAGGGGGAAATCCGGGTGCTGAGTATGATCTTCTCCCTTGAGAAGAGAAACCTCGACCCCCATCAAAAAAAGTGGATTCCATCTCAGGAAGAGGATCCCGGATAATGCTACAATAAGCGGCTTTCGTTCTGAAGGGGTCCCTTGGGGCAAACCATCCCCTTTCATCTGGACCGCTGTTTCCCTACTGCGTGACTTATTTAATTAACCCATTGGAGAATACCTCTCAGAACCCCTTTCAGTGCGGCTCTTGTGGTTCCAGTTGGGACCCCAGACAATGTCAGAAGGAAGTTTTAAGAAGAGCGCTGCCTTCCTTCTCCCTTGAATGAAGTTTTTTGTGGACCAGATTGCCCAGGCTAAGTTTCCAGTCTGAAGAAGATTCCCTTTGCCTCGATCAAGTGAAAAATGAATCAAGCCTTTCTGTAGAAAGTGGGGGGAGGGGAAATTATTTCCACGAGTATTAAAGCTAAGGGTTTTTTTCTTTAAAAAAAAAGCTGAATGGGGAGGATGACCCTTTTTGATCTGGCTGGACACTTCTGGTTCAAGCAATTAAGTTTCAATCTCGAAACATCAGCTGTTGGCTAAGATGAAGTGGAGCTTGTTCTAGAGTGGATGGATTTGGACTTTTCAGACAAAGAGGGGATTTTTTTTGGAGGGAGGGAGGAATAAACCCTGATGGCTCATATTTTTTGAAGTGCAGTTCTGCCTCTTGTTGTCCTTTTCAATGCCTGCTTTTGCAGTAGCGTCGGATGCTAATTCTTCCTCCTGCCAAACAGTGTTGGGCAAAGCCTCCAGAACATTGTCTTGAAAACCAAACCAGACGCTCAAGGACAATTGCTTGACAATTAACTTGCGCCCCAGTTTCTTCTAGAACGCAGACACTCCGGGGGCCGGGCCGGGAGGGAGGGAGCCTCCTTTCATGGCCTCCAGCTGAGAGGTGCTGCTTTATAAAGTCTTTCAAACGGCGACCGGAACTGGGCTCCGTCTCCGCCAGCCTTGTAAACGCCACCAGCATATGGCTCGCCTGAAGAAACTTGAACTGGCTAAAGTTTTGATTTGCGATGGTTGTATTCCCCACCATGTAAGAGGAAGGTGGGCCAGTGGGTGAAGGATATTACAATCTTCATAAACCCGTGCTGGATCTCGACCTTCAAGTGTCTTTTGGACCAATCCCCTGCCTTTCCTTCAGACTTTAAAGTTAGGAAAGAGAGGATGTGGAGAGAACAAAAATAAATTACTTACTAAACTGCATTCTGAACTTTTTACTAGAAAGACAATGGTTTGTTTTGGAGGCTAATTGGAAGAGAGCGAATTAATACCGGATTCCATTCCGCATCCCCAAGGAGATTGCTTCGCCTGACTGCTTTACGGCCGCTTCCATCTTTGTTGCATAAAAGGCGAAGGCTCCGCCTTGGAGTGTTTGAGGACAGCCAGCAATTCCTTTCCGTCCATACGGCCAGCTGGAGGAGTCTCACTGAAGTTCGCGTTTCATGCCTCCTTAAAAAGGAACAGGGACGCGTTCACACGTTATTCTGCCCTTACATGTGATGTGAAAGGGAGTTCAGCATAAATCAAGGACACTTCTCCAAAGCCAGGGTTTGCCTTCGGGGTATAAGTGGCTGGAGGCAGATGTGCTGGATTCAGTACCACGGACAGCGCCTCCCTTAAGAGTAGAGCCAGAAGGCTGATAGAAATCCCTTCACATTTCACTTCCTGGAGTGGACCTTCATACCAACTAAACAAACAGCAACAATGAGAAGGAAGAGATCTCAACTACTGTGACCAGATGCAGAGGAGACCAGGCAGGCTGCACAGGCCCAAGCCAGGCAGAGAAAAGCTGAACTTATTACAACTCCATCTTTCACACAACTGTTAAATTGCTCCCTTTTCTAGCTTGTCTCCCTTGCCTTCAGACATACTCTTTGATCACCTCTTTAGCAAATACATCCAGGCTGCAGTTTTCCTGAAAATCAGGGCACCTGTGCACAAGCAAATATACCACTATTACTGATTTTTAATCGTGTCCAAAATGACACAGTATCTTGGGTTTGGTTTTAACTTGGAATTATTATTTAAAATCCACTGAATGGGAGGGGGGCATTCAAATGGAGGATATAGAAATGGTGATGGGTCAGAGATATACTCAAGCACGGTGACAATGTTATTGTGGGCCCGAAGTTAGAAAGGCCTAAATCAATATCGGCTAATTTAATTATGATTTGTAATTACATGAGGTGCGATCAACTTGAATTGTTACATCCATGTGTGCATGCGTCTAGTCAAATGTTAGTTGATTAATCATTAGACTTTTAATAGATTAACATATTTGAATACATTTACATATTATTAAATTGTCAGTGTAGGTCTCTCTCTCAGACTAGTAAAGGAAACATGGGGCAATTTTTTGGGGGGTATTTCAGGTGCTAAGTGGCAGCAGAGAATGAAGTTTTACAAATGTTTAAACACACAAACAGAGAAGCAAGTAACATTCCACAACTTCTGCTACCCATCAATAAAAGGACAGGCCATTTTCAAGATGTCCATTTTCATTATTGATGGCTTTCACATGTCAGAACCAAAATGATATTAAAAGGATAAATCATATGAGATTGTGACTCCACCAATTAAAATTTGGCCCACATCAATTCATCAACTAAACCGCTAATTGATGAATCTGATTAAAGACTGCACTCCAAATTTGGGCATGTGTTTTACAAAGCTCCTATCTGTTTATCTAACTAGCTAGCAGTCTGTAAATACAGAAAGAAAACGATCAGTTTTAATTGACTGCTCTCACCATTGGGTAAACTTGTGATTAATCTGTGTGATTATTTTGACATAGCCTTTGTCGGGCATTTACCCAAATGGCTTAGAGACGTGTGCTTTATGTTCATTTGTTGTGGGCCTTTATGCAAAAAGGCCAGGCTATCCTAAAGGGGTTAGTGTCATGAGGTCAGGAGGGATGATGGCGCTAGCTTAGCATAATGGGTTTAACATTTCCATGACATCATATGGGAATCTGAAAAGGAGTGCTCTTATAATCAGACTGGCCATTCAGGGGAATGGTAAATATTTTATGAGCATAGATAGGAGGCAGAAAAGAAGGTGGTCAGAAAGGTGAATCGCTGTTGCTTGGCTTGAAGAAGAGGCATTTCCTCTTGGTACCCAGAGTGATTGAAACTCTGCATATGCGTAATATTACTTAATGAAAAAAAACCCCAAGGTTTGACCCCTTGAAGGGCCAAATGCCAACTTATTTTTAAAAAAGAAATATTAGTTGTGTTTTTGCATCTGCTGCCACTTTACAGGCTATTGATTTATGTCCCCATCCCAAGCCATTCATTTTATAGCTAGGTGTTAAATATCTGAATTAGTTGTGTTCTGTGTTTTCTTACTCGCACTTCTCATTACAAATGGCTGCACTCAACGCATTCCCAATTCAACACTAGAAGTTTGCTGACACGTAGAACAGTAACAGAAATGATGACTTGGAAAAAACACACACAACTGGATTACAAGTCAGATTAATTATATAAGATGCACTTGTTTGCTTGGTTTCATTTGCACACCACTGGATGGATGACAGGTGCCTCAGTTTCACCGTTTATCTCCAGATCTTTTAGTCACAGCTCCCACTGCATGATTTTGCAAACAAAAAAACCCAGTTAAATGGAATAAAGGAATCAGTGACAATTTTTACCAGAGTGTTTTATGTACAGAACATGGAGTGTTAAAGGCTGCAGTCCCACTGAAAATTTAATCTAGATACAACCAAGTTTCAAAAGAATCTGCACCCTTTTATCCAGGTTCCAACATCCTCACTGCAGCATGTTTCTAGTGAAGACATCTAGGCCTGCCCCTTGGGGGGGGCTGCCTGCTGTCAGGGGTGCAATTGTTAAGCTAGCAGCACCAACATTTCAGAGTATCTTTAGGAGACCCTCCTGATGATACCACCCAGGTTTGGTGAAGTTTGGTTCATGGGGGCCTAAGTTATGGACCCTCAAATGTGTAGCCCCCATCTCCTTTTAGCTACCATTGGAAACAATGGGGGATGGGGACACCCCCTTTGGGAGTCCATAGCTTTGGACCCCCTGGACCAAACTTCACAAAACCTGGGTGGTATCAGTAAGAGAATCTTCTGATGATACCACCCAGGTTTGGTGAAGCTTGGTTCATGGGGGCCAAATGTGTAGCCCCATCTCCTATTAGCTCCCATTGGAGTGTTTCTGTTCAAAAAGGTGTTTTTGTTCAAAAAGGTGCATATACAAGCAAGTCTAGGACAATCCCATGATAAGGAAGGGGAGGAGTGCCAGAAATGGGACTGATCTGTGTTCCGTGGTTCAGCTATGAGGCGATCTCGAGGGAACCTGGATACTTTGGGTGACTATCCCAGGATTAATCACCAGTGAGGATATCACCATAGTGAAGTATTTTAGATCACACCCGCTTAGAGTGGGAGTAGTCTAAGAATATGCTTACCTAACTGATGGAAATCAAAGCGTCACAATGGAGAAATTGTGGAAGAATTCCCCAGTCCTTCACAGCATGCCATAATTTGAAAGAGAACAATTACAAAATGATGTACAGATGATATTTTAAACCCTCCAAAATGGCAAAGATGTATAGAGGTGTGTCAAATAGATGCTGGAGGAGCCAATAGCAAGGTGGGTCTTTCTTTCATATGTGGTGGACAAGTAAAAAGGTTAAAACTTTTTGGAATATTATATTTAAGGAAGTACAAAAGATTCTGAAGATAACAAATCTGGAACAAACCTGAGGTCTTTTTGTTGGGAATCATGGGAGAAGACTTTCCTAGGCAATATAGAACTCTGTTTATGCACATAATGACTACAGAAAGCCTTTTATATGCCCCCAAATGGAGGGATAATAAAATACCAACAAAAGAGGACTGGATTCTGAAAGTTACAGAATACTCAGAAATAGTGAAGCACACAACGCTAGTAAGAGATAATAGTTTGGACAATTTTTTCAAAAGATTGGAAACCTTTTACGCAATATCTTTTGAAAACCTATTTAAATAAAGAATGAGTGGAAGGGTTTGAAATCAAAAGAAAACAGCAGTCTGTAAACACTAGAAAACACTCCAGAAATAATTATTGAACAAATTAATGTCTTAATGATATGCCTGCGCTTGGAGATAACTTTTAATCAAAGATGAGAAAGTTGTAAGTCAATATATGATGTGCACTGGGTTATGTGTGTTTTTTAATGCATGTATTTTATGTTTTGTTTGTTTTATATGTGAGAAAATTTTAAAAAATAGACAGACAGATGGGTAGGTAGGTAGATATAGATATATCAATCAATCAATCAATCAAAAACCTTTATTAGGCATAAAGATATAGATGTAAATGAAATCAAAGGGTCACATAGATCACTTTATGATGATGATCATTAATCAATAATCAATCAATCAATCAATCAATCAATCAATCAATCAATCAATCAATTAATTGATTTGATTTGGTATACCGCTTTACCCCTGAAGGTGCCAAATACTGAGTCAGACCATTGGTCTACCGAGGTCAGTATAGTTCACTCTAATTGGTATGGCCCTCCATGGTCTCAAGTAGAGGTGTCTGACATCTCCAACTAGCTGATTCTTTCAGGTGGAAATGCTGGGAACTGAACCTGGCACCTTCTATATACAAAACAGATGATCTACCATTAAGGTACAGCCCCTCCAATTTAAAAGGTTTTTAAAAGCTGCACTGTGCTGAAGTTTGCTAGTTATTTCCCCATTGCAACATTTTTTTTAAAAAAAACATTGTTCTACTGCTTTTCCATTAAAGTGCACAGTGTTGTATATAATTTTTAGAAGTGAATTCTTTTATTTATCCTTTAAAAAAGGAATTTCCTTGTATCTCATACAACTCTCAGAGAAGTTTGCAACAAGCCAATAATACAGCAAATACAGCATTTTAAAAAAAACAAACAGTTTGATTTTTAAGATACTGTTGTTGCTATCCTTTGCCTTCCTTCCCAATTAAAATGTTTCCTTAGAAACGTTTGCAAGGTTGGTTTGGTAGACCTTCATTTGGAAGGCTTTCTGGAACCCACAGTGTCAAAACTGAAGAAGTAGAGTTGGTTTTTATACCCCATTTTTCTGTATCTTTAAGTAGTCGCAAAGTGGCTCATGATCACCTTCCCTTCTCCTCCCCTTAACAGACACCTCACAGGGGTGTATCTGCCAGTGTTTTGTGTGGTAGTGGGGGCTGAAAGAACTGTTACAGCCTGCAAGCTTCTGGTGGGGGAGTGGGGAATCGAACCTGGTTCTCCAGATTAGAGTCTACTGCTCTAAACCATGCTGGATCTCAGTCAAAAAGTCTTCACTTACTTTCATATCACCAGATGCAGTTGTATCTATTTCATCAGAAATGGTGAACCTTCATAATATAGATATCTGGACTCATCCTCCAAAAATCACGAACAATGATCCTGTTTTACACTGTAATCTCCCCAGGGCACCAGAGGAGGAGGGATGCTGACCAGCCCTGGGGCTGCCCTGCCCACCCGTGGAGACAAGATCTGCTGAGGCAAGCGGCAGCCCTGAGAGACACCATCGACAACATCTACTCCAGATAAAGTTCCACAACTGTGTTGAGGGAGTTACTTATTTCCACCTTTACCCTGCAAATAAGACTGTGTGTTACATATTGTTTGTTCAGACTTTATGATGATGACCGATGGATATAAAAAATGGTTAGACACACAATTTAGAAATGCTGTGTTTATTCATGTTTGTGATATATGAGATCAACCCAGTTGTGGAACTTTTTGTTCATCTTGAATACATGTTCTTGATGAATATATGATTCAACATTTACTTGGGGACAGTTTTCGTCATTGTAGAAAGTTTCTGTTGGTCTGTACCTCCCCGTTCTGAGAGACACCATGGCATTCCTTCTTCCTCCTGGCCTTCTCCAAACTGGAGATCAAGGATGGTGGTGAGAAGCATCTCCCCAACTTCCCATAATGTGGGGTAATGGCTTCTCTGACCTGATCCAGGGCTGCCCAAATTCTTGTGCCAGCTCTGCCTTTCTCCTTGAAATTTCTTTTCCCATCTTCCTATAGGACCCTAAAAAGGCTACCTTGGATGACTTTAAGACATGTATGAGGACCTATGTAAATAGGCATTCTTATAGGGATAGAGTATAGGAATGAAGTATAGGGAGAGAAAGCACGAAAGCCCAAATTCAAGAGAAAAATGAAGGAGTGGAAGGATCTTGAAAGAACAATGGGTTAATACAATAGATGATAGCTAGAGAAACAAAATATCTAACATAAAATCCGAATTCTCATATGTCTGTTGGTTAATTCTTTGGCCCTTCCTGAAAATTATGGGTCCCGGTCTTCCTCACAGGGTGTTTGTTGTGGGGGGGGGGAAGGAGATTGTAAGCCCCTTTGAGTCTCCTACAGGAGAGAAAGGGGGGGGATATAAATCCAAACTCCTCCTCCTCCTCTTCTTCCTGCACATGACTTGTTAACAGAACAGTTATTTTTAAAGTTTCCCAAAGGGACCCCAAAGGCTGCCAAAAAACTGCAGTTCCCATCAAGCCCAGCAATCTAAGCATGTGCCAATAAGGTGCTACCTGCCCATAGCCTATTGGATAATGACAGCACCAAATGAGCAGATGAAAATGTTCTTGGAATACCGCCCATTTTCAAGGGTGAGCCACTAATCAATGTGTACATGTGGTGAGCTCAATTAAAAAAAAAGGGGCATTACTAACTGGGTATATTCAATTTTTGAACATGTTATTGGCGAGGATTGCGGTACCAGTGCAGTTAAAGGGGAGGGAATTTGGGGTGTGGAGAGTTTAAGAGTGTCTGATAGGCCATGATTAGCTTTCGGCACATGATCACTTCTGCTTCTCTGCTCGGCGTAGCGATTCATTTGCTCGTGCACAGTCGTTGAACATTACAAGGTAATGAATTTTGACAAGTACGTTAGCAGTAACTTTAATGAAGTCTTTTTTAAAAAAATACAGCACATGAAAATTGCACTGGCAGTTTTGTTTCCCGATAATAAGGCAAAGTAAATTTTGTTCAGTGGCATGTTTTAGTACCGTTCAAAGAAAATAATCATAGATGACCGGCTGGGATCAGCCGGCAGGGTGGGTGAGCAGCGCATCCGCTCGCCGAGAAGGTCTTGGCCTTGGCGAACTGGACATCATTTCTTATAATTGAATTCCAACTTAGTGTTCAGAAATAGGTGGCAGCGCTTCTTATTTGCTCAAATGAAAAATCTCCTCTTCCTCAGGGTGGGTGTGTTTTAAAAGCCTTATGGACCAGGAGAAAGGGGAATATGCTTTTAGCATCAAGTGAAATATTAATATGTTGGTGGAGCTGTGCTTATTTTTATCCCCTGTAAGATTACTGACAGGGGTTCCACACGTACATATTGGTAGGGCTTAATGTGGAAAAAGGCTAAAAAGATCCAGCACAGATTGTTCAGTGGCAGGATTCAACTCAGGAACATCTGGAAGAAATGCAGAGCATCTGTGAGCATGCCCAAAGGGACTCTACAACTCTTCTGCCCGACACATCACAACCTGCCAGGTGTGGTCCTAGACATTTTGGGGACCCTGGGCAAAAGTCCAGGTTGGGGCCCCAGAAGCACTCCTACCCCATCTTGCCCACAACCTGTGAGGTGAGAAGGAGCTGTCATTGGAAGCCATCTTCCTGAACCCCAGATGAGGTGGATGAAAATGGCTGTTGCTGCAAGTGGGTAGCCCAAGTTTGGGGATAGGGCCATAGGTGGTCAGCTCCCCCCTGCCCAGCATGGGGCTCTGGGCAGTTGCCTTGTTGCCTGTTGGCTAAGACCATCCCTGCAACCTCCTTCAACATATGGAGTTCCCTGGTGAGACAGAATGACTTCATGGTAAGCAGTAGCTCATCTCATTTTAGGAATTAAATGCCAATCATAGGGTCCAGCACCTTAAAAATCCAGTCCATGTAACTGATAAAGTTGGTTCCTAAATACATGAGCTCATACCAAAAGGAACACAGTTCATTCTAAGGCCCCACAGAGCTCTGGTTCTATCTCCACACATGGGCAGCAGGGTGCAAAAGTTCGCAGAATCTAGCACCATGCAGGGCTGCAAAACAACGATCCAAGGACCTCCATTCCTCCCACTGAGGCATTCAATACCCCAGTCCCTTACACCCACCTGTTACTAGAGTAGTTATTTGTGGCTTTCCTTGTTATCAGACCAGCGTCTCTGAGGCGTTGATGGATTTATAGCACCTGATCAGAATTCTTCCACCAACGGCTCTCCACCAATCAGGAGGAGACTGGCATCAGTACAGATGGAGGCAGTTGCTCTGAGGGAGTTGCTCTGTCTGAGGAGAATCTGGCTGACTGGGAAAAGACCAGGGGTTTATATTAGCAGGGTTAGTGGAGAACAAGCTGTATTGGTTGTTTCTCTTGTGTTTTTGTTACATTTATTGGGGTTCTGCCTGAAGGGGGAATATGTTATAAAGTTTCTAAATGGAATGTTTGTTTAAATAAAACTAGCCTACTTTGGTTACTTTTAAAAAAATGTTAACTTTGTGAGGAGGGTGGTTCTTTAATGTTCTCAAGCCATCCACAATCTTGGCCATGCAGAGATAAAATGGACAGTAGGTTTTTTTCTCCCTTTCATGGAGAGAGGGGAGTTCTCAGCCATAAGGCAGCCATTCCTCCTTGATCCAGAAGTGTGCAGGTCCCCTTCTGGGAAACAAAACTAGGGTCCTGCCAGTGGCATCCATATATATGAAGGAACGGCGTAGGCTAGGGAAGTTTAGCTGTCCATGAGGGCAAACAAGCCCATTGCTGTGAGCTGGTCACTACATCCAGTTCACCACAGAGGCACATGGGCAACTGGAGAAAGGAAGAGTAAGTAGTGGTGCCATCCTAAGCACAGTTACACAGCTCTAAACCCATTGACTTCAGTGTGCACTCCAGTAAGCTGATTGACTTCAACATAACCCTTGAAAGCCCACTGACTTCAACTTACCCCCCTAGTGAGGCCACTGACATCAACATAACATAACCCTTGTAAGTCCATTGACTTTAATAGAACCTTGTAAGCCCACTGACTTCAATAGAACAGTAAGTCCACTGACTTCAACATACCCCTAGTTAGCCCACTGACTTCAACATAACTCTTGTAAGACCACTCACTTCAACATACCCCCTAGTGAGGCCATTGGCTTCAACATAACGTCGTCAGCCCACTGACTTTAATAGAACCCTGTAAACCCACTGAATTCAATAGAACTCTTGTAAGCCCACTGACTTCAACATACCCCTAGTTAGCTTATTGACCTCAAAATAACCCTTGTGGACTTAGCAGGGCACAATTCTGTTTTTGATTGCATTGCAAGAACCTCTGCATTCCATTTTGCTCTCACTTGATGTTGTCGATTAATATAAAGGATAGCATCCAAAATTAAACCAATTCCCTTTTGCAAATGGATGGCAGCTTACATTCTTTCCACCCTTCATGGGCTGCAGATCCCTCTTTCATGCACAACGCTGTTCAAATGCATCTCCTCTCAAGAGCAATCAGATCATGGCCTAAATTTTGCCAGCTTCGGACAGACACCTGTCAAAGGTTGAGAAGGAAATAAGGAGAGGAAAGCAGAGAATGCCGAATTCAAGCTGCTAACAGATCTACGAGAGGAAAAATGCGGAAACATTAAACAAGTAAACGGGATTAGGAACAAGATGAATCCAGTGACCTTCCTCGTGTTCAATCATATGCTGCCAGCTAAGTGTTTGAGTCTGAAAAATTGCACTAATGAAGCTATTTGAAGGCTTTTGTGGACAACTGCTTCCTCTTTGAAGATTAAATGAATGATGTTGATGTGATTAATCTTAGTACAGGGAGTGATGCTGCAGCCAGGAAATACCTTGGTGATTTTCATAATTAAACTGAATCAACATTTCAAAGAAATGCCAGTGTTATCACTTGTATATTAGAATTACATTCATTAGACAGAAGAAACAAATAATTTGAGCAAACAAGATTTTCCTTTTGGTGTGCTGAGACTTTCTGCCATGTCTCTGAGCCTCTTACTATAAATCACCCCTGCAGTTTAATTTTAGCCTCGCTTTCTTTTTCCCTGGAAGTTGTTCTCTGTTTATTTTCATTAGCCCAGTTCTAATGAATTGCATCCCTGATCTCCTGCCTGGTGTCTGTTTTTCAGTTCAGATAGTTAAGTAGCTCGAAATTGGTGCCTCGGTTTAGCAACAACTGTGTACCCCAACCAAAATCCATTCCTATGTTCGGATGCCCATGTCAGTGCCCCTGCTGTCTGTGATTTTTTTTTACAATGCACAAATGTTATGTTGATGCACAAGCAAAAGAAGGGAACAAACCCTACAAAACTGGAATTAAGTGCCTAAAAGGTCAAGAAATTGTTTAAGGGGCCACTAAATAAAAAACCAGCAAATACCCCAAAACACATCCATATTTATTACAAATTCAAAATTATCTATACTTGTAAAAGACCCATTATAGCCTACCTGATGTACACAATGTCACATTCACAATCCTATAGGACCCTTTTCTTAAAAACAGACACATTTTGACCAACCTTCCCCAGTGGTCAAAGGTAATACAGCAACACAATGTTTCGCTACCAGACTACAAATTGCAATTATAACAATTCTTTATGACTGGGCCCAATTGTTGAAGAGTTGTTAGCTAATGAATTTGCTTCAGACTAAAAGAATGTCCTATGGCTGAGGCATTATAAGACTTTGCCGTAGCAGGACTGTATTATCCTCTTTGAGAGGACATGACTTTGTGTGGAAGGCCTGGGCACCAATATGACTCTTCAAGTTTTTATAACTGTGACTTGCATATTGAGAGTCCCATTTGGCATCAGTTTAATAATTTAATCTTGTAAGAAAATGGATAGGTTCCTACCTATAACCCAACAATTTCAAGGACAGAACTGCAGCAGAGACTAACAGCCCAATCTCGGGGCAGGGGACAAATTCACTTGTGGAGGCAACAAAAGCCCACGCCAATGGATTCGCCCTCCCCAGGCACTTACTCTGGTGGAGGGGGTGAATGTGCCAATGGGCAGACACCAGAGCACTTGTGTGTGTGTGTGTGTTTGCTTTTTCTGTCTCCATGTGCTGCTGCAGTCAGAAATGTATCTAGGAAAAATGGAGCCTGGGGCAAAATCTGAATTTTCTGCCCCCCCACCCGGCACCCAGGTCTACTGCCTGGTGCTGGCATCCAGGTCAGTCACCTGGAGCTGGTGAGGTACCCAGGTCTACTGCCCAAAGCCAGCGCCCAGGTCTACCACCTAGAGCTGGCGATCTGGGCCTGACACCCCTCCCCACTTGATTAGATGGTGTGCACCCGGGGACATGTGATACCCCATATTCCTCTGGCAGATACACCCTGGCTGCAGTGATGCTGTTCCTGGCTGCCTGGGACTTTGGATTGGGCTGTAGGAGTTTTTAGAGAATTAATTTGCTCTTCAGTCTTGGGTACAGAAAATCACAACCTCAGTTGGGTTGTCCCAAAACAAAATAGGAACAGTGACCAGTTCGCTTTATGACAGGTGTTCGTGGTTTGAAAACTCTGTTGTGAGTGACAGAGCTTTCTATTTCCTTTGCAGAAAATGTATAGAGAAAAGAAGGATATATTTGCAGTTTCAGGTGTCAATATCTGGAAGGAAGACTCCCACACTTTAATTCTGCAAACTATGTGAAATAGTTGTTTGGGAGGGTGTTTTTATAAAGCTAACAGAGAACAGGACTTCAGTCTGTGCCACAATATATGCTGTTCTATCATGATCTTACAGCATTTTTTTCATTTTTTTGTGATTCCTTTTTCTGCATTGCTTGACATAGAATGTCTGATACTCTTTATACTTTTTGAATTTTTGTAACCCTAGTCCTATTGCATTGCTTAAGAGAACTCTCATGCTATTTGATTACATTGCTTTATACCATGTAGTCTGTCTTGATTCTCAAGTAGAAAACTGGTCTATAAATACAGTAAATAATGAAGGGCTGACCACCAATATACCCCATGATAATTTTTTTTTTACTTTGGGCCTGTTTAGCAGATTTCTACTACTTCTTAACTTGGAAGCAAAGCCAGTTGAATTTATTATATTTATTTATAAGAAGAGGTGCAATACGGGGTTTAAATTGGATTGTGAATGTATGGCTTTATGTTCTATGATTATGTGTTTTATATGCTGGAAGTTACCCTGAACCTGTAAGGGAAAGGGTGGCATATAAAGTGAACACAAAAAAGTGCACAAAATACTACAAAGCCCTTGCACAATGGACTAGCTTGCAACTGTCTAAATCAGACCTGTGATGTGACAGGCTGTCCTCCCCTATTCTCATTTGCCCCACAATAGAACATTTATGGCTATGGGCCTGACTGAAGGCATAGGCAAGGTAAAGATAGGTTGGCTGGTAGATGGCAAGGAGAAAAGGAAGCATGTCCAGGAGTGTTGGCCACTGTACCAAGGCACTTAGTGTGGCGATAATAGCAGCCACTATAATACACGGTCTGGCCCAGTGATCCACACGTGGGATCAGCCCAGTGTTGGAGACCACCATGCAACCTGGCCAGACTTTTTTCAGGGAGAAACTGCCAAGGGCAAGGGAGGAGAGAAAACTGAAGACTGGGAGGAGAAGAGAAATAAAGGTAGGTTGATTGGTGGATGAAAAATACAAAAGGAAAAGGGGAAAAACCAGGGGAAGGAGAAAATAGTGGGAAGGAAAAATGAGATGCCGCCACAAGCAGGGGTGTACCACCCAGGGGGACATATGGGGTCAAATGTTCCCAGGTTGCGGCCATTTAGTCTCCTGGGAGGACAGAAAATCACCCCCATGCAGCAGTGGCGAAGTGGTTAACAGCAGGTGCACTCTGATCTGGAGGAACCGGGTTTGATTCCCCGCTCTGCCGCCTGAGCTGTGGAGGCTTATCTGGGGAATTCAGATTAGCCTGTGCACTCCCACACACGCCAGCTGGGTGACCTTGGGCTAGTCACAGCTTTTCAGAGCTCTCTCAGCCCCACCCACTTGACAGGGTGTTTGTTGTGAGGGGGGAAGGGAAGGGAAAGGAGATTATAAGCCCCCTTGAGTCTCCTGCAGGAGAGAAAGGAGGGATATAAATCCAAACTCTTCTTCTTCTTCTTCCTCCTTCCCCCAGGGTTCATACACTAACTTCATGACCTGATGCAAAAAAAATTGTTTGCTCGTGGTGGGGGAGGGTGGCGGCCCATAAGGGGGTGGGGGTCGGAAAACTCAGATTTTGCACTGGGCTACATTTTCCCTAGATATGTCTCTGCCCACAAGTCTCATTTTATTTATTTTACATGGAAGGCCATTAAAACATGGCCTTCCCACCTGCAGGCTGAAGTGGTACCAACGGAGAACTCGGCGGCCTCATCCTGATGCATGTGTAGATCAGGGACAAGGGTAGAGAAAACTGAGTAACATACATTAATACATTGTTGATACATTGAGAGAGGCCGGCTACTGGGATGCGTCAACATGGCTGTCCTTACCTTGAGGCATACCCAAAAGTACCAAGCATCTTAAAACAGATGCACAGACCATCCAAAGCAAGGCGTTTTTGCAGTCTTGTATATTGTTTTGCAGGATGGCTAGCCAATCTCCCCCTTCCTTAGCCTTTTCTTAATACAAGTACAAGTGAAGGCGTAGGGTTAATGACTGTTGCATGGGTTCCATTGCAATGTATTACTTGCCTTATCACCACTTCAAATTATTCTAAAGGTTTCTCTGTGACTTTTGGTAACCCTGATATTTGCGGTGCACTTTCAGTCCTTGAACAATCTTTCCCATCGCTGCTGTTTAATAGAAAAAATGAAATTACTTCCTTAGCTTAGTGGATAAAGAACTAGCCTTTCACCTCGGGGCCCTCCAGTTTGGTCCAGCTTGTCATCTTAAGTGAAATGAGTTTAGTGGTCTCCACACAATCTCCGACGTACAATAACCAACAAGCCGCATTTATACGGCATTTCAGCTCGCGGGCAGAGACAACTTGGGAAGACGTGGATCCTTTCACAGGGGTTACATAGGCTTATGAACTAGATGGGTTTTTTGAAAAAAAATTGTGGAAGAGTTTCAGAATGTGACAGAGAGGTGTAACAGCTGGTGAGGTGTAGTGTTTAAGACATGGGGTGTGCACCTCAAAATGCCCCAATTGAATTCTGAACCGTGGTCTCTTTTGGACCCAAATTACACAGGACATTGTGACTACATATATTTGTATTGTATTGTATTATTCGATTTGTATAATATTCATATAATATTCAGGTATTCAGATTTCAGCCTTAAAAACCAATTAGGAGCATGAATTTGGATCAGGGTGGCTGTGGCTTAGTGCTTTATACCCAGAATCTTTTAGGTTTAATCCCAAGCATCTTCTGGAACATTTCTTTCTTTCTTTCTTTCTTTCTTTCTTTCTTTCTTTCTTTCTTTCTTTCTTTCTTTCTTTCTTTCTTTCTTTCTTTCTTTCTTTCTTTCTTTCTTTCTTTCTTTCTTTCTTTGGCCCTTTCCGCATGGGCCAAAACCGACGGCCTGGGGGCGGTAAAAACGCCGCCCCCAGGCCGCCGTTCGCAGCAGCGCCGACCTGACTGCCCTCCCCCTCCCCCAGGGCGGCGTCAGGCCGCCCTAAACAACAACCCTTTAAAGGGTTGTTGTTGTTGTTGAAAGCGTCTTCCAGGTGGCGATAGATGCGAACCAGCGCCGCCGAGAATACGCTGTCTCCCTGCCCGTCCCACTCACCTTGTCCCGTTGTCGCCTGCTGGCTGTTGAAGCCCCGCCCACGCTGTCCTCCGACCCCTGGAGGTCGGAGGGGCAGCATGGGCGGGCTTCGACGGCCAGCAGGCGTATTCCAGGGACAAGGTGAGTGGACGGGTAGAAGCAGGCGACTCGCGTCTTGGAGCCGCCTGCCGTTTGCCGGCCTCTGCTGAATTACGCCGGCGTGGAGGCGACAGGGAGGCCGTGCGGAAACGGCCTTTCTTTCTTTCTTTCTTTCTTTCTTTCTTTCTTTCTTTCTTTCTTTCTTTCTTTCTTTCTTTCTTTCTTTCTTTCTTTCTTTCTTTCTTTCTTTCTTTCTTTCTTTCTTTCTTTCTTTCTTTCTTTCTTTCTTTCTTTAATTTCTTAATTGCCCCTCCCAGAACTGATTCAGGTCTATTTACATATCAACAACAATACAATAAAACTGTCTCGGCATAGGTAGGCCTGTAAGATTGGAAAACCGAGCAGTGGTCTAAAATTTACAATAGATTAATTCAATTATTTTATCATTTATTTACCATTAGATTTAGGAACCGCCCACCCCCGAAGGGCTCTGAGCGGTGTACAACAGAACACAGAATACACTAATACATATAAATTAAAATACATAACTTAAACCCTATACATAGCAGCATTCCATTTCCCAATACAACAAAATACAAATGATACAAGATGGTGGCACCTCGTCCTAAGGCCAGGAGGAGACAGACAGTGCTGAAGAGATGTCTTATTGAGTGTGCCAAAAACATCAGATGGTGAAAGTGATCTGGAATTCCACTTATAATGAAGACGATCTAATCAAAATTTTAATAAATGTTTAATAAATTCAATAAATACCACTAACTGAACCGACCACTGTGGTAGACCAATAAACGATGGCGACAGTCACGAAACTTCACACCTGCAGTGGAGCGGCACATACCCATGGGGGATAGATGGAAACAGCCGGGCCTCAACGGAATGCCTGGTGGGACAGCATATATAAAGTGGCTTCATGGCCAGGTCCCAGTAAAGCAGGGTGGTTAACTTTCACCTCAATACTGCTTCTTGAACTGAAAATGAAAAGATGGGTATTGTACTGTGCCTAACTTTCCCCCAAACTGGGTTAAACAATTTCCAACTAAAGAAATGGTACAAGGAAAAGAACAGAACTCCATCCCTATCCCAACCCTATGCTTTATAGCAGTGATTCTCAATTCGGCATTCTTTCTAAATGCCGCGATCCTTTAACACAGTTTCTCATGTTGTGGTGACCCCCAACCAGTGGTGGGATCCAAAAATTTTAGTAACAGGTTCCCATGGTGGTGGGATTCAAACTGTGGCGTAGCGCCAATGGGGCTGGGCAGGGCATGACAGGGGCGTGGCCAGGCATTCTGGGGGTGGGGCATTCCTGGGCAGGGCTATGGCAAGGACACAGCTGCTGCGCCGGTCCTTGAGTGAGAAACGAATACATGCAGGCACAGGCTGCCACACATGCTGGTGCACCTCCTGCTAGACTACTTCATGTTCTGCACGCTACTGCTGAGAGGAGGGGCGTAACTAAAGCAAAAATCACGTGGCAAAATCACCAATTAGTAACCCCCTCTCGGCACACACAAATAATTAGTAACCTACTCTCGGGAACCTGTGAGAACCTGCTGGATCCCACCTCTGCCCCCAACCCTAACATTTATCTATTTTACAGATGGAGAACACTGATGCAGAAAGTCTTAGGCAACCCCTGTGAAAGGGTCGTTCGACCGCCAAAGGGGTTGCGACCCACAGGTTGAGAACTGCTGCTTTATAGCAAGCCAGTCTCTCTGCCCTCCTATACCTCAAGATTAAAAGAATCATGTGCACAACTGCCAACTAGCCTGAAAAAACCAGCAAGGCAAAAGCTTGGTCTACAGCTCTCACTCAATTGGTATCGCTTTCCCCAGCATAGAGATAAACACTAACATTGGCAGATCAAGATGACATTAATGACACTCCTGGGGTGGCCAAATAAAATGAGAGTAACCCTGTTTTCTGAATGTTGTGTCATGAATTCAGGTCTGCAACAAGATTGGAACTGAGTATTTCTTGGCTCATATGTTTGAACACCAAAGGCATTCAGGTATTCAGTGGTTTTTTGGGGGAGGGGGTTCACCCGAAAAGGCACATTTCAGATCCCGAATCATGCTGAAAAAAATTAGCCTGATTTGGGCTGTTTCAAACCCATCACCAATACTACCACCTCCCAGCTCCATGTGCTCCAAGTGTTCAGTTCTGTGCCTGCAGGAGCTGAGAGGCAGCAAAAATTTTTCGGGTTCAGATCTAATAGACCTGACAATTTTCAATTAACCTTGAAAAGCCAATATTGTGATTTTTCCCCCCAGGTTTTTCAAAAATTTCTGGGAGTATTAAAACCTAACCCCCCAAAATATCCATTAAAAATGGTGCCCATCCTTACTGAACATCTATGAAGCCGACTTCTACTGAGTCGTACCACTGATCTATCAAGGTCAGCCTTATATTCTTTGACTGGCAGCAGTTCTCCAAGGTCTCAGGTAAAAGTTTTTCATACCACTTTCTTCCTGATCCTTTCAACTGGGGGTACTGGGTATTGATGCTGGGACCTTTTACATTAAAAGCACATGCCATTCCCTTCAGCCACCACCCCTTCTTGTTTTTTACTGATCCTCATGCCATGCCAATGAGCTATAACATCTATGGTTCTATGGAAAAAGAAAATGTCCGCTACAGTGGCGTAGCGCCAAGGGGACAGGGTGTGAGCAATGCACCAGGCACATGCAGGTGCGGGGGTGTTTCGGGGTGCGGTGGGGGTGGGCGGGGGCATGGCAGGGGCGCAGGCTGCACATGTGCCCCAGGCATAGTTCCCCCTCACTCCGGCCCTGGTCCATTAAGCCCATATTAATCTGTACTACAAATACACCCACGGACTGGGCCTGAAGTCTTTTCCTAATCTTAGATGGATGGATGAGACGATCAAGACACATGCAAAACGCAGAGGTGCTCTCTTCTTTCTTGGCTGAGTTTTAACAAATTTCAATTAAAAAAGCAACAACAATCTGGCACTATGTCCTTGGAGAACAGCCCAGCTGAAACGGAAGGAATGCATCCTTTTAGCAAAGGAGCGAAAAACAAGAAACAATGTCCACGGCAATAGATATTTTTCAGTTTTTATCAGAGCCTAAAATGTTAGATAGGAAGAGTACGCCTGGAGTAAGGATACTACAACCAGTTTTAGACCCACAGTGGTAAACAAAATAAACATACTGACATAAATTGTATTAAGGGAAAAAGAAGCATGAAGAGGAACCACGTGAATAAGCTGGCACATCTACTTCATCATGCGATGTTCACGGCCATTATGGCTCCATGATGTCTGAAAGTTTCTCTGAGTATTGATCCTGGCTTCCAGAAATTCTGTGCTGCCCTCCCTGCATCCCCTCCCTGTCTGCTCTCTTTCATCCACAGGATCTGCATTTGATAAGGCAAATGTGAGCACAGAGATAGGGTGATCTGCAAAAGGCTGACTGACCATTCCACTTCATCCTATTGTTTTCAGTGACATCTTGGTTCAAACAAGGAGCAGCAGTGGTGTAGTGGTGAAGAGCAGGTGCATTCTAATCTGGAGGAACCGGGTTTGATTCCCCGCTCTGCCTCCTGAGCTGTGGAGGCTTATCTGGGGAATTCAGATTAGCCTATGCACTCCCACACACGCCAGCTGGGTGACCTCAGGCTAGTCACAGCTTTTTGGAGCTCTCTCAGCCCCAGCCACCTGACAGGGTTTTTGTTGGGAGGGGGGAAGGGAAAGGAGATTGTCAGTCCCTTTGAGTCTCCTGCAGGAGAAAAAAGGGGGGATATAAATCCAAACTCCTCCTCCTCCTCCTCCTCCTCCTCCTCCACTTTTGGCCCATGCATTGTCTTGCCGTGGCAAAACAATATAATGATCTCTGCTTCTGAAAGTGGCGTATCACAATTCTCCGTTCATTTTCTCAGAAGTCAGTTTCATTGAATTCTCAGTTCTAATCCTTAAGTGAGCCTGCATAGGATCACAGGGCTCATTGGAGAAATTGCCTGATGTGGTAGAATCTCACAGAAAGTCCTTGAAAAAAAAACCATGGAAAAATATGTGATTAATTCCATCCTTCCCATTTCACTGTAGTGCCTGTGGCAGTTTTCAACAGAATGGTTAGCAGCCATTTAAACCCCATCTGTTATGACTGCGCTGTCAAGCGGCTTGCCAACAAGCGAACAGGTTGAGGGGAGACTGTGTTTTAAAACAAGCAAACATTGGCCTCTAAAGAACAGCTTTCCCAGGCCTGCCACTTGCTCGGCAGCAACACGAGCATGTTTTACAACGTGACACTTGTATCTTCCTTGTGGGTCCGGCTGGCTGGGAACCAGGGAATGTTGCGTCCCCTTTTAGAGGGTGGTATAGCTCCATTGAAAATGGCCCAAGAATGGGAAATGTATACTAAAAATATTTTTCTCCTCTGGTGTTTTGTTTTGATCCCCACAAATCACAGGCATGTTGCTTCGCTGTGCCTAACAGTCATATGGCAGGCCTAGAAGCTCAAAATCTGCAGATATATTTTTCCCTTCTGTCCTTGGCAATGCAGATCTTCTCATTTCCTTTCTGCATATCACCCAGTCTAATTCAGACTCTCCCTGACCTGGATAGCCCAGATTAGCCCAATTTCATCAGATCTTTGAAGGTGGTGTCTTGCTTCATCAAGCAACATATTACTATAGCCATCTCTTCCAGAGGTGTAGCTGGGCCAGAGTGCGCCCAATGCGCACTCTGGCTTTTTCGCCCCCCCTGCACCCACCCACTTACTTTAGCAACCCGAGCAGGCTGGAGAACAGGCCTGCCTGTTCTGGTGGGAACTACATTTCCCAGGATCTCCACCAGGTCCTTTGCAGCCTAGAAGGCAACAGGCAGGCCTGTTCTCCAGCCTGCTTGGGTTGCTAAAGTAAGTGTGGGGGGGTGTCGCGTGGGGGGGGGCACGATCCCCCCCGCAGCACCCCTCCCAACTTACTTTAGCAAACCAAGCAGGCTGGAGAACAGGCCTGCCTGTTGCCTTCTAGGCTGCAAAGGACCTGGTGGAGATCCTGGGAAATGTAGTTCCCACCAGAACAGGCAGGCCTGTTCTCCAGCCTGCTCGGGTTGCTAAAGTAAGTGTAGGGGGAAGCACTGTGGGAGGGGGGGAAGGGGTTGGGGGGAATTTTCCACCCCCACGTGACCCAAAGCTATGCGCCCGGTGCGTGGCACACACCCCGTCCCCTGGTAGCTTCGCGACTGATCTTTTCTCCTCTACAGATTTGAGTCTAGTAGCACCTTAGAGACCAGCAAATTTGTGGGGGTAGAAGCAAGATCAGACCAGTGGTGGGATGCAAACATTTTAACAACAGGTTCCGATGGTGGTGGGATTCAAATAATTACTGTTAAAAAGTATTTAATATCACTTTTTTATTTTAAGTATTAAAATATTAATACCTAATCAAAAGTGATATTTTAAATTTTAACAAAAGGTTCTACAGAACCTTCGGAACCCCCTGAATCCCACCTCTGGATTAGACCCAGTTAGTATTTTGATGGGAGACCACCAAGGAAACTCAAAGTTTTGATGCAGAGGCAGGCAAGGACAAATCACCTCTGAAGTCCCTGGCCTTGAAAATCCTACAGGATTAACATAAAACGGTGGGAATTTGACAGCGCTTCACACATGCGTAATTCAGATTCTGCATTTATCACTGAGGCATGTTCACAAAACAATTCTGTTCAGGTCTGCTCAGAATCCAACTCTGATACCCTCAGTGGGAAGAAGAAGAAGAAGAGGAGTAGGAGTAGGAGGAGTTTAGATTTATATCCCCCCCTTCTCTCCTGTAGGAGACTCAAAGGGGCTGAAAATCTCCTTGCCCTTCCCCCCTCACAACAAACACCCTGTGAGGTAGGTGGGGCTGAGAGAGCTCCAAAAAGCTGTGACTAGCCCAAGGTCACCCAGCTGGCTAATCTGAAGGCTAATCTGAATTCCCCAAATAAGCCTCTCTCTCTCTCTCTCTCTCTCTCTCTCTCTCTCTCTCTCTCTCTCTCTCTCTCTCTCCCTATCTACCTATCTTATCTTATCTTATCTTATCTTATCTTATCTTATCTTATCTTATCTTATCTTATCTTATCTTATCTTATCTTATCTTATCTTATCTTATCTTATCTTATCTTATCTTATCTATCTAATCCGCCTGTCTGCCCAATCTGTGTGCACACATGCATATTTTTTTATCAATATCCTACTATGGGTAAGATTTCAAAAGAATTCACAAAGAAACTATGATTATTTAGGAATCAGTCACTTGATATTTCAGTTGTCTGGCTAATGAGTTTGTTTGGTTTTTTTTTTAATTATTAAATAATAAGATATATTGCTGTGAGCAAACAGTTATATAATAACCTCTTTGGACTTGGTATCAGTATCAGCTACCATTTGCCACTGAAACTTTTGCCCCATGTGTTGTTATATTAGCCATTCACCTATAGAGCTGTCGGTGATTCCAGAGAAATGAGATGGGTGACACAGGTTTACTGTGCGCTGCATGTTTAATCATATTCTAACGCTATCAAGCAATATGGCTCAGCTGCTCTGAAATACGCTCCAAGCAGCAACCATTAAAAGGATAGTCATTTTCACAACTGTGCATTTTGCTATCCAGACAGCGCTTTCTGTAGAGGTGCTAACCTGCAGTCTGTTCCATTAAAGCCATAGCTGCATGTTTCATTGGCACAGTCATTAAAATCCAATACCGACCAACCCTTCTTCATCATTTTGTTTTCATCTCACTATTGATTTGCACGCATCTCATCTCTTTCTGCTATTTTGTTTTAATCACCATGCAGATGAGAAATGTCCCAGCATTGGCAGCATTCAACTTCTGCTGCACAGAAGACCTCTGGAGCTGCTAGATATTGCTTTATCCCCGCAACTGTGTTAACAGATTTAAGTGGAAAAAAGGGACTGCATCTTTCGGGACACCTCCCTTGCCCAAGAAAAGAAGTCAGAAATAGGGAAATAGGCAGATTCTCAGTAGGAACCAACCATGAACAGCCTTCCACCAAGTTCTGAATAATTCTTACATATGGGTTTTGTTATTTCCTTCTACATCGGTACGCAAGTGCCATCAAGGCATAATCAACTTACTGTGGCCCCACCAACAGCTTTCCAGTGAAGTGAGAAGCTGAGATGTTTTGCCATTGCCCTGTGAGTCAGTACGGTGTAGTGGTTAAGAGCAGGTGCACTCTAATCTGGAGAACCAGGTTTGATTCCCTGTTCTGCCACTTGAGCGGTGGAGGCTTATCTGGTGAACTAGATGAGCCTGTGCACTCCAACACATGCCAGCTGGGTGACCATGGGCTAATCATAGTTCTTTGGAGCTCTCTCAGCCCCACCTACTTCCCAGGGTGTTTGTTGTGAGGGGGGAAGGGAAAGGAGTTTGAGTCCCTTTGAGTCTCCTTACAGGAGAGAAAGGGGGTATAAATCCTCCTCCTCCTCCTCCTCCTCCTCCTCCTCCTCCTCCTTCTTCTTCTTCTTCTTCTTCTTCCTCCTCCTCCTCTTCCTCTTCCTCTTCCTCTTCCTCTTCCTCTTCCTCTTCTCCTCCTCCTCCTCCTCTTCCTCCTCCTCCTCCTGCTGCTGCTGCTACAGAGGCTTCCTTGGTGGTCTTCCATCCAAGCATCAACCCTGCTTACTTTCTGAGATCTGATAAGACTGTTCTATTTCATTCCATTATCACAATCCCATCTTCTACTACTAGAGAATAAAATAATTTTCATAGTGGGAAGCCACTTCCATACAGTCAACCATGTCACCCTGGGTTCATATTTAGCACAGCTCAGAGTGTGGGTCCTTCTAATATTGAGGTATCTGTTCCCACAAGAGAAGCTGGTGATGTAGTTGGGATGATCCATGTGATCAATTTCTTCAATTTTACATGTGCCTTCTGTGCTGCTTCATATCTGGATCATGAGCCAAATATCTTTGGAGATCTACAATATTTATGAAGTTCTAAACATGAAGAGGCTGTCCCTTCACTTCAGCAAGGTTATGTACAGTCTCTCAGTGTTAAAATGTCTTGGGGACCTACAATAACAAGTTATTTCCCCGACCTCTGCATCAGAGCTGTGGGACAAGATGAAGAGTTGAAGACAAGCAATTGTGTATTGTTGCAATGAGCCAGCATGTCATAGTAGTTAAGAGTGGCAGACTCTAATCTGGATAACTGGGTTCAATTTCTAACTCCTCCATGTGAAGCCTGTTGGGTGACCTGGGACCAACCACAGTTCTCTCTGAATTCTCTTAGCCCACATGGAGGCAGGCAATGGAAAACCATCTCTGAATGTTTCTTGAAAACCCTACAGGGTCGTGATAATTCAGTTGCCCCTGTTGCCTCAGAGCTAATGGCTGCACCACCACAGCAGTGTCAGTGCTGACTTTTCCCACATTATGTCATTCCTTTTTAACAACACTTTCTTAGGATTGCTAAGCCTACCACAGTACCTAAACAACTGCAAATACAAACGTAGTCATAGGAGACTTGGAATGGGAATAAAGGCTGTTATCCTGTTCATAGTGCAAACTTTAGCTGGTCTCTGGCCACTAGCTCCAAGCCCAAAAGGGGAAGGACAATCTAGAAGTTTAACCACCACCACCACCACCACCACCACCACCACATCTGGCTCGGAGCTGCCAGCTCTAGATTAGCTCATTAATTTGTGCCCCACAGCACAAATTAGATATGACATCTCCTCTTTCTTTCTTTCTTTCTTTCTTTCTTTCTTTCTTTCTTTCTTTCTTTCTTTCTTTCTTTCTTTCTTTCTTTCTTTCTTTCTTTCTTTCTTTCTTTCTTTCTTTCTTTCTTTCTTTTTGCATTTATAAACCGCCCCTTCCCTGTTTTATTTATTTTTCCTTACTAACCACCACTATCATGCCAAAGATTAATGAATTGTCTGGCATTGTTTTCCAGTCCCACACTTAAGATGATAAGGAATCTGCTAAAAATTATTTATTTATATAAGTCAGAATATGGCACAAGAGAGGCTTAATGAAATAAAAACTTAAAACCGTTTTATGTTTCTCTTTTGGGAAAATGGTAAAGTCAGGTTGTCAGGGAGGTTTGAAAAAAATAAAATTGGCTAGTAACACCACCACAGGATTGAGGAAATTTAAGGTATTTATGCACAATAAATATTTTGTACTCAAGATGTAGCTGATATGTTCCAGACAGGTGTTGATATTTTATTCTAAATAGGGAATACTTGGCAGTCTCTGCTTAGTTGAACAGATATCAGCTTGTTGGAAACAAGAGTTCTAATCTTGGTGGAGCCCATACCAAAACACACAGTTTCCAAGTTTTCTTCCTTATAACTGATTAGGGATCACCCCATTTTCTTTGGAGCTATCTCCCTTAGGGAAGTACTCTCAATGCATTCCTTCACACAGGATCCTCCACAACTGTGTTCCTCTCCCTCGGGTTGCTAGCTTTTAACTATCAACTAGGAGTGGGCAAAAAAAATGTATATTGGTATTTTTCAAGTTCAAGTTAAATCAATTCCATATCAACTTTTTGATTCCCCCCCCAAAGATTTTCAGGTTATTAAACCTGAATCCCAAAAATCCACCTGCCTCCTGAGTCCATGTAAGCCTGGGAGGCAATAGTCAGCACAGGTTCAGCTCTGTGCCACCTGCTGTCTCTCAGACCCACCTGGAGTTCAGAGGCAGTGGCTCAGAGATGAATGCTTGGCTTGGGCAGGCTAAGGCCAGCTTTCAACTGCAGGTACTGCCTCAATCCTCCACATAGGCTTTGGAGGTGGTGCGTGCAGTTCAATGCTGGACCTAGTCAGGCAGCAGGTGGGATGGGGGGAGGGGGGCAGAGAAGAAAAAGCAGCAGGCTGAAGCAACCAGAAAAATTCTGGAAAAATCACCATTTTTCAGGATCTACTTTTTGGGCTCTCTTTTATTTTTACCTTTTTTAGGAGAAAAAAAAAACACACAAAAATGTTGGTATTGTTGAGGTTTTTGTTTTCCTGTTTGGCTTTAGCTGAATGCTCACCCCTACTGTCAGCTTCTAACTCTCAGCTTCCAACTGTCCCTCTCCAATTGCCAACTGTAGAATTCGCTGTTTGTTTTTTTCTTTTTGAACCTCCTGTCACTCAAGGTACAATGACCAGGACAACTAATCAGTATTCAGCTGTCTGAATACTTTAAACTTATGAATAATTGCATTAATGGAGGGTTCTAGTTTCACCAGTGGTGCTGTTAGTTAAAGGCACACTGGTTTATTATTGAAACTTTTTTGGTGTGTTTTGTACCATGATCAGCACAATTCAAAACTGTTTAAACCAATGTAAATTAATTTAACCAAAATAGAAAGAATTCCTTGGTGCAGAATGAAAAGTTAGCGCTAAAATGTTTAGTCCAACATGGTAGAAACTAACAAAAAAAAAGAGTACAGTCCTATGCAGACTTATACCAGTATAAATCCACTGAAATAAATGGGGTTCTACTGAAATAACTCTGCACAGAATAATACAGAAATCTACCTTGTATTTCATTGTTTCAAAATGGTTCAAAGTACAGTAGTTTTATAATATGATAATTAAATGCAATAGATCAACAAATCACTTACATGGCAGATAAGTAATTAAAATGATTTAATTGGTTAATTCTTCAATCAGCCCTAATTAAGATCTTTATACATAATTGGCTAAGGGATTGAATGAAATGACGATGAACCTTTAGCCAATTAACATGTAGGACTCTCAGGGACCAAAGCCCTGTGCATCCTGCAATCCCATTGGCCCTTGCCACCCACAGAGCAGCTGCTCCATGGCCTGGCAAAGGCCCCCGACCCTTCCCACTCCCCAAACTGGGCCGAGCAGCTCCCACCAAATGCAGCCCCTGCCCCCTCTCACCCCCCTCAAAGAGCCAACAGGCCCCAAAGGCCTGGCAAATGCCTCCCCAATCCCCTCCCACCCCAACTATCTACATCCCACCCTCCCCACCTCTAGGCATACCTTTCAACCCTCCCCACCCCAACACACCCCTTCTCACTCTCCCCCAAGCCACTCCTCTCCAGCCTCCTCCTATCCTCACTTTCCCACCTACCCCAAGCCACACCTCTCCCACCCCTGAGCCACATACCCAGACTCAGGTAAGTGGCACACCATGAGGTAGGATCAGGTGGGGGCCACTACAACCTCAGTAAAGCCCATTCCAGTGGGGGGATGCTTCCTTTTCGACCCGTTGCTGGGGCCCATTGCATCTCCCCCACAATGGGCTTTGCTGCTAGTTTTTAAATATATGACAACAAAGTCCCATGACAATTAAAGTGAAAAAAAAACATAATAACTATCTCAGTGAATGAGATCTTACAACCATTGTGCTGGGCAGATTTTTCTGCAGATCCAGGAGTTCGCTGTGGAAAAACCTCCTGAGGAGAAGTGTGCCCCCATCTGCAGGTTTAAGTATCTACAAGCAGGGGCAGCCGTGGGAATAGATATATAGATTCTTCAAGTGGATACTTACTGACTAAGGCCTGATTGACAGTAAGAAGTGAATTCACAGCTTGTTGGCTGATGCACATGGGAAGAAATTTGTCAAGGGGAAGAAAAAAATGAGTAGGATTTTCAACACTGCTTTCCTGTACCTTGGAGAGATTCAGAGTGGCTTATAATTGCATTCCGTTCCTCACAGGCAGTTTGTGAGGTCGGTGGGACTGAGATTTCTGAGAGAACTGTGACTAGCCCAAGTTGGCTCTGCAGGCTTGATGTGCAGGAATGGGGAAAAATCCCATTCACCAGATATTCGAGTCCACCGCTCTTAACCATGCAGGCTTCATCATACCTGGAAAACCCTCAGTAGACTGAACTGAACAACCACAGTGGCAATTGTAGCTTCGGCTCACATAATCTAACCTCATGTACCCAGAGTGGAAAAAGCTCAAAAACTCCCATTTAGAAGAGCACATGAAAAGTCTTCATGGTCCTAGTCCAAGGACAGCACCATTGTTTAAATGAAATCAGTGCGCTTATGATTGCCATTCCGTGCATGCTCACTTGGGAGGAAGTCTGAGCTCATTGGGAATTCCTTTGGAGGAAGCAGCTCAGGATCTCGCCGAAGCTTCGGCATAGCTAATGTGTCACACATATTTTAGCAGGACTGAAATGCAGCTCACTTCCTTTGGCTTGCTGCCGACACCCACGGCAGTCATGAGAACTGGCAGAAAACCTGATTTCAAATGGACGGCTTAGAAAATTGTGTCTTCTTACCGCCCCCCCGCCTGATTCATCCCCATAAGGTATTCTGCCAGGTAGGATTACAGGTACCGTTCCAAGTTCAGAACAATTTTGTATTCTGATCCCAGTGTTCCTGACAGACGCGGCAGAGGGAGTGATACAAAACTATCGGCTACATCTGGCTGCCTCATACAAAGGCCTGGGGCTACACTACACACTCTGACACCAACGTGATGAGTGAGATATAAAAACCCGAGCAGTAGGGAAAGGAAGGAAGGAGATCTCATTCCTGGAGGTTGACCTACTTCTGATCAAACCTGATATACACCCCTGCAAATCATGCCCAGTTCTGACAGCTAGAATCCACTCTATTATTCCTACGTCTTGTCATTCCCAAACATCTTATTGAACTGAGCAGGCCTGTTTTAGGATGAGAATGCTGTGAAGAGGTGCAGGTTCAGAGGGATGCCCATGCAAAAGGAAGATATATTTATAAACTTCTTGCCATGGTATACCAAGATAAACATAAGAAAAAGAGGGGAAAGTATCTCTCTGACAGCTCAGGAAGGCACGGCAGAGTCACATCTACAGCTTGGCAGAGGATCATGTTCCTTTCCAAGTCGTGGTCTGCACAGAAATATTTATGAGCTCAAGCGCCCACCAACATGTTACCATTTAGGTGATTGCAGCCCCAGCTGGAAAAGGAAGCCTATTTGAAAAGGGTGCAACGGATTGGGAAGGTTTGGAGGAACAACATGTGATTGTATCAGGATGAATACTTTCTTTAAGCCACCGGCTGCATCAAGGGTGGAATGTGTTTTTTTTTTTTTTTGCATTTAGAGGCTTGCTTAAAATTATTTTTTAAAAATTATTGTATAGAATATCTTTGGAAGCAAAAAGAAGTCATGTAACTTTTTAAAAAATGAATATTCTTGAATGGGCTGTTCCTGCATAATACAAAGAAAGTCCGGTTTTTCAATGAATCTCTGTCCTCTTACCAGGGGCAGAGCAAAGAGGAACAGTGCCTGGGGCACACACGCACCCTGCGCCACGCCCTTGCCACGCCCATGCACTGGCGTGTGCCTGTAGTGTCCTGCCCCGTTGGCACTACACCATTGCCTCATACTCTTTTTTTCTGTTACAAATATACTATTTGTAATCTTTATCATAGTAGCTATATTCCGTGGTCTAAAGCACAATCTTTAATAGTGGGGTGGGTGGGGGGGAGACTAATTTGTTCCCAATTAGGACAATTTTTCCTTTTGTTTCTATAGACAAGTAGATCACAGGCCTGGGTCCAGGGCAGCATGAATGGAAAGGAAAATATGATGTACTGATTTTTATTTACTTACTTAATTTATCACCCGCCTTTCTCCTCAATGGGAACCCAAAATGGCTCACATCAGGCTCTTCTCATCAATTTTGTCCTCACCTTATGAGGTAGGTTAGGCTGAGAAAGTGTGATCGGCCCTGGTTCCCCAGGAAGCATTCATGGCAGAGTAAATATTTGAACCCAGGTCTCTAAGGTACAAGTCTGAGACTCTAACTGCTATGCCACATTTTAGATTGGAGTAACTGTATAGAATTGTACTGTCAGCAATGCAGAGGCATATCTAGGGAAAATGGAGCCTGGGGCAAAATTTGAGTTTTCCGCCCCGCCCCCACCATTGGCGCCCAGGTTTACCACCTGGAGCCGGCACCCAGCTCTACTGTCCAGAGCTGGTGAAAGCGCCCAGGTCTACCACCCAGAGCCAGTGAGCACGGCCCAGGTCCGGTGCCCCCCACGTGACTAGAGGGCATGGGCCTAGGGATATGTGATATCCCATGTCCCTTTGGTAGATATGCCCTTGCAGCAATGAAATGAATGGGTCCTGGATCTGGGTCTCTCTTTTTAGCCTTACACTTCCCAGGTTTTGTGACTCGCTGAAGGAAGAGAGAGGGTGTTGCTTGGTGGCAGCTGGAACTATCATGCATGCTCCCTAGCAGTATGGAATCTCACCTTGCAAAACTTGGTAATATTCACATCTCGAGCATCCTAGCCTCTGTTGGCATTAAGGGATAATTACAAAGGATGGGTTGGCCTCCGGAGACTTGACCACTGTTTGGTTTTAACCTACATTTTAGTTTCCTATTTGCTGTCCATAAGGCTCTTACAACCTCACCATCTCTTCATGACTGAACAAACATCCCGGCCACCTGATATGATTTATCGTTTTAGGGATGGTAACTGAGAACAAAATTGCCATTTCCACACCACTGTCAAGTCCTGCTTTTTCCATGACTCTGAAACATACATTGTGACCTTGGGGCGGGGCAGGAGGGGAGATACAAGATCCTTGATATATATACATATATATGAATATACATATATATATAAATAAATATAGTAAATTGCAACCTGACCTACTTTTTTGAAAGTAATTGGAGCATATCACACATATGTTTGCCACATAAGAGGATGGTTAATATTGATGAAGGGGAAAAAAAACCCTTTCCATATGTGTCTGTGTATTAGAGGACCGCCTTCCTAATTTAAAATGAAATTGCTTAAATTCCTATGATCTAACCCTAATTAAAACAGAGAATACCGGGCAGCGGAAAGCTTCAAGTGACCGAGGGCAATGGCTTTTGCAATTGCATCTCTAGTAATGTAATGTGTGTGTTTGGGGGGGGGGGGGGAAAGGGAATAATAAACGAACCTGAAACTAATAGAAAGTACACACACACCCCTCCATAATTTCTGGCTTTAATGTCTTTAAAACCTTCAAACTAGTGACGAGCTGAGTTTCTAGAGTCAAAACATCTCTCTTGTAAAGAAACATGAATCAGAATCTAATTTTTAAAGCTAATCTACGCTTATATGCATGAGTGATTATTGCGTAAGGGAATTAATAATACATCACAGCGAGATTTATAAATAAGTTATCCATGGGAATCTGAGCTGGTGCTGCCAATTTACTCTTTTACTTTGTGCTCATTGGATTTATCATTAAAGTATTTAGCCGTAATCTATTTAACAGCCAGTTCTGTCTGCTGCCATTTGGCATGAAAACTCAGGATCTGCTCAAAATTTGGACAGAGGGCTAATCTGGACACAGAGGATGGGGTTGGGGAAACCACTTCTCAGAGTACAGGAAGAGGGACCACAATTCTGAATCCTCTCTTGTGGAAACCTAGTTGCTAGATTGAAGGAGTCTCCATGACATGCTGATTTTCTAGGTTCCACACATCTTTGGAAGGAGGGGAAGGTATGGACATCTGACTTTTGCTGCCATTATCTGCAGTCTGGAATTATATAGTTCGGGGAATGGTCATGCATCTTATCTGCTAGGCCAGGTTACCAAGACAAAGTACCAGACCCTTAAACTGAGCCAGATTTTTTTTTTAAAAAAAACCCAGGACTTTCCCCCCCACTGCCTAAAATCATTCTTGCAACTTGAGAGACAACAACAAAGAAGCTTCACTGAGCATGCATAGACCATTTTTTGCCTTGCCACATATAACTCTAGCGAACACTTCCTGCAAACTGCGTGGCTGCGTGGCCACACAGACACTGTATTGGTGCCACGCAGATCCGGCGGCTGCCAGCAGGGGGAGCTCTTGCAGAGCTCTCACAGATGGCTCTGTGTCACTTAGTGGTAAGAAACTTCCATGCAGTTCCCTACCACAGTTAGAGGGACTGTTGACCGGAGCACATCTGGATGTTGCTAGAAAAGTTTTTTTTAAGGCAAAGGGGATCTCAAGCTGGAGTTAGAGCTATCAGGTTTTGATCTGACAAAATAACATTGGTCCTGTTGGTAGAGCCCTGGCTACAATGCCAAAGCAAGATGGAGGTGGAATCTGAAAGGGGGTATAGTCTGATATACTGTATAATGAAGCTAACACAAACTTGTCCCAACTGGTTTGCAAGTGGCAAAAAAGTTTTCTGAATATTTCAGCTTGCCAAACATAACTTTCAGGCTCACTCTTGTATTTTAGAAAATAACTAGCAACTGTTGTACATTGGGTATCACATCAGAATATTATGTGGTAGAACAATGAAAGCACCAATTCACTTAACGAATCACTGCAAAGATAACTTCTATGATCCACACCATAGTTAGAAAAAAATAGTTCATGAACCAGTCCAAAGACACAATGAATCAAAGTCATGCTCTCTAAATGGTTTCATATGGAAAGTACAAACAGCGCCCAAAAAAGTGCAAAATTTCCATTAAATTCTCATCTTCCATTTCTTACACAACCGAAAAAGTCTTTAAGCCAAATGTGGAATTTTCGTTGTGCTCTAACATTTCTATATTATGCCTTTACAGCTGGGAAAAAGTGATGCAATATTTGATTGTCATACAAAAATAAAACCCTTGCATTGAAATATAATTCTTGGAGTTGTACTTTAAAAATTGGAAATGGAGTCCTCTTTCCTGACTTATCAATGCATCAACGGAAAAAAAACCCCCGGAACATAGGACAAAAAAAAGGTTTATTACCACTGGAATTCTGGAACAGAGGAAACCTTGACCCCCCCCTCTCCCAAAATAAGAATTTCTAGCACGTTGTCAGGGAAGAAAGTAAGTGTTAAATAATGTAACAAAAATGGTACCATGGAGTTGTACAAGGATTTGAGGGTGTGCTTGAAAGAAACTGCAAAGACACATCAAACATAAAGATAGACCGATCAGCTGGGGAAAGCAGATGATGAAAAGTCAAGAACATGAACTATTAGCAGGCGCTGCAAACCCTCGCGACAGATCTGGGTTCCCATCATAAAACCACAGTTGATCCATCTGCAGAGTGCTATGATTGACTGTTGTGTCATTTTATCTCCCTGCCCCTCCCATTCCCTCACTTCAGGGGATATCAACAGTCGCGGTCATCAGGCAAAGCTCAATTGATTATCTTCCAAATTTGCCCCTGCCATTGACCATAATGGGGGAGAGGTCTGCCACTGAATTATTCAGAATGAAAACATACACAGAAGAAATCAATAGGCCACATCTGATATGAAAGACAAATTAAAGCGTGCCGTATGAGGTAGCTGGAGGGAGACCCCGGAAAGGAAAAGGGAGACGCGTTTTGAGAATTAAGAAGATAGTTTTCTCTTCTTTTGTTGTTCCAGTGATAGGCATGTAAATGCCCAGCCTCACTGTGATTCATAAACAACTTTTTTTTTGTAAAATGAACAGATACACTGAAGGCATCCTTTTCATCTCGCTCTTTGTAAATGTTGAGATTTAATTTCAGACTCCACTGCAATAATTTCTTTGTATCCCTACAGTCTTTTTAACTTAGCTGTACATGCCATGCTGGAGGGATAAAATCACAGAAAAACGTTCAGGTCAGGAAAGAAATAACATATTAACAAATATCTACAACCAGGCATTGAGCCTCTGAAGAATTTGAAACTGTCGGAGATAAGTGCAGGAAAAAATAACTTTGCTTCGAGGAAGCTCTCGTATTTTAACAGTTGGGGAATCTGCTACTTACTTTAATAATAAGGATTTTGCCATCCTTCAAAACCTGGGCTTTGGGATTTTTTTTGAAAAAAAATCTTTTAAGGCCAGGGTTATATATTGTTCCCTACTTGAAACTCTGGTTTTTACAAACCCTGTTAAAATTAGCACTCCAAAGGGAGTTCACCTCACATCCCCAAAAGCATACTCTGCTGAGACTAAACTCATTTTATTAGTGTTTGATATGATTAGTGACTTAGAAGTCGAAAATGAATATTTGATGGGGAATGATTTCCATTTCCATAAATCCTGCAGTTGTGAATTTAAACTACAAATTTGCATCACTTCTCTCTTTTTTTTTTCAGTTTGCCACTCTTTGTCAGTCAAAATTGGGGAAGAGTTCTGCTCAGAACAATCCGTTACCATAACTGAACAGAAGTTTGAGAGAAGAAGAAGAAGAGTTTGGATTTATATCCCCCCTTTCTCTCCTGTAAGGAGACTCAGAGGGGCTTACAAACTCCTTTCCCTTCCCCCCTCACAACAAACACCCTGTGAGGTAGGTGGGGCTGAGAGAGCTCTGAAGAACTGTGGCTAGCCCCAGGTCACCCAGCTGGCATGTGTTGGAGTGCACAAGCTAATCTAGTTCCCCAGATAAAGCTATACAGCTCAAGTGGGAGAGCAGGGAATCAAACCTGATTCTCCAGATTAGAGTGCACCTGCTCTTAACCACTACACCATGCTGGCAGTTGACACCAAGGCTCATTCCGCACATGCAGAATAATGCACTTTCAAACTGCTTTCAATGCTCTTTGAAGCTGTGCGGAATGGCAAAATCCACTTGCAAACAGTTGTGAAAGTGGTTTGAAAACACATTATTTTGCGTGTGTGGAAGGGGCCTAATAATGTGCCATGCTTGTAAAGTTGTTCAAACTTTGCTTGGCACCTGAGCATTAAGGTCCCTGGTGCTGATTTCCTGGGTATCACTAAATGGCAAATGCATATATCATGACAGAGAGAGAGAGAGAGAGACAGAGAGACAGAGAGAGACAGAGACAGAGACAGAGACAGAGACAGAGACAGAGAATACCTTTTGGTAGACCAATGTATGACAGCTTTTATGCCACTATGAATATGTTAGTCTTTCCCTTTGCTGTTTTAGTTGCATCTTCACTAAGTGCACTGCACTTTTCCAAAAAGCACACAGGGACCTCATTGCAAAGGCAATGATTAAGAAAAAACAGCCTAAAATACACAAATGAAGGGAACACGTATAAGCTTGCTCAATTGGCATAGGTCACACAGATAGCAGAACCCAGCTTTTCTTAGCATCTGGGGTTCTTTTTCAGATAAGTGTCCTGATTACTGTATGCATATGATTGTACATATGAATGCTTTGACATTATTTCCTCTCTTTCTCTCTTATTTATCTGAGCCCCACAACAACTCTGCTAGGCAATTCTGGCTGCAAGTGTATGACTGGCCCAAGCGTCCCAGTGAGCTTTAAAACCAGGGTGAGTACGGGAATCCCAGGAGAAGATATACCTAGAAAAGATAAACATCCTCATATTTCAAAATAGTGGCTAATTTTTGTGCCTTTGTCCTTAAAGTCTGGAGTAAGATAGGGGTCCTTGATAGTGACAATGAACCATTTTAAAATCTTTTTAAGACGTATGATCTTTAGTACCTTATGTAGAATTTTAACTTTTTTGTCTGTAATGTTGAGGTTTTAAGACTTTAGAGCAGCGGTTCTCAACCTTCCTAATGCCGCGACCCTTTAATACAGTTCCTCATGTTGTGGTGACCCCCAACCCTAACATTTATCCATTTTACAGATGGAGAACACTGATGCAGAGAGTCTTAGGCGACCCCTGTGAAAGGGTCGTTTGACCCCGCAAAGGGGTCCCGACCCCCAGGTTGAGAACCACTACTTTAGAATATTACTTAGACACTATAAAATTTGTATTATGTCATGTGCTAGTCTTTGACTGCGATAAAGGATTTGAGTGAGTCCCCAGTCTCCCAGATCCTAGCCCACTTCATCACATTACATTGGCTCTCCATTGGTATGTTGCTTTATAGTGCAATCCTAAGCACAGCTATGCTTCTCTAAGCCCGTTAACTTCAATGAAGATAGAACAATATAACTCTGTTTAGGGTTGCACTGCTGGAGATACACAAGTTTGCTCCAGTTCATTGCTAAATCTTTTTTTAAAATGATGCAATTTGATGCTCAGCTGTATTATTATTCCTTTTATGTGGTGTTACTCCATGCAAGTGTTGGTAAAATACTGCCCATCAACAGCATTGAGGCAATCAAACATACAGCCACTTGAAACTTGTTTTCTTTGCGTGTTCTAGGAATGCCTGTGTAATATAGAAAGGAAGAACATGCAAATCATCAGAAGAAATTGGAACCTGTGACCAGGTGCATGTCGTCCAATTTGGAATTTCACTTCTCCTTATTCCCAGCTTGGCAAGTGACTTTATATTTGATTCCTCGAGTCTACTGATAACACCTTTGCTTTGTTTCAAACAGTTGTTAGCTAATGTGGTAACTAGATGTTCCACCAATTTAAGAGCAGTGTTATATGTGAGAAAAGAAGCAATGGCAAACCACCTCTGCCTAATCACTTGCCTTGAAAGCCCCAGCAGGGGTCGCTATAATTTGGCTGCAACTTGATGGTGCTTTACAGACACATTATATATGAAGTAGGGTGGAAACTAAAAAAGAAATGTCCTCCTGCAATGTGGGAGTCATAACTCTCTTGACTTATAACGTTGGAAGGGAACATATTATAGACTCCATCTCATTCAAAGGCTGGTCTTGTTAGATGTTTGACTGATAGTCAAGATAGGGACTCACTAATCTGTCACAAAACAAATGAGGTTCCCCTGAAAATGTTTCCACTGTTCTTGGTTCTCCTTACTGCTTCCACTTCAGCTGAGACGCAATAGAAGGCATGCAAGTACACACAAGATATTTTCCCTTGTCCATCTGAATGTCGACAGAGAGAAATTTTTCTCTCTTTCTCACAATACTAGAACCAGGGGGCATTCACTGAAAATGCTGGGGGGAAGAATTAGGACTAATAAAAGGAAACACTTCTTCACGCAACGTGTGATTGGTGTTTGGAATATGCTGCCACAGGAGGTGGTGATGGTCACTAACCTGGATAGCTTTAAAAAGGGCTTGGACAGATTTATGGAGGAGAAGTCGATCTATGGCTACCAATCTTGATCCTCCTTGATCTCAGATTGCAAATGCCGTAGGAGACCAAGTGCTCGGAAGCAGCAGCAGCAGAAGGCCATTGCTTTCACATCCTGCATGTGAGCTCCCAAAGGCACCTGGTGGGCCACTGTGAGTAGCAGAGTGCTGGACTAGATGGACTCTGGTTTGATCCAGCAGGCTAGTTCTTGTGTTCTTATGTTCTTATGATTGCTCGAGTTGACACCTTTGCATACTGGATGATTGTATGGCTGAATCACATGCAGTTTCATCTGGCACATACGCCTCTATTTAGTCCGCTTGTATGTTTTGGTTCCAGTTCCCTTAAAAGAATGAAATACAATGACAGAATGGAAGGAAAAATACTAAAGAATTTGATCCAGAGAGCTGGAGCTGCTGGATATTTCAGTTCTCATCTTCAGCACAGCTGCTTGTCAAGCAATTTATCTTGTATCTGCAATAGACCTGTAAGGCTGCACAAGTTCAGAAAACCGCTGTGGAAACTGCATGATCAAATGCTTGCCAGCGTGGTGTAGTGCTTAAGAGCAGTGAACTCTAATCTGGACAACTGGGTTTGATTCCCTGCTCCTCCACATGATTGGCAGACTCTAATCCGGTGAAGCAGGTTTGTTGCTCCTCCTTTTCACATGAAGTCTTCCGAAGGTCCTTGGGCTCTAGTCACAGTTCTCTCAGAACTCTCTTCAGCCCCACAAAGTGTCTGCTGTGGGGAAAGGGAAGGAAAGGAGTTTGTAAGCTGCTTTGAGACTTTTTGTGGTACAGAAAAGCGGAGTATAAAACCAGCTCTTCTTCTCTTCTTCTGTTTCAAATGAGAATGTCTAGAAGAAAGCAAAGCAGAACTTTTCTTCCCTGACATGCTAGTTTTCCAGAGGCATGTGAAACCATGTGACCACCCGCCTGCTTCTGACTGGGTCAGTCCTAGGAGGAGTGTTCTGTGCCATCCTTAGAAATGCGGACAGGAGTCAGTCCCAACTCCTAGCCAAGCTGATGAGTTCTGTTCATGGCGCGAATACTTGGGAAAATGAGTATTAGGTTTTATGTGATGCTTCACGGCTTCCACTGTAACCGGCTATAAAAGTTTATGCTGTAAACTAACTACCCTCTGTTCTGTGATTAAAGAGCTCTTGATGACCTTGTGAACCACCGTTTAGAGTTTCCAGGGCGTCAGACTTTAATATTCCGCTCTGGATTCGCCAACTCTCTTCTCTAGATGCTCAACATTCAATCCTGGAGGCTCCACTTCATCATCAGGTAATTAGTATTTTCATTAACTTGCTTATTGTCAAGGAAAATGAGCCTTGATCATCTAATTTTTCCTCAATGAGTTGAATATTGTAATATATCTATAATTAATGTGTTTTATGCCACAAACGTATAATGGAGTGGAAATCCGCGCTTGCTCCCAGCAGTCACTGTCAGTAAATGTTTGATGAATAAACAGAGACTTTCTAATGGGAAATGGTGGCGACTTTTATAAGCAGACACAATAAAGACTTTATTAACATACTTAAGAAGCATTCTGGGAAATAGAATTGAATGCATTATTACTGTAGGCTCCTTTTGTGAAAAGTAAATTTTACCGTCCCCGTAACAAACGTTTCCTCGCTCAGTGAAAGTTTGCAGCGCCTCTCTTTTCAAGCGCATCTGACAACATAATTTGGGAGAGGCGAAGTGCCCTGCTCCTTATCCATCCAAGACTGCGCGCCCTCCGCAGTTGAACTGGGTAATCCTCAACCCACCTGGCTGCTTCTGTGAAGCATGCGGCAACATCACAGTTTCACAATTTCCAAGGTGGAGAGTAGAAAAAGAGGCATGTATGTAAAAGGATGAAGTCTACCAGTGCGGTATAATGAATGAACTGAACTCTGCTGGCTGGTGCGGAGGACACCGTCGTCAGGAAGAATTTCAGCATAATTAAATAAAAATATACTTGTAATAGCAATGCCTGCCTCTGTGATGCACTGAAGCTCTTACCTGATGGAATGAATCGTTTTGACGTTTGTGTAACACTTAAAAGCTGCTTGATATCTGTCCTCTCCACAGCTTGGGGTGGGCAATGTTCAAAAACCTTAAGTACTAATAAAAACTCTTGACTGCAGCAACGTGCAGCCCCACTCACTGAGATACTTTATACAAATAAACGCTTCCTTAGTCGGGAGAGATATTTTACTTTAGTTGTTCCAACCTGGGTAGAGTTTTTTTTAAAACACCATTGCTTTCATTGCATTGTCTTTAGTGAGACATTAGTTGGAAGCTGCTCTGAGCCTGCCTTGGTGAGGGAAAATGGGATATAAATATAATAAACAGAGAAATAAGTCAACCGGGTAAATGCAGACGGCTGGTTAGACCAATATGCTTGTAAGCAGTAATCTGGTCAGCTCTGTCCTAATTCACACACACACATATAAATACAGGAGCCACTTTCCTGTGATGTGATCTCACATCATTGGGGAGCATGTCTGTTATACCTAGAACCTCAAAGCGTTCCTTTTCTAACCTCAAGGACTCACAGGGATGATAATTTTAACTGCAATTCTGTTTCTTCAGGCAGAAAGAGTGCAGCTCAGCACAGCGACTGAGGAAAAAAAGGTAAAAGAGAATACATGTGGGTGCTAGAATATGTATCTCATAATTGTCCTAGTTGGTTAACCCATTCCTAACACTTTACTGCATTTGAGGGTTGCCAACTGAACACTGGCAATCAACAGGAACTTATTGGGGGCAGAGTCCAATGGCATATGATGTCATAATATCTCTTCTGGACCCATTGTGATGTTACAAAATCCACCCACTTCTATAGCTTTTTTAACCATAGAGATATGTGAATTTCTACAATGCTATGACATCATTTCCAGGTACAAACCAGAAGTGATGTCACAATGTCATGTAGTAACCACTTCTAGAGAAGTGGTGAGAACTGGTTGGATCCCACCTCTGGCTTACACACTCATTTCCCTTCCTCTCCCCACAACAGATGCCTTGTGAGGTAGGTGGAGCTTAGAGAGTTCTGAGAGAACTGTGACTGGCCCAAGGTCACCCAGCAGGCTTCCTGTGGAAGAGAGGAGAAACAAACCTGGTTCACCAGATTAAAGTCTTCCACTCATGTGTAGGAGTGGGGAAAGAAATCCAGTTCACTAGATAAGAGTCTGTTGCTCATGTGGGGGATTGGGGAATCAAAACCAGTTCTCCAGATTAGAGTCCACCTGCTCTTAACCACTATACCACATACGACAGGTCAGGTGAGAGACAGTGTGTGTAAAGACACAGCTGACTTATGAAAACCCCAGCAAGGGGCTTTCAAGGCAAGTTTGCAGCAGAGGTGGTTTTCCATCGGCTTTCTCTGCTGTCTCTCTTCCAAATACAACCTCGCTGAACTTTTGGGATCTGACGAGATCAGGCTATATCGTACTGCCTTCCCTCTCAGTGAAAGACTGACAAAGAAAGAGGCCTGGATCAAGCAGTGATGAATGAAGCAGTGTCATACATCCATACTGGGTTAGAAACTCAGGAATATGGTATCCTTGGTTTTCAAGGGGTTGATTGCACATGAAGACAAATGGGTCATGCCTTGATCTGAGCTTAGAACATGTCAGCAGTTCCAGCACCATTTTCAATTCTGGCGTTGAAAAGGCTAAAAGAGAACCAGAGAAGGGGAAATAAAAATAAATGTGTAGGCTAAAAATGGAGAAATGTGGCGCTTTTGAAGACTGGTTTAGATATTGTCAGGACTGAGCCTGTCAGTGCCAAATGGCAGGGGGAGGCGGTTTACCATCCTTTGATGTGAGGCGAAAGTTCTGTGCCTTCCTCTTGGTGCCCTGGGGTATTCTGGACACAGATCTTACCAAAGGAAGGTGTGAACTGTCCCCAGGCTCGCAATGCTTTGTAGTAAATGCCTTGTAGTTTGCAGAAGGGAGCAGGGGGAGTTTGAATCTGTGGGAGGGGGCAATGGAATATAGGTAGTGGGTTTGCGTGAGAATCTCCAGATTCCTCTTTCTAAGATGTTACCTACACTCTGAATTAAAAGACTTTTTTTAAAAAAAAACCCAATGATTTTTATTAATTTTTTTCAGCTACTACACACTAAAATAATGCAATACAGAACAAAATAGTGAACCCATCACTCTGCATTCTAAACTTCATTAAGAACAAGGGATACACACTACATATAATTATTTGACTTACGCGTTCCGCAGCCTTACTGCTACAAACCCCGGAAGTTTGTGTTGCAGTGGGGTTGTTCTGGTATCTAGCTTGGGTGGTGGTGAGGTATTTCCAGGGGCAGAAACTAATATTAGCGCTGTTTAGGGCTGGTTGTGCAGCACACTGACCCTTGGATGTATGCTGCCCTTTTGGCGGTGTATGTCCTTTGAATCCTATGGAGCTTTCCTTAGCTTCCTGCATCACTGGAAAGCCCTATTAAAGGCAGCAGAGTGGCTCCACACTGGTGCTGCGTCCTGCCACTCCTGGGTTTGGATAGGACTACCCAACTGTCATCCGGGGATGAGGCGGTCTACGAAATCTAAATAAATCAATCATCATCATCATCATCATCATCATCATCATCATCATCATCATCATCATCATCATCATCATCATCATCATCATCATCATCATCATCATCTGAGGCCATTTCTGCATGGGCGGAATATGGCAGCCTGGGGACGGCAAAAATGCTGTCCCCAGGCCGTCATTCGCACAGGGGGCGCAGCTGCATTGCAGCCGCACCGCCCTCGCGCCACCCGACCAGCGCCAAGCTGGTGTTTCTGGAGTGCTCTGGGAAGCGCACTTTCCCGGGAACGCTGGCTTGAAGTGGCTGCCTTGCGAACGGCAGCGGCTTCAAGGCGCCTCCCCCCCACTCCCTCCCTGCACTTACCTTGTCCCCAGGCCTCCGGAGCAGGCGCGAAAGGTCGGGTGGGGCATGTCCTTAGGCCTTGGCGACGTGCCAGAGGCCCGGGGACATGCCGGGTCGGCCGGGCGACGGCGCTCTGCGGCGCAGTCGTCCCGGCTCTTTCTGGGACCGTCCATGTGGACGGTCCCAGCGTCGTTGGGTCGGCCCAAAATGCGCTGATCCAGCCGCTTCCGCCTCCGTGCGGAAACGGCCTGACATTCTTCTCATTACTAATATCTAGCATTCTGGTCTGTTTTATTGACTTCATCTACAATTCAACTGTTGCAACAACTAAATGATATTAGGAAAGCTCCTTAATGTTTTTTCTTGAAATATTCTTTGCCACTTGTTGAAGAAGTGATTCTTTGTTGCTGTCCTTTATAAGTGAAGAGGAGTTCTCCCCATTTAAGCCAAGTAAATCTCATCTGTTTCTTCCTTAGTGCATCCATGAGAAAAACACAGCCCTTATGTTTCTGTAGAACCCTCACAGGAATCTCTTTCATAATGATGGTATCTTTTTCTTCCACCTTAAACATTAATTTTTAATGACCCTTGATAATTTGCTCTACAGAGTCTTTTGCATAGAAGATGATAACAATGTCTCTACACAGTCCCTGTGATTTTGGATTTTTTGAATTTACTCTGTATTCTTTTACAGTTTTTAAAGCCAGGTCTTCTTCTTTCATCTTCATAAATTTGGCCAAAGTGAGATTTTCTTTTTAATATTCTCTTTTGAAGGGTCTTGTTCCTCAGCGACTGTCCTCAGTCTTAAGGCCTTCTCTCTAATCTGATATTGAAATTGGAGAATAGCTTGATTGTATGTTTTAATTTCCATTTGCACTGAGTCTGCTCCTTCAAATCTTTAACTTTTTCCTATATTGCTTTCAGGTTTTCTTTAATCTGACCAATTTTCTTGATATTACTCTTTATTTCCTTGAATTCCTTCAGTAATTCAGCCATCATTACTGGTATGTTCTTTTCAATACTGTTTTTTGTTGAGTCCATTTCTGCCTGTAGACTTTGTATATTTGTAACCATCACTTTAATATTGTTTGTTAGTTCCACTATCTCCAAGGATACCGACCCCTTTCTTGTTGTCACAATTCTTGAACAACCACCAATTATCACTCTGTTGCAGGCACCCAGATCAGCAATATTTTATCACAGGAAACTATTCTTGCCTCACTCTGGCTCATTCCACATGGGTCAAAAACAGCAGTGTGAAAACTGTGTGAAAATGGTGTAAAAAGGTTTAAAGCGGTGTAAAAGGGTTTATACCATTTTCACACCGTTTTCACACCACTGTTTTTGGCCCATGCGGAATCAGCCTCTGATACAGTAAAACTTTCTTTATGTAGCTTCTTTCCTGATCTTAATCTGGCATTTTGCCAGCCCCAAGGAACAATCAGTTCAGTCTTATTTTAGCCAGAAAGAGGCTAACTCCCTGACACCTTTGCTTCAGAAAATCTTCCTTAGTCCAGTTTCATTTTTACTTTTTATAAATTTCTATTTTTCATCATTCACTCATCTTTTGCGAGGTCTTCTGATTTTTGCTGAGCTCATCCACAATATGTTCAGGAATAACCACCTTATGTCATGGTTAGACTGGAAGTCCAAACAAAAGTATACCTTAATTCTCACAGCCCATTTTATTCTAATTGCAAGTTGAATTGTTCCATGTTATAATTTTGACCACTCTTTGTGAAGTAATAACTGTGCTTTGTGTTTTAGTTGTTAGCTGGAAAAAAAGTCCCATTGATTTTTCTTGGATAGTTTGTAAATCCTTTAATTATCTGTGGGCAAATATCCTGCATATTATTTTTGAGGAGAAGAAGAAGGGTTTTTGTGATGATCCTTCACTTTCCCTTCAAAAGGAGAGGAAAAGTCACAGGAAAAGTGCTTCTAGAAACCATGCGGATTATCTGATCTGACAGCAGGGTGAGTGCCAAAGAGGGGAAAACATGTGCATAACCGAGAATCAAACCCAAAGGGAATGTACACTGAAAGGGAAGAAGACCACACATAAATAACTGCCCTGGGAAAACCATAAAGAAATCCCTGCTCCTTACAGGTGACAATCTTATGTCTGAAAAAAGAAAGCCTTCAAGGTGTTCCACCAAGGCCAATAGGTCTAAAAGGGAGAGAGGTATTCTTTGAGGTATGTCAGTTCTAAAACATAAACACCATTAAAGATAAGAAGTGGTCCCTTGAACTGCACATAGAAGCTGCTAGCAGTGTATAAGTGTGTGGTGGTGGAAAATGCCATCAAATGGTAGCTGACTTACGGTGACCCTTTAGGATAGGGGTCTCCAGCTTTCTTGAGCCTGCCAGCACCATTGGATTTCAGGCATGTCATGCTGTGCACAACCATAAAATAGCTGCCACAGGAGGCAGAGTCAGCCCCAAAATGGCTACCAAAAGATGACCTTCAGTTAAACATTTGAAAAGTCTTGTGTTGTGGTGGCAGTTACTGTCAAAGTAAAAATCTGCACAGCCAGCAAAAATCTGCACAACCACATCTCCAGTGGCCAATCAGAAGCCTTGCTTGGCAAAAGCCTCACCAAGCACCACTCATTTTCTTTTAAAATATACTAACCAGTGCAGAAACTGTATAGCTTCCATGATCTGACAAGACTGGGCTTGATTGAGTCATCCAGGCCAGGGAAGCAGTGTGTACTTGTGTATACTGTTTTACACAGTTACTCTCTGTTGCTTTGGGAAACAGTTGACCAATCATGCGTTTCATAAACAAGGAGGTCCATAACCTCAACTTCCCACAATGCAAATTACACATGCATGTATGCCAAACAAAGAATTATGAATCATTTATCTGTTGGTGAATATCAAAGAGGTGAACTTTACTCTTATGTTTTTCTATCATGCAAATTCATTAAAAATGTTGAATTATAAGTTAGCTACAAATAGTTCAGCTGTAATGTAATGTTAAACATTTATGTCCTGATTATCAGCTCTTCTGAGTAACTGTAACCTTAATTAAACCTGGAAGAGCGGAAATTATGATCCATAACCACAGGGCTGAACAGAGCTGTTATTTTTTCTTTCTGCTGGTTATTTTGCTTCGTTCCTTTTGAAAGCAGGCTTTTTCATGTTTGGAATTTTTGACAGGAAGCACCCTCTAATTTGTGGAATATCTAAATTATCCTTTCAGGCTCGTAGTCAAGTGACCTCAAGCTCTTTATATCTAATTCAAAGCGTTGTTCACCATCCAAAAAGGGTTAACGTGGAAACCAACACACATTTATTACCTGTGAATATCTCATCTCATGCATCTAACTCAAGTCCATATTTTTTAAAAAAGAGGATTTTTTTCCTTTTTAGTTTCAAAGCACAATATCCATAAATTGCCAAATGGGATTATGCCATTTCAAATTCCAGACAATATCCATTAACGCCAGATGCATTTTGATTTTCCTTTCTCTCATACCAGGGCCCAAGCATCATTTCTCAGCCTGAAACAGATTTGTAATACAAACCACCCACACACATCCAAACCCACACACACAATCTCATGAGTCGTGAAAGAAAATGTTCTATTTGATTTCTAAAGTGACATAAATAGACCATATCACTATAATTAGTTTGCAGCTATGGCTGGGCCTGCTTAGATCTCCCAGCCCTGGTAGAACAGACTCATTTTGATACCGTGGACTTTGTTCTCTCTGTGGCTCATAAAGCCCCCCCTCCCATCCCCCCAATCCAATTTCACCCCAGGAGTTAGCAGACTCAGGAGCAAAGCAGTGGGAGCAATGAATCAACAAAAATTACTACTTCCTTCTTCCAAGCACCATTAAATCTTTGGAACTACATGGTTGGATTCAAACTATTCCAGACAAGTCTTCTCAGAGATATGGGTGTCCTACAAAGAAGTCTTCGGTATCTAGTTAGCTTTTTTGCATCAGGTAGCATCTGACAATTACCAGCTCTTTTGATAAGAAGTGAGATGTACACCCTACAATAACAGTATAAATCTAACGAGAGGTACTCCAATATATTTAGTTTATTGTGACTCCAGTATACAAATAAAGACTATTAGAGAATCTTTGCCTCCATTTCAATCTTTATTAAAATGTAATTATCAACTTATTCAACACTGACTAAATTAAAAGGATATAAAAGAATATAAGACACTCCATTAATCTTAGACAGAAGAAGGAGGAGAGAGGAGGAGGTTTGGATTTATACCCTGCCTTTCTCTCCTGCAAGGAGACTCAAGGTGGCTTATGAACTCCTTTTCTTTCCTCTCCCCACAACAGACGCCTTGTCAGGTAGGTGGGGTTGATACAGACCTGACCAAACTGTGATTAGTCCAAGGTCACCCAGCAGGAATGTAGGAGTGGGGAAACAAATCTGGTTCCCTAGATAAGTCAGCTGCTCATGTGGAGGAGTGGGGAATCAAACCCAGTTCTACAGATGAGAGTCTGCCTACTCTTATCCACTACACCACACTGGTCTCCGCCATTAATGCTACACGAGAATAAGTACATGGACATCTTACTTATAAATAAAGAGGATAAGGCAACAAACTTCCTTCAAGAAGAAGAGTGATTCAGACTTCCACAATGACAGGTTTTCAGAACCCTCTAGCAATGGGCTGATGGTCTGGCTTGATAAGACTCACATTCTTGAACAACTAATCATCTTATTGCTTCCAGCACCCTAAAAAGTGATCTATATGCCTGAAAGGTTGTAAATGCTGTGTCAATATATTCTTGCTATTTTTAACCAAAGCTATGAATATCAAACATGATGACAAGTTTCTCATGGAGGTGGGTTGCTCCCATCCCCACATTTACCTCCTTGTGGGGAAAGACCCAGAAACCCAACCTTGCCGAGGACAGCGGATGGCACAGGCAAGGCATGGGTCCAGAAGAGAGGCAGAAAAGGCCCATGCCAGAAGTGGGACTCTGGCAAATAGAACTTTCTTATTCAAACATAAAAGTAAAGATAGTCAGTCCCATGTGTAGGCACCTTGTCATTACTGACCCATGGGATGATGTTGCATCTTGACCTTTACTAGGCAAGCTATGTTTTATGGGGTAGTTTGCCATTGACTTCCTCAGTCACCTACACTTTACCACCGCCAAGCTGAGTACTCATTTTATTGAAGTCAGAAGGAAGGGAGGCTCAGTCGACCTTTAGCTGGCTACCTGAAGTTGATGTTGATCAGGATCAAACTCAGTTCATGAGCAGAGCTTGGACTGTAGTGCTACAACTCACCACTCTGCACCACGGGGATCTTCTATTCAAACATAATATGCTTCCAAATAACAAGAGATGAAAACAGATGCTACCAAGGGTGGGCTACTGCCATCACATGGAGAGAGCCAGCACAGCGTAGTGGCATAACGGTTATGAGCAGGTGGCCTCTAATCTGTACAACTGCTTTTGATTCCCCACTCCTCCACATGAGTGGTGGACTCGTATCTGCTGGACTGGATTTGTGTCCCCACCCCCAAATTCCTGCTGGGCAACCTTGGTCTAGTCACAGATCATTCAGAACTCTCTCAGCCCCACCTACCTCACAAGATGTCTGTTGTGGGGAGAGGAAAGGAAAGAAGCTTGTAAGCCCCTTTGAGTCTCCTTACAGGAAAGAAAGGTGGGGTATAAATCCAAACTCCTCTTCCTCCTCCTCCTCTTCTTCCTTCTCTTCTTCAACAGCATGTGGCTTTTCCAGGCACATCTGACCATCCACTGCTGGAAATAGAATGTCAAACTGGATGAACTTCTCTTCTTCTCCAGTAGGGATCTTCTTATGTCCACAGCAAGTAAAAACTGGAATGCATCTGCCTCTCCCCACTCCTTTTTATTCATATCCAGGTAAGTTCCTGTCGTGTCATAGATGTACAAATGATGCTTTCAAAGTGTGAAAAAATAAATAATAGTATTTTAAAAAAGTAATACTTTCCCTTTATCAAGTGATGGGACAAACAATATTTTATATTTCAGTGCAAAGCTGAAGCAAACAACAAATGAGACAGAGGCCCTTTCTGCACGGGTGGAATAGCGCACCCCAGGGATGGCAAAAACGCTGTCCCTGGGGAAGTGTTCACACAAGAGACACTGCTGCTTCACTCCTGGCCTCCCCGGAGCAGTGTGAAGCTGCTGCTTTAAACCTCGCTCATCCAGCAAGGTTTTTGAAAAGCGGTGTCTTCCCGTCGGCACGGTGCGAACCACACCGGTGGGAAGATGCCGCTTTCCCCCTCCCCTCCCCTCTTCTTCCAGCATTGCTCTGGAGGACTGGAGGGACATGCCCACACTGCCCTCCAACCTCTGGAGGTTGGAAGGTAGCGTGGGTGTGTTCCTTTAGTCCTCCAGAGCGACACTGGAAGAAGAGGTGAGTAGAGGGGACCAAAGGAGGGGACCAAATTTTCTCCAGCTGGGGAGGAAATTGGGGCTGCTTGCACGCTATGGTGTGAACAGTCCCCGAGCCTCCACTGGCATAATTTATGCTGGCGGAGGTTCGTTTGCATGGCTGCGTGGAAACAGCCAGAGGTTGGCAAGTATAAGCAGGGCAGACATCGCCACATGTCAATCATTCTATAAGGGTCCTAACTCCAATGCTTTATAATCTAAATAAGTATTTAATATGTGTTTTTACATTATGCAAAGCAAAAATGAATAGTTAAAAACAAGGGTTCCGTAAACCAGATTTCAACATGTATTGCATATCAGACCCCCTGTATACTCTCAGACAATTGATAAAATTACCAAAAGACCAACAAACCGACGTGCACTTTGGCTCCTGTGGTTTCCTCAGGGGCAAGAAACATAGTGTTTTGAAAACACACATTCAACAGCCAGTGAAAAAACCCAAACCAGGAGTTGCTTTCTCATCTTGTTGTGCAATTGATAAAGATCTAAGAAGTGGCCCTAAGGTCTTCTACAGCAGATAACAGAAATCTTCAAAAATCATTTAAATCTAGTCTTTGAATGTCAGGAAGAAGAAGAAGAAGAAGAAGAAGAAGAAGAAGAAGAAGAAGAAGAAGAAGAAGAAGAAGAAGAAGAAGAAGAAGAAGAAGAAGAAGAAGAAGAAGAAGAAGAAGAAGAAGAAGAAGAAAGACTACTAGTAGTTGGATTTACACCTTGCTTTTCTCTACCTTTGAGGAAGTGGCTTACAATGGCTTTCTCTTCCCCTTCCCACAAAAACACCTTGCAAAGTAGGTGGGACTGAGAGAGCTCTGAGAGAACTGTGACTAGTCAAAGGTCACTCAACAGGCTTCATGCGGAGGAGCAGGGAAACAAACCTGGCTGACCAGGTAACAGTCCAACGCTCATGTGGAGGAGTGGGGAATCAAACCCAGTTCTCCAGATTAGAGTCTGGCCGAATGTGTATAACATCAACTGTAAATTGCAACTGGGGGTTTGATGTGCAATATATGTAGGGATCTGGTTTCCAGAACCCTTGTTTTTAACTATCTGCCTTTGTTTTGTATAACGTATACTCTTGTTAAATACTTATTTGGATTATGAAGCATTAGAGTTAGCTGGACTCTTATAGAATTATTGAGATACCTGGGGTTGAGTTTTCCCCCTTTCCCCCCATATATATATGGGGAAACATCACCATATCCTGAGAGAAACATCACCATATCCTGAGGCCATGTCTGTTGTGCACTATGCCACCCATAAACCTAATTAATCAAGCAGTGAAGGGTCTGCCGGGGTTCACAGGGAGGTTCCAGCTTTTAATGGAAACCTTCTGTGACTGAACTGGATGCAGACTTCCCTAGTTCCAGCCACAGAGCATCCGTCATGCTTAGCTCAGGATAGTTTAGGGGCACAATGAGAGACAGGACACCATTCAACACTTTTATTTCTTGGGGTATTAAAGCTATATATAACGTAAGAGGGGGAAAAATATTCCATGCCTTGCAAGGAATGCCTTGCATTTGCAATGCTGCTCTCTCTGTTTTCAGTCAGAGGGAAAAAGCTAAAAGGTTAAACATACACGCTCTCTGGGGTTGTATTCCTCCAAAACCTTTAGCAGAAATACATCGTTCTGAATCAACCTTCCACATTAAATAAGCGAGTCCCAATGGAGAAAGGGAACTCCTCGGGGGATGGAGGTCTGCCATTCTTACTTCTTCAGCTGTGCAAAGTGTCACGGCCACGGATGGTGTGGTATATATTCATGGCAATAAAAAGGGACAATCAAAACTTCACTCCTCCAAATCTCAGTAATGAATCATTCCAGCCAGAACTCACTATTACAAAGGCAAGAATTCAGCCACGGAAATCCAAAGCCATGGGAGGGCTTTAACAGAAGTTTAGCAGAAGAAATAGAATGCAGCCTCACCCCCCCCAAAAAATGGCTCAAAGCAGATCAACGTAAAGCAGATACTGAAGATTTTAATTTGCCACAAACGACTATTAAAAACCCATAAGAAAGAAGACCACAGGTAAAGACACAACAAGAAAAGTCAGAAACAATTTAACGTACAGTAGCTGCTGCCCTGGATTATTTATCCAGTACAGAATATCTTATAATGCACTGTTAGGTTAAAAAATCATTCCTTCTCACCAGTTAAGTATGCATCATCCATTTGGAATCCTCTGTAGTTTTTGATATTTTAGTATTTAGATTAGATTTTCTAGTTGCCATCAACTTTTTTTATTGGGGTGCTGTGTGGTTTCCGGGCTGTATGGCCGTGTTCTAGCAGCATTCTCTCCTGACATCTCGCCTGCATCTGTGGGCTGGCATCTTCAGAGGATCTGATGCCAGCCACAGATGCAGGCGAGATGTCAGGAGAGAATGCTGCTAGAACACGGCCATACAGCCCGGAAACCACACAGCACCCCAGTGACTCCGGCCGCGTAGGGAAAGCTCTCTCCGCATAAATCCTTTTTTTTTTTAAAATTGTTTTAAAGTTCGATTTCATTGCTTTCTATGTTGGAAACTGCCCCAAAGCTCCGTCCACACGTGCAGAATAAAGCACTTTCAAGCCACTTTCAATGCACATTGAAGCTGGATTTTACTGTGAGGAATAGCAAAATCCACTTGCAAACAATTGTGAAAGTGGATTGAAAGTGCATTATTCTGCATGTGCGGAAGGGGTCTAAGAGCAAGGGGGGCATATAAACCAAATAAACTAAACTTACCTAAAATATGTGCTTGAGTATACAGTTATACCAATGATTCATAACAGGGATCATTTCCCCACCACCACACACACACACCTGCTTCTGCAGATTTCATGTATATATTTATTTGCTTCATTGATAGTCCATCCTTCTCTCAGGCTGCTTCCACACATGCAGTACAATGCACTTTCAATCCACTTTCAATGCACTTTGCAGCTGGATTTTATTGTGCGGAATAGCAAAATTCACTTGAAAACATTAGTTCATTTTTCTGCATGTGTGGAGGAGCCTCAGAGTCTCAAGGCAGATCACAGAAAACATTATCTAAACTTTAGGGCTGTTCAAATCTATGGAGGACATTTAGAGAATTGGGCAGCTCTTTCTCCTCTCTTGCATTGGCTTCTTACAGCCACTTTCTAATTTTTTATTCGTTTATTGCTATGAGTCGTTTTAAACCCATGGAAATCTTTCCTCTTGACATGCTAGGTTTCTACTTGCAGGGATGGTCATTCTCCATGGAAAAACAGTCAAGCGTTTAAGAAATCCTTCTCCTGCAGCGGTACAGCCAAGGAAGAGTTATACTACTTGACCCTACGGATTGTATGAACAAGTTGTGAGACCAACTTGCTGGAACAAGAAGAGCATGTGGGGAGGTGACAGGTATATGAATCAGAGAAGCCCAATTTGCTTCAGGATGGCTTGAAAGGGCTGACTGATTTATCTCACTATTGCCTTAACCAACACACTTAAAATTAAGCACTGCTACGCCTGTCTCAATCACTCACACTAAATAATTCAGCCAATGGAATTTAATGTCCTTTTCTACTCACAAAATATCTACAAAGAGGTCACCGTTTGCTTAATTATTCAATGAATTTTATAATGAACATTTCTAACTCTGTGCAAGTCTGTCGCTCTCAATGCAGCTTTCTGAAAGTTCAAGCAAGAGGCAGTAAATACAGTGGAATGTGCCAAAATTACAGCATTCGAGTCTTCTAGTCAAAGCCAAGGGGATTTTGATTAGTTAGGTCTCAAGGTCATGAAATGTCTACTCGGCCACCGAATGTTTGCAAACGAATCTTCCATTCACGTCTGCAAACACAAAGCCCTTTTGTATCGTATCTGTAAAACTAGTCATGAGATAGAGCAGGCACTTTTATGCACCCATGAAATATACCAGATCATTTGTACAGGTCTGGAGGCCTGCCTATTATGTATGCTAAAATAATTAATTTCTTTTTGCGCAAAGCCAATCCAGATTCTGTGACCTGTATAAATTATGCAAATTGAGTAAATCGAACATGCTCCAATTGGCTTCTCACCTTACCGTTTAAAGTTACAGAACAGCATTTGTGACTTGTAAAAAGCAGAATTTTGGCTTGGTCTCAAAATGAGTCATCTGACTTCTAAAACAGCCAAACCCTTCCTGGACATTTTAAATTTGCTCCTCCAACTGTCCGGGCCCTGCGGGACCTTGGAGAGTTCCGCAGGGCCTGTAAGACCGAGTTGTTCCATCGGGCCTTTGGAGAAGCCAGCCGCTGATGGCGTTCCCTCCTTCCCTTTTTATCATCTGTGGCCTTTTACATCTTGGGCCTTTCTGTTCTCTCCTCAGAGGGACTTTTAGATAGCTGGACGCAATGTTTTGCGTGCTGTTTTAAATGGTTTTAATGTGAAATTTAGAGCCCAAATTTTATTATATTGTATGTATTTATTGAATGTGCTCCTCTTGTTATTTTAGATTATATCAGTTGTTGTACACCGCCCAGAACCCTCCGGGGGTGGGCAATATAAAAATAGAATAAATAAATAAATAAATAAATAAATAAATAAATAAATAAATTTGCAAGTGCAGCTAAGAAGCCAGAAAAGTACATTACTCATTTAAAGAAAATACTTATCTTTTCAGGTATTGGAAGTACAAATGAAAGTCACTTCCTGTCTTTAAAATGCTATGACAAGCCTTAAACTGTATGTCCTGTGTTTGATTTTGCCCCTCCAAAATAATTTTGGGGAGAGGAGAGAACTACTGCAGAATCTGGTGGCCAGGGCCCCTTCCACACCTGCAGAATAATGCACTTTCAATCCACTCTCACAATTGTTTGCAAGTAGATTTTGCTACTCCACACAGCTGCAAAGTGCATTGAAAGTGGATTGAAAGTGCACTATTCTGCAGGTGCAGAAGGGGCCTGATAGATGCCTTATCTGATAGGACTAGTAACTTATTGCCTGATTGGCCATTCAATGGTAAAGGTGGCCTATGTGTCTGGCAAAGCAGAAGTTTTGGAGCTCTTTTTAAAGAAACCTTTTCCACCCATGATCCATCCATGATTCAGAATCTGTGTCATTGTTCTTCTCTGATTTTAGGACTAAAGGAGTGCAAGTTTGGAGTCTAAGCAGCACAAGCAGAGCAAAACTTCCCTGCTTCCAATTTCTCACTGCAGTCTTCTGCATCTCCTGAAATTGTGATCCTGACAAACCTGTAGAACTAAAGGAACAGCATGAAGTGCCAATGGGAGTCAGCAGCAGGAGGATATTGGCAACCCCTCCCCCCGCCATCCTCTTCTCTTCCATGTAAGGAAAAGCCCTTCCATATGCAAATGCAAGTGTCAGTGGAATGACACTCTAAGGTTTTGTGGGTGAGGACCTTTTCTTTTTGTTTTAGCAACTTTTTGGAAAGGGTTAGCTAAATATATATCACAGCACTAGAATAAACTAGGCCCGTAATTGCAACAGGGGGCATGGGGCATGGTAATAGCTCCTGAGGCAGGGAGCATGCATGACCCTGGGCCGGCCGGGCAGCTGAGCCTCACCACCCGGCAATGGTCGTGCAACACGCATGTGGGCTTGAGGGTGGAGCGTGCTCCCTATATATTAGGCAACACGTGGTTGCTCCGGGCTTTTCAGCGCCTGGGAGCAAACTGACTCACCCACCCTCCCTGAAGTTAGGATTGGGGTTTTGTTCCTTTATTGTCGCAGCCCTGGGCGGTTTGGGCAGAGGAGCACATCCTTGAGGGGGGGTGGGCTTGCGTGCTGGACTTCCTCACATATGGGGGCCTCCATAAGAGGCTTGGGCGGGGCAGGCTCAAGGCACATGCTGTGGAGGCCCCTGCAGGTGAGCCAGATACCCTAGCAGTTTAGGGGCCACAAGGATGGGCGGATGCCTCCTGGCCCAGTACCTCTCTGTCCTCCCCAATAAGAATTGGGGTTATCGCCAGGGGCAGCCATGGGGGGTGACCGGCTTCTAACGATGCGCTCCTCGTGCTCACCATTAATTAATGCTCGCCATTAATTAATAATAATATTGATAAATATTAATTATTTACATATATATATATGTATGTATTCATCTTGCAATAGTAAGAGGAACAAATACTGTTATTATATTGCTTCTAAGATATTTTTGCAACCCAACAAGAAAATTGAGAATCCCACATTTATCAGAAAGCCCTGACAGAAAGGAGTGGAGAGTGGTGAACGAGATCCCATTGTTATGTTGTTAATTACAGGGATTAATTGTTGTAACACTGAATGGGCAGTTGCCATCTGGGTCTACAATTCTGTTTTAATCTTTGATTTTACTGTACTTACTAAGTGTTGGGAGCTGTCCTGAGCCCACAAGGAGAAGGGCAGCCTACACATCTAAAAAATACAATAAAGATATAGAGGCAACTTTGACTATGGGCCAAGGAACTGAAAGCCCAGATAGCTGTGAAGAAGGAGGAAGAGTAAATTGCAATGTATTGCAATGAAATAACTATCCAAATCTTTGGCTTCGTTCTGTATCCATCACGTCTGATACTTGATAATCATGAAAGGCGCACCTGGTAACATGTCATTCTTCCATTATCAAGACACAGCGGTCCCCCAGTTGACATATTTAAGTGGGGAATTAGCCCATACTGAATACCTGATTGCTGCGCACTTCAGATGTTTAACAAATGTTACGAGCTCAAGTGTGCATCTCAAATGTATATTTATATTGTTGTGTATTGTGTAATGTGTCTTTGGGGTCCTATTGTAAACAAGCTGTCAAGCTTAACTGGGTTTTCATGCAAAAATACCTTTCCATAAATAAATTAAAAATCCTCTCCGATGCCTCTGTTAATGGCCCTGATTAGCAGATACCGGAGCGATGCTGAATATTCACCGGTTTTCTTTCAAATCTGTTTTATCGAAATAATGTGAATGCCCTCAAGTTCAGACGTGAAGGCTTCTCTGAAATGGGTAGCTTTCAAGGGAGCTTTACAAAGGCATCTAATGAGTCAAACTGCTAAATGGAATAAAATTAATAGTCAATATAACAAAAGCACTAAAAATGTCTACAGAACTATAAGGAGACAAATTTAGTATTACCTTGAGTACTATCGAAAGTTTCCTTTTTGGGGTTGCAACGAATGATTTCAGAGTGGTAGGAACTTTTCCCCAAACCAGTTACCTGTTACAAATGTTTATATTTGGTTTCCCCTAAATTACGGTTCCTCTGACCTGGATGGGCCAGACAAGCCCAATTTTATAATCTCTTGGAAGCTAAGCAGAGATGGTGGGGGGGGGGGACCACCAAAGAATACCAGGGATGCTATACAGAGGCAGACAATCACAACCCTACTCTGCATGTCTCTTGTCCTGAAAATCTATGGGGTTATCATAAGTGGGCTACAGCTTGAAGCCACTTGACATTGTCCCCTTCACATCTCTAGACTGCAGTAATTCTGCAAACGATTTTAGTGCTAGTCACATGGACATTCCCATTCAATCAAGGGTCAGGTAGCCAATGATACACTGTTACAAATGCAACATGTGATGGAGCCACATCACTAGGGGTGATTCCCCACCGTACATTCAGTAGAGCTCGACTTGGGTCCACCAGAATTTCTCTTCATGAATTCGACTCGCTGTCGTTCTGGACAGCGGCAGAGCTCGATGTCCCTTAGCAGAGCTCAGAGGGCAGGATGAGCTGTGCATGCCTCCTCCTGCTTCACATTCTATTGGCTGCCACAAAAAGTTGTCACCTGAGCTCGATTCGCCATTAATCTGCACATTGCTGAGCTCGGCTCTTCTTACCGGAGCTCAGTGGGCGGGCTTGACTCTGTGCATCATCCATCCCTTTGCCCCAATTGGTTACCTTTCCCATGGTGGGAGACATGAAATTCCTTTTTTTTACAAGCATGTCGCAAAGTTGGAGGAACTGTGTGACACCGTCGCGAAGTTGCGACTTTGTGTCCTTCCACAGAAATTGGCTGGTGAACCGCCATGGATTCAGAATTTGAGGAGCTGTTTGCCACCATTCTGGCTGTGCTTGCACATTTGAGCAACCTGCTGGAGAAAGCAGCGATGGTTTGCTGCCGCATCATCCGGTTGCTGAGCCACAGCTGCTCTGTTTCTCTTGCCCATTGTATGGCCCTTTCAGCGATTCCCCAGCATCAACATAAATGGGTATATCCCCACTGCTGCACACACTGGTGGAAAAACTGCGTGTTGCTAGCTTAACAATTGCACCCCTGACAGCAGGCACCCCCCAAATTTCCCCAGATTCTCCTTTTAATCAGCATGGATTTAAAGGGAGAATCTGACATCCTCAGTTTAAACTTTGGAGGTGATGCTGTTTCAGGGTGGGAGAGAATCCACCCCCAAACAGCAGAATGAATGCTCGCATCTGAATGGAAACGCATTTCTGCTGCTGGCTTGGCTTTAGCTTGCCTGAGAGTTTTCTGTCCCCCTTGAACTTCCCCCTCCTAAGCACGTATCCCACCTAGCTGCTTTACTTAGATGGATACTGTTGGGTAGGAATGTACTCAATTACAAGGCTGCTCCACTTGTGAAACTCTAGAAGAATAAATTTACATTCAGAACAGCCCTTACAGAGAAACAACAGCCTCATTTAATATAGGCATTCCCTCCTCCAGAGATTTCTGTTTGAGCCAACAAACCGCAGAACAAGCTGTCACAGGAACGACGCGATTGGCTGGAGGGGCAAGTCGAGTCGAGCTCAACAGACAGTTCGCACAACCTTGAGCTTGACACAAGTTCATCCAAAAGTACTAGGTCGGAGCAGGGATCAAGAAGACCCGGCTTAGGCGAGTCGAAGGAGAGTCGGACTTGCGTCGAGATCTGTGCCTGTGAGGACTACCTGAGCCGGACACAAGTCGAGCTCTGCTGATAATATGCTGTGCGGAATCACCGTAGATGTCACTAAATAAGACCAAACAGATTTGACATCACTGAATGTGGCAGTCAGTGTTGCAAGTGACGATTATGCAAATAAAAACATGCTGGTTTTCACAGGGTATGTCAAATTACTGAAAAGGACAGGTATTCAGGGCCCTTTTAGAAAGCTTCACAAAAAGTGTTGAATAGTTCCAGCACATTCCAGACAACCACCAGGCAGTGTACTCACAATCATTTTAATCTATTTCTAACCCTAACCTTGTATTTATAATGGTGAAAACATTTCTTTAGCCATTGTATTGTGTTCGTCCTCTGAGAAACATTTATTTGCTTATTTGTGGAATTTATCCCCTGTCTTTCTATCCAAGTTGGGGCCTCCAAAATTTTAAAAATAACAAAAGTTAAAACCAAACAAAAATGCATCATTAAAACAATGACACCCAAGCTAAAATACCCAAAGCAAAAAAAAAAAGAAAAGAAATAAAAGGAATAAAAACATCAATTAAAGCATCAGGCAGGAAGGAGAGGTTATTTAGGAAGCACCAGACAAAACAAGAAATTCTTAATCTGCTGGTGGAAGATAGCTGCAGATGAAACAGGTGAATCGTTGGGAAGAGAGTTATAGAGTTTTGGTGGAATGACTGAGAAAGCATTCCCTCATGCTGCCATTTGCCTTATCCTAGAAGGCAGGGGCACCCAAAGCACGGCTTCAGAAGATGACTGAAATGGTCACGTAGATTCAGAAGGGTGTAGGTGGTCCTTCAGGCATGCCATTGACGGTTTTGAAGGACAACACTAGCACCTTGAATTGTACCCTGAAACATACTGAGGGCCAAGACTGGAGTGATATGGTCCCCACGACTCATTCCACAGTCTGTCTCAGAAAAATACGTTAGCAGGGTTGTTTATTCTTCCACCACAGAACTCAACATGCAGAACCTTCTTTGTGTAGAATGCTCCATCTGGGTCCTAGTGCCTACCTGGCCCTGCTCCCCGCACCTGTTTAAAAGTAAAAATACGATTTGGCATTCACTTTAATGATGCAACATTGGCACCCAACTCAGTTACACACCTTTACTCCCGGTGAGTAAATATTAATGATAATTCTCATATTTGTTCAGGATTATATTTTAATGTGGAAGCATACCACTTTCACAACTGCTGCACCTCAACTGACTGTACTAAAAATCTTTTTCTGAGACACAGCATAATCAACATCCTGGCTGCAGCATCTGCACCAATTGAAGTTCCCAGACTTCAAGGGCGACCCCAAATAACGTGGTTTTGAAGGAATCCAATAGTGATGTAACTATGTCATGTACCACAGTCGCCAGGTTATTTCTACACAGGAAAGCCTGCAGCTAGCTCGTCAGTCAAAGCGGGTAAGAGGCACTTCTGATCACAGATGCCTCTTGCTTATCCACCAGTAGGCCTTGGTCTAAGAGCACCTGAAAAATACAGAAGGATGTTGTATTTGAAGATATCGAAAGCTGTTGAGAAGTCCAGAAGGATCAACAGAATCCACCGCTCAACACAGATCATCCAACAAGGTTATCAAAGCAGTTTCAGTCCCACAACCACGCCTGAAGCCGCACTGAAAAGGATCCTGTTCAATCCGGGAATACTTGAAGTTGTCCAGCTGCCACCCAAGAATGGAATATCTAATAGTTATTGAAATATCTTGGGTCCAGGGCAGGTCTCTTTAGTAGTGGACACACTTCAGCCTATTTCAAAGCTGGGTTGACCACTCTGACTCTTCAACTACCTATTGAATCCAGTCAGCCAGCTCTCCCCTCCATATATAGGTAGCCAGGAAGGGCAATGATCATATAAGCAGGGAGTAGTCCACAAACTGAATGGACTGAAAAGTCTTTCAAGCAGCTAGATAAGTTGGCACCCTGGCATATATTGTACATTGGAATGCAGTGCAGCTCCATATGTAATGCATTCCTTGCAAGTACACAACGAGCCCGCAGGAAGCAGGAGGGGCTATAACCTCTCTCCTGTTTGTGCTGGTTTTCTACTTGCAGTGAGTTCTCACATTAACATTGACGTTCCATTTGGAACGTTTGGAATTATTTATTCATATCCCACTTTTCTTCCCTCAGCCAAGATACAAAACAGCTCACATTGTTCTCCCCACCTCCATTTTTTCACAACAATGATCCAGCAAGGCAAACCAGGCTGAGAGCTTGTGACTGGCCCAATGTCACCAGAAAGCTTCTATGGTAGAAGTTAAGATTCGAACCTAGGTCAGCCAAGCTCCTATCCTGACACTCTATCTACTGAACTACACTGGCCCTCAATGATATTAGATGATACCATCTGCTGTTTCAGGGCTGTACTATTTTACTGTGCTTCATGTATAGTTTTAGCTTCTCAGAATTCAGAATACCGGCCAAATTCTGTACTTTGGGGACTGGATACAGTGCTAAGTAACCATGCATTATTTATTCTTTAAAACCCCTCTTTTCTGCACACATCTTATAATAACTAAAAAAAAAACCCCTCCTAAAATTGGAGCTGGTAAAAACAATTTGCCTTGGTTTTTTTCCTTAGGATTAATACCCTGATCTTGTAGATACATCACTGAACATACAACTGAACATGGTAGATGGATCATCTCTGAAAGGGAAGACTACAATGGAAGTATCACATACAAATGCATTATTGTGCAGTGTGGAACTACCACTCAGGTCCTCAATTACGTTTATTTCCAAGACATTTTGTTCAATATTATGCTGGGATGAGAGAGAGAGAGAGAGAGAGAGAGAGAGAGAGAGAGAGAGAGAGAGAGAGCATGGCTTGTTAATCAGGACAGAATGAAACATATATAAAGAAATTAGCATTTACAGTATTTATTGTTCTTCCTTTCTCCTCTCCTTCTTTTTCTTTTTAATTTCCCCCTCTGAGTTCCCCCTTCTCTCTTTATAAACAAGGAGATCATTGTGTTTTCAAAGTGGTTATTTAAAAACAAAATTCCACACCGTACCATACTCCCAAGGCCTACATGCTGACAACATGTCATTACAGTTTCCTCTCTTATTATTTTTGGTGCTGTTTGGTTAAATATATTAGCAAACACTGGCTTCAAGCGCATGCCTCAGGAATAGGGTCAGATGTTCAAATTTACTGCAAAGACATTCTGTGACTGAAGCGTGCTCTTGCAGGCTAAAACAGAACCCACATATCGCTTTCAGGACTCCTGTCCCAAAGTGAGAAACTGACGCCTTTTCTAATATTTTCTAATAAACATGTGTGGGATTAGTCAGATGTCACTGTAAACATCCCCCCCCCAAAAAAAAATTAAAATGAAAAAGAAAAATGAATTAGTCGCAGCACTACAGAGGGCTCCTAGGAACAATGAGCCGCTCGCTGGAAGACCCTCAAACGGGAGCCGATTTGCCTCTTAATCCAAATGAATAATTAATGATAATTATCATGCTGCAGTTATTATCTGTGATAATAATATATCCGTAAGGTGAATAAATTCAATCTGCTACTATGCAGAAATGGCAACTCATAATATTCTTAAGAAATACAGATATAATTATCGGTATTAACGGTCAAGAAGGGGCGGGGGGAAGAAACAGGAGATTCTCTGTGTCGAGAGCGAACACCAAAGGTCCGTACTACAAACAGGAAACGAATTATATCCCCTGATCCTGATCCCCCCCCTTGTCATTTCTGCTGTGCCGGCTTGCAGTTTCTCTCCCCCCCCTCTTATTTAGAAGCAGACAAAATGGACATTGGACATTTGTTCATTGCAAGCTGGCCCTTGAATCTCTATCGGTTTCCCTCTTCATGGTAATTACACAGTTTGTCAATTAAGGGGGGGGGGGAGGAAGAGGAACAAAAAAAGACCAAACTTATTTGTCCCAATAGCCCCATGGTGGTGAATCTATGGCACTCCAGATGTTCATGTACTACAATTCCCATCAGCTCCTGCCAGCATGGCCAATGCTGGTAGGGGCTGATGGGAATTGTAGTCCATGAACATCTGGAGTGCCATAGGTTCGCCACCACTGCAATAGCCACTTTTACAGCTGAATGCAATGGCTGACAGAGCAAACAGACCACCAAATAGCCCTGGTGATAAGATCAGTCCGGCAGCCATCTTAGTAGTACAATAAAAAAAGGAGTCCAGTCCAGGGCCCCATAACACACTAACAAAACCCCATGTGTATTAGAGATTTACTTTGTTTCTGGCTATGCAAAGAACGTTTTCCTGCCCACCACACAGCGCAGCTGGTTAACAATTTTTAAAAACATGGACTCCCATCATTGACCTTGTTTCTGAGAACTGGAAGCGGTAGCAGTAGAGGAGTTTCTCCTCTCTTTTTGGTGACTTATTTTGCCCTACTCACCTTCTACTCATCAAGGAGGTCAGGGATGCCTGTAGGAATTTCCCTTTCATTTGAGCCTCATGACATTATTGAGAGGCAAGTTTGTGACAGAACACCTTGCCTAAAACAGTGGAACAAATACCTGGTGTAGGTGCATTCCTGAGTACACAGGCTGCATTCCTGAGTACACAGATCATACAATAGAGCGAGCCCCACAAATGTCAATGGAAGTTAGAAGAAGACGAAGAGTTTGGATTTATATCCCACCTTTCTCTCCTGTAGGAGATTCAAGGGGCTTACAATCTCCTTGCCCTTCCTGCCTCACAACAAACAGCCTGTGAGGTGGGTGGAGCTGAGAGAGCTCCGGAAAGCTGTGACTAGCCCAAGGTCACCCAGCTGGTGTGTGTGGGAGTGCACAGGCTCATCTGAATTCACCAGATAAGCCTCCACAGCTCAGGGGGCAGAATGGGGGAATCAAACCCAGTTCCTCCAGATTAGAATGCACCTGCTCTTAACCACTACGCCACTACTGCTTAAACAGGGTGAGCTTAAACAGGTACACCCATCTAAAAGAGGATGGGACCAGGGCACTGTGGTAGAAAATCTGCTTGGCATGCAGAAGGTGCCAGGTTCAATCCCAGGCATCTCCAGTTACAAGGACCAGACAATAAGTGATGCAAAAGGCCTCCGCCTGGAACCCTGGTGAGCTGCTACCAAATAGAGTAGACAGTTTGAATTCTGATGGCCCAATAGCCCAATTCAGAATAAGGCAGCATAATGTCAACAGACACCTCAAAGACTAGCAATATTTACTCCAGCAGGAGCTTCCACAGGTCAGAGTGCACTTCTTCAGATTCCGCTACAATTGGCAAACAAAGCAAGAGGCACCGAACCAGGCTGCAGGACAACTTGAAAGATTCTGGAATGATAATTGGAGTTTAATCCTATATATTCATGACCGACGTAGTAAGTGTCAAGCCCCAAAGATGGCTTTGAGTGCTATACTCAATATGAGAATCCAATCAGAAAAGACAGGCTAAAAACAACAACCATGCATCGCAGCGCATAACAGAAGGAACCAAGATTATATAATGCCGACATCTATGTAGTCCAATACTCTAAATCAATCCAGAATGAGTCCACTGGTTACTTCCCATTTCAAGGAAGCTAGTCTACTTCTTCAGCTTTATGTTTTGATGCTTGCCCCGACTTTTCAGGAACAATCTTAACCCACCCCTCCACCCACCCCCCGCAAAAATAATGCATGTGTTCCTCCCCGGCAGGCTAAGCTGCATATTTCATATCCCGACCTAGCCCATCTTTTCTGACTGGATTCTCATATAAGGCATAGCATTCAAAACTGCATTTGCAGGCTTGACATTTACTACATTTTCATGAATATGCGGGATTCAACTTTAATTAGCATTCAAGAATCTTTCAATTTGTCCTGCAGCCTGGTTTGTGTTGTTTGTTAACTCTACCTGCACTTCACCTATACTTTGCTACAATACCAAACTAACGTGTCAGACTACTTCACTGACAGACTTTTTTTCTAAGCCCATTGAAGCCAATGGCTAATAAGGGCATGGCCACAATTGAGACCACAATCAGACTGCTTGAGTAAACACATGCAGGATTGCATTGCACAGCTACAAAATCAGGGAGGTTGTCAATTACCTGAGCTGGAGTTGTCTTGGGGGAAGAGGGATCACAAATTGTGCCAGTCTATCCTATACTGGGAAGGGCAGGCATGAAGGAGCTAGGAAGTTTAAAGATGTGTCACTGGCCACCAAGAGCAAGTTAATTCGTGCTATAGGATTCTCTATACCTATGTATGGATGTGAAAGTTGACAGGACGAAAGTTGGCAGGAAGAAAGCAGATTCCTTTGAAAGGTGGTGTTGCAAGTGAGTGTTATGGATACTGTGGAATGCCAAAAAAAGTGGGCTCTAGATCCAATCAAGCCTGAACTGTCCTTAGAAGCTAAGATCACTAAATTGAGATTCTTGTTCTTTGACCAAATACAGAGAAGACAGGAGTCACTGGAAAGGACAATAATGCTAGGAGAACTAGAAGGCAGCAGGAAAAGAGGAAGGCCCAAGATGAGATGGGCTGACTCTATAAAGGAAGCCACGGCCCTCAGTTTGCAAGACATGAGCAAGGTTAACAATAGGACATCGTTAGGACAAGGTTAACAATACGAGCATGTTAACAATAGGACATTTGGGAGGATATTAATTCATAGAGTCACCATGATACTGAAGCAACTTGACAGCATTTAAAACACACACATACCCTAGTCTCAGCTCCACACTGACTCATCAAAATAGTTTGTCTATGCTTCAAAAGTTATTTCTGTACCTTTATTAAAGCAACATCCTCAAGCAAATGCCAAGACAGTTAGAAGTGATCAGCTCCTTTCAACACATGCACACTGATTTTTTAAAAAAATATATATTTGTTCAAATAATGTAAGAGAGGACTGAACAATTCTAAAGCAAGAGCATCGCAGCTAGCTAGAAATGAAATGTGTCAGATAATCCCCATGTTACAATTAGTTGATTAGAAAGCAGAAAAAACAGGTAAGGAATTCAACTTTGGATTAGATATTCAGGTCTTTCCAGTGTAAGGAGTCCATGGGTTGACAGTGGTAAACTGCAGTACTGCAGTCCAAGATCTGCTTATCCCCAAAATTCAATCCTGACAGAAGTCGGTTTCGGGTAGCTGTTGTCGACCCACGGTCTACGCAAAGAACCACTTTCGGTGACCGGAGATAAATGATCTGGCGGGAGATCGCCAGGCAGCTGGGAGCCGCTGGAGGTCCAGGTTCCTAGCGCCGGTAGCTCGCGATGCTGGTTCCTGGCACCTTTTATTGCGATTCTCATGGGCGTGTAGAAGGGCTGGAACGGGAGAGTCCCGATGAGCGTGGGAGATCGATTAGCGTGATGCATGATCTCACCTGGTTGCTACGGCATGGAGAGGAGCCGCATGCGCCTGGGCTCAATCTTCAATCTGGGGGCAAGACCATTGTCCCTTTGTCCGGGACGCCCGGTGACTGAGCCAGATAGTTCATGACCTGTGACTCATAGGGGATGAGGGAGTGGGGGCAGCGGAAGCACCAGAAGGGTCAGGTGCGTTTCGGTGCGCCAACGCGTTTACCAATGGCAAGCTGCTGGGCCCAAAGCAGTGCATTACTACAGGTAGCTGGCTCAAGGTTGACTCAGCATCCCATCTTTCTGAGTTTGGTACCCAGGGTACCCAAATTGCTGGAGGCAAAGTCTAGATGCCAAGGAAAAGCAATTGCAAACCACACCATTAATGAAGTCTGCCTAGTAAACATCAGGATGTGACATAACAGTAATGAACCGGTATTTGAACAGGAAATTACCTTTATCCAAGTTTTTCAAATAGATTGGCACTGATAAGCAGTTGCAAGAAATGTAGCAATGTATCAATGAGACTGTATAAAGTTATGAATTACAGAAAGACTCCTGTAAGGGTCTGGTATTCCAGTCAGCAAGCAAAGACTCAGGAACATTTCAAGAGCTTTAGTGGAACTGTGTCAGCCCAAGGTTCAGATAGCCAAAACTGAAGTTTGGCTCTCTGACCCTTGGTATATACCTGTAAGTTAAAACATGGCTCATCCCATAGTTGTCGTCCCCTCGCATTCCCATAATATCAGCATAATAAAGAATGGTGTGAATAGAAGCATTGTTTTGGGACAGGTGGTTCCCTTCTTCAGAGGAAGGCAGATAAGAGAGAACGGTTAAGCTCTATTGACTAGTTACATTGCAAGCGAGGGAGATCTCCTTAGCCTTGAGCTATAATGGCTCGGCCAGCTGTGGCCCTGGATTCAAAGGTTCCTCCCACAAGCACAAGCCACTTACATTCATACAAGGAGGAATCTGTGACAAGAGCAGATTTTCATGTCTCTAGATGTTGTGTCATCACCCTCACTGTTGCTACAGATACTTCCTCTGATGGTCTTGGACCTTCAAGAGCAGACTTTTTCATGCCACAAGAAGCTTCAGAAGACAGGACAAGGTAGGAAGGATCCACTTCATCTGTGGAACTCCACTTAACAGTTCTTTGAATTCAAGCTAATGATTAAGCCTATGCGAAGAGATACAAACATGTTTTGGTTCATCTGAGACAGTGTTTCCCATCCTGGGGTACATGAACTCCCAGGGGTTCACTCTGGAATGTTTGGGCATATGTGAAAAAAATTATATAATTGGGGAAAATGTATATTAATGTCAACAGTGTAAGACAAAATACAAGTCAAAAGTGGTGAAGTTGATTCAATGTTATGACAAGTGGTGGTGCGGTTTCCTTCATTTTTTAACTTCGAGAAAAGCCTGTGTTCCCTAGCTTTGTTATTTTGGAGAGCGTGCCTCTGCAGTGCGCATGCATCTTTTCACAGGCTTTCACTCTTCTCTGCTTTGTGAACATTCAAGTGCCTTTGTGCAGTGTTCTGTGAGGTAGTTTTTCTGTGTTTTCTCTATAAATTGCAGTTTTTAATCATTTTAAGTAAAATTTAAAAATCATTTTTCAGGTCCTGTACTATCAGATATTAAAAATTCCAAGTATTAATAAATTAAGTGTAAAAAATTAATGTACTAATTCCACATACTTTTAAAGTTAGCTGAGTATTAACTTGAACTCATTGTATCTGTTTGTTCATGTTATTATTCCATTGCTTTTAATCCCATTACTAGGCCATTCATTTGTAGTAACAACATATAAATTTGAAATAACAGCAACTGTGTTAATTACACAGGTTTTGCTAACATGGGGGTAAAATTTAGATAAATGGGTTGCCAAGGGGAACATGAGTGAAAAAGATCAGGAACCACTGATCTAAGACATTATAGAAATATTTTCTGTTTTGTAGTTATCTGTAATAATACTATAAATAAGTACTTCCTCGAGAAAGAATGTCTGGGTTATTTGATTTGTGGTGACTCATTCACACATGCAAATCTTTACTTGAACCTGCAGTGATCAAACGAGGAACATGCATTTGTGAAATGGTCTAAAATTTTCCTCAGTTCCTGCCATATTGTGAAAAACAATGAATGTTGGGGAAAAAACATTGTCAGCTGGAGGCAGTGAATGTGAACTAGTACTACTAAGACATGAATGAATGCATACCAGGCATATCTGGGAGATTCCAAGGCTTTTAGAACAAGATCAGTTTCTCTGCACTCTTTTTACCCCTGTAAACAAAGTGACTTCTACATACACACTTTCTCTTCCATCTCTGCACATGGTTCCCAGTTATGTCATTGGGATATATGCACAATTGAGAAGCAAATACCAGTATGAATTTTGCATGTTTGATTGCATCAGGAAATTTGAGCATCACAAATGTAATAGGAAAAAATATACATAACCTCTGCATTTTCTGTCCATGGGATTATTAAAACTCCTTTTATTGGCGGTTATAAAATGTGCTGCATAGGATTGATCAGGAAGACTGAAATGGCTTTTTGGATTTGTTTCATCATCTTTCTGCAAATGGATGTTTAAAGAAGGTTTTTATCTTTGCATCCTTTATACATTATTTTCATGTTCTCTTCTGCAGCTCCCGTAACCACAGTACCCAAGAGCCACTTAAACCTGCAATGGTATGCGATCCCTTGGGTAAAAGGAACTTGCAGATATATTATTGATTTATATTTTAAAAATCAGGCCATTATGTATATGCTGGCTACAGGACCCCTTGGGCAGATTTGTGTAATAATAAACCATTTTTTTGTGGATGCAAATGGTAACAAAATTGTTTGCCAGCCATGTCTTACACAATGGCAAATGAAGGGGAAAAACAGCCCAATCATCTCTGCACAAAGGGTATAAACACAACAAGCTTTGTTAGACATTTTATGTCTTGCTAATCTTGAGTACTTCCAATACTGTGACACAACTAACAACTGGAGACTTTGGATCAATCAATCACACATAAGGATTCCCTTGCTGGAACTGATTGTTTATTCCATGACTCTGTTTCCAACAGGGGCCAGACAGATGCTTACAACAGCATCCAAGCATGGCACAGAAAATGTGGACAGCTTGGTGTAGTGGTTAAGAATGACAGACTCGATCCTGGAGAACTGGGTTTGATGCCCCACTCCTCCACTTGAGACCTGGTAGGTGACCTTGAGTTAATTTTGAAGAAGAAGAAGAAGAAGAAGAAGAAGAAGAAGAAGAAGAAGAAGAAGAAGAAGAATCCTAATGTTCTTTTCATTCTGTTCCCAGTTCATTGGGCCCAATTCTGCAAAATGCCATTTTACATTTCACTGGAGTTAAGCCATCTCAGTCCAGATATAGAGCAAGATAGTCCTCCAGGGTGGCACCACTAAGGAGTTTCTGCTACACTGGAAGTGCTTTTCCAGAACCAAGTTGACCCCGTGTCTTGCACTGCTGGGTGTATCCCTAGAGTCTTTGCAAAGGGTTCTGGGGCATATAGTTTTATTGAGTCCCTCCCTCCACCATCTTGACCTTATCAGAGCAAATCTGCTAAGGCAAATAAAAAGAAGCCCTTTTCTCATATATGTATGAATACAGCTACTACGAGTAATAAAGCAGAAAAAATCAGAGCAAATGGGCTGATTCTCATTGCATAACCTTGAAGATAACAAAGAGGAATATGTGTTTTGGGTTTTGCAGAATCTCACCCTGCAACTGCTAATTTTCCCCATGAATCCCTGACATGGTATAATGACAATAATACAAACATCATGCCATTATTTTGTAAGTATGTAACCAATGCTGAGAAAACAAAGAGATACTCATTCCTGAGGAACCTATTGATTTCAGGCTACGCAACAAAGGTCTGACAGGAACATGCAGAAGGGGAAACATTGCAAAGATGGTTCTAAAGCAACTTTCTGCCATTTTCCCCCCAGAGCAGGTTTTAAAGCCTAGCTATAAAAGGCCCACTTTCCTGCTGCCACTGGAATCCTGCCTGTATCCTTCCTTATTCTCCCCCCCCCATCATTTCTCTTCAAGCTGTGCATTTGTAAATAAAGATCCCAAAATGCTTCTATTGTTTTTTCTCCTCCAAACAGAAGTCACCTTATAAAGGTTGCCTTCAGCTTCCCAGCACTGAAACACAGACGATGCATAGAACAATACAATAAACCATTATCTCACTTCATTCTTTTTTTTAAGCATTAATGCATTATGGACTTTAACAGAACCATTTAATGTGCAAAACTAAGACAAGAGTCCCATCTGGCACTTATCTAGCTCAGTATAGAAACAGAAATGTTCAGGATCTTCTTTCATCCTTCCTATTTTGATTTAATAGCCCTTTCCAATTTTGTCCTTTTTTTGAAAAAAAGTAGAAATGGAGTTAAAGGGTATTGAATAGTCCTGATGTGCAAAATATTAGCAGCAAGAAAGATAAGGGAACTAAACCTTGGTGATGCAGCATATGGGGCCAAGGGCTTACCCAACTTTCTTTCCAACAGTGTGGTGTAGTGGTTAAAAGCAGTGGACTCTAATGGAGAAAACTGGGTTTGATTCCCAACTCCTCCACATGAATGGAGTACTCTTATCTGGTGAACTGGGTTTATTACATTCCTGCTGGGTGATCTAGGACTAGTGCCAGTTCTTCAGAACTCTCTCAGCCCCACCTACCTCACAAGGTGTCTGTAAGCCGCAAGGAGTTTGTAAGACTTTGAGTCTTCTTACAGGAGATAAATCCAAACTCTTCTTCTTTGCAGTGAATTCTGTTATGGAAAGACCGTGATGGCAACAATTCCTGTTCTACATATTCCTGTCAGGCCTTTGTTGTGTGGCCTGAAATCAGTAGGTTCATCAGTAATGAGCATTCATCACACAAATGGGAAAGAAGCACTGATACTAAGGTGACCTGGGCTCTGGTAACTTAAATGTTTGTGCCAGACTGGTATAGCTGTCCCTGCATCGGACTAAGATCTGGGAAACCCAGATTCAACTTTTCACTCTGTCATGGAAGTTTGTTGGATGTCCGCAGGTCAGTCACTATCTCATCCTAATGTTCTTTGCAGCAAAAATAATATAGAGGGGAGTGATACTAAAGTCCATAAAAGTAACAAACAAGACACCACTATACCACAAGATTAAATTGTACATTAAACTTTGTATATCCATCCATGAAGGTTTTGTGTGTTTTCTTGAAACAGTATGACTGGAAAGGTGTGATTAACATACTTTTCATGGCTGATGTGAGGATAAAATGAAAAGAAGAATAATGATGTTGTAAACCGCTCCTTCTTTCAGAGGGTGGAAAAGCAGCACATAAATAAATAAATAAATAAATAAATAAATATAGAAATAAATAAATTTGGAGTATGCATTGGCTTTTTTATATTAACAGATAATGATGGTTGTGGAGGAGTATGAGCAGAGATGGGATCCAGCAGGTTCTCAGAGGTTCCCGAGAGTAGGTTATTAATTATTTGTGTGTGCCGAGAGGGGGTTACTAATTGGTGATTTTGCCACGTGATTTTTGCCTTAGTTACGCCCCTCCTCTCAGCAGTAGCATGCAGAACTTGAAGCAGTCTAGCAGGAGGTGCACCAGCATGCGTGGCAGCCTGAGCCTGCGTGCATTCGTTTCCCGCCCAAGGACCAGCAGCGGCTGCGTCCTTGCCACAGCCCCGCCCAAGGATGCCCTGCCCCCAGAATGCCTGGCCATGCCCCGTTGTGACCCACCCAGCCCCATTGGCGCTACACCACAGTTTGAATCCCACCACCATGGGAACCTGTTACTAAATTTTTTGGATCCTTCCGCTGAGTATGAGGTACTGTTCTCAGCATTAGTATCCATTCTGCTAACAGAAAGATGTGAAGAACTGATACTGATGTCACAGAGAGATTCCCTAACAAAAAATCATTTGTATTAGTAATTTCCAATACTACTATTCAGGCACTGACCACAAGCACTACAGCTTCAGTTTTGCATGTGATATTTTATCTCAAAACTGTCTGATTTAAGAACTCAAGAACTGGCACCTATTGGCGGTTTTAATCTGATCAGTTATTAACAATGAAATCTCATAGGCTCTCAGCTGTCAAATACTAAAACTGCAATGCTCCCCATACCTCCTTGATTAAAAGCCCTTCTGAACTCAGTAAGACTTACTTCCAGGTAAATATATACAGCGCTAGACTGCTTCTGTCTCTGGATATTATGCTGTCAGATACCAAATGCCAACACAATTATTAAACACAGTCAAATATTTAATACTACAGCCTACTTAATACTACAGCCTGCCAATCACCAAATCCTGTCAGGCTCAAAATGCCACTGCACATCTGCTATCAAACAGGAAATATCAGTTCATGTTCACTATCAAATACTGTTTATGTATCAAATATTATCAAATATTATGTATCAAATATTATCAAATGTTAAATATAGGTACCAAACGTTTAGTGAATATTTCAATGTGTATCTAAGAGCTCAGGGAAATCTGTGCCTCTCAGTTCGTAGTGGGGAAGGAAATTCACTGAAGTTTATGTCTTGGCTTAATTTCAAGTTATTGGAAATTTGTCTGTTTAGCTACCTCACACACAGCTAGGATATGAGCTGACCTCCTTCTAGCTACCCATTGTTTAAGTTCAGATGAACAAGATGAAGCTGCTAGCCACCCTCACATCATCTCAGGGTCGAGTTCTGCCTAAGTTCTCCTCTTCCAAATCACTAAATGCTTTCAGTGAGGTCAGAGAAGGAAGAGGATAAAGTCATGTACCCTGCCATTATGCCTGAATAGAAATCTCAATGGTGTGATAATTTAAGTGTTATTTGGGATAGTTTTTAATTGACATAAATTGCTTTGGGAATCCACTGTTTTAAAACTAAAAGGTAGGATAAAGCCAGTGAAGCACAGATCATATTGGTTGGCCAAGTGGACCAAACATTTGTTCTCTCACATTTCTTTTGTGACAGTGACTGTGACCTTCTTGGACACTTGTGGAATGTTGAGAAAGGGTACAGGACATAACAGCAAAATGGCCATTAGTGATGGTGAAGCCAAGCCAAGTATTTTCTCACAGTCGAGGAAGCTGCTTCTGCATTGGCACACAAAGGCTTCCTGAGTTCTTTTAAAGTACTTCCTGCCACAATGAAGTAAGGACGGAGGCGTAGCTAGAGAAAATGGAGCCCAGTGCAAACTCGTTAATGTTTTTTGTATTTTTAGCATTTTTTCAGTTTTTGGCCTGCAAGGAGTGCAGTTTTAGGCTAGCAGCACCAAAATTTCAGGGTATATTTAGGAGACTTTCCTGGTGATACCACCCAGGTTTGGTGAAGTTTGGTTTAGGGGGTCCAAAGTTATGGATCCTCAAAGGTGTAGCCCCCATCTCCTATTAGCTCCCATTGGAAACAATGCGGGATGGGGCACCCCCTTGGGGAGTCCATAACTTTGGACTCCCTGAACCAAACCTCACCAAACCTGGGTGGTAACATCAGAAGAGTCTCCCGAAAAATCACTGAAAGTTTGGCGTGGCTAGCCTAAAACTGTGCCCCCTGCAGGCCAAAACCAGAAAAAACACTAAAAAATACAAAAAACAAACCTGAATTTTGCGTCCCTTCCAGGTGCTCACACCCCCGGCCCCCTTGTAGCTTTCCTCTGGGTAAGGAAAAGCTAGAGTGTTTTGTGTTTGTTTGTTTGCTTCAGGAAATATATGATATCTGATTTGAATTTGAAGGCTTTCCCTCCTGCACTGCACCAGGAAGAGGCTGCCAAAAGCACAGAATTTAACCATCAATTTATTTGGCCTGAAGCCTCAAGTCAGGCCACACTATTTTTTTTATTTTTTTCCATCATCTTCACCCTGATCAGTAGCAGCAGCAGCAGCAGCAGCAGTAGTAGTAATGGTATATATTTTGAATTCTACTTTATTTCTAAAATAATATTAGGAGCCAGTGTAGTGTATTGGTTGGGAGCAAGTGATCTACAATCTGAAGAACAGGCCTTGATTCCCCACTCTTCCACATGAATGGCAGACTCTAATCTGGTGAACTGGAATTGTTTTCCCAATCCCACACATGAAGACTGTTGGGTTGGCTGAAAGTGAAGGAAATGGTGCATGCGTAAATGGCCAGTGTCTCTCAAACTGCAGGGAAATAAATGGAATTTATATAAAAAACGTGGATGTGCTCATTCATTTGGATGGTCATTTCTTTCCATTTGAACATCAGTTGAGGCTTCTCTCAGTGGAGGGATCACTATTAGCCTATATAACTCAGTATCATCTACTTTGACAGGTAGAGGCTGAATATCCAAAACCTGGCACAGAAAGGTTTTTTTGAATTTCTAAAACCCAAGATCCTTTGACTATTAGTGCCAAGGATGCCCAGAAACATCAGAATGCTCTATACAACTGAATCACAGCCCCTCTCAGGGATTCTTATTGGTTAAAGAAGATCCTCTCAGAAGATGCAGCTGATCACACAATGTGACATATCCTTCATTTTAACAATGTCTATTTTACATTTACAGAATTATAATACTTGGATGAATATATCTAACCTGGTAATGAAGGTATGGCCATCACAGGGTCAGGTTACAGCTTTAACCATCACATCTTTAGTGAACCTTATCATTCAGTCTCCTTTCTTAAATTCAAAGAGGAAAAAAGAATAAAAACAAGCAACAGCTTAGAGTGGCTCATCCTAATAAGTGGTGGAGATGACAAAATTCTCATTCGAAGGAAAGCAAAAAAGTTTTAATCCATATTGTTATATCTTCCTCTCAGTTCAGGTAAGTCTTCATCATTGTGGTTTTCATTTGGATGAGTGTCTAATATGGGATGAGTCCATCGTGTCCCTGTGATGGAAAAAAAGAGGAAAGGCTCAGGAGATCAAGACTTCTAAGCTTGGTTATATCACACTGAAAAGTACAAAGGGGCCCATTATGAACAATGTGTTTGCTGCATGGTTGAGGCAAATGTCAATTGCAGCAAGATTTCTTGCATGGATGAATTTCCTCAAGTGCCACTTTCACTTTTTAGTCTCCCCGCGGCAAGGGAGACCACCTGCAGCATTAATTTGATTTTGCTTCACTGCCAGAGCAGGGAGATTTTCCAGTGAGCATAGCTTTGGCTCAAACCTCTTCCCTCCACCCACAGCCAGCCTGCCTAGCTCCACCCTCCCCACTCTTCATACTGCTCTCCAGGCCTTTCCCCTCACCCCCTTCCATGTTGCCAGTGCCTTCCTTCTTCTCTAAACATATCGATATATCAATGTAATGATATAACAAACTTGGCTTATGCAAGGAACAGCACAAGCAGGGTCTGTTTCCAGCTCCAGCTCATCTCTCCAGCTCTGCTTCTGTCCTCTGCAATGATCTGGAGGGCTTTTTAAAACTTTTTTTCAGACAAGCCACTTAAAAAAAATAAGCCTCTCTCCTATGGCAACAACAAGAGAGAGAGGGTGGGGGACAGGGAGAGAGAGAGAGAGAGAGTGGAGTGGAGAGAGAGAGAGAGTAGAGTGGAGAAGAAAGGGGGGAAGAATATCAGCTCTATAGCATTGGGGGACTGGTGAGTCTTGTGAGATCTGTGCCTTTAAGAGGGGCAGAGTTAAGAGAACCAGAAAACAGAGGCCTATTGAGACTAGCTGGAGGGGAGGACTGGGCTGCCTTTTCATGTTTAAACAGAGAAAAGCAAGGAGACCACATTTCAACCCCACCATGCAGCTAAAAGGCCCAAGGTAAGTGTTCCATGAGTAATAGAGCAAAGATCAATTGCATACTTTGAACAAAACCTATGCACTTTTGAACATTATTTATATAGACAAAATCTCAGGGGTGGTAGTACTAGTATACTACGGGTATGTAGCCACAATCCTTTCTTGGATGATGCCACATTGTGGAGTTTTGCCTGCTTCCTCCATAGGACCCATTCATGGACCACTGCATTCTAGGCAATATATGTGTAGCTAACAATGGCACAGGTTAATAAAACATGCAATTTAATGATGCTTAGTTTTATATAGTCCTTTAGAGTGCCACACAAATCATCTCAATAACCTTTAAACAGTCCTGTAAGGCAAGCTGTATTGCAGAAAGGGAGCAGAGATCAAGGACAGCTTTCCAAGACCATTTGGTATCTTTATACGTGAATGGCAAAGCTCTTGGTTCACAGCTCAGTACTTATATACACCAGGCCAGACGTCACTGCTCATCACCCATGTGGAAATAAATGGGGGGGAGATCTTTGCTTTCAGATTTCAGGATAAAAAAATCATTACGACAGAATCAAAAATCAAAATTTCAAAGTTCAAAACTAACGGTGAAAGTACACATGATGCAGGGGACACGTGACATGTAAACCAGAGGAAACCCTGCCCCCGCGTTTTATTTTTTGGGGAGTGTTTTTGAGAATTTCAAAGAGTCCAGGATTTCACCATACTTGTAAATGAATGTTCACATTTCTATAACTAGACAATTGCAGCCCAAGAATTAAATTTTTGAAATCCAAACCAAGAGCCCAATCTGGGGCTGGTGGGGGGGGAGGGGGGAGGAAACCGGACTCACTTCTGGAGTTGGCTCAACCTTGCGCTGTTGGAGGGGCCAGATACGCAAGTGCCTGGGAGCCACACGGTTCTGTGGTGCCTGATCCCAGAAGCAGCTGCTGTTTTCCAGCCTCGTTAGTGTAGGACACTGCACCAGCAGGGCTGGGGGCATTCTGTAGGTGTGGTTGGGGGTGGAGCTGAACTTAGTTGGCTTCTACCTTGGCTTTGCCTCCAGGGATGCCAGCGCCAAGAGGAAGACATAAGCCCATTGAGTCCAATGGAGGATTTTTGGCAGCGGAGTGGGTTTTCTGTGTTTTGTCTCCCTGCACTGCTGAAAAGCCCTCTGGAGGTGGTGGGGCAGTGCTGCGGTGGTGCTTTCCCTGACCACGCCAGGGCTCTGGACTGGGCTGTGGAGCTTGGATCCACCACTGCATGGATGGAGGGCTTCCTCTATGTCAGGGGTAGGGAACCTGCGGCTCTCCAGATGTTCAGGAACTACAATTCCCATCAGCCCCTACCAGCATGGCCAATTGGTCATGCTGACAGAGGCTGATGGGAATTGTAGTTCCTGAACATCTGGAGAGCTGCAGGTTCCCTACCCCTGCTCTATGTAGAGCACAATTGTCTTAACCCCCCTTCTGCTGCATCAAGAAATGGCCCTCCGCAAAGGAGAGGAGGTCCTGGAGGTCCTCAGGAGCAACATTTCAGGGGTCACTTTGGGTCACAGATGGGAAGCGGGAGGTGAGAAAACCATGCTTCACAGGTGGGAATCCTCCCCTTAGTGTACAGGTGTCAAACTCGCGGCCCTCTAGATGTTATGGACTACAGTTCCCATCATCCCATGCCAGCATGATGCTGGCAGGGGATGATGGGAACTGCAGTGCATAACATCTGGAGGGGTGCAAGTTTGACACCAGTGCCTTAGTGGAACTGCTACAATGGATCTGAGCCAAAATCTGTCAAACAACAAGAAGATCATTTGAAAATGAAGCTGTAGATGAATTTGCATACAACACTTTGAAACTTTGAAAGCTATGCCCAAAAAGCCCTTTGCCAACAAAACAAATGATGATTCAAAGAGGAAGCATCTGTAGATCAGCACTGCTAAGATTTTGCTGTCCTCCACGCAGCCCAGCTCTTCAGATCTGCAAATCCGGCTAGTTCTGAGCAGCTGAATAAATTATTCCACAGCCTGATCAGGAAATGCATTAAGGAACCTAATTTATTCCATAGAATTGCTGGAATAACTTGCGCTTCTGAGGCTCCTCAGATGTTGAGTCACTAGAGAACCGATTGGCTGCATGAGCTTTTCTTTTTCTTTTTTTAAAAAAATAAATCTCAGCTAAATAAAGGACTCCAACGTGAAAATGCAGTACTCTGGGAGAGCATGTGAATTCCTGGCTGCTCCCTGGAGGACCAGACCTTCAAAAATCAATGCATAGATTACAATGGGCTTAGATATACAGAAGCAGTGATTAGACACATTCCCCACCCCCTTTCTCAGTATATATGAAAAAAACCCTGCATAAAACTTGCTAACTTGACTTAAAAACAACATCACTGTTTACTGGCTATGCAAAACGGAACATCTATTTGGGTGATAAAAAGCAAATTTCTGTGCTGAAGCATATTTCCAATTTCCTACGGAGCCTTGTGTAACATATTTCATCCCAACCTGCACACTGCTGTTTAATTATCTATCTATATCTATCTCTGTCTCTCCCACTACCTACCTTCCTACCAAACTACCTATCTACTTGTCTGTCCCCCTACCTATCTACCTGTCTGCTCCCTACCTTTTGTCTGTCTGTCTGTCTGTCTGTCTGATGTACATAGATAGATAGATAGGCTTTTAGACAGTGCTGGGGTGGAGTCAGCAGTTGTGGTCCACATTGGCACCAACAACATTGGGAAATGTAGCCGGGAGGTTCTGGAAGCTAAATTTAGGCTGCTAGGAAACAGGTTGAAGTCCAGGAACTCCAAGGTGGCATTCTCAGAAATGCTACCCGTTCCACGCGCAGGGCGAGCTAGGCAAGCGGAGATACAGGGTCTCAATGCGTGGATGAGAAGGTGGTGTAAGGCAGAGGGTTTCAGATTTGTCAGGAACTGGGGAACCTTTTGGGACAAGGTAGGCCTGTACAAACGGGACGGGCTTCATCTTAACCAAAGAGGAACCAGGCTGCTGGCGCTCAACATTAAAAAGGTGGCAGAACAGCTTTTAAACTGATCACTGGGGGAAAGCCGACAGGAGCTGAGGTGACTTCGGTTCGGAATACAGTATCTATGGGGATGCAGACAGAGAGGGAGGTTTTTCTAAATCAACCACATACAAGCGAGGAACATAACAATGTGCATGTGACAAGGGATAGTGTCTACAAAAGACTTGAGGGTAAAGCACATAAATCCCAGGTTAAGGACAGAGACAGGGTATACAGGTGTCTCTATGCTAATAGTAGAAGCATTCGACCTAAAATGGGGGAGCTAGAGTACAGAGTTTTGAAGGAGGACTTTGATATAGTGGGCATTACAGAGACATGGTGGAATGAGGAGAACCAGTGGGATGCTGTTATACCAGGCTACAGGCTCTATAGGAAGGATAGGATAGGGCGCATTGGGGGTGGAGTTGCCCTTTACATCAAAGAGAGCATAGTATCACATAAAATAGACAATGCAAGGGGAGCTGGTTCCCCTACAGAATCACTGTGGATATCAATACCAGGGGTGAAGGACAGTTTAATATTAGGAATATATTATCGTCCCCCTGACCAAAGTGCACAAGAGGATTCTGAGATGGAAAAAGAAATTAGAGAGGCCAACAAAAACAAAAATGTAGTGGTAATGGGTGATTTTAACTATCCCCATATAAACTGGAAAAATGCATGTTCAGGTCATAGTAAGGAGAGAGCATTCCTGGATATGCTAAATGACTGTGGCTTAGAGCAGATGGTTGTGGAACCAACCAGGGGAGAGGTGATCCTAGATCTAATTCTATGTGGGACCCAGGACCTGGTGCGGGAAGTCAGTGTTGTTGAGCCGATAGGGAACAGCGACCACAATGCTGTCAGATTCAGTATCTCAGCATGCAAACAAGTGGCAACTACTAATGTAGTTACATTCGCCTTCAGAAAGGGAAATTTCTCAAAGATGAGGGGGATAGTGCGCAGGAAGCTGAAAGGGAAAATCAAGAGAGTCAAAACTGTCCAGGATGCTTGGAGGTTATTTAAAAAACACAGTAATAAAAGCTCAGCTGGAATGTGTTCCACAGGTTAGAAAAGGCAGCACCCAGTCCAAAAGAAAGCCACCATGGTTAACAAGAGAGGTTGAGGAAATTATCAGAAAAAAGAAAATGTCTTTTAGAAAATGGAAGTCCAGTTTGGCTGATGAAGAATATGAGAGGGAACACAAATGGTGGCAAAAGAGAAGCAAGTTAGCTGTAAGGGAGGCAAAAAAGGATTATGAGGAACGCATGGCTATGAACATCAAGACCAGCAACAAACAGTTCTTCAAGTACATCAAAAGCAGGAAGCCAGCAAGGGAAGCGGTAGGCCCGTTAGATGACAAAGGAACAAAGGGTGTGCTAAAAGATGGCAGGGAGATTGCAGAGAAGCTGAATGAATTCTTTGCATCTGTCTTCACCCAAGAGGAGGTGAGGAACATTCCTGCACCTGAACCAAGCTTCTTAGGAGGCGAATCCGAGGAACTAGCGAAGATAGTGGTAGACAAGGAAGAAGTTCTGGCAGCCATTGATAAACTAAATGTTACCAAATCCCCTGGCCCAGATTACATTCACCCAAGAGTTCTTAAAGAGCTCAAGCATGAAATTGCTGATCTTCTCACTTTAATATGCAACTTATCCCTGAAATCAGGCTCCATCCCTGAAGACTGGAAGATGGCCAATGTCACACCAATCTTTAAGAAAGGGTCTAGGGGGGACCCGGGAAATTACAGGCCAGTCAGTTTGACATCTGTTCCTGGTAAATTAGTAGAATCTATCATTAAAGATAAAATTATAAAACATGTAGAAAAGCAAGACCTGCTGAGAAAGAGTCAGCATGGCTTTTGCAGAGGCAAATCCTGTCTTACAAACTTACTAGAGTTCTTTGAGGGTGTAAACAGGCATGTGGATAAGGGGGAACCAGTGGACATTGTCTACTTGGATTTCCAAAAGGCTTTTGATGGGGGTGGGGGGGGGGGGGGGTGGGGGGGGGGGGGGGTGGGGGGGGGGGGGGGTGGGGGGGGGGGGGGGTGGGGGGGGGGGGGGGTGGGGGGGGGGGGGGGTGGGGGGGGGGGGGGGTGGGGGGGGGGGGGGGTGGGGGGGGGGGGGGGTGGGGGGGGGGGGGGGTGGGGGGGGGGGGGGGTGGGGGGGGGGGGGGGTGGGGGGGGGGGGGGGTGGGGGGGGGGGGGGGTGGGGGGGGGGGGGGGTGGGGGGGGGGGGGGGTGGGGGGGGGGGGGGGTGGGGGGGGGGGGGGGTGGGGGGGGGGGGGGGTGGGGGGGGGGGGGGGTGGGGGGGGGGGGGGGTGGGGGGGGGGGGGGGTGGGGGGGGGGGGGGGTGGGGGGGGGGGGGGGTGGGGGGGGGGGGGGGTGGGGGGGGGGGGGGGTGGGGGGGGGGGGGGGTGGGGGGGGGGGGGGGTGGGGGGGGGGGGGGGTGGGGGGGGGGGGGGGTGGGGGGGGGGGGGGGTGGGGGGGGGGGGGGGTGGGGGGGGGGGGGGGTGGGGGGGGGGGGGGGTGGGGGGGGGGGGGGGTGGGGGGGGGGGGGGGTGGGGGGGGGGGGGGGTGGGGGGGGGGGGGGGTGGGGGGGGGGGGGGGTGGGGGGGGGGGGGGGTGGGGGGGGGGGGGGGTGGGGGGGGGGGGGGGTGGGGGGGGGGGGGGGTGGGGGGGGGGGGGGGTGGGGGGGGGGGGGGGTGGGGGGGGGGGGGGGTGGGGGGGGGGGGGGGTGGGGGGGGGGGGGGGTGGGGGGGGGGGGGGGTGGGGGGGGGGGGGGGTGGGGGGGGGGGGGGGTGGGGGGGGGGGGGGGTGGGGGGGGGGGGGGGTGGGGGGGGGGGGGGGTGGGGGGGGGGGGGGGTGGGGGGGGGGGGGGGTGGGGGGGGGGGGGGGTGGGGGGGGGGGGGGGTGGGGGGGGGGGGGGGTGGGGGGGGGGGGGGGTGGGGGGGGGGGGGGGTGGGGGGGGGGGGGGGTGGGGGGGGGGGGGGGTGGGGGGGGGGGGGGGTGGGGGGGGGGGGGGGTGGGGGGGGGGGGGGGTGGGGGGGGGGGGGGGTGGGGGGGGGGGGGGGTGGGGGGGGGGGGGGGTGGGGGGGGGGGGGGGTGGGGGGGGGGGGGGGTGGGGGGGGGGGGGGGTGGGGGGGGGGGGGGGTGGGGGGGGGGGGGGGTGGGGGGGGGGGGGGGTGGGGGGGGGGGGGGGTGGGGGGGGGGGGGGGTGGGGGGGGGGGGGGGTGGGGGGGGGGGGGGGTGGGGGGGGGGGGGGGTGGGGGGGGGGGGGGGTGGGGGGGGGGGGGGGTGGGGGGGGGGGGGGGTGGGGGGGGGGGGGGGTGGGGGGGGGGGGGGGTGGGGGGGGGGGGGGGTGGGGGGGGGGGGGGGTGGGGGGGGGGGGGGGTGGGGGGGGGGGGGGGTGGGGGGGGGGGGGGGTGGGGGGGGGGGGGGGTGGGGGGGGGGGGGGGTGGGGGGGGGGGGGGGTGGGGGGGGGGGGGGGTGGGGGGGGGGGGGGGTGGGGGGGGGGGGGGGTGGGGGGGGGGGGGGGTGGGGGGGGGGGGGGGTGGGGGGGGGGGGGGGTGGGGGGGGGGGGGGGTGGGGGGGGGGGGGGGTGGGGGGGGGGGGGGGTGGGGGGGGGGGGGGGTGGGGGGGGGGGGGGGTGGGGGGGGGGGGGGGTGGGGGGGGGGGGGGGTGGGGGGGGGGGGGGGTGGGGGGGGGGGGGGGTGGGGGGGGGGGGGGGTGGGGGGGGGGGGGGGTGGGGGGGGGGGGGGGTGGGGGGGGGGGGGGGTGGGGGGGGGGGGGGGTGGGGGGGGGGGGGGGTGGGGGGGGGGGGGGGTGGGGGGGGGGGGGGGTGGGGGGGGGGGGGGGTGGGGGGGGGGGGGGGTGGGGGGGGGGGGGGGTGGGGGGGGGGGGGGGTGGGGGGGGGGGGGGGTGGGGGGGGGGGGGGGTGGGGGGGGGGGGGGGTGGGGGGGGGGGGGGGTGGGGGGGGGGGGGGGTGGGGGGGGGGGGGGGTGGGGGGGGGGGGGGGTGGGGGGGGGGGGGGGTGGGGGGGGGGGGGGGTGGGGGGGGGGGGGGGTGGGGGGGGGGGGGGGTGGGGGGGGGGGGGGGTGGGGGGGGGGGGGGGTGGGGGGGGGGGGGGGTGGGGGGGGGGGGGGGTGGGGGGGGGGGGGGGTGGGGGGGGGGGGGGGTGGGGGGGGGGGGGGGTGGGGGGGGGGGGGGGTGGGGGGGGGGGGGGGTGGGGGGGGGGGGGGGTGGGGGGGGGGGGGGGTGGGGGGGGGGGGGGGTGGGGGGGGGGGGGGGTGGGGGGGGGGGGGGGTGGGGGGGGGGGGGGGTGGGGGGGGGGGGGGGTGGGGGGGGGGGGGGGTGGGGGGGGGGGGGGGTGGGGGGGGGGGGGGGTGGGGGGGGGGGGGGGTGGGGGGGGGGGGGGGTGGGGGGGGGGGGGGGTGGGGGGGGGGGGGGGTGGGGGGGGGGGGGGGTGGGGGGGGGGGGGGGTGGGGGGGGGGGGGGGTGGGGGGGGGGGGGGGTGGGGGGGGGGGGGGGTGGGGGGGGGGGGGGGTGGGGGGGGGGGGGGGTGGGGGGGGGGGGGGGTGGGGGGGGGGGGGGGTGGGGGGGGGGGGGGGTGGGGGGGGGGGGGGGTGGGGGGGGGGGGGGGTGGGGGGGGGGGGGGGTGGGGGGGGGGGGGGGTGGGGGGGGGGGGGGGTGGGGGGGGGGGGGGGTGGGGGGGGGGGGGGGTGGGGGGGGGGGGGGGTGGGGGGGGGGGGGGGTGGGGGGGGGGGGGGGTGGGGGGGGGGGGGGGTGGGGGGGGGGGGGGGTGGGGGGGGGGGGGGGTGGGGGGGGGGGGGGGTGGGGGGGGGGGGGGGTGGGGGGGGGGGGGGGTGGGGGGGGGGGGGGGTGGGGGGGGGGGGGGGTGGGGGGGGGGGGGGGTGGGGGGGGGGGGGGGTGGGGGGGGGGGGGGGTGGGGGGGGGGGGGGGTGGGGGGGGGGGGGGGTGGGGGGGGGGGGGGGTGGGGGGGGGGGGGGGTGGGGGGGGGGGGGGGTGGGGGGGGGGGGGGGTGGGGGGGGGGGGGGGTGGGGGGGGGGGGGGGTGGGGGGGGGGGGGGGTGGGGGGGGGGGGGGGTGGGGGGGGGGGGGGGTGGGGGGGGGGGGGGGTGGGGGGGGGGGGGGGTGGGGGGGGGGGGGGGTGGGGGGGGGGGGGGGTGGGGGGGGGGGGGGGTGGGGGGGGGGGGGGGTGGGGGGGGGGGGGGGTGGGGGGGGGGGGGGGTGGGGGGGGGGGGGGGTGGGGGGGGGGGGGGGTGGGGGGGGGGGGGGGTGGGGGGGGGGGGGGGTGGGGGGGGGGGGGGGTGGGGGGGGGGGGGGGTGGGGGGGGGGGGGGGTGGGGGGGGGGGGGGGTGGGGGGGGGGGGGGGTGGGGGGGGGGGGGGGTGGGGGGGGGGGGGGGTGGGGGGGGGGGGGGGTGGGGGGGGGGGGGGGTGGGGGGGGGGGGGGGTGGGGGGGGGGGGGGGTGGGGGGGGGGGGGGGTGGGGGGGGGGGGGGGTGGGGGGGGGGGGGGGTGGGGGGGGGGGGGGGTGGGGGGGGGGGGGGGTGGGGGGGGGGGGGGGTGGGGGGGGGGGGGGGTGGGGGGGGGGGGGGGTGGGGGGGGGGGGGGGTGGGGGGGGGGGGGGGTGGGGGGGGGGGGGGGTGGGGGGGGGGGGGGGTGGGGGGGGGGGGGGGTGGGGGGGGGGGGGGGTGGGGGGGGGGGGGGGTGGGGGGGGGGGGGGGTGGGGGGGGGGGGGGGTGGGGGGGGGGGGGGGTGGGGGGGGGGGGGGGTGGGGGGGGGGGGGGGTGGGGGGGGGGGGGGGTGGGGGGGGGGGGGGGTGGGGGGGGGGGGGGGTGGGGGGGGGGGGGGGTGGGGGGGGGGGGGGGTGGGGGGGGGGGGGGGTGGGGGGGGGGGGGGGTGGGGGGGGGGGGGGGTGGGGGGGGGGGGGGGTGGGGGGGGGGGGGGGTGGGGGGGGGGGGGGGTGGGGGGGGGGGGGGGTGGGGGGGGGGGGGGGTGGGGGGGGGGGGGGGTGGGGGGGGGGGGGGGTGGGGGGGGGGGGGGGTGGGGGGGGGGGGGGGTGGGGGGGGGGGGGGGTGGGGGGGGGGGGGGGTGGGGGGGGGGGGGGGTGGGGGGGGGGGGGGGTGGGGGGGGGGGGGGGTGGGGGGGGGGGGGGGTGGGGGGGGGGGGGGGTGGGGGGGGGGGGGGGTGGGGGGGGGGGGGGGTGGGGGGGGGGGGGGGTGGGGGGGGGGGGGGGTGGGGGGGGGGGGGGGTGGGGGGGGGGGGGGGTGGGGGGGGGGGGGGGTGGGGGGGGGGGGGGGTGGGGGGGGGGGGGGGTGGGGGGGGGGGGGGGTGGGGGGGGGGGGGGGTGGGGGGGGGGGGGGGTGGGGGGGGGGGGGGGTGGGGGGGGGGGGGGGTGGGGGGGGGGGGGGGTGGGGGGGGGGGGGGGTGGGGGGGGGGGGGGGTGGGGGGGGGGGGGGGTGGGGGGGGGGGGGGGTGGGGGGGGGGGGGGGTGGGGGGGGGGGGGGGTGGGGGGGGGGGGGGGTGGGGGGGGGGGGGGGTGGGGGGGGGGGGGGGTGGGGGGGGGGGGGGGTGGGGGGGGGGGGGGGTGGGGGGGGGGGGGGGTGGGGGGGGGGGGGGGTGGGGGGGGGGGGGGGTGGGGGGGGGGGGGGGTGGGGGGGGGGGGGGGTGGGGGGGGGGGGGGGTGGGGGGGGGGGGGGGTGGGGGGGGGGGGGGGTGGGGGGGGGGGGGGGTGGGGGGGGGGGGGGGTGGGGGGGGGGGGGGGTGGGGGGGGGGGGGGGTGGGGGGGGGGGGGGGTGGGGGGGGGGGGGGGTGGGGGGGGGGGGGGGTGGGGGGGGGGGGGGGTGGGGGGGGGGGGGGGTGGGGGGGGGGGGGGGTGGGGGGGGGGGGGGGTGGGGGGGGGGGGGGGTGGGGGGGGGGGGGGGTGGGGGGGGGGGGGGGTGGGGGGGGGGGGGGGTGGGGGGGGGGGGGGGTGGGGGGGGGGGGGGGTGGGGGGGGGGGGGGGTGGGGGGGGGGGGGGGTGGGGGGGGGGGGGGGTGGGGGGGGGGGGGGGTGGGGGGGGGGGGGGGTGGGGGGGGGGGGGGGTGGGGGGGGGGGGGGGTGGGGGGGGGGGGGGGTGGGGGGGGGGGGGGGTGGGGGGGGGGGGGGGTGGGGGGGGGGGGGGGTGGGGGGGGGGGGGGGTGGGGGGGGGGGGGGGTGGGGGGGGGGGGGGGTGGGGGGGGGGGGGGGTGGGGGGGGGGGGGGGTGGGGGGGGGGGGGGGTGGGGGGGGGGGGGGGTGGGGGGGGGGGGGGGTGGGGGGGGGGGGGGGTGGGGGGGGGGGGGGGTGGGGGGGGGGGGGGGTGGGGGGGGGGGGGGGTGGGGGGGGGGGGGGGTGGGGGGGGGGGGGGGTGGGGGGGGGGGGGGGTGGGGGGGGGGGGGGGTGGGGGGGGGGGGGGGTGGGGGGGGGGGGGGGTGGGGGGGGGGGGGGGTGGGGGGGGGGGGGGGTGGGGGGGGGGGGGGGTGGGGGGGGGGGGGGGTGGGGGGGGGGGGGGGTGGGGGGGGGGGGGGGTGGGGGGGGGGGGGGGTGGGGGGGGGGGGGGGTGGGGGGGGGGGGGGGTGGGGGGGGGGGGGGGTGGGGGGGGGGGGGGGTGGGGGGGGGGGGGGGTGGGGGGGGGGGGGGGTGGGGGGGGGGGGGGGTGGGGGGGGGGGGGGGTGGGGGGGGGGGGGGGTGGGGGGGGGGGGGGGTGGGGGGGGGGGGGGGTGGGGGGGGGGGGGGGTGGGGGGGGGGGGGGGTGGGGGGGGGGGGGGGTGGGGGGGGGGGGGGGTGGGGGGGGGGGGGGGTGGGGGGGGGGGGGGGTGGGGGGGGGGGGGGGTGGGGGGGGGGGGGGGTGGGGGGGGGGGGGGGTGGGGGGGGGGGGGGGTGGGGGGGGGGGGGGGTGGGGGGGGGGGGGGGTGGGGGGGGGGGGGGGTGGGGGGGGGGGGGGGTGGGGGGGGGGGGGGGTGGGGGGGGGGGGGGGTGGGGGGGGGGGGGGGTGGGGGGGGGGGGGGGTGGGGGGGGGGGGGGGTGGGGGGGGGGGGGGGTGGGGGGGGGGGGGGGTGGGGGGGGGGGGGGGTGGGGGGGGGGGGGGGTGGGGGGGGGGGGGGGTGGGGGGGGGGGGGGGTGGGGGGGGGGGGGGGTGGGGGGGGGGGGGGGTGGGGGGGGGGGGGGGTGGGGGGGGGGGGGGGTGGGGGGGGGGGGGGGTGGGGGGGGGGGGGGGTGGGGGGGGGGGGGGGTGGGGGGGGGGGGGGGTGGGGGGGGGGGGGGGTGGGGGGGGGGGGGGGTGGGGGGGGGGGGGGGTGGGGGGGGGGGGGGGTGGGGGGGGGGGGGGGTGGGGGGGGGGGGGGGTGGGGGGGGGGGGGGGTGGGGGGGGGGGGGGGTGGGGGGGGGGGGGGGTGGGGGGGGGGGGGGGTGGGGGGGGGGGGGGGTGGGGGGGGGGGGGGGTGGGGGGGGGGGGGGGTGGGGGGGGGGGGGGGTGGGGGGGGGGGGGGGTGGGGGGGGGGGGGGGTGGGGGGGGGGGGGGGTGGGGGGGGGGGGGGGTGGGGGGGGGGGGGGGTGGGGGGGGGGGGGGGTGGGGGGGGGGGGGGGTGGGGGGGGGGGGGGGTGGGGGGGGGGGGGGGTGGGGGGGGGGGGGGGTGGGGGGGGGGGGGGGTGGGGGGGGGGGGGGGTGGGGGGGGGGGGGGGTGGGGGGGGGGGGGGGTGGGGGGGGGGGGGGGTGGGGGGGGGGGGGGGTGGGGGGGGGGGGGGGTGGGGGGGGGGGGGGGTGGGGGGGGGGGGGGGTGGGGGGGGGGGGGGGTGGGGGGGGGGGGGGGTGGGGGGGGGGGGGGGTGGGGGGGGGGGGGGGTGGGGGGGGGGGGGGGTGGGGGGGGGGGGGGGTGGGGGGGGGGGGGGGTGGGGGGGGGGGGGGGTGGGGGGGGGGGGGGGTGGGGGGGGGGGGGGGTGGGGGGGGGGGGGGGTGGGGGGGGGGGGGGGTGGGGGGGGGGGGGGGTGGGGGGGGGGGGGGGTGGGGGGGGGGGGGGGTGGGGGGGGGGGGGGGTGGGGGGGGGGGGGGGTGGGGGGGGGGGGGGGTGGGGGGGGGGGGGGGTGGGGGGGGGGGGGGGTGGGGGGGGGGGGGGGTGGGGGGGGGGGGGGGTGGGGGGGGGGGGGGGTGGGGGGGGGGGGGGGTGGGGGGGGGGGGGGGTGGGGGGGGGGGGGGGTGGGGGGGGGGGGGGGTGGGGGGGGGGGGGGGTGGGGGGGGGGGGGGGTGGGGGGGGGGGGGGGTGGGGGGGGGGGGGGGTGGGGGGGGGGGGGGGTGGGGGGGGGGGGGGGTGGGGGGGGGGGGGGGTGGGGGGGGGGGGGGGTGGGGGGGGGGGGGGGTGGGGGGGGGGGGGGGTGGGGGGGGGGGGGGGTGGGGGGGGGGGGGGGTGGGGGGGGGGGGGGGTGGGGGGGGGGGGGGGTGGGGGGGGGGGGGGGTGGGGGGGGGGGGGGGTGGGGGGGGGGGGGGGTGGGGGGGGGGGGGGGTGGGGGGGGGGGGGGGTGGGGGGGGGGGGGGGTGGGGGGGGGGGGGGGTGGGGGGGGGGGGGGGTGGGGGGGGGGGGGGGTGGGGGGGGGGGGGGGTGGGGGGGGGGGGGGGTGGGGGGGGGGGGGGGTGGGGGGGGGGGGGGGTGGGGGGGGGGGGGGGTGGGGGGGGGGGGGGGTGGGGGGGGGGGGGGGTGGGGGGGGGGGGGGGTGGGGGGGGGGGGGGGTGGGGGGGGGGGGGGGTGGGGGGGGGGGGGGGTGGGGGGGGGGGGGGGTGGGGGGGGGGGGGGGTGGGGGGGGGGGGGGGTGGGGGGGGGGGGGGGTGGGGGGGGGGGGGGGTGGGGGGGGGGGGGGGTGGGGGGGGGGGGGGGTGGGGGGGGGGGGGGGTGGGGGGGGGGGGGGGTGGGGGGGGGGGGGGGTGGGGGGGGGGGGGGGTGGGGGGGGGGGGGGGTGGGGGGGGGGGGGGGTGGGGGGGGGGGGGGGTGGGGGGGGGGGGGGGTGGGGGGGGGGGGGGGTGGGGGGGGGGGGGGGTGGGGGGGGGGGGGGGTGGGGGGGGGGGGGGGTGGGGGGGGGGGGGGGTGGGGGGGGGGGGGGGTGGGGGGGGGGGGGGGTGGGGGGGGGGGGGGGTGGGGGGGGGGGGGGGTGGGGGGGGGGGGGGGTGGGGGGGGGGGGGGGTGGGGGGGGGGGGGGGTGGGGGGGGGGGGGGGTGGGGGGGGGGGGGGGTGGGGGGGGGGGGGGGTGGGGGGGGGGGGGGGTGGGGGGGGGGGGGGGTGGGGGGGGGGGGGGGTGGGGGGGGGGGGGGGTGGGGGGGGGGGGGGGTGGGGGGGGGGGGGGGTGGGGGGGGGGGGGGGTGGGGGGGGGGGGGGGTGGGGGGGGGGGGGGGTGGGGGGGGGGGGGGGTGGGGGGGGGGGGGGGTGGGGGGGGGGGGGGGTGGGGGGGGGGGGGGGTGGGGGGGGGGGGGGGTGGGGGGGGGGGGGGGTGGGGGGGGGGGGGGGTGGGGGGGGGGGGGGGTGGGGGGGGGGGGGGGTGGGGGGGGGGGGGGGTGGGGGGGGGGGGGGGTGGGGGGGGGGGGGGGTGGGGGGGGGGGGGGGTGGGGGGGGGGGGGGGTGGGGGGGGGGGGGGGTGGGGGGGGGGGGGGGTGGGGGGGGGGGGGGGTGGGGGGGGGGGGGGGTGGGGGGGGGGGGGGGTGGGGGGGGGGGGGGGTGGGGGGGGGGGGGGGTGGGGGGGGGGGGGGGTGGGGGGGGGGGGGGGTGGGGGGGGGGGGGGGTGGGGGGGGGGGGGGGTGGGGGGGGGGGGGGGTGGGGGGGGGGGGGGGTGGGGGGGGGGGGGGGTGGGGGGGGGGGGGGGTGGGGGGGGGGGGGGGTGGGGGGGGGGGGGGGTGGGGGGGGGGGGGGGTGGGGGGGGGGGGGGGTGGGGGGGGGGGGGGGTGGGGGGGGGGGGGGGTGGGGGGGGGGGGGGGTGGGGGGGGGGGGGGGTGGGGGGGGGGGGGGGTGGGGGGGGGGGGGGGTGGGGGGGGGGGGGGGTGGGGGGGGGGGGGGGTGGGGGGGGGGGGGGGTGGGGGGGGGGGGGGGTGGGGGGGGGGGGGGGTGGGGGGGGGGGGGGGTGGGGGGGGGGGGGGGTGGGGGGGGGGGGGGGTGGGGGGGGGGGGGGGTGGGGGGGGGGGGGGGTGGGGGGGGGGGGGGGTGGGGGGGGGGGGGGGTGGGGGGGGGGGGGGGTGGGGGGGGGGGGGGGTGGGGGGGGGGGGGGGTGGGGGGGGGGGGGGGTGGGGGGGGGGGGGGGTGGGGGGGGGGGGGGGTGGGGGGGGGGGGGGGTGGGGGGGGGGGGGGGTGGGGGGGGGGGGGGGTGGGGGGGGGGGGGGGTGGGGGGGGGGGGGGGTGGGGGGGGGGGGGGGTGGGGGGGGGGGGGGGTGGGGGGGGGGGGGGGTGGGGGGGGGGGGGGGTGGGGGGGGGGGGGGGTGGGGGGGGGGGGGGGTGGGGGGGGGGGGGGGTGGGGGGGGGGGGGGGTGGGGGGGGGGGGGGGTGGGGGGGGGGGGGGGTGGGGGGGGGGGGGGGTGGGGGGGGGGGGGGGTGGGGGGGGGGGGGGGTGGGGGGGGGGGGGGGTGGGGGGGGGGGGGGGTGGGGGGGGGGGGGGGTGGGGGGGGGGGGGGGTGGGGGGGGGGGGGGGTGGGGGGGGGGGGGGGTGGGGGGGGGGGGGGGTGGGGGGGGGGGGGGGTGGGGGGGGGGGGGGGTGGGGGGGGGGGGGGGTGGGGGGGGGGGGGGGTGGGGGGGGGGGGGGGTGGGGGGGGGGGGGGGTGGGGGGGGGGGGGGGTGGGGGGGGGGGGGGGTGGGGGGGGGGGGGGGTGGGGGGGGGGGGGGGTGGGGGGGGGGGGGGGTGGGGGGGGGGGGGGGTGGGGGGGGGGGGGGGTGGGGGGGGGGGGGGGTGGGGGGGGGGGGGGGTGGGGGGGGGGGGGGGTGGGGGGGGGGGGGGGTGGGGGGGGGGGGGGGTGGGGGGGGGGGGGGGTGGGGGGGGGGGGGGGTGGGGGGGGGGGGGGGTGGGGGGGGGGGGGGGTGGGGGGGGGGGGGGGTGGGGGGGGGGGGGGGTGGGGGGGGGGGGGGGTGGGGGGGGGGGGGGGTGGGGGGGGGGGGGGGTGGGGGGGGGGGGGGGTGGGGGGGGGGGGGGGTGGGGGGGGGGGGGGGTGGGGGGGGGGGGGGGTGGGGGGGGGGGGGGGTGGGGGGGGGGGGGGGTGGGGGGGGGGGGGGGTGGGGGGGGGGGGGGGTGGGGGGGGGGGGGGGTGGGGGGGGGGGGGGGTGGGGGGGGGGGGGGGTGGGGGGGGGGGGGGGTGGGGGGGGGGGGGGGTGGGGGGGGGGGGGGGTGGGGGGGGGGGGGGGTGGGGGGGGGGGGGGGTGGGGGGGGGGGGGGGTGGGGGGGGGGGGGGGTGGGGGGGGGGGGGGGTGGGGGGGGGGGGGGGTGGGGGGGGGGGGGGGTGGGGGGGGGGGGGGGTGGGGGGGGGGGGGGGTGGGGGGGGGGGGGGGTGGGGGGGGGGGGGGGTGGGGGGGGGGGGGGGTGGGGGGGGGGGGGGGTGGGGGGGGGGGGGGGTGGGGGGGGGGGGGGGTGGGGGGGGGGGGGGGTGGGGGGGGGGGGGGGTGGGGGGGGGGGGGGGTGGGGGGGGGGGGGGGTGGGGGGGGGGGGGGGTGGGGGGGGGGGGGGGTGGGGGGGGGGGGGGGTGGGGGGGGGGGGGGGTGGGGGGGGGGGGGGGTGGGGGGGGGGGGGGGTGGGGGGGGGGGGGGGTGGGGGGGGGGGGGGGTGGGGGGGGGGGGGGGTGGGGGGGGGGGGGGGTGGGGGGGGGGGGGGGTGGGGGGGGGGGGGGGTGGGGGGGGGGGGGGGTGGGGGGGGGGGGGGGTGGGGGGGGGGGGGGGTGGGGGGGGGGGGGGGTGGGGGGGGGGGGGGGTGGGGGGGGGGGGGGGTGGGGGGGGGGGGGGGTGGGGGGGGGGGGGGGTGGGGGGGGGGGGGGGTGGGGGGGGGGGGGGGTGGGGGGGGGGGGGGGTGGGGGGGGGGGGGGGTGGGGGGGGGGGGGGGTGGGGGGGGGGGGGGGTGGGGGGGGGGGGGGGTGGGGGGGGGGGGGGGTGGGGGGGGGGGGGGGTGGGGGGGGGGGGGGGTGGGGGGGGGGGGGGGTGGGGGGGGGGGGGGGTGGGGGGGGGGGGGGGTGGGGGGGGGGGGGGGTGGGGGGGGGGGGGGGTGGGGGGGGGGGGGGGTGGGGGGGGGGGGGGGTGGGGGGGGGGGGGGGTGGGGGGGGGGGGGGGTGGGGGGGGGGGGGGGTGGGGGGGGGGGGGGGTGGGGGGGGGGGGGGGTGGGGGGGGGGGGGGGTGGGGGGGGGGGGGGGTGGGGGGGGGGGGGGGTGGGGGGGGGGGGGGGTGGGGGGGGGGGGGGGTGGGGGGGGGGGGGGGTGGGGGGGGGGGGGGGTGGGGGGGGGGGGGGGTGGGGGGGGGGGGGGGTGGGGGGGGGGGGGGGTGGGGGGGGGGGGGGGTGGGGGGGGGGGGGGGTGGGGGGGGGGGGGGGTGGGGGGGGGGGGGGGTGGGGGGGGGGGGGGGTGGGGGGGGGGGGGGGTGGGGGGGGGGGGGGGTGGGGGGGGGGGGGGGTGGGGGGGGGGGGGGGTGGGGGGGGGGGGGGGTGGGGGGGGGGGGGGGTGGGGGGGGGGGGGGGTGGGGGGGGGGGGGGGTGGGGGGGGGGGGGGGTGGGGGGGGGGGGGGGTGGGGGGGGGGGGGGGTGGGGGGGGGGGGGGGTGGGGGGGGGGGGGGGTGGGGGGGGGGGGGGGTGGGGGGGGGGGGGGGTGGGGGGGGGGGGGGGTGGGGGGGGGGGGGGGTGGGGGGGGGGGGGGGTGGGGGGGGGGGGGGGTGGGGGGGGGGGGGGGTGGGGGGGGGGGGGGGTGGGGGGGGGGGGGGGTGGGGGGGGGGGGGGGTGGGGGGGGGGGGGGGTGGGGGGGGGGGGGGGTGGGGGGGGGGGGGGGTGGGGGGGGGGGGGGGTGGGGGGGGGGGGGGGTGGGGGGGGGGGGGGGTGGGGGGGGGGGGGGGTGGGGGGGGGGGGGGGTGGGGGGGGGGGGGGGTGGGGGGGGGGGGGGGTGGGGGGGGGGGGGGGTGGGGGGGGGGGGGGGTGGGGGGGGGGGGGGGTGGGGGGGGGGGGGGGTGGGGGGGGGGGGGGGTGGGGGGGGGGGGGGGTGGGGGGGGGGGGGGGTGGGGGGGGGGGGGGGTGGGGGGGGGGGGGGGTGGGGGGGGGGGGGGGTGGGGGGGGGGGGGGGTGGGGGGGGGGGGGGGTGGGGGGGGGGGGGGGTGGGGGGGGGGGGGGGTGGGGGGGGGGGGGGGTGGGGGGGGGGGGGGGTGGGGGGGGGGGGGGGTGGGGGGGGGGGGGGGTGGGGGGGGGGGGGGGTGGGGGGGGGGGGGGGTGGGGGGGGGGGGGGGTGGGGGGGGGGGGGGGTGGGGGGGGGGGGGGGTGGGGGGGGGGGGGGGTGGGGGGGGGGGGGGGTGGGGGGGGGGGGGGGTGGGGGGGGGGGGGGGTGGGGGGGGGGGGGGGTGGGGGGGGGGGGGGGTGGGGGGGGGGGGGGGTGGGGGGGGGGGGGGGTGGGGGGGGGGGGGGGTGGGGGGGGGGGGGGGTGGGGGGGGGGGGGGGTGGGGGGGGGGGGGGGTGGGGGGGGGGGGGGGTGGGGGGGGGGGGGGGTGGGGGGGGGGGGGGGTGGGGGGGGGGGGGGGTGGGGGGGGGGGGGGGTGGGGGGGGGGGGGGGTGGGGGGGGGGGGGGGTGGGGGGGGGGGGGGGTGGGGGGGGGGGGGGGTGGGGGGGGGGGGGGGTGGGGGGGGGGGGGGGTGGGGGGGGGGGGGGGTGGGGGGGGGGGGGGGTGGGGGGGGGGGGGGGTGGGGGGGGGGGGGGGTGGGGGGGGGGGGGGGTGGGGGGGGGGGGGGGTGGGGGGGGGGGGGGGTGGGGGGGGGGGGGGGTGGGGGGGGGGGGGGGTGGGGGGGGGGGGGGGTGGGGGGGGGGGGGGGTGGGGGGGGGGGGGGGTGGGGGGGGGGGGGGGTGGGGGGGGGGGGGGGTGGGGGGGGGGGGGGGTGGGGGGGGGGGGGGGTGGGGGGGGGGGGGGGTGGGGGGGGGGGGGGGTGGGGGGGGGGGGGGGTGGGGGGGGGGGGGGGTGGGGGGGGGGGGGGGTGGGGGGGGGGGGGGGTGGGGGGGGGGGGGGGTGGGGGGGGGGGGGGGTGGGGGGGGGGGGGGGTGGGGGGGGGGGGGGGTGGGGGGGGGGGGGGGTGGGGGGGGGGGGGGGTGGGGGGGGGGGGGGGTGGGGGGGGGGGGGGGTGGGGGGGGGGGGGGGTGGGGGGGGGGGGGGGTGGGGGGGGGGGGGGGTGGGGGGGGGGGGGGGTGGGGGGGGGGGGGGGTGGGGGGGGGGGGGGGTGGGGGGGGGGGGGGGTGGGGGGGGGGGGGGGTGGGGGGGGGGGGGGGTGGGGGGGGGGGGGGGTGGGGGGGGGGGGGGGTGGGGGGGGGGGGGGGTGGGGGGGGGGGGGGGTGGGGGGGGGGGGGGGTGGGGGGGGGGGGGGGTGGGGGGGGGGGGGGGTGGGGGGGGGGGGGGGTGGGGGGGGGGGGGGGTGGGGGGGGGGGGGGGTGGGGGGGGGGGGGGGTGGGGGGGGGGGGGGGTGGGGGGGGGGGGGGGTGGGGGGGGGGGGGGGTGGGGGGGGGGGGGGGTGGGGGGGGGGGGGGGTGGGGGGGGGGGGGGGTGGGGGGGGGGGGGGGTGGGGGGGGGGGGGGGTGGGGGGGGGGGGGGGTGGGGGGGGGGGGGGGTGGGGGGGGGGGGGGGTGGGGGGGGGGGGGGGTGGGGGGGGGGGGGGGTGGGGGGGGGGGGGGGTGGGGGGGGGGGGGGGTGGGGGGGGGGGGGGGTGGGGGGGGGGGGGGGTGGGGGGGGGGGGGGGTGGGGGGGGGGGGGGGTGGGGGGGGGGGGGGGTGGGGGGGGGGGGGGGTGGGGGGGGGGGGGGGTGGGGGGGGGGGGGGGTGGGGGGGGGGGGGGGTGGGGGGGGGGGGGGGTGGGGGGGGGGGGGGGTGGGGGGGGGGGGGGGTGGGGGGGGGGGGGGGTGGGGGGGGGGGGGGGTGGGGGGGGGGGGGGGTGGGGGGGGGGGGGGGTGGGGGGGGGGGGGGGTGGGGGGGGGGGGGGGTGGGGGGGGGGGGGGGTGGGGGGGGGGGGGGGTGGGGGGGGGGGGGGGTGGGGGGGGGGGGGGGTGGGGGGGGGGGGGGGTGGGGGGGGGGGGGGGTGGGGGGGGGGGGGGGTGGGGGGGGGGGGGGGTGGGGGGGGGGGGGGGTGGGGGGGGGGGGGGGTGGGGGGGGGGGGGGGTGGGGGGGGGGGGGGGTGGGGGGGGGGGGGGGTGGGGGGGGGGGGGGGTGGGGGGGGGGGGGGGTGGGGGGGGGGGGGGGTGGGGGGGGGGGGGGGTGGGGGGGGGGGGGGGTGGGGGGGGGGGGGGGTGGGGGGGGGGGGGGGTGGGGGGGGGGGGGGGTGGGGGGGGGGGGGGGTGGGGGGGGGGGGGGGTGGGGGGGGGGGGGGGTGGGGGGGGGGGGGGGTGGGGGGGGGGGGGGGTGGGGGGGGGGGGGGGTGGGGGGGGGGGGGGGTGGGGGGGGGGGGGGGTGGGGGGGGGGGGGGGTGGGGGGGGGGGGGGGTGGGGGGGGGGGGGGGTGGGGGGGGGGGGGGGTGGGGGGGGGGGGGGGTGGGGGGGGGGGGGGGTGGGGGGGGGGGGGGGTGGGGGGGGGGGGGGGTGGGGGGGGGGGGGGGTGGGGGGGGGGGGGGGTGGGGGGGGGGGGGGGTGGGGGGGGGGGGGGGTGGGGGGGGGGGGGGGTGGGGGGGGGGGGGGGTGGGGGGGGGGGGGGGTGGGGGGGGGGGGGGGTGGGGGGGGGGGGGGGTGGGGGGGGGGGGGGGTGGGGGGGGGGGGGGGTGGGGGGGGGGGGGGGTGGGGGGGGGGGGGGGTGGGGGGGGGGGGGGGTGGGGGGGGGGGGGGGTGGGGGGGGGGGGGGGTGGGGGGGGGGGGGGGTGGGGGGGGGGGGGGGTGGGGGGGGGGGGGGGTGGGGGGGGGGGGGGGTGGGGGGGGGGGGGGGTGGGGGGGGGGGGGGGTGGGGGGGGGGGGGGGTGGGGGGGGGGGGGGGTGGGGGGGGGGGGGGGTGGGGGGGGGGGGGGGTGGGGGGGGGGGGGGGTGGGGGGGGGGGGGGGTGGGGGGGGGGGGGGGTGGGGGGGGGGGGGGGTGGGGGGGGGGGGGGGTGGGGGGGGGGGGGGGTGGGGGGGGGGGGGGGTGGGGGGGGGGGGGGGTGGGGGGGGGGGGGGGTGGGGGGGGGGGGGGGTGGGGGGGGGGGGGGGTGGGGGGGGGGGGGGGTGGGGGGGGGGGGGGGTGGGGGGGGGGGGGGGTGGGGGGGGGGGGGGGTGGGGGGGGGGGGGGGTGGGGGGGGGGGGGGGTGGGGGGGGGGGGGGGTGGGGGGGGGGGGGGGTGGGGGGGGGGGGGGGTGGGGGGGGGGGGGGGTGGGGGGGGGGGGGGGTGGGGGGGGGGGGGGGTGGGGGGGGGGGGGGGTGGGGGGGGGGGGGGGTGGGGGGGGGGGGGGGTGGGGGGGGGGGGGGGTGGGGGGGGGGGGGGGTGGGGGGGGGGGGGGGTGGGGGGGGGGGGGGGTGGGGGGGGGGGGGGGTGGGGGGGGGGGGGGGTGGGGGGGGGGGGGGGTGGGGGGGGGGGGGGGTGGGGGGGGGGGGGGGTGGGGGGGGGGGGGGGTGGGGGGGGGGGGGGGTGGGGGGGGGGGGGGGTGGGGGGGGGGGGGGGTGGGGGGGGGGGGGGGTGGGGGGGGGGGGGGGTGGGGGGGGGGGGGGGTGGGGGGGGGGGGGGGTGGGGGGGGGGGGGGGTGGGGGGGGGGGGGGGTGGGGGGGGGGGGGGGTGGGGGGGGGGGGGGGTGGGGGGGGGGGGGGGTGGGGGGGGGGGGGGGTGGGGGGGGGGGGGGGTGGGGGGGGGGGGGGGTGGGGGGGGGGGGGGGTGGGGGGGGGGGGGGGTGGGGGGGGGGGGGGGTGGGGGGGGGGGGGGGTGGGGGGGGGGGGGGGTGGGGGGGGGGGGGGGTGGGGGGGGGGGGGGGTGGGGGGGGGGGGGGGTGGGGGGGGGGGGGGGTGGGGGGGGGGGGGGGTGGGGGGGGGGGGGGGTGGGGGGGGGGGGGGGTGGGGGGGGGGGGGGGTGGGGGGGGGGGGGGGTGGGGGGGGGGGGGGGTGGGGGGGGGGGGGGGTGGGGGGGGGGGGGGGTGGGGGGGGGGGGGGGTGGGGGGGGGGGGGGGTGGGGGGGGGGGGGGGTGGGGGGGGGGGGGGGTGGGGGGGGGGGGGGGTGGGGGGGGGGGGGGGTGGGGGGGGGGGGGGGTGGGGGGGGGGGGGGGTGGGGGGGGGGGGGGGTGGGGGGGGGGGGGGGTGGGGGGGGGGGGGGGTGGGGGGGGGGGGGGGTGGGGGGGGGGGGGGGTGGGGGGGGGGGGGGGTGGGGGGGGGGGGGGGTGGGGGGGGGGGGGGGTGGGGGGGGGGGGGGGTGGGGGGGGGGGGGGGTGGGGGGGGGGGGGGGTGGGGGGGGGGGGGGGTGGGGGGGGGGGGGGGTGGGGGGGGGGGGGGGTGGGGGGGGGGGGGGGTGGGGGGGGGGGGGGGTGGGGGGGGGGGGGGGTGGGGGGGGGGGGGGGTGGGGGGGGGGGGGGGTGGGGGGGGGGGGGGGTGGGGGGGGGGGGGGGTGGGGGGGGGGGGGGGTGGGGGGGGGGGGGGGTGGGGGGGGGGGGGGGTGGGGGGGGGGGGGGGTGGGGGGGGGGGGGGGTGGGGGGGGGGGGGGGTGGGGGGGGGGGGGGGTGGGGGGGGGGGGGGGTGGGGGGGGGGGGGGGTGGGGGGGGGGGGGGGTGGGGGGGGGGGGGGGTGGGGGGGGGGGGGGGTGGGGGGGGGGGGGGGTGGGGGGGGGGGGGGGTGGGGGGGGGGGGGGGTGGGGGGGGGGGGGGGTGGGGGGGGGGGGGGGTGGGGGGGGGGGGGGGTGGGGGGGGGGGGGGGTGGGGGGGGGGGGGGGTGGGGGGGGGGGGGGGTGGGGGGGGGGGGGGGTGGGGGGGGGGGGGGGTGGGGGGGGGGGGGGGTGGGGGGGGGGGGGGGTGGGGGGGGGGGGGGGTGGGGGGGGGGGGGGGTGGGGGGGGGGGGGGGTGGGGGGGGGGGGGGGTGGGGGGGGGGGGGGGTGGGGGGGGGGGGGGGTGGGGGGGGGGGGGGGTGGGGGGGGGGGGGGGTGGGGGGGGGGGGGGGTGGGGGGGGGGGGGGGTGGGGGGGGGGGGGGGTGGGGGGGGGGGGGGGTGGGGGGGGGGGGGGGTGGGGGGGGGGGGGGGTGGGGGGGGGGGGGGGTGGGGGGGGGGGGGGGTGGGGGGGGGGGGGGGTGGGGGGGGGGGGGGGTGGGGGGGGGGGGGGGTGGGGGGGGGGGGGGGTGGGGGGGGGGGGGGGTGGGGGGGGGGGGGGGTGGGGGGGGGGGGGGGTGGGGGGGGGGGGGGGTGGGGGGGGGGGGGGGTGGGGGGGGGGGGGGGTGGGGGGGGGGGGGGGTGGGGGGGGGGGGGGGTGGGGGGGGGGGGGGGTGGGGGGGGGGGGGGGTGGGGGGGGGGGGGGGTGGGGGGGGGGGGGGGTGGGGGGGGGGGGGGGTGGGGGGGGGGGGGGGTGGGGGGGGGGGGGGGTGGGGGGGGGGGGGGGTGGGGGGGGGGGGGGGTGGGGGGGGGGGGGGGTGGGGGGGGGGGGGGGTGGGGGGGGGGGGGGGTGGGGGGGGGGGGGGGTGGGGGGGGGGGGGGGTGGGGGGGGGGGGGGGTGGGGGGGGGGGGGGGTGGGGGGGGGGGGGGGTGGGGGGGGGGGGGGGTGGGGGGGGGGGGGGGTGGGGGGGGGGGGGGGTGGGGGGGGGGGGGGGTGGGGGGGGGGGGGGGTGGGGGGGGGGGGGGGTGGGGGGGGGGGGGGGTGGGGGGGGGGGGGGGTGGGGGGGGGGGGGGGTGGGGGGGGGGGGGGGTGGGGGGGGGGGGGGGTGGGGGGGGGGGGGGGTGGGGGGGGGGGGGGGTGGGGGGGGGGGGGGGTGGGGGGGGGGGGGGGTGGGGGGGGGGGGGGGTGGGGGGGGGGGGGGGTGGGGGGGGGGGGGGGTGGGGGGGGGGGGGGGTGGGGGGGGGGGGGGGTGGGGGGGGGGGGGGGTGGGGGGGGGGGGGGGTGGGGGGGGGGGGGGGTGGGGGGGGGGGGGGGTGGGGGGGGGGGGGGGTGGGGGGGGGGGGGGGTGGGGGGGGGGGGGGGTGGGGGGGGGGGGGGGTGGGGGGGGGGGGGGGTGGGGGGGGGGGGGGGTGGGGGGGGGGGGGGGTGGGGGGGGGGGGGGGTGGGGGGGGGGGGGGGTGGGGGGGGGGGGGGGTGGGGGGGGGGGGGGGTGGGGGGGGGGGGGGGTGGGGGGGGGGGGGGGTGGGGGGGGGGGGGGGTGGGGGGGGGGGGGGGTGGGGGGGGGGGGGGGTGGGGGGGGGGGGGGGTGGGGGGGGGGGGGGGTGGGGGGGGGGGGGGGTGGGGGGGGGGGGGGGTGGGGGGGGGGGGGGGTGGGGGGGGGGGGGGGTGGGGGGGGGGGGGGGTGGGGGGGGGGGGGGGTGGGGGGGGGGGGGGGTGGGGGGGGGGGGGGGTGGGGGGGGGGGGGGGTGGGGGGGGGGGGGGGTGGGGGGGGGGGGGGGTGGGGGGGGGGGGGGGTGGGGGGGGGGGGGGGTGGGGGGGGGGGGGGGTGGGGGGGGGGGGGGGTGGGGGGGGGGGGGGGTGGGGGGGGGGGGGGGTGGGGGGGGGGGGGGGTGGGGGGGGGGGGGGGTGGGGGGGGGGGGGGGTGGGGGGGGGGGGGGGTGGGGGGGGGGGGGGGTGGGGGGGGGGGGGGGTGGGGGGGGGGGGGGGTGGGGGGGGGGGGGGGTGGGGGGGGGGGGGGGTGGGGGGGGGGGGGGGTGGGGGGGGGGGGGGGTGGGGGGGGGGGGGGGTGGGGGGGGGGGGGGGTGGGGGGGGGGGGGGGTGGGGGGGGGGGGGGGTGGGGGGGGGGGGGGGTGGGGGGGGGGGGGGGTGGGGGGGGGGGGGGGTGGGGGGGGGGGGGGGTGGGGGGGGGGGGGGGTGGGGGGGGGGGGGGGTGGGGGGGGGGGGGGGTGGGGGGGGGGGGGGGTGGGGGGGGGGGGGGGTGGGGGGGGGGGGGGGTGGGGGGGGGGGGGGGTGGGGGGGGGGGGGGGTGGGGGGGGGGGGGGGTGGGGGGGGGGGGGGGTGGGGGGGGGGGGGGGTGGGGGGGGGGGGGGGTGGGGGGGGGGGGGGGTGGGGGGGGGGGGGGGTGGGGGGGGGGGGGGGTGGGGGGGGGGGGGGGTGGGGGGGGGGGGGGGTGGGGGGGGGGGGGGGTGGGGGGGGGGGGGGGTGGGGGGGGGGGGGGGTGGGGGGGGGGGGGGGTGGGGGGGGGGGGGGGTGGGGGGGGGGGGGGGTGGGGGGGGGGGGGGGTGGGGGGGGGGGGGGGTGGGGGGGGGGGGGGGTGGGGGGGGGGGGGGGTGGGGGGGGGGGGGGGTGGGGGGGGGGGGGGGTGGGGGGGGGGGGGGGTGGGGGGGGGGGGGGGTGGGGGGGGGGGGGGGTGGGGGGGGGGGGGGGTGGGGGGGGGGGGGGGTGGGGGGGGGGGGGGGTGGGGGGGGGGGGGGGTGGGGGGGGGGGGGGGTGGGGGGGGGGGGGGGTGGGGGGGGGGGGGGGTGGGGGGGGGGGGGGGTGGGGGGGGGGGGGGGTGGGGGGGGGGGGGGGTGGGGGGGGGGGGGGGTGGGGGGGGGGGGGGGTGGGGGGGGGGGGGGGTGGGGGGGGGGGGGGGTGGGGGGGGGGGGGGGTGGGGGGGGGGGGGGGTGGGGGGGGGGGGGGGTGGGGGGGGGGGGGGGTGGGGGGGGGGGGGGGTGGGGGGGGGGGGGGGTGGGGGGGGGGGGGGGTGGGGGGGGGGGGGGGTGGGGGGGGGGGGGGGTGGGGGGGGGGGGGGGTGGGGGGGGGGGGGGGTGGGGGGGGGGGGGGGTGGGGGGGGGGGGGGGTGGGGGGGGGGGGGGGTGGGGGGGGGGGGGGGTGGGGGGGGGGGGGGGTGGGGGGGGGGGGGGGTGGGGGGGGGGGGGGGTGGGGGGGGGGGGGGGTGGGGGGGGGGGGGGGTGGGGGGGGGGGGGGGTGGGGGGGGGGGGGGGTGGGGGGGGGGGGGGGTGGGGGGGGGGGGGGGTGGGGGGGGGGGGGGGTGGGGGGGGGGGGGGGTGGGGGGGGGGGGGGGTGGGGGGGGGGGGGGGTGGGGGGGGGGGGGGGTGGGGGGGGGGGGGGGTGGGGGGGGGGGGGGGTGGGGGGGGGGGGGGGTGGGGGGGGGGGGGGGTGGGGGGGGGGGGGGGTGGGGGGGGGGGGGGGTGGGGGGGGGGGGGGGTGGGGGGGGGGGGGGGTGGGGGGGGGGGGGGGTGGGGGGGGGGGGGGGTGGGGGGGGGGGGGGGTGGGGGGGGGGGGGGGTGGGGGGGGGGGGGGGTGGGGGGGGGGGGGGGTGGGGGGGGGGGGGGGTGGGGGGGGGGGGGGGTGGGGGGGGGGGGGGGTGGGGGGGGGGGGGGGTGGGGGGGGGGGGGGGTGGGGGGGGGGGGGGGTGGGGGGGGGGGGGGGTGGGGGGGGGGGGGGGTGGGGGGGGGGGGGGGTGGGGGGGGGGGGGGGTGGGGGGGGGGGGGGGTGGGGGGGGGGGGGGGTGGGGGGGGGGGGGGGTGGGGGGGGGGGGGGGTGGGGGGGGGGGGGGGTGGGGGGGGGGGGGGGTGGGGGGGGGGGGGGGTGGGGGGGGGGGGGGGTGGGGGGGGGGGGGGGTGGGGGGGGGGGGGGGTGGGGGGGGGGGGGGGTGGGGGGGGGGGGGGGTGGGGGGGGGGGGGGGTGGGGGGGGGGGGGGGTGGGGGGGGGGGGGGGTGGGGGGGGGGGGGGGTGGGGGGGGGGGGGGGTGGGGGGGGGGGGGGGTGGGGGGGGGGGGGGGTGGGGGGGGGGGGGGGTGGGGGGGGGGGGGGGTGGGGGGGGGGGGGGGTGGGGGGGGGGGGGGGTGGGGGGGGGGGGGGGTGGGGGGGGGGGGGGGTGGGGGGGGGGGGGGGTGGGGGGGGGGGGGGGTGGGGGGGGGGGGGGGTGGGGGGGGGGGGGGGTGGGGGGGGGGGGGGGTGGGGGGGGGGGGGGGTGGGGGGGGGGGGGGGTGGGGGGGGGGGGGGGTGGGGGGGGGGGGGGGTGGGGGGGGGGGGGGGTGGGGGGGGGGGGGGGTGGGGGGGGGGGGGGGTGGGGGGGGGGGGGGGTGGGGGGGGGGGGGGGTGGGGGGGGGGGGGGGTGGGGGGGGGGGGGGGTGGGGGGGGGGGGGGGTGGGGGGGGGGGGGGGTGGGGGGGGGGGGGGGTGGGGGGGGGGGGGGGTGGGGGGGGGGGGGGGTGGGGGGGGGGGGGGGTGGGGGGGGGGGGGGGTGGGGGGGGGGGGGGGTGGGGGGGGGGGGGGGTGGGGGGGGGGGGGGGTGGGGGGGGGGGGGGGTGGGGGGGGGGGGGGGTGGGGGGGGGGGGGGGTGGGGGGGGGGGGGGGTGGGGGGGGGGGGGGGTGGGGGGGGGGGGGGGTGGGGGGGGGGGGGGGTGGGGGGGGGGGGGGGTGGGGGGGGGGGGGGGTGGGGGGGGGGGGGGGTGGGGGGGGGGGGGGGTGGGGGGGGGGGGGGGTGGGGGGGGGGGGGGGTGGGGGGGGGGGGGGGTGGGGGGGGGGGGGGGTGGGGGGGGGGGGGGGTGGGGGGGGGGGGGGGTGGGGGGGGGGGGGGGTGGGGGGGGGGGGGGGTGGGGGGGGGGGGGGGTGGGGGGGGGGGGGGGTGGGGGGGGGGGGGGGTGGGGGGGGGGGGGGGTGGGGGGGGGGGGGGGTGGGGGGGGGGGGGGGTGGGGGGGGGGGGGGGTGGGGGGGGGGGGGGGTGGGGGGGGGGGGGGGTGGGGGGGGGGGGGGGTGGGGGGGGGGGGGGGTGGGGGGGGGGGGGGGTGGGGGGGGGGGGGGGTGGGGGGGGGGGGGGGTGGGGGGGGGGGGGGGTGGGGGGGGGGGGGGGTGGGGGGGGGGGGGGGTGGGGGGGGGGGGGGGTGGGGGGGGGGGGGGGTGGGGGGGGGGGGGGGTGGGGGGGGGGGGGGGTGGGGGGGGGGGGGGGTGGGGGGGGGGGGGGGTGGGGGGGGGGGGGGGTGGGGGGGGGGGGGGGTGGGGGGGGGGGGGGGTGGGGGGGGGGGGGGGTGGGGGGGGGGGGGGGTGGGGGGGGGGGGGGGTGGGGGGGGGGGGGGGTGGGGGGGGGGGGGGGTGGGGGGGGGGGGGGGTGGGGGGGGGGGGGGGTGGGGGGGGGGGGGGGTGGGGGGGGGGGGGGGTGGGGGGGGGGGGGGGTGGGGGGGGGGGGGGGTGGGGGGGGGGGGGGGTGGGGGGGGGGGGGGGTGGGGGGGGGGGGGGGTGGGGGGGGGGGGGGGTGGGGGGGGGGGGGGGTGGGGGGGGGGGGGGGTGGGGGGGGGGGGGGGTGGGGGGGGGGGGGGGTGGGGGGGGGGGGGGGTGGGGGGGGGGGGGGGTGGGGGGGGGGGGGGGTGGGGGGGGGGGGGGGTGGGGGGGGGGGGGGGTGGGGGGGGGGGGGGGTGGGGGGGGGGGGGGGTGGGGGGGGGGGGGGGTGGGGGGGGGGGGGGGTGGGGGGGGGGGGGGGTGGGGGGGGGGGGGGGTGGGGGGGGGGGGGGGTGGGGGGGGGGGGGGGTGGGGGGGGGGGGGGGTGGGGGGGGGGGGGGGTGGGGGGGGGGGGGGGTGGGGGGGGGGGGGGGTGGGGGGGGGGGGGGGTGGGGGGGGGGGGGGGTGGGGGGGGGGGGGGGTGGGGGGGGGGGGGGGTGGGGGGGGGGGGGGGTGGGGGGGGGGGGGGGTGGGGGGGGGGGGGGGTGGGGGGGGGGGGGGGTGGGGGGGGGGGGGGGTGGGGGGGGGGGGGGGTGGGGGGGGGGGGGGGTGGGGGGGGGGGGGGGTGGGGGGGGGGGGGGGTGGGGGGGGGGGGGGGTGGGGGGGGGGGGGGGTGGGGGGGGGGGGGGGTGGGGGGGGGGGGGGGTGGGGGGGGGGGGGGGTGGGGGGGGGGGGGGGTGGGGGGGGGGGGGGGTGGGGGGGGGGGGGGGTGGGGGGGGGGGGGGGTGGGGGGGGGGGGGGGTGGGGGGGGGGGGGGGTGGGGGGGGGGGGGGGTGGGGGGGGGGGGGGGTGGGGGGGGGGGGGGGTGGGGGGGGGGGGGGGTGGGGGGGGGGGGGGGTGGGGGGGGGGGGGGGTGGGGGGGGGGGGGGGTGGGGGGGGGGGGGGGTGGGGGGGGGGGGGGGTGGGGGGGGGGGGGGGTGGGGGGGGGGGGGGGTGGGGGGGGGGGGGGGTGGGGGGGGGGGGGGGTGGGGGGGGGGGGGGGTGGGGGGGGGGGGGGGTGGGGGGGGGGGGGGGTGGGGGGGGGGGGGGGTGGGGGGGGGGGGGGGTGGGGGGGGGGGGGGGTGGGGGGGGGGGGGGGTGGGGGGGGGGGGGGGTGGGGGGGGGGGGGGGTGGGGGGGGGGGGGGGTGGGGGGGGGGGGGGGTGGGGGGGGGGGGGGGTGGGGGGGGGGGGGGGTGGGGGGGGGGGGGGGTGGGGGGGGGGGGGGGTGGGGGGGGGGGGGGGTGGGGGGGGGGGGGGGTGGGGGGGGGGGGGGGTGGGGGGGGGGGGGGGTGGGGGGGGGGGGGGGTGGGGGGGGGGGGGGGTGGGGGGGGGGGGGGGTGGGGGGGGGGGGGGGTGGGGGGGGGGGGGGGTGGGGGGGGGGGGGGGTGGGGGGGGGGGGGGGTGGGGGGGGGGGGGGGTGGGGGGGGGGGGGGGTGGGGGGGGGGGGGGGTGGGGGGGGGGGGGGGTGGGGGGGGGGGGGGGTGGGGGGGGGGGGGGGTGGGGGGGGGGGGGGGTGGGGGGGGGGGGGGGTGGGGGGGGGGGGGGGTGGGGGGGGGGGGGGGTGGGGGGGGGGGGGGGTGGGGGGGGGGGGGGGTGGGGGGGGGGGGGGGTGGGGGGGGGGGGGGGTGGGGGGGGGGGGGGGTGGGGGGGGGGGGGGGTGGGGGGGGGGGGGGGTGGGGGGGGGGGGGGGTGGGGGGGGGGGGGGGTGGGGGGGGGGGGGGGTGGGGGGGGGGGGGGGTGGGGGGGGGGGGGGGTGGGGGGGGGGGGGGGTGGGGGGGGGGGGGGGTGGGGGGGGGGGGGGGTGGGGGGGGGGGGGGGTGGGGGGGGGGGGGGGTGGGGGGGGGGGGGGGTGGGGGGGGGGGGGGGTGGGGGGGGGGGGGGGTGGGGGGGGGGGGGGGTGGGGGGGGGGGGGGGTGGGGGGGGGGGGGGGTGGGGGGGGGGGGGGGTGGGGGGGGGGGGGGGTGGGGGGGGGGGGGGGTGGGGGGGGGGGGGGGTGGGGGGGGGGGGGGGTGGGGGGGGGGGGGGGTGGGGGGGGGGGGGGGTGGGGGGGGGGGGGGGTGGGGGGGGGGGGGGGTGGGGGGGGGGGGGGGTGGGGGGGGGGGGGGGTGGGGGGGGGGGGGGGTGGGGGGGGGGGGGGGTGGGGGGGGGGGGGGGTGGGGGGGGGGGGGGGTGGGGGGGGGGGGGGGTGGGGGGGGGGGGGGGTGGGGGGGGGGGGGGGTGGGGGGGGGGGGGGGTGGGGGGGGGGGGGGGTGGGGGGGGGGGGGGGTGGGGGGGGGGGGGGGTGGGGGGGGGGGGGGGTGGGGGGGGGGGGGGGTGGGGGGGGGGGGGGGTGGGGGGGGGGGGGGGTGGGGGGGGGGGGGGGTGGGGGGGGGGGGGGGTGGGGGGGGGGGGGGGTGGGGGGGGGGGGGGGTGGGGGGGGGGGGGGGTGGGGGGGGGGGGGGGTGGGAGGGGGGGGGGGTGGGGTCGGTGGGGGGGGGGGGCGGGCGGGGTGGGGGGGGGGGGGGGTGGGGGGGCGGGGGGGTGGGGGAGGGGGGGGGGGGGGGGGGGGGGGGGTGGCCCTACCCCTGGCCCCAAGTTCCTTAGAGGAAGGGTGAGCTTTTTTTAAAAAATCAAATGAATAAGAATGCAGTTTGCTCAAGACTGATAAAACAAATAATATTGCTTGTGCTATTGTGGCTGGCTACTGAAACTCTCTGAAATAAGAAGCATGAAAACTCCATTTTTAATATAGAAACAAAATAGGTAAAGGTGGTTTCCTGGGCAAGTACCGAGTCATTAATGACTCATGAGGTGACATCACAATCATGATTTTTATTAGGCAGACTATGTTAACCAAATTGTCAAGATCAGTTCTCCCTCTGCATTGGACAGTGAAGATGAAAGCAGCCTACCACACACTCCTGTTAATCCCCCCACTGACAGCGAAGGGATGTTTCAGGAGTGGAGGCATGAGAGCAGCTGTTCATCAGAAGAGGATGAACCAGCTGTTGATCCAGAGTCCTCTGTGGGGCCCTGGAAGTTAGGACTTTCTCAGAGTCCACCCTCAGCACCCCAAGCAAACAGTCCTCCCGGTTCACCCACCCCTTTAGGGCAGCGTCGCCAACGGTTACGCCTTGAATTAGCTGGGCGTAGACAATCAGCTCGACTGGCTGCTCGGCATTTTTAAGTTACTAGCAGGACCAGCTCCCTGAAGCAACATTCCTTCAGCATTTCCAACTTCACGCTGATAAGAGACAACTCACAGTCGGTGCATTTTTGCAGAAGGCAATTCGTCACCTCGACGGCTACTCTGCTTGGTTCCGTGGATTGCTCAGAAAAGCCTGCTTTCCGGTAACGACCCTTGGACTTTGCCCCCTGGACCTGCTTTTTGGATTTGTGTTTTGGATTGTGATGACCTGGTGGACTGGTGAGCTTGCTTACTGGTTCTCAGACTGAACTCTAACCAGTGCCTTGTCAGGTGCCTTAAGAGACATTTCTGACCTGTGTTTAACCTGCACTAAATATCTATCAGCTGCACCCTGTCTTCTGTCCGTCCTTGACAGTCAGCCTGTGACACAAATGGTTTGCCTTTGCCTTCTCCAGTCATCTACGCTTTACCCCCAACAAGCTGGGTACTCAGAGTACCAACCTCAGAAGGATAGAAGGCGGAGTCCACCTTGGGCCAGCCACCTGAAACTGACTTCTGTCAGAACTGAATTGAAAGCATGAGTGGGGGTGAGCAAAATTTCGGGTTCTGGTTTTAAAAACCCAGATTTTTTTTGGTAAAGCTGAATAAAACCAATAACCATCCATTTTGTTTGGCTTTTTAAATGAAACCTTTTGGGTTCAAGAACCTGAAGCTGAAAATTACCAAATAAAAAAGACTGTGCTCCCCTTCCCCTCGCGGCCATTTCCCAAGTCCACATGGATTTGGGAAATGGTGAGGTAGGGAAAGCTTCAATCTGCTCTCCCTGATGTAGTTTCCCAGGTCCATGTAGACCTGGGGGACCACAACAAGGAGAGCTTCAACAGAATGCTGGGTTGAAGCTACCCCCTTCCCCCACTGCAACTGAAAAAGCTGAATCATGTTTGGCTTTTTAGGGACCACAATGGCAACATCAGGGGAAGGCCTCAAACTCTGTGCCCTGTTGGACCTCCTGAAAAATTGGGTGGCCACTGTAATGAGAGAGGATGCTTGACTAGATGGACCGCTGGTCTGATCCAGCAGGGCTTCTCTGATAGTCTTCTGAAGTTCTTCTGAAGGTCTTGGCCTTTGGGCGCCCAGGGGAATTAGTTGGCCACTGTATGAGACAGGATGCTGGATTAGATGGACTGCTGGTCTGATTCAGCAGGACTCTTATGTTTTTATGGTGTCATGTTCCACTAGTTGACTGATAGCAGATAAATTAAGTAAATGGTCATAGAAGGGTGTAAGTCTGCTCAGAATTGTTCTGTATACGTTAATTTGTATTTAAAATAAAATAAAATACCTGTCGTATTGTCCCCCATAACATGCCTTAAAACTACACTAAACTCACCTAAATGGGAAAGACAGTAGAGTGTGTGAGCTGATCTAAATGTGTGTATTCAAATGGTGTTGAAATATGTCCAGCAGTAGCCAATGATTCCTTTCCATCGCCTACCTGAGCTCTGCCTTTTCCCTCCCTAGCTTTCAGGAGCCCGGCTGCCTGTGCTTTCCCAGCAGCAGTTCAGAACAGAGCTGCCACATTCAATTTCATTTCTCTTGCAAAAAAAGAAAAGGGGAAAATCCAGACTCATGAAGAGCTTCTAGCATTTTCTTTTTTTGCACGATAAGTGTATTTAAAGATGAATGATGGTGATAAACTGATGCTAAAAGGGCGACTTTAAGGAAGGGGTCAAATTTAGAGCGCCGCCTTTTATCCCGGACACCGTATTATCCTCTGCTAGGATTGCTAAATGTCTTTTTATTTTATATATCCATTAGCCCACAATGCTACATCTCCATAAAACATCGCAGCAGATGTACCGTTCTGAAATAAGGAGTAGATATAAAAAGAAGGAGCATTTGGCAGTCCCACGGGGCCCAAGGAGATGCCCTTTATGTTGGAGTATTCCAAGCTGTTTAAGCTTTTTTGTAACACCTTATTATACTCCACCCCTTGACTGATGCAAATATCCTTGGCTCCGTCACCACAAAATGCCCAAGTTGCCACTACCTCCACCAAAGTAGACACATACGAGTCTTTCCCACATTACATGCACAAATTCTCCATGCAATGCGGAAAAGCCACTATTTAGGAGGGGCAGCTGATTTTCAAAGCCAGCTCACCTTTCCTTCCTGACTTAGCAACACCTTGCTAAGAACCAGTGTGGTGTAGTGGTTAAGAGCAGCAGACTCTAATCTAGAGAGACCACTCCTCTGCGTGAGCAGCAGACTCTTAACTGGTGAACTGGATTTGTTTCCCCGCTCCTACACATGAAGGCCCTTTCCGCACCGCAACGGTGCGGGGGTGCGTTGGCATAAAAGAAACCTACGCACCCGCCTGGGACAGTTGGTATGGATGGTCCCAGGAGGGCGGCAGGCGGCGGTGCAGCCTTCTCACAGGCTGCGCTGTCCCTGAAAGCTTACCTTGTCCCCTGGCCTCCGGCTCGTCGCAGAGGCCAGGGGACACGCCCCCACAGGCTGGAGCGACGGCTCTAGAGTCGCAGGCCAGGGGGGCGTGTCCCCTGGCCTCTGCGACGAGCCGGAAGCCAGGAGACGAGGTAAGCTTTCAGGGATGGTGCGGGGGACATGGCGCCTTCCAGCCACTGCCGTGCAAACGGCAGCGGTTGGAAGCCGCTGTTTCTGGAAAACCTCGCTCGGGTAGCAAGGTTGGGAAACAGCGGCTTAGCGCCGCTGGGGGGGAGCGAGGGCAGCGCTGCTGCGATGAAGTGCCCCTCATGCAAACAGCTCCCTAGGGAAGGTGTTTTTGCTGTCCCTAGGGCACTGTTTTTGGCCCGTGCGGAAAGGGTCGAAGTCTGCTGGGTGACTATTGGCTAGACAAAGTTCTCTTCAGACTCTCTCAGCCCCACCTACCTCACAAGGTGTCTGTTGTGGGCAGAGGAAGGGAAAAGAGTTTGTAAGCCTCCAGGTTTAATCTCAGATCTCATTGCTTAAATTACCTCAGGGTAACTCATCTGCCACAGAACTTCATGAAACACCTCCAGTCAGTGTAGATAGTAGTCTGACTCTGCATATAAGGCACCCCCTGACATAATTTCTATACCATTGACTTTTTTCTCTATTATATAAAATGTTTAGTTATGCTGGAAAGTAAAGGGAGGGAGCTAATAGGTGGAGAAGTGACTGTAAATTCTGTTAAACCAGTTTAAGGTTCTGGTGCAAGTATTCCTGAGCTGACTTTTTTCATTTTCCAGCACATTCTTCCCCATAGGTTGAGTATTAGACACACAATATAAATTAGGTATCCCTAAAAGAATTAACCCCCCAAAACCCCCAAAACCCTTTCAGCAAACTGATACTGAAAATCAACTACTTTTAAATAAAGAGATTTGGACAGCATCTTTAGGATATGATGAGTCCAAGCACTGATGAAAGACATTCTGCACAGCACACCGATAACATGTTATCAATGAACCTGTTTCCCCCTGTTTGCCTTCACACTGGAGATTTTGCCTCTCCAGGGAGCAATTGCAAACAGTCTGGGTTGCTGTGGCTCCTTTTGTTTATCCCCAAAAAATTTGCTAGTTTAACGATAAACCCAGGTTGAGGGAAATTTAGCGGGCTAAACCCATTTTGTGGGAGAAGTTCTTCCCCAAAACAGGATAGCTTCCTCAACCTGTTATATTTGAGCTGTGTGGAAACCACCATTCTTAAATTAAAATCACCCTTTGTGTATATTTTCCCCATATATTTAGGTCACGTTGGTCAGATCAAGGTCTTGGCTAGCTCTAGAGATGTGATAGGAACAAATGAAGTCTGGAGAAAATGAGCATGCAATAATTTTGGACATGAATGCTTGAAGGTGATACCTGACCATGAATATTTTGTTTGTTTTTTTAAAAAAATCTTAATGGATATCATGCCTGGTTTGCTCCAAACTTCAATCATCTGTGAGATTTAACAGAGCAATTTCAGATTCCTATTCAGCTCCATTCAGTGGCGCTTCCTCTCAAAAAACAACAACTGTTCTTACAATTCTACTGTAAATCTGTGCAAACACACAATGGGAATTGTGTCATGTTCCGTCATGATTACCACAGCTAAAGCATTCCTTTCCCAAGGAAGTCTGCCGGATCTCGTCTTTTCCTATTTTTACAAAGCAGGAGAAGCTGACATTATTTATGAGGGACTTTTAACAATAATCAGGATTTTAATGCCAGCTGATGAACTGATTTGATTTTCCCGTTCTTCCTATTGTAGCTGTTTTTTTATTGTATGCATATGCTTCTTAGAGGAGGCGCTCTTTCCTTCCAAGATCAGAGAGTTAGAAAGCTTAGAATGTGGTGCCCGGTGCCCATTAGCCTCTATATGTACATTTCTTGGAGAATGAATATTTCAACAGCACCTAATAAAAATATGGGAACTTAAAAGGGAGATGTCAAGGAACCTTATGAGATTCATAAATCCTTTGTAAAATAACTGCTCGAGTGTGGGAGGAGTAGTGGAATTCGGAGCTCGAGTCATTTATTACCATACACAGTAGCTGAAAAACAGCACTGCATGGGATCAGACACTCCAACGCTGGGTAAAGCCGACGCCGGAGAAATATTCAGTGTTGTATTACCGACTCAGAAAACATCGCAAATGTCAGAATTTTTTTTCCCTTTTAAAGAGTCCTCACTCTTGTTCAATAACTTCAGCCGTCAGAGCACCGAGCAGTATCAAACAGAATTTCAGAGAATCAAAAGGGGTCGTATCTTAGCAACTCTGTCAACAAATTTAAATTGCTGCATATCATGGCTCTCCCACAAATCATTTGCATGCAAGATTTGTAAACATGACTTTTCATTGTGCATCCTGTTGTTCTGGTGGGTGGGGAAGCAGAGGGGTGGGAGAGCGCCGTGCAACTGAAGGGGCAGTAAAGGGATGGGCGCGATGCAAACAATTCAAAACAAGTTTTTCAGTCAATCACTCTAACGAACTGTTATCGGTTCAATCCTCTTACAAGACTACCCGCATGTATTTAACCAAGTATAGTCATCTAGCTTGACGTTTGTAATGCCGCTTGCATTCTTTCTCCCCCTGAAATCTAACACAAAACATTAGGGGATTGCTCGCAAACTTTAGTGTGGATATTTAGTCCTTTTTCTCTCACACATGACAGTAAATGCTCAACTGCCACTGAAATTGGCAACAGAGTGTAACTCCCATCCCATAACATCTCATTTATTGTCTGTGGCAATGGCTAAATAGTCCACATTCCCTCTCTTCTCCCATCATCAACAAAGTAGAAGGCAGGGAAATCGAATGTCCATTTTATTTCCATTCCATTTAATAATTGGTGCATCTCTATGTGAAATTTATATAAAATGCAAAATTATATGAAACACAGTGTTTAAGATAAAATGCAAAACCATCCCCCCACCCCCCAAGCTAAATATCCCTATAGTGTTGGTTTTGGCAACACAAATACTGAAATTTGAATGATACAGAGAAGATTAGTGTGGCTCTTGTGAAAATGTGACACACAACAGAATTAAATAGAATGTTATTATATCACAACGCAAGGGACATTCTACTTGATATTTTAAAAAAGAAGGGGAGGCACTACTAGGGATGCCAGCCTCCAAGTGCAAACTGAGGATCCTGGAATTACAGCTAATCTACTGATAAGAGTTTCTCTGGGGAAAGTGGGTGCTTTGGAAGGCAGAAGGCACTGTCTTCCTTGCAATGTGTATTGGTCTTTGCTTTTCAAGAACATGATGAGATAAATACCTGGTGGGCAAAAAAGGAAAGAAATATTTGACAGTGACTCACTAACCGCGACTGCACACTGCTTCTGATTCTGCCAAGACTATTGATTTAATTAAATATTCTTTTAAATATTGGGACCCAAAAGCAGGCATTTTGGTTTGAGATGACGATGTTTTTCGATGACCTTCTTTGTCTTAGAGGGTGGATACATGTGTCAGTAAGGCTCCATTTTAGTGAAGGTGGTCTCTTCTTTGCGTGACAGAAGAAGGAGAATCCACAGCATGAGGAGGATGTTTATCCTAGCTAGTGGTAATTCCTGGCCTTCTTCTGTTTTGGTGGGAAGACTAAAAAAAATCATATGAAAAGAGGCTTTGCATCTGCCCTTTAAAAGACATCAATGCATTCAAACACGTGTTTTTTCAAAGATCCTTTTTATCAAAAAGTTTCCTGATGAAACTATAGGCCCTCTGTTGTCTGGATTGTCTGGAAAAAAATAACAGCTGTAACCTTGGCCATTTGCTACTGAGCAAACCATAGGCATTGCAACGTAATTCTGCACACTTCTATGTAAATATAGGAAACACTGGGAGGCAGCCGAATTCTAGAGAGCGATGCTCTATTTATATATTCTGTCAAACTATAGGTTTTTTAAAAAATATTTCCTCAAGTGTGGGGAACGTTACAATTTTCTCCGTGGTTTTAAAATCTGAGAGATTGTGTGGTTTGCATAGTATTCAGTTAAGCGCGGGTAAGGCTATACCGATCCAGCTCTGTATAATTCTGGTCTCTTTGATAATGGCTGTTTTATTATTATTATTGTTTTGCATGCTGTTTTGGGCAGAATAATCCTAAGCAGATCTACTCAGAACTCTACTCTGGTCTATTCAATGAGGCTTACTCCAAGGAAAGTATTCTGTCTGGGGACCATGCCCCTGAACTTCTGCCCCAACAAGTAGAGGACCAAGAAGGCCCAGGTGAAGTCCAAGGAGACTTACCCAGGCCCTGAGGGTGCTCAGGGGAGCAGACAGAGACAGCAGGCAGACTCTGCAAGGCAGATGCTCTCATGTAGCTTTGGCCCAACTCAGGTCATGGGAGAGGGTCACTGAAGTGCAGCTGAGGCCAGAGAAAGGGTTCGTCAGACCATGAGGAGGAACACCCTGAGCAGTGCCTGGCCCCAGGGGTTCGACATATTCTTCAAATTGTAATGCAAATGTCACAGATGTTTTGTTTACCTTGTCTCATTAACACTTGCAACAACCTATAAAATTTATGATCGAAAGACAGCTTATATTGACCACCATTTGACACACTACACCACATTTCACCAACTTTGCTTCCAAGGGGACGTCAACACAGAGCTTCAGCCAAAATCATTTACAAAGTGAACATATGTATGCATGTGCCATGAAGCTGCAACTGATCTATGGTGACTCAATGCAAGCAGGAAGCAGAGCAATGGTTTGCCATTGGCTTCCTCTGCAGAATCTTGATCGGTGGTCTCCTTTTGAAGTTCTGACCCTGCTTAGATCCCAAGATCTGATGGGATCGGCAGTGGTGTAGCACCAACAGGATAAGGGGGTGTGCAACACCCCGGGCGCGTGGTATTGAGGGGGTGTGGTCAGGGCAAGGGCATGGATGGGGCATAGAGAGGTGTTCCAGGGCGGGGTGGGGGTGGGTGGCAGGTGTGCAGGGCACACACGTGTCCTGGGGCAGTTCCCTCTGGCTCCACTCCTGGGGATCAGGCTGCACCATGCCACCTTCCTTCCTATCATGAGGGGACCAAAACTCCCTCTCATCACGAGGAGGTCAAAATTCTCAGCAAGTTTGAAAAACTTTTCCTTGGTTACGTTCAAAAGTTCGTAGTGAATACATATTGCCCCTTTTGGCACAAATCCCCTAAAACCTTCCTAAAATATTTTCAATCCTCCCCTTTACAATGATGTTGACATTCCAGATTCTTTCCCACATTTATTAATTAATTGTAAACAATTTGCTCACTGACGCTTGCCTTTGGAACAATATTTAATATGAAAAGGTCATAAATATCAAAATGACAACAAATTAATAAAAACCTTCTTGAGTAATAAACTTATTCACTATGGATTTGGTAGCTAAACGTTGAGCAGGAATTACGATCAAACTTGCAATCAAATGTGATCAAGTCAATCACTCTTCAACTATTGGTCCTTCAAACTGATTTGTCAATGTTTTTTTGATGTACCTGTTGAGGTACCATTTTTGCATGTGTTTATTGGATTTCTTTTTGTACAAATGCTAATAAAGGTACTCTGATGTCTACAGTGATGTATGTTTGCACTCACCCCCTCACAATTATTCCTGGCCACCATTATTTGATTCCCCCCTTCTTTTGAGTTCTGTGTTGAATTGATGCTTCAATGCTTCAGTGCCTCGTGCTGTATTGTATATTGCTCATATTCTTGAAGCTTCAAAGATTGCTCCCACCAAAAAAGTAAAAGAGCAGAGAAATGCTGAAAATAAACAGGGGAGGGAAAACTGAGTGAGCTGAGATAATGATGCCAAGGAGGAAGTTCAGGGAAGCAGAGAAGTGTGGGAAACATAGTCAATAGAAGAAGAAGAAGAAGAAGAAGAAGAAGAAGAAGAAGAAGAAGAAGAAGAAGAAGAAGAAGAAGAAGAAGAAGAAGAAGAAGAAGAAGAAGAGGAGGAGGAGGAGGAGGAGGAGGAGGAGGAGGAGTTGTTGTTTGGATTTATATCCTACCTTTCTCTCCTGTAAAGAGACTCATGGTGGCTTACAAACTTCTTTCCCTTCCTCTCCCTCAACAGATATCTTGTGAAGTAAGTGGGGCTGAGATAATTCTGAGAGAACTGTGACTAGCCCAAAGTCACCCAGCAGGATTGTAGAAGTGGGGAAACACATCTGGTTCACCAGATAGGCCTCTGCCACTCAGGAGGAGGAGTGGGGAATCAAACCCAATTCACCAGATCAGAATCTCTTAATCCACTACACCAGGCTGGCTCTTAAACCATCGTACAGCAGCTGAAGACGTTCTCAAAATGTTTCAGCCCGAGAATCATTTCAAAAGGGGATTCATTTAAAATACTTTGAGGCTAGAAATAAAATGGATGGGGGTGAAAACAAAGCAGAACTCCACAGAGGAAACATTTTATTTCCTGCTGCAAAACGTTTTAAAAGGTTTGTGTGGAAAGGGCCGCTTTGAACCATCAGGTCACAACCAAGCGAGGAGTTCTGAAGGCAAGCAAGATGCAGAGCGGTGGTTTGCCACTGCCTCCCTCCACAAAGCCTTCCTTTTTGGTCCCCCATCCAAGCATTGGCCCTACTTAGCTTCTGAGATGCGACAAGATTGGGTTGTACCATAGCATTCCACATCCCCTCTGGCGAACACTCCTTTGTGTTATAAAGTTGCATTTCAGACGTCTTTGTTACACCACGCTTGGGCATACTAACCACATTCTATGACTCACAGTTGCTTGCCTAAAGAGAAACTGGGGCGGGTAGTGGGGGGTGGGCTGGTGGTTCTGGGGAAAAAGTGACAGGCTGGTGTTAGGCCTTTGCAGTTCATCCCTGCTTTTTCATTACGGAAAGAAAATAAGACTGCTCATATAACCATGCTGCAAGGATCAAAGCAAGGGCACCATCCAGAAGTGAAGCTTCAGCAGGCAAGAGAGAGTTCTACATATTGAGCAGCTGTGCTATTTTGTACACCATCTGAGGGACTTTAGATGATCGGAGGTCACATCCACTACCACGGACAGGATGCATACCCCGGGAGGGCAAAGACAGCATAACGGGTGGGAACACAACTGGTCGATTAAAAGTAAAAACAGGCAAACACATTTGTTTATTTTGGCAAAGAGTGGAAAACCCTGCAATAATTCTAAATATCTGTCTGCTAACTTTGTACTACCAGAAGGATGTTAATATTTCATGGAGCTGAGCAGCTCAGTAGGTCAATACAATATTCTCTCGCTCTTTTTTTTTCCAGCAGAGGAATGTAGATTTTACTCGGGTCATGAGCGAACACATCGAAGTGCGTCTCCGCCTAAATCTCATCAGCATGTTACAGCGGTTGTACAGGGTGGAACAACCAAAGAACTGGAAACCTTTGCTCAAGTGTGGAGGCCCCAACCAGGCATTCTGTTACAACATGGGATCTGGGGGTCTAGAAAGGTCATGTCCGCATCCTCCCAGACAATCAACTTAGAAGAGCAAGTGGCCCAATTTGTATGCTGGTGTAAGACTAAAGACTGGTGCACAGCTTACATCACAATTATGCTTCCTATGGCTACTTGCACATTACACTCTTGTTTACAGCAGGAAAGGTAGAAAGTATGAAAGGCAGACACATGCTTATAATCAGACTCTGCAATTATGTTTGGGAGCCACAGATGGATGAGGGTCTCTGGTGCTCACAAATGTGTCTCTTCAAGCCTGGGGCCTCCTGCAAAAAGCTTTGGGTTCATCTTCTGTCCCCAATGCAGTGGTTTTTGTTGTTCATTTTGCTTCCAGATGATGTTGTAGTCAGCATGGTGCAGTGGTGAAGAGCAGGTGGATTCTAATCAGGAGAACCAGGTTTGATTTCTCACTCCTCCACATGAGTGGCAGAATCTTACCTGGTGAATCAGATTTGCTACCCCACGTCTGAATTCCTGCTGGGTGACCTTGGGCTAGTCACAGTGTGATCAGAACGCTCTCTGTCCCACCTACCTCACAAGTTGTTTGAGGGGAGAGGAAGGAAAAGGAGTTGGTAAGCCGCCTTGTAAACCGCCTTTACAGGAGAGAAAGGCAGATGCCCCCCCTGCGTGTCCGGATGGCCCGCTGCGTGTCCGGACGCCCCTTGCGTGTCCGGACACCCCCTGCATGTCCGGACACAAACTTTTCTTCTATCTAGTGTGTGGCTCTCAGAGCTTTAAGCCAAAGCAAACACACACATATACATTGTGCTCTGGCTCAAAGGGAAAATAGCAGAGTGGCTATGGTTGAGAGCATTAATGTGGACACTCGGCCTGCAGCAGAGGTGGGCCTCACCTTCAATATGGTGGAAATAAGCACTGCTTTTCTTCCACCCCTCACATTTCCAGTCTTTAAGGGATCACTGCCCCATAAAGCGTTTTTTAAAAATTTAACAGCTGAACTGTGTATCAGCAGGTAAGGGGGAAGGGCCATGAAGAAAGGCTGGGGAGATTCTGGCTGTGGACAGTGGGGTAGGGACCACACTGAACAGCACAGGGGTGAGCTATGCATATTCTCTTTGTGCAGAGAAGGTGTTCAGACAAATTGATGGTCAATAACAGGTTACATGTGGCACGGGTTGTGTCACAGGTGCCTGACCCAATTCTCACTCACACATTCACATGGGGGCTTATCTTCAAAAATCTCCCCATGTGAACGTATGATTGACAGTTGGGTCAGACATCCATGGCCAGACATGTGTCATACATGGTAAGCATTTTGGGCCTGAAACAGGCTGTCTTGGCAGAAGAAGAATGCTTTAATACACTTCTATAGACTGTTATAAAGAACTACTTTTCACTTTGGACTTCGTTGTCTCATGCACCTCCCTTTACATGGTAAAGTGTACTGAAAATGCAAAACCATGGCCTGCTTTGGTTCTATGAGCCAAAATGTCTGCCCCAAAGTCTGTTTCTCACAGCACTGCTTCCCATAAACTTCAACACATCCAGTGAGGCATGTCTTATTTTCGTTGTCCTCCTTTGAACGGCACAAGATGTGGGTTTGGACTTTGCTGCTCCATCGTCCTTCCACCATGGGACCAGAAAGCATGGGAAGGAGCCTCAGTCTGGAAGAGAAGAACTGTTCATTTCCACCTTGTTCGTTGTTCATTTGTTCATTTGTCCTTTGTTTGTTCGTTCTTTCGTTCTTTTGTTCTTTCGTTCTTTCTTCTCTCTCTCTCTGCTTGGAACTTCAGACTGGCATGTCCTCCTTGGCTCCTGGCAATGAGGGCTTAGATATCTCTCTACAGCAGACCCAGGCCAACAGCCCCACCTACTCCTAACCTCATGATATCTCCAAGTTTTGCTAAAACTGCATTGCTCCAGCAACAAGAATATTATCAGCAGTGGGATATCTATGGAAAATAGAACCTATGGCAAGCACTGACATGGCGTTGGTGCACCATTTAGGTACCTGGCCCATGAGGAAGGAGAGATTGGTCCTCCTGCTGGCTGGGCATGCACCTTGTTGGTGGCTCAAGGTGGCAGGAGCCTGTTCCTAAAGCTCGGCTCAGTGTGGGGTAGGTGCAGCGCCACCAGTTGCTGAGCAGTGCCACAAACAGTATGTGCCCAAAGGGCCACAGATGCTTAAATACCTTTGAACTTCTGTGATATGGGAAGCACAGATTATAGTAAGGTCCTAAGGTATACACAGCTTGGAAGACCAGCCCAAGCTATTGTTTTCCTCATGGCATCTGGTATATCTTTGGATTGTTTGATCTATTCCATTTTTATAGTACCTTTTTTCTGAGGCACTCGTGACAGACAGCTTCTCGGCAGTTCACCTTTGTACAGCAGACAGATGCAGCCACTGGCAATTTCTCGGCGCTCCATGTTTGAACCGACTCCACTAAAAGGCATTTGAGGCAATAGGGAAAGCTCAGTCTGTGATGTTTAAGACGGGAGGGTTCATTTGCACTTGCAAGTTACTACATGAGTCTAGAAGCATCAGGCTGGGAACGGGTGTATGTGAACCGGATCTAAGTAGGGGAACCTCAACAGCATTTAATTCCTTAACTTAAACAGAATATCTTCAATGACATCTGAAGATTAAGATGGAGGTTTTCATTGTAAAGCTCAGAGGGAAGGAAGAAAATATTGGAAATAAACAGAGATGGAGTGGGGAGGCGTGGTGCAAGATTAAAGCCAACTTGTTGGAATGAATTGGTCAATTTGTGATTTTCAGCCCTATTCTAAAGGGAGTTGACTTCAACGGACTTAGAAGGATCTCACACTGTTTAGGACTGCCCTATAAACCACACAAAGTTCGAAGAAACTCATTGTGCCACCCTAAGCAGAATCACACCTATCTTAATCTTCTAAAATCAATGGACTTAGAAACCTATAACTTGTCTTGGGATGGCACTGCAAATGAGTTCCAGTCAGAGACATTGAGAACATTAAAGTTAACAAGATCACCAGTCAAACTTAATTGGGCTGTGAAAGGGCTGAGAGTCCAGTCCACCTGGCGGGGGGGGGGGAGGACTGTGGAGCCAGGGTCATTGCCAATCCATGCAGCATAAGTGGCACTTACACTGCCGGGGGGCTGTTTATGCCACACTGGGGAGCTCCAGGGCTCTGCATTGCCCAGTTGCCATTGCAGGAGCCTGCGCCAGCACTGGTGGGGGTTTCCCCTGGGAAATAGTCTGAAGTGGGGTGGAACCATTTTAGTCAACTTCCTGAGGGCTTTTTGCCCAGGAATGTCCCATTTGGTTGGAGTCAACTTACACCAGCTAAAAATGTGGTGAATCCCATGGGGTTGAGTAGGGGAGATTCAGGGCAGCTGGGGATATTTCTGTTTTCTTGCAGCCTGTTCTGCTGGGAACCTTTTTGGAAACAGCAGGTCCGTGTCATCCCCAGCTGCCCCAAAACTTTGCCTCCACCCCAATGTAGATTGGGTTACCTGGCAACATGTGTTGTTTCTGAACATTAGAACAGAAGCTCCACAACTTTTCTGAGTCCGCAGACACATTTGGAGTTTTGGCACAGCATGGTGAGCAGGGCAACAAAACAGCCACCACAAAATGGCTGCCCCAGAGGCAGAGCTAGCTACAAAATGACTGCCACAGCTTTACTTCAGTAACACAGTGTAGATCCTTGTAATGTGCTGGCAGCTGCTGATGGTAAAGAAATGTTTTAAAAGACTGCACAGCCAATCATTCTCCAATAACCAATCAGAATCCTGCTGAGCAAATGCCCTACCTGGCCCCACCCACTTCTTCAAAACACTTCGTGGGTCCCAGAAAAGGTGTCATTGGGCATCATGGGGCCCATCAGCATAACACTGGGGACTCCTAGAATACATAAATGTTATTCTGAGCTTCATCTATTAGAACTGCATAGTTAGTTGGAGCCCACCAGTCGATTCAAACCCACCAGTCGATTTCTTAGGCACATACACACTTTGGGAGGAAGTTGTAAACTCCTTTGTTCTAAGTTTAGTTGCAGTCTACCTTTTTACAATGCACTAGCAACACATAAGCTCAGATCAGAGAGGACTGTTTTGTTGTTTTCCCACCATGTTACCCTTCCCTATTTGTCTTAGTAAAGTTATTTAAGTTAACCAGCAGTGTCTGTGATTATTCACTCTGCTAACTATATTATATTTTTTATGCCAGCAAATAGGCTCTTCCAGACTTCCAGCAAGTACAACCATACTGTGTGTGAGAATCATGGGACTGGATTGGAAACGACAAAATATATACACTCCTGCCACAAAAGAAACTACGTAGCATTTTGCCACAATTACTCTTCTAACGCATTAAATCAGCTAGTTCTTTTTGTTTGAAGGTTTTTCCTGGACCTCAGAATGTCCTCCCCCTATTACATCTCCTCATGTTCACTGATACTTCTTTCAAATGAAAGAAGGATGTGTAAATGCCACCCTTCAAGCACCAGCCCTTTAGCAAAGACACATTAACAGCAAAAGGAACAACAGTCTTCCGGCTTTACAACCAATCACAAAGCCAACTTGAAGAAAGCTCCACCCTCCATGGTCATATCAGCTGACAGAAGATAAAAACACAATTCATCCCCTTTTACAGAAATCATGCAGTTTTGCTTAAGTAGCAATAATCGATTGGTAACTGGTGAGACATAAGAACATTTTTTTGGGGGGGGGGAACTCTCCTTTAGTACCATCTGTTTATTAATGCCACGATCTTCCTCGTCTTTCTCCAGTACAGGTTATCATGCATGCCTAAACACTGTACAGATTCTCAAAAACAAATCATTTTGTTCAAATAAAATCAGCAAATAAATTCATTTCAGGAAAACTAACCATGGAAGGGTTTTCTTGTGGTCTGTCTGCCTCAGTAAAAAACAGAACTTCCTTATTGACTTTATTAATGAACCTACCTCCAGTCACAATTTTATGTGCAATACATAAGCCGGGGAATAATGGTGTTAACCATGCGTTCCTTTGACTCAGGACAACGTTCTCTTCTAAAATGGAACCTGATGGAAGAAGAATTGGGCAAATGAAGCTGCTTCTTAAGCAGCTCTGGACACTTGGCTACAGTAACCTGGCAATTCTTTCATTCTGTAATGAATACAGGCTCCTTCATATGCCACAAAACTGTTCCAGGGCCAATCCAGTAGAGGGGCTCAAGAGGATGACCATCTTCATAAAATATAGAAGCTCTGAATGCAGAACTAAATAGCAAAAGGAGAAGGGCTGAGGTCATTCTTGGCACGTGGACGAAAGGTTCTTCCAAGTGACAAGCAGAATAACTTGGTGGAGATTACTTCACTTTGCTCTCTCAAGCTCTCTCAAGCAAACTCTAATCCACTCTAGTCATGTGCCCAACTCCTGTTTGCTCCCTCAACTGGTCCTTCTGATCCTTATGTAGAAAAAAACCTATAATGCAGAAATCTATAATGCAAACTTATTTGACTCCAATCCTAGAGGCACTAATTCAGATCAAAGTTCACATACATTAATCCAGATCCAGTATCAGAGCTCAGAATCATGGGACACCAACAAAGGCTCATGAACTGGCAGAGAGTCCATGACAAACCAGAATTGCTTGGCGACCCTGAAATCATTTCAGAGGTCTCTGGATTACCTCAAATTCAAAGGCTTGAATCCCATGAACAGGTTTCTTGTGCACTAGATAGCCTCTGTCATGCTCCTCTTGCTCTAGCAATTAATTTGCTGAAAACCATAGTAGAAGAGGAAGCATGCTTTGTGGCAGAGACTTGCACACAGAATTTGTAAACCCAACTCATTTTTTGGTGGCATATGCCAGCTCACCTTGATGATCATGCATCTGACAAAAAGGGTTCTTTAGCCAATGAAAGCTTGGTTAGTCTTTAAAAATCAAAGAAATAAATAAAAAAAATAAAAAAATATCAGAAGACTGATGACACCGGTTGAAGGAAGGAAGGAAGGAAGGAAGGAAGGAAGGAAGGAAGGAAGGAAGGAAGGAAGGAAGGAAGGAAGGAAGGAAGGAAGGAAGGAAGGAAGGAAAAGAAATAAAGTTGCACCATGTGTTACAACCATATGGTGTTACTTAAAAAATGGAACACAAGTATCTATAATGTTCATTTGGCTTCCCAATGCTTTCTAAAACTGAAATGAATGTTTGCATTTATTATACTAATATAGGCTGTGCCATGTCTTTAAATTTATGACGTTAAATGAGTGCAGTCAATGTCATTATTAGACTGGTTGCTGGTCAATACTAAAAGCCCTTCATTAGTTGCAAAAGACAGAAATGGCTCTGCATTATAGATTTTTCTCTCTCTTCCTCTCTCTTTAATTGTCAGCTAAGATCTGCATTTCCTTTGGAAAGAATTTGTTCAGAAGCTAATGAAGACTTCAGTGATGTTGCTTGCCATCACTATGCAGAAAAGTTTAAAATGGTTTCCCACTTTTGCAGGGGGTTGGGGATTTGAAGTGCTATTTAAAGGCAGGGATCACAACATAGACGGAGATGCAACAGAAGCTTCCCAGCAGGGACAGAGTGAGGGGGGAAAGCGCCCAGTGCACTGGTGTGTCCTCCGCCCCAGCCACACCTCATCTGCCCCTGCCACGCCCTGGAGTGTGCCTGCCATACCCCAGAACACCCACCATGCCCCCGAACACCCTCACCACACCTCCGCAGGGGCACGCACCCGGTGCATTACGCACCCCCCACCTCCTTCGAGCTATGTCTCTGCTTCCCAGTATGAAACTGACCCGAAGTATCAGGTTTATCACCCTCTTCCTGTCCCTATTCTAACCTGCTGGATCTTATACATGATTGTTGCTATTTCTTTGGAGAAGGAAAAAAAATCTGCTTTTCAAGGTTCCCTTAATAGCTGATCTCCAAGATGGATTGTTATGACTGAAATTTTAGGCCTCGTTGCTTATCTTCAATCATATCCATCAATATGACTTAAGGACAGTCCCTTGTGTGAGGCCAAAAGAGAAGAATAACCAAGACTGGTATATTGGATGTATACAAACTGGTAGAATCAGGTCTTTCTGAATTGCTGTCATTCATGACACCTCCTAGCTGTAGATATCTTCTTACTTCAGTTACCTACTTTTCCTTTTTGGCAAGGGTCATAGGAGGGCATTTACATTGGTGGAATGTTTCACCTTACCATCCACTATCTTGGAAGGTTGATTCAAAAAGATCCCAAGAGAACACAAGGATGTAGGTAAGGGGGGTTCCTGGGTTCAACCCCCATTACATGTCCGAAGCTCCGCCCCCTGTTTGTGGCTTTTTTGTATTTTTTTAGTGTTTTTTCAGTTTTTGGCATGCAGGGGGTACAGTTTTTTGGCAAACAGCACCACAATTTCAGGGATTTTTTGGGAGACTCTCCTGATGATACCACCCAGGTTTGGTGAGGTTAGGTTCAGGGGGTCCAAAGTTATGGACTCCCAAAGGGGGTGCCCCATCCCCCATTGTTTCCAATGGGAGCTAATAGAATATGGGGACTACATCTTTGAGGGTCCATAACTTTGGACCCCCCCAAAACCAAACTTCACCAAACATGGGTGGTACCATCAAGAGAGTCTCCTAAAGATACCCTGAAAGTTTGGTGCTTCTAGCTTAACAATTGCACCCCTGACAGCAGGCACCCCCCAAATTTCCCCAAATTCTCCTTTAAAATCCACCCCCTTCGGCATGGATTTTAAGGGAGAATATGAGGTCCCCAGTTTAAACATTGAAAGTGATGCTGTTTCAGGGTGGGGGATAATCCACCCCCAAACAGCATCACTTTCAATGTTGTTTTAACTGGGGACCCCAGATTCTCCATTTAAGGTGGATTTAAAAGGAGAATCTGGGCTCCCTAGCTTAAACAGCATTGAAATTGATGCTGTTTTGGGGTGGATTCCAGCATCACTACATTGCCTATGGGGGGGGGGGCAGTGCAAAACTCAGATTTTGCACCGGGCTTCATTTTCCCTAGTTATGCCTCTGCCCAAAGAAGGGCAGAAGGGACTGCCGGCTGCCAGCTGGGAGCCCAGTCATGGGGGGGCAGGGCGGGCGGGGCAGGGGAGCCTGCCGTCCCTGGCACTGAGGTTGGGGTGGGGCTTGGGGAAGTGTGGCCACACTTCCAGGGGCAGGTGGGGGCATGGCCCTGCCCCCTGAACCCACCCCATAAAAAATCTATACCTACGTCACTGAGAGAGAGTATACCCATGTAAGTCCATGGAAATTGAAACACCTGTGCATGCTTTTTTCAAGTCTCCCTTTTATAATGCCCCTCTGCTGATCAAAAGCCCTGGAGTCTCAGAAGAATATTCGATTAAAATGCTGCTTTCAGGAGGAAATGTCCATCTTTTTAACCAGGTGGCTAAGTTTAGTGCAATTATTTACAAGGTGCGTCAAACCCATGTTGCACTGCTAAATTAACTGGGAAATAAACACTTTTATGATATAAGTTTACAATTGTTTTCTTAGTTGTCAAGAATATTTTAAATTTTTCAACCTGAAATTGAAGTAATAATTTGTTACTTTTCAAGTATTTTACAATTGCAATGCATTTTAATTATTGTATAGGTAGCATTGTGTTATTCTGGCTAAATGCCATATTAAACTATTAGACTAAACAAATGTGTCCTCAGTTTGTCAGAGCAGCCAGGTTGGTCTATGAGCAAGCTCCAGGTGTTCATGGACTACAATTCCCATCAGCCCCTGCCAGCATGGCCAATTGGGCATGCTGGCAGGGACTGATGGGAATTGCAGTCCATGAACATCTGGAGCACCATAGGTTGGCCACCCCTGACATATGACATACAGATCCAAACATCATTTTATCATTTTTGGGGGGCTGTTTTGGTGTATCAATGATGCATCATTTAAACATAAGAACATAAGAAAAAGCCTGCTGGATCAGACCAAAGTCCATCTAGTCCAGCACTCTGCTATTCACAGTGGCCCACCAGATGCCTTTGGGAGCTCACATGCAGGATGTGAAAACAATGGCCTTCTGTGGCTGCTCCCGAGCACTTGGTATGCTAAGGCATTTGCAATCTCAGATCAAAGAGGATCAAGATTGGTAGCCATAGATCAACTTCCACAAACAGATATACAGAGCATTGAATCAATGTTTCAGTGAAGCATCATTTCAATGAATAAGCAAAAAACTGTACAGCATCCATGAGACATTTGGAGGAGTTGGGTGCAGACAAACACTGAGGTAGAGGGGAGGACTCAAAAAGTTTCAGAAACTTTCTACACAACTTGTGTGGAAATAGCCTAAGTGAATCTAACACACTTTTCAAAACAAAACAAATTCAGTGTAGATAAACCACCACTAAACAAACAAAATGACATATGACATGAGTGGTTTGGGAATTAATTGTTGCTTCATCCACAGCTATCAACCATGAGTCATGGCGAACAGGCTACAGACCAAACCCCTTTGGCTCTTGCCCTCTGGCCACACTGAAGCTTCATAGCATTACAGGAAGAGGAAGGCAAATGAAGCCAGATGAAATGCACCACACAACTTCTGAAATAACAACCTGCAGTAATGTTTTCTGGGGTTCTAGGTGAATGGAATGCTCAGTTGTGTGAACTGATTTAAGAAAGCATTGGTCAGACCTCACCTGGAATGCTGTGTCCAGTTCTGGGCACCACAATTCAAGGAGGATATTGACAAGCTGGAATGAGTCCAGAGGAGGCTGACCAAAATGATTAAAGGTCTGGATTCCATTCTCTATGAGGAATGACTTAGGGAGCTAGGAATGTTTAGTCTGGAGAAGAGAAGGTTAAGGAGTGACATGGTGGCTATGTTTAAATATTTGAAGGGATGTCATGTTGAAGATGGAGCAAGCTTGTTTTCTGCTGCTCCAGAGACTAGGACAAGGAATAGCAGATTCAAAGTGCAGGAAAAGAGGTTCCACCTAAAGATTAGGAAGAACTCCGAAGAGCTGTTTGACAGTTGAGTGTGTTGCCTCAGAGTGTGATGGAGTCTCTTTCTTTGGAGGTTTTTAAACTGAGGCTGGATGGCCATCTGTCGGGAATGCTTTGATCGTGTCTTCCTGCATGGCAGGTGGTTGGACTTGATGGCCCTTGTGGTCTCTTCCAACTCTATGATTCTATGAAAGCCTCAAAACTACTGTGGTAACTGTAAAGATTGAACATTCAAGCAGGGGTGTCTGTCTTATCAGAATCACTCTATATGCCCATTTTTTGTCCCAAAGGCACTCAGATCTTTTCCCATAGGAATAAAAGCAACTAGCAGCGGGACAAGATGAGAAAAAAGAAACCAGACACAATTTTTTGTTCCCCAGCTAGAGATATACAACACCTCCCCACCCCCACAACAAGAAATGGCTCCTGTCACATTTAAACTTTGTTTCTTGCCTATGACATTAATTTGGAGGAGATTCACTGCTTGGAATTGTTACCGAACAGCGGTATACAAGGGTTTAGAACAACAAAGTATATCTACCATTGGATAATGCTGCCGCTGCTAATAATCTCAGATGTTCTAAAATAGTGAATACTCCATTATTTAGTTAGGGTGCCAGAAACATATCAAGGGATATATAGGAATCTTAGGAATGGGGGGTGGGATTCTATATGGTACTGTAGTCTTACATCTCACATTCCCGTGACTCTCTCTGTGCACCAGAGAATGTCCTGCTTTCTGTACAGCTAAACAATACAGCACTTCTGTATATACCCTAATGAGGATGGAGTCAGTTTGCAAATATACATTCTTAATGACCAAGCAGTTAAAGCAAAAATGGTTGAATTGAAGCTTTTTGGTCCTCGAGCGACCGCTTTCTTTTCCTTAATTATAAAAATACAATTTTTTGTTATTTTCCCTTAAAGCCTATCTTTTTTCCCCCTAAAAAATTGAAGTGCCAAGGAAACAATTTCTGTTCTACAGCTGATTAGATCAGCCCTGCCACCTCTACAGAATTTTTTTTTTCAGATTGGTTTTGATAGTAATTACTTGGGAAGTGTTTGATCTCAATGATGAATACATGATTAGTTTTTCATGAAACCAGTCAACCACACCAGCTCAGCACTACTCATGTGAGACCTTGTTGATTTAGCTGCTCAAAAGAACATATTCTGCCTTGCTGCAGTTATGGGATGCCGGTCTTTGGGGAAAAGAGGGTGGGGAAAGGGCAACTTTATGGGTAATGATATTGCAGAGACAGATATTTAAGGTTTGCTAATTCTCGACTCAATTATGCCCGCTCCCTCCTTGGCTGCGCTGGATGCTGCTTGGCTACAGAAGCAATCCGAGGAACGGAATACATTTCTCCCCTCTTTCAAAAAGAGGTTCCTTGACACCATTGTCATCTCGGAAGCCCTCGGAAGGCTTTGCCCTGATGAATAATATTTCACATGGGGAATGTTTATGTGATTTTCACGGAGCGATAACCCCGCCACCATCTAACTTTGATGCATGGAGATTGCAGCTATTCCCTACTAAAGTGCTTTTACACACCAGCTCCTGCAAATTGACTTAAGAGTTGGAAATGGAAGATTCACATGAGTTGGGGTCCTCTCTTTGTGGGGTGGGGAGGAGAGGAGATTTTATGCATTGGGCACAATCAGTCTGCTTTATTTATTTAAGATGTTCTTTTGGCAAAATGAAAGCTTGAGGTTCTTTTGATAATGATGTGGCTTGAGGTTTGTTTTTTTTTAAAAAAAACAGATCAATGTTTAAAAGTAGATGCATGCAGCAAAATTTCGGTGATATTAAGATTCGAGGCTTCTTCATGTTAAATGCCTGGTAGCCAGATAGTCCTGGGCTTACAACAGACTACATTATTACAACATACAGATGCACAATCAAAAATCAGCTTTGTTGCTTATACAGTGAAAGCAAACACTGAGGAAAATCCTTCCTAACAATCTTTATGGCCCAGCATTTTCAGTCACCCAGAAAACTGCAAATGCAGGAAGAACCTCCAAACCTACTCTGGTCCTAATAGGATAATGAAACTGAGGCTGCCTGTTTTCCATCTTTTTCCATCTTGGTTGGGCCTGATTCCCTGATTCCATCTCAGGCCCTGCCTACTCCCTCCCTTTCTTTTGGCCTTTAGATCTGGCGCCTGTTTTAAACAACTTCTGTTGTTTTAATCTATATTTGTTATTAGTAACTGCTGCTTAAGTTTTAATGGGTCTAAGTTTTATGTTGTTTTGATTTGCTGTCTTGGAGAACAGCCATACTGCGAGCCGCCTCGAGCCCTTCAGGGATGAGGCGGCCTATAAGTTTAATTAAATAAATAAATAAATAAATAAATAAATAAATAAATAAATAAATAAATAAATAAATAAATAAATACATACATACATACATACATACATACATACATACATACATACATACATACATACATACATACATACATAAATAAATAAATAAATAATGCTGCCAGTGTTCGCCATCAGCTAAGATGTCATAATACCTTGGAATGTTGGAAAATTCTAACTTCAGGGAGAAATGTCAGAAATAGAATGGTCTGAGACCATCGTTCTTGCTGGAGCCATCTCTCTTAATATGTCCCCCAGAGAGCAGGTGCACTGCTGATAATAACTTGCTGGTACACCCCAGCCTGAAGGGTGTCTGACTGTTGTCAAGTAGAGCCAGAACATTCTTTGAACTGGGCCCTGGTATGGTGGAACACTCTGTCAAATGAGACCAGGGCTCTGTGGGACTTACCTCAGTTCTGCAGAGCTTACAAGATGGAGCGTTTTTGCCAGGCATAAAGGTAAGGCCAGCATTGCGGAGAAAATGTCCATCTTGGCTGCCCCCTTTTCTTTCCCTTCCCTTATTTAGTTATTTTGAATTTGTTTTAGGATAAAGGGTTGGGAACCTTTGGAGCCGTTCCATCCTTGGTTGGACTAAGCCCCACTTTCATACGTTTATCTGCTTTAGTGTATTACTGTTTATTATAATGTTATGCATTATGATTTTATTATTTTTACACTGTCGCGAGTTTCTCTGAGCCCACTGTGATAGAGGAGAGCAGACAAAAAAATCAACCCAACAAAATAAAAAAGGGGCCAATAAAAGGGGCCATTACTCTTAAAGAAGAGACATTATGGTCACTGGTGAATAGGCTTTTGGGTCCAAGTTCAATAAACCACCCAATTTGCACGGGGAATTTAGCAGCAGTTATAGTAGCCCATGTAGTTCCCCACCCCACCCCCGACATAACTGGCTGTATATAAATCCTACTTTTGTATCTTGCATAGTTGTACCTATTCTTTATTGAACTTGATCTAGTATTTCCAGCATAGTCATCAAGGACCACATCTCTTTTTTAGGGTTAGGTGATTATGTATTTGTTTGAGTTTCATTCCCTGCCCATTGTGGATCACAAAAAAACCTTACCACAATAAAATCAGTTTTATTGGTTGCTGTTGTTACGTTGAGTACGATTTTAGTTTCAGAGTGGATTTATAGTTTCAGAGTGTTGTCTTTTTGGTCTGTGGTAGAACAAGTAGATTAAAGACCAACAGCCCCTTAGACACCCACAATATTTTTGGGGGAATCAGCTTTTGAGAGCCAAACTCCCTTCATCATATCGGTGCTACTGGATTCAAATCTAGTTTCTACATTTTGTTTGAGAACACACTCTCCTTCAGCAGCAGTGGCATAGGAGGTTAAGAGCTTGTGCATTCTAATCTGGAGGAACCGGGTTTGATTCTCCGCTCTGCCGCCTGAGCTGTGGAGGCTTATCTGGGGAATTCAGATTAGCCTGTACACTCCCACACACACCAGCTGGGTGACCTTGGGCTAGTCACAGCTTCTCGGAGCTCTCTCAGTCCCACCTACCTCACAGGGTGTTTGTTGTGAGGGGGGAAGGGCAAGGAGATTGAAAGGCCCTTTGAGTCTCCTGCAGGAGAGAAAGGGGGATATAAATCCAAACTCTTCTTCTTCTTCTTCTTCTTCTTCTTCTTCTTCTTCTTCTTCTTCTTCTTCTTCTTCTTCTTCTTCTTCTTCTTCTTCTTCTTCTTCTTCTTCTTCTTCTTCTTCTTCTTGGCTGTTTTTAAGGCAACAGGATTTTTCTTTTGACAAACAATATGGCTTCCATGAGGGAACAAAGAATAACTTGACACAAGGTTTTACACTTCTGCCAAGAGATTAGAGAGGTGAGAGGCATGTACCCCAAAGACCAAGGGGCTAAAGAAATAAAAGGAAAGGAAGTAAGCTGACAAGAAGGATTCCAAGAGAGTCAAAATAAAACAAAGTGGCACATTAGGCAACATGGGGAGCATACACCACTGAAGTAACAAAGTAACATCAGGATAGGTCTCACTCTCAAGGTTAAAGAAAGTTATTGAGAGACACCTCACTCTCTGCTGGTCTCAGTTCACCCTTCTCAAGATCAGCAATACCAGCAAATCGGAGATATAGCATTACAGAACCATATAAAGACACCATAAATGACTCTCTGAAATATAATCTATCCCTGAAATATTTCCTTTTTTCCTGAGCGACAGCAGCCAGCCAAACCCATTTGTATGTTTCCCTTGCAGTTGATCTCTTCCTTGCCGTCTTCTGCCCTCCAACCTCAATTGCATTTGGGAACTTCAGAATCAAACAAAGGAATCCGAGCTGAATATGGACGTCTGTAAACAAATTATTTTTTTCTAGTGAGCAGGGTCAGAGACCATTCTTAAGGGAAATTTGAGGAAGTGTAACCTGAATCAGAGCTGGGATAAAGCAATTTAAAAAGCTCCTCTGTTATGAATCCAAACAAGGGCATGTGCCAATCCACCAAGACGTTATCCACCAGCATTAGACTCACTGGCATTAAAAGAAACTGTGCGAGAATGTTACAGGGCTCTTCCCATTCATTGCCGTGAGGTTTCAGTAAAGGAATTTAACATCAGATTGTGCCCTGTAGTGTTTTACTATATCACACACTCTTCTGGTAATCCGCTTCTTCTCCTCCTCTTCCCCAGCATTTAATGTTTCAGAGGATCAATTCACATACTACACAGTCCTCACTGCCACCATAAGGTTCAAATCAGGACTGTACCGCACACAGAGAAAGGATTGCAGTCTTCTCCCTCTCTGCTATTTTCAGGACATGAAATGTCCTGCGGAAGCCTCTGCTTGCTCCACTTGGAAGCGTACATGAAATGATAACTACACATAAGTGAGGAAGAAGAAGAAGAGTTTGGCTTTATACCCCACTTTTCTCAAGTGTAAGGAATCTCAAAGAGGCTTACAAGCTCCTTTTCCTTCCCCTCCCCACAACAGACACCTTATGAGGTAGGTGGGTCTGAGAGAGTTCTGAGACAATTGTGACGAAGGTCACGCAGCAGGCTTCATGTGAAGGAGTGGGGAAACATATCTGGCTCTCCACCCATCCATGCGGAGGAGTGGAGAATCAAACCGGGTTCTCCAGATTAAAGTACACCTGCTCTTTATCACTACACCATGTTGGCTCCACTTCACCATTGGAGCAAACAGCACCTTCTACAGGTTGTTTCATGTCAGAGTAACAATAGGGAGAGGAAGACCAATGCCCCTTCAGACCATGTGCTGCCGTCCTGATCTGAATTTGACCCCCTGTACATCTGGAAAGAGTGGAATTCCCAGTGCATGCCAGTCACAAGGCTCATGTGGCTCTTGTCAATTGTCCCTAATCCCTTCTGATAAGCAGGTCTGCTAAGACCCACCATGGGCTCCCAGACAAACATTTCTTCTAGATCTCCTTATACCACCCAGACTAAGGCCTTTCCCTCACACTCTTTACTTCTTCTTGGGCTCCATGTGCCTTGGGATGGACCTGTTTTGAGCTACGTAGAGCAACTGAGAAGATTCCAAAAAGTTAATCCCCACGTGGATCTGTGATTGAGAGTCAGGTCAGCTGTTACTCAACATGCATCCTATGTAGCATGACAGTTGTTTTGAGAGTTGCTTCCCGTTACTGATTGCTATTACCTCTAAGTTTTTTAATTCTAGGATTTCTTGGGACATAATGTGAAAATAACTGGTTTAAACAGTCATCTGAAAAAGCTAACACCACTTTTTGTGTATTGTCAAAGGCTTTCCACAGGCTGTTGTGGTTTTCCAGGCTGTGTGGCTGAATTCTGGTAGTTTTTGCTCCTAACATTTTGGCTGAATCTATGGTTGGCATCTTCAGAGTCTTGTCACGGTAAGATGTGCTTCATGCTGTGCCATGGACAGAAGCATACCTTTTTGAGCCATGCCTCTGAACATGCCAGCCATAGATGTGGGCAAAACGTTAGGAGCAAGAACTGCTAGACCATGACCACATAGCCCAGAAACCCCAATGCCCACTTTCAAGGCTCAGGTAGTTTGTGAGCAATTCCAGCATGTTTTCAATGTTTGCACCTGCACCTTCATCATTCGGTGACATTCAGCTCCGTCCAAAGGGGGAGGGATCAGCTAGTGGAAGTGGTGTACAGCCAGGATGCAGACACCACAGCTCTCTCTGATGCTGGGACGCAGCACTGGATGTTGCACCAGCATCCCTGTACTCCTGTGGCTGCCACAAGTATAGCAAGGGCAGTCTGGGGAGGAGCCAACACTAGTCAGATTTCTCCTGGCCATTGCTGCCATTCTGCCAGTGGCCGGGGCTGGGACTTATGCCACAAAGGGAGTGGGGGCCCAATGTGGCCGCACACTGCAGCTGGGCACCTGGCCCCTTGAATGGGGCTGCCCATCATCCCAAAAGTCTCATGTGCATAAATGAGGACTCAGAGGTCAAAAACATCAGCTGGTTCATGTCACTTCTCACCTCAAACAGGATGCTTTTCAAGCTAGCCTTTTCAGACACTCAGCTGCAAGTGTTTTGATAATGTATGTATGAACAGGCCCTTCAGGCAACCCCGGAGCACTTATCATCTACAAAGAAAATGGGAAATGCTGGGTGGCAAGGGTGCCAAAGAGATTTATACAGCACTTCATAGGATTTTCAATTTAGTTAACTCCCCGCCCCCCCAACACACACACACCTTGTAACTTTCCTGTAAAGAGAGATCTCTTTCTGGTACAAGCATAAGAGCCTGGATTAATGACTTGCTGGTTTAATGCCACTCTTATCAACAAGTGAAGATGAAAGCTTGTCAAAAATGTATCCTTCTTGCAGATTAAAAGATTATTTCCTGAAGTATATTCACAAAGAAAATCAATGTGAAAGCCACCCTGGGAGACAGGGAAGTGGGTGGTAGAGGTGCTACGCGCTTTGGAGACAGATAGTTTCTGTCTTAATGCATTCGTCTTTTGGAATCTGTTTCAGGTGCTTTTGAAGAACTCACCACCCAAACTTCTGACCCCTGATATAGCTGTCCATTATTATTAGGAGGGAATCTCAAATAAACCATTTGCCCAATATGCAACACTCCATAACACTGTCTCCAGAAAGCCACACGCTGGTATTTGTGCACTTGTGGTCTGCTCTGCAGTGAGTGTATACTACCATGGGGTCAGATTCTCAATTGTGCAAATGTTTTTCCCACTCCTGAACTCACCACGCTGACATGAGAGAATCCCCATGGTTTCTGATAGCAGGGAAAGTGTGACTTTTCCCCTGACTTTGCAGGGAAAGTGAGGGAGATTATTATGTTACTTTCTCTTTGAGTTTCTTGTTCGTCCCTGTTTTTCCTACCCTAATTCCACCATTTCAGATTGATTAGAAGGGCTTTTTTAAAAGTCCAGTGGTCTAGAGATGGAGCAAAGAACCCTGCCAGTGAAGTAACGCTAAACAAAAATCAGGGGGGGAAACGTGACAGGCAATGAAAACAAGAAGCAGCCATGACATTACAGAATTAAATATTCTTTAGATATTTTTCAACATTAACATTAGCAGTCAAGATCTATCACTGGCCCCTCTGAAATTCTGTTAAATAATGATGGATGCAAGATTGGACACACAAAAAAAACACATCAAAAAGTGGAAGCAGGAAAGGCAGAGACAGATGATCAAAATGGAGGGTCTGATCGACAAGGGACGCTTTGCAGCAGGAGTTTTCCCCTGCAAATGGGAAATGTGGGGAAACCACACAGTGAAGTACACAGTCATGCCATAAACAGTTATTGCACAAAGGCCCTCTTTCTTTTCTTTCTGGGCCTTCTCACCAAGTTTTGGTGCATTGCGGCTAATTCCAGGGTACCTTCCATTGTTGCCCACATACTCTGGAATGGGCTATCAGTAGAAGAAAGATACGTACTTCAAAGATGACCTTAGCCACATCACTCTTTCTCAGCCTAACCTATCACAAAGGATTGTTTTTATGATGTTGAAATGGAGTACAAGAGAACCATGTTGTAAGGATATGAGGTCTCTGCTGGGGAGAAAAGCAGGGTATAAATAGCTAACTATTTTTTTTCAAGAGATCATGCAAGACTTTACTATTACAAAAGTCTTGGTGGCTGAACTGTAATTGCTGATGTTGTAATGTTGCGTGTAAACCATGGATGAGGGCCGAGGGCTGTTATTTCTCTGATGGAAATGTTTTATTTTGAGTAGGAATTTGTGGTACAAGTGTGATAAGCACAGTACAGTGAACTGCCTTGGGCTCATTATAGGGGAAATACTGGCATATAAATAGTTTAAGAAACAGCTGAATAAATATTTTCATGTGTCTGGATCTTTTTTTAAAAAAATGTCAAGGGATATTTCCAGCACTACCAAAGTCTATGAGGTGGAGCACACTTCTATTTCCACTCCGGTCAGAGCTCCTTAAAAACCACTGATCTTGCGCAAATTGAATTTTTATTGGAAGTGGGAAAAGACTATCTCATGGGCATGGGGATCATTCATAATGCTAAGACTGGGAAGAGACTGGGAAGAGATATTTCCGGAATAGATCCAACCAGGACCTGTATGTGGATTTTTTCAAGGAACAGCATGCCCCTCAAGGTTGTGTTATTTCAGCCTCAGATGATCCAAATATGAATATGAAAATAGTCCAGCAAGGAAGCAACAACATCACCCCCATGACTCTCCTGACAGCTAAAGGCTTCAGAGACATGAGGCAAAGACCTAGAGAAGCCTAAATGTCAGTAAAACAGAACTTAAGGGCAAGAACAATATGCCTCAAATATCTTCATCCTTTCTAATTTTCTTTTGTTTATTTTATTTATTTATTTATTAGATTTATATCCCACCCTTCCTGGCCAAGGCCAGGCTCAAACATAATCCATTCCATCCCATAAAAGACCAGCATGATGACGTCACTGCTGGGTTGATGTGGAAGTGTCAGCATCATTCCAAGGGACATTCTAGCATTCTTTTCAAGATTCCTATGGAAAATTTATACAGCACAATGCCAGTACTTCAGTCCTGGGCACTTGAGAGAGTGCATCCACTCATATATTCTTGCTCGGACACTGAGGTTGGAAGGGGAGGCCCATCTGGCTGCCCCACTGCTTCAGAGGGGTGAGGGGGTAGGGATAGCCTAGAGGGCTTTCTCAACAGTGGCCCATGACTAAAGTATGCCCTTCCACCAGAGGCCCACTCAGCGCCTACTCTTCTGTATGGGGATGGCCCTGAGGTGACCTGTACACTTCACTCACCTTGGGGGAGGTTGGAGTGGGAGTTTTAGAATCTGGAATGCTCTATGGTTTTAGGATTGTTTTTATAGTGCTACTGAATGAGATTTTATCATGCTTTTATTTTAACCCATCCTGAAACTACTGCAAAGGATGGTGGATAAATAAACAACAACAACAACAACCCAGAAGAGACATCATCTCACCAGGCTCACAGATTGCGCCTTCCCTTCCACTGACCTGCTATGAATTCTAGGCACTTCCCATAGCTGCTCCCCTATCACCATTAATGTGGACTCAAATGATGTTCTCTGATGTTCTCTGCACTTGTAGATCACTTCCAGTTCTTGGCTATTCTTAGAGTTACTCATTGTCACTTCCATGTTGTACCTGGAAGTGATGAAGAACCCTCATGATGCACAATTTCAACAATATGGGAGTCAATCTTGGGAAAATACAACAGCACCACAAAGATACCAGTGGATTTATAGAGGGTAATCTAAATGTATCCCTTTCCCTTTCATTATTTATTTGAGAAACAAGGGCCGTTTCCGCATGGAGGCGGAAACGGCTTGGTCGGCGCATTTCGCGCCGACCCGACGACGCTGGGACCGTCCGCACGGACGATCCTGGAAACAGCCGGGCAGCCGGCGATGCGGAGCGCCGGCGCCCGGCCGACCTGGCGTGTCCCCGGGCCTCTGGCACGTCGCCGAGGCCTGGGGACACGCCCCCTGGCCCTGCGCCTGCTCCAGCAGCGCAGGGCAGGGGGGCGTGTCCCCAGGCCTCGGCGACGTGCCGGAGGCCCAGGGACAAGGTAAGTGCCGGGTGGGGGAGGCGTCATGAAGCCACTGCCGTTCGCTCGGCAGTGGCTTCACGGCGGCGTTTCCCCAAAAAGAGCGCTTCCCAGTGCTCTGGGGAAACGCTGGCTTCAGGCCGGGTGGGTGGCGTGAGGGCGGCGCGGCTGCGATGCAGCTGCGCCCCCTGTGCGAATGGCAGCCTGGAGACGGTGTTTTTGCCATCTCCAGGCCTCCATTTAATGCCCGTGCGGAAACGGCCAAGGATTATAATCCACATTAGCACACAAAAACGGTACAGAAAAAGCAAGCTTGCAACTCTGATGTATATGTTTCACAATTGTGTATCTCCCTGCCTCACATTATGCATGTTTAAATGTCAATGTTAAAAGATAGAGATTAAACTAGAACTGCTAGATTTTTAATGCATATTTGCAATAATGTATATAGAAAGAAATTATCATTTGATGGAGCAAGAGGGAACTGCGCCCAGGGCACCACCTACCCCTGTGCCCCTGCCCTGCCCCGTCCCCAGCCTGCCCCCACCATGCCCATGTCCTGTTGTGCCCCACCCATGCCCCACCCCTGCAAGGGAGTTCTGGGGGTGACTTTTCCAGCCTCATGTGATGCCAATGGTGCAGCACCCTTTCCTATCCCGCTGCAGATTCGCCGCTGTTTGTCATCTGAATATGGCATATTTATCTAATGTTTTTAAACATGGATTGTCAATAGTAGGTTTTTATTTTACTTCTATGCACAGCTCTAAATTAGGTAGATTGAATACAGGAAACCGGAGACTGTAATCCTATGTACTATCCTTACTTTAAAATAGGGCTTCCGGCCCCCCTGATACTTTATGAAATCGAACAGAAAGGCTCTTTAGGGGTAAGAATTTTATTCCCCCCCTTACAATGATCATATTAAATAAGGTGATACAACAAGGGAGCACAATACATAACCCTGCCGCAAGTGCATCTGCAAATATACAGATGCACTTGTAAGTTGGCACTGGTGAAAGGGTATATTATTCTGTTTACGTTCTTTGAACAAAAAATCAATAATATCACACTCAGTACTGCTCATTGTAAAACTACATAAACTGTACTTAATGCTCGCTGATGTGACACTTAACAAACAGTCTTGAACTGAGCTCTATTTGCATTTGATTTCTGTCACAGCTTGACAAAAAAAGTCTGTTGCTTTCATCTGCCTTTCCCTTTTTACACTCCTAACCAAAGAAGCAGAAGTTTACCTTGCAGGCAGAACAACAAGCAACAAGAAAAATCCCCTTTCTAAGGCCCCAATCCCCTTCCAACGTATTTCTTCAGCCCTCTTTTTTTAAGGTGCCCCAAAGCTTCAACCCCTCTTGCATTAAAAACAACGGCAGAAGGACACATTTAAAAAAGCTATTGTAGATCTTTACAGACATTCTGTGGAAAGATAATGAGGGTTGTCAGGTCTCCTGCTATGATAGGACTCCCATAATCACCAGCAGTGCCTCCTGCCACTTCAAGCAGTACCAGGAGAAAAAATATTTTTTAAAAAATTCACTGATGTTCTCAGTGGTAGGTCACTTCCAGTTCTGGCAATTCATAGAGTTTCTCATTGTCACTTCCACATTGTACCTGGAAGTGATGTAGTAGTATCAAGGACAACACATGCCTGCCATGTCCTAATCCCCAACCCTCCTGTTGGTTGTGGTAGAGGAGTGATATTGTGATGGGGATAGGTAACAATGGGGATGGGTTGTCAGGTCTCTCTGGTAGGAAACTGGTGGGTGTCAGGGGGATTAACCAGCAGCTGAAGGAAGTCTAAGCCAGGTAGCTAGAAATTTGGGGGGAAAAACCCCCGTGCTAAAAATCTTAGAGACATCTTTTGGGGTTGGTTGCACTTTGGAACCTATTAAACTCGAACTGTACCCCGCTTCCCCTGAGATCTATGTGGAGCTGGAAGGGATCAGGCACAGAGCTGAACACTGGACTCCTGGATCCCAGTGTTCATCCCTGTAATGCTGCTGCTTTTGAGCCCATGTGAAGCTGGGAGGTAGCAGTATTGGGAATGGGTTGATGTGGGTCCCAAATTATGCTGAAAAATTTGGCATGATTTGGGATCCATTTTTTGCCTCCTTTTAAATTGCCTTTTTCAGGGGGAAAAAACCTTTCAAATACTAATAAGTTGTTTTGTTTTGTTTTCCAGTTCAGCTTTTGCAGAATGCACACCCCAAAGTATATTGATGATGTTTGGTGATTATTTGCCATCTGCTCCACCATCAGCATTACCAGCATCTCTGAAGGATCAGGGAAGTGTAGAACATTATGTCAGGCCAAAGGGGAATCTATGCCAGATACGTGTGGGAAAGGAATTTGTAGTAGCTCTTGAGTGGCTGTTCTGTCATAACTAGACAAGACTCCCAATCCATTTGGGGAAAAATTGACCCTGATCAGTTGTTTTGCTTTCAAACCAGTTACCACAAAGAGGATGGAGTATTGGTTTCCCCTGCACCTGATAGGTGAACAACTTCTGCACAAGTTATTGGCTCAAGACCCTATGTAATAATACCGAATTCTGTCCTAAGATATATCCCAAAATATTGGGATCTGCTGCTTTCTCTGTCATGGGACCTACTAAACTCCACCCATTTGACAAGTCCCTACTGGCAGCAGGGAGGTGGGGAAAGTGCTTCTCCCTCAGTCCTCCTTTCACCAACATGGAAAACTATTGTTAGAAGAGACAGTAGCCCACAGTGGGGAAAGGAGAGAGGGATACGTGCCTGCAAGAAGACACTCAATGAACAATACGTTTAGGTAAGTGCAATGTTGTTTTCATTGTCAAGCCATCAGTGCAGTTCCACATGGGAGAGTGCGATAGAAACACCATAGAGGCAGGTGTGGGCTTGTCAGCAAAATAATGACTGTAACACTGCTTTCCCAACAGCTGTATCTCTCCTGGAGTCCACATCAATGAACTAATGTTGGAGGAACATGAATGGAACAGTTCAGGTCGCCACCTTATAGATGTCACAAAAGTCAACCCTGGCAATAAAAGCAGAGACTTGTCCCCTGGTGGAATGAGCCCTAACTTGAAGTGGACAATCCACCTTGGCATCAGCATAGGCTAACATAATGGCAGAAACCACCCATCTAGAAATGGTTTGGGAAGAAGCAGCTGTGCCCTTCTTGGGACCCCTAAAGCAGATAAATATATTTTTATCTTGCTGAAATGACTTCATACAACTTAAATAACTGATAACCAGATTCATTTCATTTCATTTTAACCTTTAATGGCATATATGATAACCAGATTTTATTGTAGATAGAACTCAAATATTTTGACTGATGAGGGACCAATTTCCAGAAAACAGTGACAACCAGTCACAAAAATAATATTCAGGGGCCACTAGTCACGCAGCCTGTTTACCCCTAGTTGGAGGAATCTGTGGGACCACCGTGCCTCCCCTTCTGCTTGTGTTGAGAATGGGCCACTCCCCACTCACCATAAGCCACGGGGTCACCTCTTTAAAAGACACGAGGAGGATGGACGTTCCCCACGTCACCAGCGCCCACTGCGCAGCTGCCCTTAATTTGCCGCTCTCCCACCTCCTTGTCGCGTGGCAAATTAGCTCCTCTGAAAAGAGCAACATTTTCAAAAACCCCGCAGGTGCCGCAGGGGGGTGGGGAACCTCGGCTGTTTACTCGTGGCTGATTCGCTCTGACGCGCAGCTTCCAGCCAATCAGGAAACAGGAACCGTCATTTTGTTTAGGGAGGGTATTCCCGTCAGAAAGTGCTTGGAAATTGAGACGTGTGCACAACAAGATGTGCCAACATTGCTCTTTTTTGCTCTTTTTTGCTCGAGCTCCACTGTTTTGCAGCTTGGCAAAGTGCTGCTGAGCACAGGGTTGTCGGCGGTGTAAACCGAAACCGATATTTACTTTCATTTTTCTGCCCAAGCAATTTGCAACAGGTAGTGACGTCAGCATGTGCAGACGTCTTAAAACAATGCATTCAGCTTATCCAAATGAACTTTTCGGGTCAGCCAATCAAAATGGAGCCCCGCCTTCGGCTGGCTGCAACTCCCACGTGTAAATGATGCACACGTGTGCCAGCCAATCAGAACGCTTGATTGCCTCTTTGACTCTTGATGTGGAACCCCACACTATTTCCTGAATGGAAAATGAGTGGGGAACAAATGTCTCCGTTGTCAAAAGCCACGGAGGCTTTTCTACGAGGGGTCGCTGTGGGGTTGCACTCAGACGAGGTAAGTGGGGAGTGGCCCAATGTTTCCCTTGCTGTTTGGAGAGGGATGGAGACCTGAAATTGATAGTTGGTAGTAATGTGTTTTACTGTAGGAATATTGGGCAGAACTATGTGGCTACCTTTATTTAAGAAGTGTAGTGCCTTTTCTGAATCTGTCCAGGGTAGTAGCTGTCTCTCATTAAAGAGGGTCCTACTCTCTAAAGAAATGATTCAGGTTTCAGTTTTGTTTGCAAACAGGCCATAAAAGAAAGAGCCAATAAAACAATTGAGCTCCAGGGAAACCATTTACATCAAGCCTTGACCCTGTCCTATAAGATACCTCACAGTATGTTTTTTCACAACATTGTTTTTCCACAACATTGTAAGAATAGCAGGCATTCTTACAATGAAAAAAAATTGCTAACTTTATTATGAAGTGGTTGTTGTGGGTTTTCTGGGCTGTGTGGTTGTGGTCTGGTAGATGGTCTTGTTCCTAACGTTTCACCTGCATCTGTGGCTGGCATCTTCAGAGGTGTATTACAGAGGGAAATCTGTTACACACTGTGTCCAGTGAGAAGAGAATGTTTAGTGGGGGGTGACTTTCATGTCCCAGGGTAGGGAACCAATCAGTAAGTGTTTGGGTGGAACTTGCTATGCAAAATTTATTATGAAGACTGGTAGAAATTATTCCTTATGAATGTAATATTTTTCTTGAGACATAATTGTCCTATGAATCAAAGTTATGAATCAGGATGGGACTGACTGGGAACAAAATGATCTTTCCCCCAAAAAAAGAGTTGGGTTTTTTTTCTGGAATTTTAAACATACTGCAATTGACAATCTGTGGGACTTCATGACCTGGGAGACAACATGAGTCCCTTTTCCCGCATTAACTGCACAATGAAGAAACATGCTAAACCACCTTTCCACTGAAATCCACTTATTCTATGGCTGCATCCACAGGCTAACAATATTCACTGCTGCATTAATGCAACCAAGAAAGCAAAATTTTGTGTGATTTCTCTTCAGTAGAGTAAGTAAATTGAAATGGGAAAGGTGTTGTCAAAGAAGAAATAGTCACAGGATACAGACCAGTTGGAAGGGGGATTGGTAAGAGGAGAAAGGGGCTGTATCTAAGGGGAAAGGGCTCCCCAGTTATATTCTGTCACCCAACCTGGAGCTAGGACTGTGTACCATCATAGTAATAATTGCAGACATTCACATTATCAAAGTGCATGTGTGTTCCTCGCAGAATCAGAAGACAAAAATATCACGGAAGTGTCCAATGTCTCCAGTTCTCATAGTGTGAACTTTTTTTTTTGCTTTTCTTTATGAGTAACTATGTGGGGAAACATCTTTATTAAGATATAGTTAGGCCTTCAGGGACCAGATATATATTTGTGGGTCCTGATTTGGTTCATAGAATGCCAACTGAAGTCCCATTATTCAGGGGTGTCCAACTCTGGTGCCCCAGATGTTCATGGGCTATGATTCCCATCAGCCCCTGTCAGCATGGCCAATTGGCCATGCTGACAAGGGCTGATGGGAATCATAGTCCATGAATATCTGGGGTGCCGGAGTTGGACACCCCTGAATTCTAGTCTAACAACAGCAACAACACATGTATTGAAAATGCTCTATATGGCATTGTTTGTGTGTATGAACCTTTTATCCTCTCTACTCCAGGTTTCTGGCTAAATCCCAGTAGCTTACTGTGACGAGAACAGAAATGGGTTGCTTGTATTCTCCCCATTCCTAGCTGCTCCTTGGACTGTGGAGAATGGAAGCTTATCTTTCCCCTTGTCCTACTTCAAATAGAAGCCTAGAGGCTTGGGGTGGGGAGAAGAGAAACTGGATGTTTTATTTTCTGTCCCTCCTCACGCTTCTGGCTAAGGGATGCAGTGAGAAGTGTAAGGAGAAGGAACTGAAGTCAACTCTTAGTTGATTGATGAGCTAAGAGTCATCTTCTGATTTCCCACCAGCTTCTATCTGTTCTGTGCATAGTTGGGACACAGCTGGAAATTTCCTATTTGCACCAAACAGGAACAAACAGCTAAGTAATCCATTGGAAAATCAGTTTCCTGGTCCCAACGGGCAATCAGAAAATGAGGTGAACAGGCAGTTACCCGGAACCTTACCTATTGACTGAATTATCTTTGATATGGAAAGCCATCTTTAGGTTGGATTCCACCTAAAATTTCTGCCCCTTATATGGGCAGAAATTTTAGGTGGAATCCAACCTCAAGATGGCTTTCCATATCTGTCTCCCTACAGCAGAGCTTTGGTTCCCCCTACTCTGTTCTTGGGGATATTCCACCCCGCACTGAGCAGTATTTTGGGAGCTGTCAGGAAGTCACACTTCTGGATACAGAAATCCTTCTGACCAGTTGTAAACAGGATCCAAGCCAATGCATAACAAATGTGACTCATACAGTAGCTAATGAAAGAGTTTGAAGCTAACAAAAAGTTTGAATCTGTCCCAATTTTTCACGAAACAACTTTGAATTTTTTGCTGGAACTGAACAGAGGAAGGTAAAACAAGTGGCCCCTGCCAGTAAAGAAACCATCATTCCTATTAAAAAGCAACAACTATCCAGCTCTCTGCCCTTTGCTTTCCCACCCCATTTCCTATGCCTGCCAAGAAGCCAACAGTTCAGGGTGTAAACAACTAACTGAAATGGCTGATGTTGCTTCAGGGGTAAATTTGTCCTATTATCCTCCCCCCACCCTTCCTTTTAAAACTGGGTTGCAATGAATGCCACTGCCTTTGTCACTTGAATGCAGTTCAGAGGAGGCCTGCACAATGCATCTTTGTCTTCCTTCTGCTAATAGCACCCGGTGTAGGTCACCTGCATCATTAACATTTGCAGCAGAGACGTTTACACAAGGCCAGACCCGGTTCTTGGGACTGCGGAGTCCTTTCTCATTGGTTTTTTTAAAAAAAAATCCTGATTTTCCTCCTCCCCCCCAAAGCCTTACCCTCACCCAAATGTATTTAAGGATGAAACTATTAGATACACAATTGGTGAATTAATGTCATGAAGACTGCTGCTAGCAGCTCATCAATTTTTGATATGCCACTCAGACAAATGAAACATAAGCCACCCAGAACAAGGGGACCTTTTGACAGTTCAAAGGAAACCCCTATGGGTGGTTTCCTCTTGAAGCCACACTAAACAGGCTCGAGCTCCTCAGCGGGACGCTGCCGGTGTCTCATTAACCCCTAAACAGGCCCGGCGTGAGCTTTTCTTTTCAGCTATAATTATGCCGCACTTTGATCCTGGTTAAGGCCACCACTGAAAATCGCAACACTGTCACCAGAATGTTATAAACACCCTCCCCCCACTCTAATTGAAAATCAGATTAGACTCTCGTGTTAATTAGCCCGAAAGCCCGCCCACTCGCATGCATTATGATTGCCTCTTAAATACTCGGGGTGTCGAAATCCCTCAGAAAGGCAATGCCGACTTAATTGCAATAACCTGCAAATTAAGTTTAATTTACTTTAAATTTACCGGTTTAGCGGGCTCATTTGATGGTGTTAATGTTCTGGCAAATTAATTATCCGAATTAGTCATGCCTGGTGGAGTTTTGGGGCAGCATATATTGTACAGTGGGCTATTAATAACAGACAAACAGGATAGGATTAATGGAAGGGTTGTGCTTAAAAGTTAGGGCTTTCCAAAAAAAAGAGAAAGAAATGGGATCTTGCATGAATTCAAATATAATCACCATAGCGTACCGTGTACAGACGGAGAATATAAACAAACTGGGATTTATGATCCTCGCCGGTATGCCATCTCGTCGAAAACTGTAAAATATTTCCAGTGAAATATTTGATAAAAGAAGCCTCTCTTATGCACTCAACTAGATCACTTTTGCAAGCAAACCATTTCCCATTAGCTGGTGTCTTTACACCAGACTGCAAAAATGTAAGTGCTTTTTGAGAGTACATATGCGAGCGAGAGAGACAGAATGCATGCTGATAAATAAATTAGAAATAACATCTCATACATTAATTCTACTGTCCACTTTGTGGTTTCGTAAGCTGTAAGAGGGTTTTTTTCTTGTATTTCATTTCTAACCACTGTCTCTACAGGGGCTTCAAAACGAAGTCCTAGGCAGAGACAGACTTGCATATAAACCATACTAAGCACATGCTATTCCCTTTCTCTGTGCCATAAAAAGGGGGAAAGAGACAGACCTCTAATAGCCTTTCAAAATAAAGATGGAATTTGCCTTGTAAACATCTCTAACCGCTCAGTCCTGAAGAAATTGGGGCACGGAACTTGTGAAGATGCAGAAAGAGCAGTACCAAAAATCCATTTTTTTTCCTATTTCAAGGACCACATAAAATGCCTGTCAATATGACACATAAGGTTGGGAGAAAGGGCTGTGATGCATATTTATATGGTCTGTTCTCAGAAACAAAAAGGCCCCTCCCAGCTAAAGCTAAAAAACCCAGGTTTGGGGGCAGAAGGCCGATGTTGTTTCCACATTGTGGCTGGATTGAGACTCAGTTGACTATTCCCACCAGTTTCCCCTTCATGCTGTAGATCAGTGGGTGCCATGAGAGAGAGAACGTGGGAGGGAGGACTTTTCCATTTTGCTAATGGAAATTTAGTCTAGATCCAATTCCTAATCCCCAAGCGTGTTTTTTCCCTTCATTTTTTTTTCTGTAATAGAGACGGGCAGCAATCTACTTATCTCAGGAGAAAATAAAGATGTGCATGCCTTCTGAGGATAGGACTGGAGTGTGGAATAAACCTGGCTTACCATGCAGTTCAGTTGTCCCTGAAGGATAGGGTTGCCATCCCCCAGGTGGGAGCTGGAGGTCTCACACTATAACAACTGATTGTCAAGCAGCAGAGATTGGTTGACTTGGAGAAAATGGCCGCTCTGTGGTATTATTCTCCATTTAAGTCACTCTCCTTCCCAAATTCCAGCCTCTTCAGACTGCACCTCAAAATCTCCAGGTATTTCCTAATCTGGAGCTAGTAGCCCTATAGGGGGAATGGAAACCAACCATAGAGGGCCAGTGGTCAGAGTCTCTTGGACGTGAACACATTTTCTTCCTGTTGCTGGAGGCTCCCTATTACAATTTAGCTTTTCTTAAGCAGTTGAAGAAGTTGGCAATTGGTCGGGGGTGGGGTATAAATGATAAGGAGATCTCCCTTGCCTCAAATCTTCCTTGTCACACAACTATAAACTATTGTGTACTTTACTGATCAGATTTCCTCATTTCTCTCCATCCCCCCTTCTTTTACTTTATTTTTACGTTCTCTCAGTATTACAGGGGCGAAGAACACTTTCAGTACTCATCAAGTCATTGGAGGGTCTTCTATTTCTTTAATTAATTACAAATTTACATTTTTTGGCATACCTAAGGATGTCTCTGAATATGCAGAAATGCTCCCTTGGTCCCCTGGCAGGCCCTACGGACTACCTTTGTAACAGACACTTAACAATGAGCTCAGAATGAAGGGGGTAATTTAAGATCCTTTGCCCCCAAATCTGCACTTTCAGGATAGCGCAAATTATAACAGGGACTTACGCAGGCCAATTGCTTCATCCCCCGCTGCTCTCCTCTACCCCCCGCCTTCAGCTGACACTCTGAATCAGAATCATAAACCTTTAATAAGCATTAAAAACATAAACAAAGGAAGGTCCGATTGGGTCTCATCATATAAAATAATATCTAGATACAGAATTATACGTAACAATAACTACTGCAGATTGTGCAAAAGGTGAATCCTCATTTTGTTGTTCCTCTTTTTAGTTCAGGATATTCTATTTGAGATCTTTTGATCAGTTTTGAGGCCAGAAAATATGCCACCAAGGCTGTTATTATCTCATCCCTATCAGCCAAAAGGGTCTGGAGAAGTGATCTATCTGAATTTTTCTTTCCTCTATTGATTAAAGGCCCAATTAGGTGGGAATGATTTTCTTTATGAAGTGGATGTGAGAGTGATCTGGTTGTGACATCTGTCACCCCATTGATCACCGGGGTTGATTCAGCTGATTTGGCAGGCTAGGCATGTGTTCCCTGCTTCCCTCGCCACTCCATGTATGTCCCTCCTGAAGCGGCACACTCAGTGGAAGAGGGTGACCATCCCAGATAGAAGGAGGTACCATTCTTCAGTCAAGGGTAGACATAAGAACATAAGACAATAGCTGAGCTCCCCTGCTAGAATCTCCAAACAAGTTCAAGCAGCATTTGACACTCAGCAGTTCTCAATATGCTGAAGACAATGAGATTGTTCAAATCATTTGTAATTTTGAGGTTGACTGTCATCCATATACAGATGATACACAGCTATATATACCATCCAGTGATGGAGAAGATATTCTAATCATTGCCTGGCTGTTGTAGTTAAATGACTAAGAGTGAACTAACTGAAAATAAATCCCAGAAAGACAGAAATAGTGCTGGTTGGGAAGGTGGAGGTCTTGAAGAATATTATGTTCCACGCATTTGATGGGGTTCATCTGACCCTTGTGAATCAGTTAAGAGTGCTGGGGTTAATCAGGACCCACGTTATTGCTAGAGAAGCCAGGTGGCACCCACCATGTGGAATGGTCTGCCTGAGGACATCAGGAAAGCTTCCATTCTCCTGGCTTTCCACAAAATATGCAAACTGAATTTTTCAAAAGGCCTTTTCTACCTGGACATTAGTGTTGTACTGTACTAAATGAATCACAAAATTACTTAGACAAATTATTAGGGACTGTGGTCTATAATGATGCGTATATTTTGCTGTAAATTGGATCTTACTATGTAATCTTCCATCATTTACAGTCCAATCTGGGGGGGGGGGGAGGGCAACCTGGCCATGGAGCTGGTGCAGCCTTGTACTAGCATGGGTGTCTCCCCACTGGTGCAAGGCAGCAAATTCTCCAGTGGAGGGCCCGATATGCAGGCAGCCAGGTGCCCCTCACCCCTCCTCACAAAAGATAGAAGTCTCGGCCACAGCAGAACTATGCTGGTGTCCCAAAATGGGTACCAACATGCGGGGAGGGGTTCAGGCCAGGGCATTCCTGGGAGCAAAGCTGACATTAGTCAGCTCCCACCTGGAGTTAGCAATCAGCTGCACCACAACCCTGGCCATAAATACTACCCTTTTGGGTGGCATAAGTCCAGCTGCCCCAGTGGAGGACTTTCCAGAGGCAGGGAGGGTTTTTGTTATATTCTTCCTCCCTGTGCCTCTGGAAAGCCTCCTGGAGGTAATGACGTTATGTGGCGCCATCTCCAGCTACCTCCACAGTCTGGATTGGGCTGTCATGCTATCACTTATGCCTTGCTTCAATTTTGTTTTTGTTTTTCAGATTTCTGGTTGGTTCTATAACCCAAATCCTCATGCACTGTTTATCGAACGTCCCATCCTGTTGAATGTATTGACTCACTCTGTTTAATCCACCCTGAGTCCCAGTGAGAAAGGTGGGCTATAAATAATGTAAATAAATAACACAGAAAAGCTAAAGGATATCTTGCCCCTTGCATTTTAAATACTTTGGCAAATACCTTCACAAATAATACAGGGAATTAAATACCAGCCATATTAGAGAAGATCTATAAATGATGAAACTGCAGAATGGGAGGGAACATTCCTCACCCTAGAAAGAGTTATACATCAGCCAAGAACCTTGGGAAGCTCATACGACAACTAAACAAACTTCAAAGGTCATTTCTAACGAAGGGTTTTTGGCAATTGGAAACCCTTGATAGAGTATTTGGATAAAATAGAAAAAAAATGATGATTAGTGGTTTTGAAGGTTAGAGATTGTTAAAATAAGATCCAATAGAGAAAAGACTGACCTTTACTGTTGTAGTCTAAACATCCAGTCTTACCTAAAGGGTCAAAGAGAAAGTGGGTAAAAATTAATTTAGTGTTAATTCTCAGATGAAACTAGGAGTCTTTATGGAAAACGTGCTTTGTGTTTTTGTGATTTTATAAATGTTTCTTTGGTCATGTAAATCCATTTAAGTACTAATAAAATTTGTAATCGGAAAAAAGGTCGTTGCTGAGGTGAAACTTGACCCCAGCACTGTCCTGAGCTGGAATGGTCTGTACAAACCTGCTTCACACAGTTCTACACAAGAAAAGATGACTTAAGATAATGTCCTAAAATATGGGTTTTTTCTCCTTTTTTGTTTTTTAATGTACAGTCTAATGCATAGTTTTGGAAAACTCTAAAACTAATAATAAAAAGAGGTACTGAACCACTTATACTTGTGGAATGGACTTCAATAATTGCTCCATTTTAAGTTGTTGTGTGTGTACACTACAAAGACGGGGGGCGTGGGCGAGGAGGAGAGAACTGGATAGGGGATGTTCCATGTTAGGACCTGATAGATACTTTTAAAATATAGCTCTGCATAACTAGAGGGTCTATAGTTCAGTGATGCAGGACATATTTCAATCTTGGGCATCTTCAGTTAAAAAGATCTGTAAAAACCTTGCTCCTCTTGAGACTTTGGAGAATTGCTATCATTCAGAGAACTCAGTATTGACAGATCCAATGTGTGTGTGTGGGGGGGGGGGCAGGGTTAATCTGCTGGTAAAAGGGATGCCAGCCTCCACCAGCAGCAATGCCCTCCCAGCACTTACCCCAGTGGAGGAGTTAAACCAATGGTGTGCGGCTGTTACAGGCCTCCTCCAGCACTGGGACACAATGTGGGAAACTGCACTAGCATCACAATGCCCTTGCCATTGCTGTCGGCACAGCACAGGTGGTTGGTGGGTGTGGCCATGGGAGAAGCTGACATTATTCGGCTTCCTCCCAGCCATTTGCCCATGTACTCTGGTGGCGGGGAAGCCAGGGTTGTGTAAGTCCATTCAGCCCCATAGAGGCTTCTCGGAGGTGGAGAGGCTGTTCTGTTTTGCAAGTCTCCCTGCACAACCAGGAAGCTTCTTTGGCAACATCAGGGTGGTGCCGTCGTGGCGCTGCCACGGGCCACCTTGCTGCTTGGATAGGGCTGCCCGTCAGAGTCATGTGATCTGACTAATTATAAGACATGATTTGGTGTTTATGCAGCCTCCTAGCAGAAAGAGACATACTTAAATTAAGAGACATGTAAGTTTCACTCTCTAGTCTAGAACACACAGCACATCGCTCCACATGATCATATATTTCACAATTACATTGAAGCCAGTTTGTCTTTGCATACAGTATGATCCCACTAGGCATCTACCACTCATGACAATAAAATCTTGGCATGCTAACACTGCGCACATAGACGGCAGGGAATCTGCTTAAACATGACTCTGAACATCCAAAACCCCACTAGTCTTCTTTTATGTGCCTGGGACTCTGCAAAGAAAAACGCGACAAACAAAACATCGTTTCCAGTATTGTTTTCTATGTTGCATCAGTTCATCATAGCTTTTTGTGGCATTCCCTCCCCTCTCCCCCACCCCCTTCTGAGCTCAATTATCATGCACAGCTCTAAATGAACCTGGCACATACACAACCACTCATACCACTGGGCAGAAAAGACACAAAGTACAGCACATAGATTATTCCACTTTAAAAGGCTGGTATGTGATGGGTTGAAATTACTTCACTGAGAAGGTTGAAGTGGGGGGGGGGGACAGGGGTTATACCATAAGGGGAATGGAATCCTGTGACACATAAACAAAGGCAGATGACTAATATATTTACATATAACATGTGGTGTATTCATTGCGCACCACGGTGACAGGCTGGTTTATTTCATTCATAATTTATACAGCAAAACCTTATTATATGTGTAACTAGTGCACCTGATGATAATGTAGAGGGTGAGATTAGTTTTCCATTATATCCTGTCATTAAGAACAAAACAGTTTCATTTGTTGATTAATTCCAGGGTAGGTTTATTTCCCCCTTTTCTCCTTATTTGGCTTCTTTATTATCTCCTTCCCCCTGCCCACGAGGATGTTTGTCTTAAATCACGGTGACAGGGAGGTAAGAAGAAAGTCGGGCAGGACTTCTAAAATAAAATTCCTGGGCTTCAAATAATCCTCACTTCTAGAGTCTCCTATGATATTAGAACTGACAATAGACAAAGAAGCTTTCAGAGGTGATATGTTGGTACTAAAAAAAGAAAGATTTTTTTTTTAAAGGAAAAGGACTGTCAAAATAAATAGGGGATCCAGAATTGCTTTTTTGCTTCTGGAAAGCAGAGAAAAAAATATTTCAAAGCAGCACTCAAATGTGAAATTAGACAGTTCATCTGAGGCTATCTGAAACTTGACAATCGCTAAGGCTGGGGGAATGGTAAAGATGCTATTTTCCACGTATAAGTTTAGATCCAGCCAGCTTTTTTCTCTCTGTCTCACTGAATTCCCCTCCTTATTACAGCTTCAGAATAGTTCAGTGGGATCTCATCAGATCTCAGAAGCTAAGCAGGGGAAGTACATGGAAGAGAGACTTCCAAGGAGGACTCTGCAGAGGAAGGCAATGGCAAACCACCTCTGCTTAATCACTTGCCTTGAAAACTACACCATGGGTCACCATAAATCGGGTGCGGCTTGACAGCAGTTTACACATGCACAAACACACACACACACACACACACACACACACACACACACACACACACACACACACACACACACACACACACACACACACACACACACACACACACACACACACACACACACACATGCACTACAGCTCTGATCCCGCCTAGCTTTTATCAATGCTGGTCTCACAATCCCCAGTATAGTCAAAGGAAACCGCTCCTTCCTTCTTCCTCAGCAGATGATGATGATGATGATGATGATGATGATGATGATGATGATGATGATGATGATGATGATGATTTAACTTAATATACCGCCCCATCCCGAAGGGGCTCTGGGCAGTGTACAACATAAAACATCATACATAAAACATCATAATATATTAGCTAGAGGAGCGAATCAAAATTATAAAATTAAGCATCTACGCTCCATCACTATAAAAAATCCCATTTAAAACAGCAGATTTATTTCTTAAATTACAAGCACTGTTCCATGAAACCCGTACTTAAAACCTAAACCCTCCCAGAGAAGAGGGGGGGAAGACAGTGGGTCCCCGTGATGTTAAGGACCCCTATATAGCAGAAAGGAATAAAGGGGGGGCACATTCAGCGGCTGGTCTCTCCAAAGGCCCGGTGGAACTCAAGCTCACGCTCTTACTGAGGCACTGCTGTGAACTCCACCACAGAATCCCACAGGGCCCGGACAGCTGGAGAAAGAGTGTTCCACCGAGGTCGAATGGGAGCCAGATTGGCGTAGAAGGAGGCCTGGCCCTGCAGGTGGAGGGGAAGCCAAGCCACATTATCATTGAGGTGGACTGGATCCAATCCATAAGAGGAAAATAAAGAGACAAGGTGCGGTTGGTTCTCGACTGATTCACCCTATATGTACACCACGGGATGAGCACTGTGAATATGTGAATGGGCAGTGACTGCAGATGCAATCTTCATATTGTCTCACACTAATGTTTTCTGACAGAGTTTATTCACATAGTCGTCATCAAATGAAGGGAATTCGTGACATTGGTGCATGTGAATGACTCCTAGATGAATGTTTGAACTGGCTGCACTGAAAAAACAATGAGGAGATCCTGAACAATCTGAAAGAAATTTGTTATGGTTATATCATGCATGACAAAGGATGTTGCAACTGCCAAGTAATGAACAATGGGTTGGATCAGCCATCTTGGTCACTCAGTCTTACCCAGTACCTATTTTTATAACAACCCCATCCCACATGGCTTTCATCCTGGTAGGCTCCATGATCTCCAGCATAATTTTGGGGTAGTAAAAAGAACTCCAAGTTCCCTTTTTTTCCCAGCAGGGGAGTTGATTGGATCAACCCATTGTGTGTATGAACCAGTCATGATGTACTGCGCCTCAACCACAAACACACACCAGCTTTTTGAATCTTCCCAAATAATGTCCCATACTTGGACTGTGCAAATTCTATGTGGCAGTGAATCATATGCTGGGGATGCCTCAACCTGATGCCTAGAGTTTCCACTGCGCCAGTGCTTACCTTTAACAAGTATTTTCAGCCTTGCATTTGCTGGCCCTCAACATTAGCAAAATAAGCTAGTAAAGTGGCATAAAAGTATGGTAACAAGAGAAAGGCACAGATCAGGGGTTGTGACATAAATTGGTGACAGAGGTGAGATTAAGTTGGGGGGACACATCTGGACAAAAGAGAGTGACAGAGTGGCAATCAAAAGCAGATCAGATTTCAAACAGCTTGTCAACAACCAACCAGTAATTCCTGAGGTAAAAGTTTGCTGATTTTTGGACAATAAGAAATCTACCACTGAAAATAATTCACCCTATAAAAAGACTGTGGGTAAAGCAAGGTATTATTGAGGGAAATAAAGCTATGAGAGTCAGTGGGGTGTAGAGGTTAAGAGCAGTTGACATTAATCTTGAGAACTGGGTTTGATTCCCCACTCCACCACATAGTGGCAGATTCTTATCTGGTGAGCTGGACTTGTTTCCCCACTCCTACACATGAAATCTTGGGCTAGTCATAGTTCTCCTAGAACTCTCTCAGCCCCACCTACCTCACCAAATGTCTGTTGTGGGGAGAGAAAGGGGAAAAAAGTTTGTAAGGCACTTTGAGACTCCTTACAGGAGAGACAAGTGGTGTATAAATCCAAACTCTTCTTCTATGTAAACAGCAAAAAAGTCACTTGTGACAGACAGACAGACAGACAGACAGACAGACAGACAGACAGACAGACAGACAGACAGACAGACAGATAGATAGATAGATAGATAGATAGATAGATAGATAGATAGATAGATAGATAGATAGATAGATAGATAGATAGATAGATAGATAGATAGATAGCAGTTTAAAACGTTATGACACTTAAGAAAGTTAAACCAAATAGTGGAAGCAACAGGCACTGAGGAAAACTGATCTAGAACAGAGAGCATCCATCACAGGTATAAGATAAAAAAGAAAGAAAATCAGATGTGAAAGAGAAATATTAGACTATCAGTAGTGAGCACATATATCTGTTTGGAGTGGGCGCGGGGAAGGAGAGAAAGAGTCTGCCTAGGCAGCAATGAGGCAGAAAGCAGCCTCCCATGATCCTAAAGCTATTTTTGCAAGAGCTCTGTTACAGGAGGAGCCCAGAGAATCGAATTTAGGTTTGACTCTCGACAGATCAAATACGCAGGTAGCAAAGGAGAAGCGAGTGATGCTTGGGAGATGAGGGAATTCCAAAAGTACACATAAGAGCAAGGCAGCTTTTCCCTTTTGTGGAAAGTAGAAAAATATTGCTTTGCTAGTGTTAGTTTTCTGTTTATTCTTTTCTCCTCTAATGCTTCTTTTTTAAAAGCAGCCCACAGCTAAACACAACTGGACACTTGAGATGTATGAATATCCTCTGTGTAATTACTCCTGCACTCTATTTACACACAACTCTCTAATCCAACTATAACCATAACAACAAATTGGATTGTTGTCCTTTTTTAAAAAAAGCTCTGCTGCCATATCACAGAAGTGGAAATAAAGCAGTATTGGCTTTCCCACTGCAATTCCATCACAGGAAAAGCTTTGCCTGCCCGTTAAGCAAGGTCATACATTAACCTAGAACCTATGGACTAACTCAGCAATCCCCCAACACATACCCATAGGGGCCATGATGCCTGCCAGTGTGTGTGCGTGCACGTACACGCCTGCTTTCTTTTTCCCCACAGAACACATCCTCCAACCCTCAGTAGGGAAGGTGAGCTTTCCCAAGAATCTAGGAGGCTTAATTTTTGTTTCTTCAAGTAAAACCCATCTGAAATCAGTTGCTTTCATCACAGAAGTTATTGAACCTTAAGAACATAAGAACATAAGAACTAGCCTGCTGGATCAGACCAGAGTCCATCTAGTCCAGCATTCTGCTACTCGCAGTGGCCCACCAGGTGCCTTTGGGGAGACTCTCCACATGCGCAGGAGATGTAGAGAAATGTGGCCTTCTGCTGCATGCTGCTCACTGAGGCACCTGGTCTGCTTCTAAACAGGCATTTTGCAATCTGAGGATCAAGGAGAGGATCAAGATTGGAAATAGCCATTGCAGATCGACTTCTCCATAAATCTATGTCTGCTAAGCCCTCTTTTTAAAAAGCCATGCCACTACTCCAGGTTGACATTGGGTGCGGCCATAACCACCTCCCACTGTGGCAGCATCAATTACCAAACCACCCAAATCACTTGCGTTGTGTGAAGAAGTGTTTCCTTTTATTAGTCCTAATTCTTCCCCCCAGCATTTTCAATGAATGCCCCCTGGTTCTAGTATTGTGAGAAAGAGAGAAAAATTTCTCTCTGTCAACATTTTCTACCCCATTAAAGAAAACCCCTGTTTAAAATACACTGTTTAAAAGATGTGGATTTGAGAAAAGCCCTCTGTAAAGAAAAACCAGAGCTCACTCAGCCCTTTCTGGCCCACTGCTCTTCTCCACTGCTCCTCTTCTCTGCTGGTTCCAGAGAACCTTCCAATAGTTCATGATTGGCCCCAGCTTCCATGACAGCCATTTGGTGGTTGGTCACACATCGCCTAGGCAGACATTTTGTGATGGTACTCACTAACTGCTATCAAAGTTTCAGATGGGCCCACTGCCTAATAAGGTTGGGGACCACCAAGCTAAGCTAATCATGCAAGTCCTTCTCAACAAATTACTGCCCAGCTGTAAAGGAAACTAGTGACTGGAGGGGAGTAGCTTTGCCAAGTGGTCCTGCATCCAAAAGCGGACGTGAGAAGAAACTATTACTGTAGTTACCCATGAAGGAGATATGGTTCTTTCTGAATTTATTTCTCTCCATATTCCTCAGATGTTTTGCTTGGTCAGGAACCTTCAGACTGTCTTCCCTTAAAAATATGACGACTATGCCAACAGCCCAATCCAAAAGGTGTGTGTGGTAGAGTAGTGGTCAGGGATGGCACCATGGCAGTGCACCCACCCTGTCTCCAATGGGGTTTTAGGTGGCACAGGGAGGGAGGAAAAAAGAGGAAAAAAATTGAAAAATTCTATAGGGAAACCCAACTTGCACCACACTTTTTTGGCAGGGTATGTTGGCTGATCCTGGGCTGAAAGTCCTTTAGGTGTTAACTAAAGTCAGATCTGCCCCCAGGCACCCCCACAACACCTCTCAGAACACCCCCCCAGATCACTGGCACAGCCTTCAATGGCTCAAGAATTATGGCATTGAGGAACACTTCCTGGTTCCTGCACCGCAGTGCCCTGACCATTGGGTAAGTCTATCTGCACCAATGTTTGTGCAATTTTGCACAGTGCTGGAGGCACAGGTGCTGGTGCAACCTTTCACCCACTACCAATGCGGTCTCACCGCTCACCCCCTTTAAATTGCACAATTAATTTATAGGATTGAAGTTTAAAATAATATTAAAGGACTTGAGACCTGGAAATGGCTGTGATAAAATCTAAACGAGCAATAAACAGCAGTATTTTGATAACTACCAATGTTAAGCTAGTACCAAGTATTACCCAGACAAGAGAAAAAATTGTTAGGTGGACAATATTTATTTCTACCCCTGATTCGTGGGTGTCGACTTCCTATTTGAAAAGGAATGTGAGCCAGATGTGAAGAGGCTGCCCTTTACTCTCTTCTCAACTTAAGCAGCTGAACCAGAGCTCCTCCGGAGCATCTCTGTTGTTCTGTACAATACACATCTGCTCCATACAGCTGTCAGCAGGATCCATCACAGACATTAAAAAAGCAGACTCAAATTCATAATTGCCTGACGTAGACTTAGTCACCACTGAAATTATAATTTTATGCCTGTGTTGCACCACTACAGGCTGTGGATGGAGGCTTGTAAAACCAAATGCTCCTCCATACAAGACAAGTCCCTGAGTAGAAAACTAGATGGGAAAAAAAGAACAGTTCTTGCCTAATTTCCCATGAGCCGGGTATTTGTTTTTGCACAAAACAGCATTCAGTTATGCAAATTCCCATTAGTGTTGGTGCAGCCCAGGCTGAGGTTTCCTATCTCAGTGACAACTTCACCATGATCATTTTCATAGGGACATGTCACAAAGACTCAATTTAAGCTTTCATGCTGATAACAGCACTCTGTCATTTATGTGGCTGACAGAAAACCTGTCCAGGACTGAATCCACACATGGGTGGATATTGTGCTCTCTTGAGCATTTACTTCCCAATTGTCTTCTCAGAGGAAAAATCAGATAGCTCAAGGATAGTTCAATACCCAACAGTGGATGGATCCAAACTAACCATTTACCATGATTTATAAACAGTTCTCATCCTTCACCTCCCAGCAATTATTTAGGCAGCATAACCAATTAATCAAACTTTTCCTAGACTGTACCATTTTAGTCAAGAAACGAGGAGTGCACTATTGAACATGGAAAACCTTTTCCTGCGTATGGTTGAGTAGTATGTTCAGAAGAAGGCTAGAGTTGGTTCAAATCAAAGTGCACCTCTTTTTGTCCTCTCATAGGGAAGGAATATTTTGGCTGGAGGAAGAGCCATATAAATGAGATGAAGTTTCCTGAGGCTAGAAGAAGACTTTGAACTTTGCTTAGTGGGGTAATAGGATATGGTACAAACAAAAAAGGTGAACAAGACTTAACCATATAGCAATGGAATTAAGTACCCAAACGTCAAAAAAAATACAAATAAAGGACTGCTAATATAGAAGTTGGATAGATAGACAGATCTATATCTATATCTACAGAGAGAAAGAATATATGTACACACACACATATATACGTAGAGAGAGAGAGAGAGAGACAAAGAGAGATTACAAATTAAAACATCAATACATGTTAAGGGCCCATAATAGCCTACATTACAGATATTTGCTTACTCATACAAAACACAAATAGGTTCACGGTCAAATATTGTCCAGCTGTGCCTATTTGTGATAGGATATGGACCACCATGTTTTCATCCACAGCTGATCTGTGGGGGAATTTGTTTGACCATATTGATTTATTAAAATACCTTTATTCTGCCTTTCCATTGGGGCTGAAGGTATCTCACAACATTGAATTAAAGTAATACATAATGAATAGAGTCCCTTTAGTCCCATCCCTCAAACACCTTCAGTTCAAACCCCAATAAAAGATTAGCAAAACAAAAGGTCTAAACACTTCTAAAGACAGTGACCTCATCATCTCATTAAATAGCCCTTTCCTCAGAATTGAAAAATTCACTAATGGTGAATCCATAAATAAATACCTTGACAACTGGACAGCTTTTCCAAAAGAAACAGTGTTTCTTTACCAGTTAAAACTGAATCCTATAGACAATGGTTTCATATGACATGTATGATATGATAGGAAAGGCAACTTATGCTAACTTCAATCCTGGTCCAATTGAATCAAAAAGAATTCAGTCATTGAGTCCAATGGAGTCCAGACTAAGCCCTCGGGTTATAGGGGAAAAACCCTTCAAGTGTACCTTAAAATAAGCCAAGGGTTATATGAAGCTCTCAACACTAGATCCAGGGGCTGAATGAACACTTAGCCAACATGTTCCTTTGGGACCTCATCATAGCTTTGCCCTTTGAGTGAAAGATGAAACAAACAATCAGAAACTTGGTTGCTGGGTTTTTCCATGTTAAAAGTGGAAATATGTAGAATATCTGGATGGTCCTCCATCTCCAAATGAAGAAGACCCTAACTTTGCATTTTACCTGCTATGCTCATTTAATTTATAGAAAATAATAGTTTATATAAATTTATTTTGTGTGAAATAATAACAAACATAAAATAGCAATAAGGTATTTCTGACTTCTTTATCATGTGTGTATTTCTGCAGTGTATCCCTTCTGAAGTTACAGAGCTCAAACCATTTTGATCATTTCATAAAATCTGTTTTTGGAGTATCTTTAAATGCCATCACGTTTAAGCTTGGAAATGCCAGCCGTTAATTGGTAGACATACCCCTCAGAATGAGAAGCAAAGACAAATTTCCTGTCATTCATGATAAAGCTACTACCCTAACCTACTCTGGGATGCTGATATCTCCCAAAACCTTCCCCCAAAGTTGGACATATTTAAATTTTTGCTGTTTCAAAACAAATAGGTCACTTGAAATCAGATTTCAAAGGACAAAACGGACTGTCTGGAACTGCAATTCATTTCTGTAGCAGAAGATTTATTGTTCCTAATAATTTGGAAGTCATCGTAAATGAAGCCTTTAGCTTAGCAGCATTTATTTGCCACAATGCTGCCTGACTTACTCCTCCGTCTTCTTCTTTTCCTAGTACACTAATCAGCCTTTTTATTAGATGCACCTCTATTTTCATAATCCTATTGGGATAGATAGAACCTCTATAGTTTGATAATAAAAACATGTGCTAATGGGTCTCATTGCTTTTGATTTCTCACTTGAAGACAGCAAGAGTGTAGGCATTAGTTACCCACAGGTAAAGTAAAAACTATAAAGGTAAAAAGGCTTTTTCTGCACAATATACTGCTGAAATGCAATAATCCCTGCGATGCTTATTTTAGTAAATGAATCCGTCGCACAAAGCCAAGGCAAAGAGCCCATCCATTCCAAGGCCATAAATGTTAAGGACCACTATTTAGAGTCTCCGAAGAAACAAAATCATTTGAGGTTATATTTGTAAGGCATCCATAAAGGCATTTTGGAGAAGCAGGACAGACACATCGTGATTGCCCAGTCCTGGCATTTGCCAGGAAAGCCATGTAAGGCAACCCAAAAAAACACACAGCAATGTTTGCATCATATTAATAAGAGGGGGGAAAGCTAAGAAGCTGCCAATTGGCAGGCGAGTATGTTTTGATGGTTTGATAAGGGTACTAAAGAGTTTATGATGTGACAGATGTTTCACTACACTATTGTGAAATGAATAGATTATGAGAAGTAATTAGATGTACATTGGAATCAATGCTGTTATCATCGAGGCCTTCGGGCTATGCAATAGATGAGAGTCACGGCAGCAGGTGGTCCATTGGCTGGGAGACAGGAAGACACCACCGCAGGAGACTGAGTGACAGGTTTCACAGATCCAGGGGGTGAGAGATCTGAGCCACTGCCTGCATTTGTAATCTTTACTCATGTATAAATAATAACAACTAGACTATTGACTTCAGATGCTATGTCATAGCCTCTGTTCCCCCTTGCAACACCCACCTACGATAACTGCTTCCTTTTGGTAAAGGTTATTTTTATACTTTTCCTCAAAGCTTTCAAATATGCATTTGCTACCCCAACACCAATGCCAACTTTAGAGATCGATTAAAATAATGTGGAAAAAAATACATCTGATTTCCCTCTCTTTGGCACCGTGCCGAGGCATATGCTATTCATTGCTCGTAAGCACAGGGCTTTTAATAGGAAGATGATCTGGAAAAAGAAAATCAAACCACAACATAAATCCTTCGCTTAGAACACTACTTGTTTAACTTTGGTTATTTGATCAACAGTTAAGCAAACACCTTTTTCCCCTCATCCCAGAGTATATAATACAGTCATTGTTGCCGGTGACTGATTGTACACAATACTATGGCCCGTCGGTGCCATCATTCGTAGACGTAGAGTTTTGAAGTACTACCAAATCACGACTTGCAAAATCCATTTGGTCAACATGAGAACAAAAGAAAAGAATGTGAACCATCAAAGGGATTTGTAATGGGGAGTATGGGCAAGTATAGAATTGTTGAACCCTCTCTAGGTTTGAAGATTTTCACCCTTTTCAGCCATCTTAATTTCAGTGCTCCTACCTCACATACCAGGAGAGTAAGATAGTGCAGTCCTGTGATATGTACAGTCACTATTTTTATGTGTATGGGGAGACAAGCATTTTCCAGTTTACATGCATATGTTCCCATAATAATCCGGGCTTCCATTCTGGTGTTCTGAAGTTGGAAAGTGTGCACACTGCCTATCATGCATGGAAAGGTCTGTACCTACTGAGCTCTTCTGGCCTGTGAGGTTGGAACAGCAAAATCAAATGATTGAAAAATGCTACCATCTTTTTCCCTGGAAACTGATACAAATATTCTATATTCTTAATATTCTAAATTCCCTGCCATAATTACTGTATTTTTTAGAATTTGACATTCGAATGATTAATGGGACAGGTTTTCCTCAAAAGGTAAAACTGGAATATTGTATACTTCTCAACATTGCCTGTTTTGTTATTTTACTCCATATTCTTTAAGCTGTCATCTGCCAAATACTCAACATCAAATGCTATCAAATTCGAATGCCACAGATAATCAGCTATCCACTAGTGTTAAGTGACATGACAACAGTCAACTATCAGCTATCAAAGTCAACTATCAACTATCAAAGAAAAATCTTGAAATTTCTCTGATGTCAAATACATATATTAAATTTTTGATGAATATTGGTGGTTATCTGAATATTCGGAGAAGGTACAACATCAGCGTTCACAGATGAAAATTTGTTTCTGGTCTTATTCGCATCCACTTTGTATATCAGCTCTGATCACTAAGGTAAGTTAGAAGGAAACATGGTACCCATTGGGCGTGAAGGGAAGATTGTATTGTGTGGCAAAATCCTCCCTATCAGATATACCAGAAAATGACAAAGTAGATTTAAAAAAACCCCAAACTGAAAAATAGCCTAAGGGTATTTTGAATAAGAGGAATTATAAGAGATCTTAAATATCTGATCTCCACACACACATGCTGCCTCAAGGGGTACTGTATATTTCAAACAATTGCTGTGAGAAACCCTTTGGTGCTAACTTTTGTCAGTACCCACCTGCAGGTGTTTGCAGTAAGAGCTTTTATTTTCTTTTTGCAGGGAATGACTTTGGGATGAAAGCGATTTGTGAACCATTAAGGCCCACACTTCAACATATCACTGTAAACATAAACACTCCAGGTCTTTTCTAGAGATGAATATCTGTTTATGATTCTGTCCAGACAGATATGCACTCTTGTCTGTCTTTAGAGTACTGTGATTCCAATCTATATTATGCCAAGTGGTGAATGTCATAAAACTGCACTGCATGTAGGTGATATTGAAAAGTGTTATACCACCTAACACAGGGAGCCCATACACTAGATCCTGTAGTGTCTGTGACAATATTTATCAATATTGCCTTCCAGGACACATAATTTCAATTCATTTCATCATTCAGACAGTCCATCAGATCATTAAAATAAACCCCTTCACTTGTTTGGGTAAAAACCTTTACAAGAAAATTAAAGCAAGATGGTACTAGGTAAGTTATACCAACGTACCCTATATAATATTTTCCTTCTGGGGACAACTTTGGAAAAACATCTGTGGAGCATGTATTAACACTTGTGTTTTGGATTATCTCTACCACATACTCTATTCCAGATTCAAACAAATCTGTCTGGCAGAGGTGTACCAGCAGAAAATGGCAATGTGGCAAGACCTTATTTTTGTGCCCCTGCACTCCCCCCCACCCTGCCTGGCCCCACTTATGGCCTCCTTCCTGCCTTGTCTTCCCTCGGCCTCTTCCTCTGGCTGGGCAGGGCCAAGGGGTGCCTGGCGGGCCTGCAGCAGACTCCCTGCCTGACCCACGGTTTGCCATGACCCACCAGCTGCTGCCTCCCCCAAAACTCAACCTCCAGCAGCAGTTGGCAGGGCGGGGCAGGGTCAAGGGGCACCAGGTGGGCCCACGGTAGGCTCTCAGCCTGGCCCACGGCTGGCCCGCCGGCTGCTGCCGCCTTCCTGCCTCATTCAAGGGGTTTGTGACTTCAATGTGTGGGGAGCGATTTTGCGCTCCCCACGTGATCAGATGGGTGGTACCCGGGGACATGCAACACCCCATGTTCCTCTGGCAGGTACGCCCCTGATGTCTGGAGTACGAGTTTCACAATATCCCAACTTTGAACACTAGATGATGATGAAGAAGAGTTGGTTTTGAAAAAAGGAATACATCAAGGTTGTCTATTATCTCCATTGCTGTTTATCCTTGGATTAAAAGTTTTGGCAACGAAGATTAGAAAAGATCAAAGAATTAAAGATTTGAGTGCAGGTGAAGAAGAATATAAGATGAAAAGTTGTGCAGATGATGTAAAATTATTACAAATCATCAACTATCAATCAAATATTTGATGGAGCAAATAGAACAATTTCTTTTTCAGATTATAAAACCAATAGAAATTAAAAAAAATTTAAATGTAGCAAAGGAGGAAAAAATGGACATCAGTAAAATTATAGGATGTGATATCACTTCAAAAAAAAGTTTAATATCTTGGAATTAACTTGAATGGACAAAATGGTACTCGATTTAAATATAATTATGTAGCATAGAAGGAAAAGAAATAAGATTTACAAAAAAAGGACTAAATTCCCCCTGAAGAATGATATGCTCTTTCTATCTGAAGATGGTTATCTTCTTCCACCAAGCACACAGTTTCAGGAGGGACTTACATGTGAGGGAGATATGGGACACCTGCCTAGTCAGCCAGATCAGCTGAATCAACCCTGGTAATCAATGAGGTGACAGATGTTGCAGCTACATCAATGTAAGGGTATACAATAGCAGCACTGCCCTACTAGAACCTCCAAACAAGCTCAAGGACTAAATTACATATTTCTAAGCTGGGAAGAATTGCTGCTAAGATGAATGTCTTACCAAAGCTTAGTTTCTTGTTTCAAATTCTTCCAATTTACATAAAAGACAAAACTCAAACTTCTTCTTCTTCTTCTTCTTCTTCTTCTTCTTCTTCTTCTTCTTCTTCTTCTTCTTCTTCTTCTTCTTCTTCTTCTTCTTCTTCTTCTTCTTCTTCTTCTTCTTCTTCTTCTTCTTCTTCTTCTTCTTCTGGGGTGGTCAAATGGAATCCCTCTTTCCCTTTTCACTTCACATTATTGTAAGGTGCTGGCTTTTTAGTATAAGGTAACCCTTTACATTCCACAACAGAACTGTCCAGAGTGCAAATCCCGCTGTCCATGAGGCTTGTTGAGACGCACAGTCCTGTCGTGGGTAAGGCAGAACTGGGGCAAGGAGGCTATCCCAGTCAGGCAGCAGAGGCAGGGTGGTGAGGCATTCAGATCGAGGCCAGCTCCCTGGGTTTTTAAAGGGCCACGTGCAAAAGCAGAGCCAGTAATGTTGGTTCGTCCCCACCCCACAGATTTTCTTAGAAGAAAAAGGCAAACTACAGCTTGCTTTTAGTAAAAGAGCTGTGGCGAATATGGGTGAGGAAGTGGGTAAGTGGTGGTTGGATGTGAGGGAGGGCAGAGTGAGGTGTGTGAGGATGAAGTGGATGTGTATGAGAGTATGTGTGCAAAGTGTGTATGTGTTTCACTTCCACTCATATTACCTACCAGTATTACCTATTTACTGTTTTCACTGCTCATCTCTGGCCATCTCTGCGTACATTCTAAGGGCATATCAAGCCCTCAGGCCACAGACAGACAGGCTGCACAAACATTCTAAGGGTGACAGTTAAACACAGCCGGCTTCATGGCCTGGTGCACCAGGAAAAATATGTTTTACCTGGCTCAGGTATGGACTTTTGGCGATTTGAAGGTCCGATTACCTGCCCGCAACAGGGAGGGAAGTCATGTGAAAATTTGGGGGCGATCCATTCAGCCGTTTCGGCGTTAGGGCAAGACCAACAAACGAATGGTTAGCTTTTTATCTATATAGATGATACATTGGCTGAAGTTAAAAAGCTACCCAGGGGTAAAACCAATAGATTTTGGGACTCATTTTAAATGTTGTTTTCAGACAGAAAACTGTTTGTGGCTGTACTTTGAGGACATTGTTTTACTAATGTGCAAATGACAATGCCTCACAAGCACAATTCTGTATGCACTCTAACAAAACAGATTGCAACCTGGGTGGAATTTCATTTCCCACCTCCGATTATTTTCAAACTCCCCCCCCCACTTGTATTATCTGCATCTGTGTAAACAACCCTGATGCCCATCTTCGAAATAAATTCCAGCATTTTCTAGATGTAGTACTCATGAGAAGTCAGACAACTTACATTTGTGGTAATAAATAGGAAGTTCCAAAGAATCATAAACTTTTCATGCGCAAGAAGCTTAAGTATATGTTATTGCATTTGCTAATGTTCATTCCCATTACGCAAACCTAAGCCTTCCCTATGAAAAGGTTAGCAGGTGATATGATAGCTATGTTTAGATATTTGAAGGGATGTCATGTTGAAGATGGAACAAGCTCGTTTTTTGCTGCTCCAGAGGTTAGGACAAGGAGTAATGGGTTCAAAGTGCAGGAAAAGAGATTCCACCTAACCGTTAGAAAGAACTTCCTGACTGTCAAGGGCTGTTCGATGGTGGAATACACTGCCTGTGAGTGCAGTGGACTGTAATCCCTCTTCCTGCACCTCTGCAGGAGAAGGGATCACCAGGAAAGCCCCTCCCCCCAACTCAACCTCAGTGCTCAGGCAAGTTTATATGGGCACAGGCACTTCTGCACTATGTTGTCAATTGAAGGGAATATGTTGGTGATAGAAGGACAAGTTATAGACTGATATCATTTCATTCTAGAATGGAAGATCTTGGTATGGTAGAATGACACTTGGTTGATTCCTGCCCTCCCTCGATAGTATCATCAATGGAAGTTAACATTGGATGGAGGGGACCTGCAAGGTAGATCTTGATTCATGAATGACTGAGGAGTGTCTGGCTATTTCTCCCCTTCCCTTGGATAGTCTTACCAATGGTAGCTGAAGCAAGAAGCAAAGAGCCATAGACATGCCACATTTCATGTGATATTCTAAGGGCCTGTTCAGACTCATGCCATGCTTCGTCCCCATACAATCATCACATGGTGAAACCTGAATCCACAGCATATGGGATATTAAGAGGTTGTTTCGCCACAACTCTCTGGTAATATGAAAGTGAAATAAACATCCAGCTGCCAACATCCAACTTTTTCATGTTGAATGTGCTACACTCCTGAAAGCAAATAAATCATATCCGCTTGCATTTTCCTTCTTATATTTTCTTGGGTTCTCGTCTCCTGGAAAGGAAACGGAACAACCACTCCACTCCCCAGTGTCCTAAATTTACTACGTGAGCCACCAAATATTACTTATGCTGCCGTGACAGGAAATGCATTTGATGTCTAGTAATTAGGATCCAGGACACAAGAAAAGGCATGAGCAGCAGCCACAAATGTTTTCAAGGAATTTACGTAGTCAGCAAATGCAAAACCCTCATAAAGAACAAAAAGCATGGTTTTTCTAGTAACCGAGAAAGCAGGAAATTAAACTCTTTTTTAATGGCTTCCATTTTAATGGATGGTTCGATTACTTTATGAAATGGAAGCGAACCAAGTAAACAGGCATTCAAGCAGCCTTCAGGACACCGTGTATTCAGGCAGCGTAGCTTGGAACATTCAACTACATATGGGCCACAGGTGTTTTTTTTTTGTGGTGTAGTTGTTATGTAACCAATGATGTTACATAATGCTCGAAGGAGAAATGGACTGAAGCAGAATCGTGCCTCTGGTCAACCAGGATTGCTGCTCGCTGGGAGGCATGGTGATGGAGTTGGCTCTCCCAGGTAAACATTAGGGATCAGGAATTGTAAAGGTTAACACCCTTCAGTGAGAATGGAGGTACAGGTTTGAATTGCCTGAAAAAGAAAAAAAAATGAATGACCCTTTGCTGAGGTAGCTGGGTTGCTCCTTGGCGTAACCTGTAATTCCTTTCAATTTTGTATTCTTCTATGATTGAATTCTGGGAAGAGGAAAAGTACCTACTGTCTGTGGGGCCTTAACGTCACTTCATGTCTCTTCAGAATCATCACTCATTCTTCTGTCAGATGAGCTTGGTGAGTAGGAAAAGCAACTTCCAGTCTTTGGACCATAGCAGGGATCCTTGCATCCTGCTACCTTTGTATTCAGATGAGCATGTGAGAAATGAGATCCTATGAATTCACTGTTGCCCTATTTGAATAGTTAAGGACAGAGATCACACAGTCTGGCCAATCAAATTGCATTAAACTACTCATCCTATCTTTCTCTTTCTCTCTGTGTGGTGTACACTCACAATCCAGGACCTGATATCGAAACCTTTGTCCTACCAACTACATTTTGTATATATTTAGATAATAACCTGCCCGGGACATGTATTTGTTCCAAAATCTCATTCTGTTGCACAGAGAAGTGCCCTAAAAATGTGTTATGATGACTGCAGTAAGATCTGGGGGGATCCAGATTCGAATTCCCACTCTACCATAGAAGCTCATTGGATAACTTCTGGCCAGGCACACAACATTATTGTGAGGATACAACAGAGGAGGGGAGAAGAATCTAATCTGCTTCCCCTCCCCATTGAAGAGAAAGGCAGGATGTAAATGAAGTAAAGAAAAAAATATAAAATGGAAGTACAGTCAGTAGTTAGTTTAACCCCTTCTAGCCTGATTGAAGATTTAAGCCCATCCATTAGGTTTGGAATTTCTCCCTGACTCCACAGATTTCCCAGGAAAAAGCCTCTCTTTTTTAGTATTCTTTATATAGCTCTGTTCTTTGACTTTACCCATGCTGGATGGGTCAGCTGGCTACACAGGGCAAGATTAAAAGTTTCTGTTCAATCAACCAGAAGAGTGGAATTTCCATTAAAGGAAGAGAGAAGGGTGATTCTCTCTAATCTTTCACCTATGTTCAGAGGCGTAGCAAGGGGGGGAAGTGCCCAGTGCACCAGTGTGTCCTCTGCCTCCGTCCTGCCCCAGAATGCCCCCGCCATGCCCTCGGAATGCCCCCCGTGCCCCCGGAACACCCTCACCACACCTCCACAGGGGTGCACGCCCGGTGCGTTGCACACACCCGTCCCCTTGGAGCTATGCCTCTGCCTCTGCTGTTCTTGAGGGTCTCTTGACTCCTAGGAGAAACAGCTTGGGAGTCTCAATAGGCTGCAGTCAAAGCAAGAATGTGGGGAAGACCTGTTCGACCATCTTTACTCTTGTAGCTGTACTTTGGGCACCCCTCGTTGTCTTGGTGGCTCCCAAATGACCACTACTGTGGGCTAACCACAAGATGTTCCTAAGCGCAGGGTGTTCCTTTGGGTCATCTGCCCACATTGCTGTATCACATTAGATACTACTTATATATCAGAGAAAACCCAAATCAATTTTTCTTGAAGCATTCTCAAAACTCTGATCAAGCAAATCCTTCACAGCTCTTGTGTAGTTCTAAATTTAGGCAGGCAGCCTGGGTATAGAACTGCTGCAAATAAGAGATTCAGTCAGAAGTTTTAATTAAAATTTCTGTATAGTGTAATACAGGAGTTCAGTCTGAAAAAAAATGCTGGGAAATGTTTTATCTAAAAACTTATTAACTATTATGCAAAGACACATTAACCTCCAGCTAAAACAAAAACAAAAACCTTTTGCCTATCTATCCGGAATCACCTTCTCAGTCACAAGATTTCTCACCTTTGCTTCACCAGAAGATCTGTTTGAGAAAATAGTATAAACAACTCACAAAACACACAGATCAAATTAAGAGCCATATGTACCAGAAAAACAGATCTTCCCCTACGCACAGAGGAAAAAAGAACAAGAGGAGAGGGTTCCTGAAGCATTGTCTTTAATCCAATTTATTTTGGATTTACTCGCCCAAATATGGCTGGCCCGCTTCTTCCCAATTATAGTGGTGCATGTCATCAGAGCCCTCATTAACAAAGGCTGTCTGTATTGTCTATTAGGAATGGAAATCTGAAATGCAAATTCAGCAAATCAAAACGTTAAATGAACTCTATCCAAGATGCTCTGAGCTCCTGCCAGGGTGGAGCATGCTGGCCGACACCTGCCCCGAATTCTCCCTCCAGCGGAACATTTCATTCTGTTCCAGTCTTTGCTTCCTAATTGACCTGCTTATGATCTCTGTTACAATTAACATATGCTTATTAGTAATGGCTGGTTAAAGATTTCAAACTGCCGCAGTTTACAAAGTCTAATAGAGATGGCACACCACAGGAAAGAGGAGCCCTGCTCTCCCCTCACCGGCAGTGTCTCAGTTGCTTGGTTTCATGCCCTGGAAATGAGATAATTTTTCACACCATTGGAAAATCCGCTCTAATTGAAAGGGGAAATTGGCATGTAAAAATAGCTTAGGGCTTCCAACGTACCGAAGGAGAATCCGTTAGCTAGTTTGATTTCCGTTCCCTTTAGTGAAATGCTTGGTAGCCACTGAAATCACACAAAGCCAAATGAAAAGGAAGAAAATATGAATGTATGGCATACACTCGTGCATATATACAGAGAAGGGGGGGGGGAAGAACATACACATAGATGCACACAGAAGAAAGATTCCACCTAAACAGTGCCTTACTGATAGTTTGTTGTGAGTGGGAGAAAAGTCATGTTTTACGGTACTAAAAGCAAAACAACAATACCTCAGTTAGCTAGGGCTCCTTTCTGATCAAATTCACAGTCGCTCCCCTTTCAATATCATTCCTTTCTTTTAGCCAGACTTCCAAAAGCCCTTTGCAGCATTTGGATAACTATGGTAATACAAGAGTTACATGTGTATCGCTTACCCACAAGAATAATGTTTGCTGCTTTAGGGTACGTCTCTGTTTTCTTTCCTTTCCCAGGAGAGCTACTATCTCTGTATTACCTCATATTTACCTTCTTAGTCTCACTCATTCACTTTCAGGATTCCCCCATCACCACTGGAACTGCCTGTTCTCTTCCGCTGAGGTGGCCATTGATCCCTGAAGGGGGTGGACACATCTCAGTAGGGTGTCTCAGCTGTGGCCATTTTATCTTGAGCAACTCTGTTGAGAGTTTGGCTTCTTGACAGAGTCTAGACCCCTTACAGTATTGGTCTCAGCTCTCATAAATCACCTTTCCGTGTTAAAGTGTGCATCCAGGGGGGCAAGGGGGCTCTACTTAGGATTGAACTATCACTTCCTGAATGGTAAGAATGGATTTGAAGCCCCATCTTGGTCATATAAGTGTATTAGCAGATGGACAGTTTAGAAGGGGAAACTGCCTGGGCAGCAGCTGCCTCTTAAGGATAAATACATGTGGTGGTCATGCAGAAAAGTGACAAAATTCTGGAAAGAGATACATGTAGAAATGCAAAAAATTTTTGCTGAAATTAGCTTTGCTAAGGATGCCAACAATGCTATTTGGAATTCTACCAAAGAACTTCCCAAGAAAGTTGGAAGAACTGTTTCAATATTCAACAACAATGGCCAGAGCGGCATTTGCAATTAAACAGAAGGCAGAAGAATGTACTAATCTAGAAAATGGGGGAAATAAATTAAGAGAATAGCTACAATGACAAAATTAACAAACTTGGTGAGTAGAAGTCCAAATCGAGTGTTGTGAGAGAAACGGAAATTGTATTTTATGTATCATTCCTGAAAATAAGGATAAGTTGCTTTGTTTTTCTTTTAATATTGATAAAGAGACTGACCAAGAGGTTAAAAGGATAGAGGTTTAATGCTGAAGCTTAAGAAAACGGTTATACTAATATCCCTCTTAGTTAATATGTATCATAGGTAATAGTCAACTTGTAAAATTATAGATTTAATCAAACGTTTAAAGATTTTGTGTGAAATTATCAGGAAACTTTAAAGGCTCCCTTAAGTGATACATATTACAAATGTTAAGATCCAAATGTATATTTTTCTCTTTTGGCTATTTATGAAAAATAATAAAATTTATTTAAAAATGGGTACATACGCAAGGTTTACATCTGGGGTATTCAACTCTGGCCCTCCAGATGTTCATGGACTACAATTCCCATCAGATCTGCTTTAGGGTATATCTCTACTTTCTTTTCTTTCCCAGGTAGTATTTCTGTATTACCTCATAGTATTTCTGTATTTCCCAGCCAGTATTTCTGTATTACCTCATAGTCATGAACAACTGGAGAGTCAGAATTGGACACCTAACCCTGGTTTAGATGAACCAATGACCAGGCTATTCAGACTGGCAGTAGCTCTCCAGGGTCACAGGCATAACCTCTTACCTGATCCTTTACCTGGAGATTCCAGGGATTGATGCTGAAATCTTTTACATGCTAAACAGATGTTCTACTGGGGAGCCTCAGTCCTTCCAAATACTACCAGGTTCAACTCTTGACCTGTCACATTCTAACCATCATAACAAACCAAACAAAAAACCTGCACCGACAGAATAACTGTCTGCTATATGTATTGATGCAATAGACATACAACACCATACAGATGACTGAAAATTCTGCATGTGTCTCTATGATCGTCTGCTGATGTCAAAAACAACAAACTGTATACATAGCTGGAGAGAAGCAAGATCGTGCCCCCCACATGTGTCTGCAGCCAGATGAACACTTACACCCCATGCACGTTCAGGCTTTTCCAGCCAATCTGAAATTCTGCTTTTTGTACCTTTCTCACTGTATGGAAAAGCCTACATATATCTGTGGACTCTCAATGCAACTATCTGGCTGGCCACAGAGATGTCAAGGGCACGCCATCAGTTACAATTCTACTTCCTTCTACCTGCATCCAGTATATTGCAATTCTGACATCTGCCAGGCTCCATTTATTATCCTGCTAGATTATGCCCCTCTTTTCTTTGACTTTCTAGACACTGCCCTGCCTCCACGCCTGACCTCCAACTTCTGCATACCATGACCCATACATTCCCCACCTGCTCTAACTTCTCAGGAGTCAGTATTTTGTTAAATCAGAAGTTGGCAAGCCTATCTCTATTCTCACTGAAAGTCAGATCCTAGATAGAAATATGTCTTCCCCAGTGACAACGGTGATCACCGCCAATGATGACGGCATCTTGTATTTCCCCAGCATTCTGTAGGGCCACCAATTTGGCCTCTAGGAATGCTTCTCTGCCTGCCATCTTCATCAGAGATGTCTTCCCCCTTGGACGCTCCTTTAGAGAATCAATACAACAGGCAAAAGAATACAGTTCACTTATACCGGTGAGAAACCGGGTGTGCGTGTATAGGTTAAATGTGTTTCTCTCCACTGGTGTCTGAAATGACATACAACTGACCTCATAAATGTCTTATGAGGCCGAACAAACTCTACTCTCTAGCAAAAACCGCCACTGTTCCCATCTTTCTTGTCCCGAGGCTGCGCTGGCAACTTGCCATAAAGCATCCATATTGATATTTTGTGGCATTCAAATGGTGAAGGACCTCCTCTAAGCAAGAGGAGTGCGAATATTAAGGCAATCTGTTCGTGTCACTGCTAATTACAACAATATAAACTAAATTTACAGCGTGTGCCAACATGTGATATGAATTTGCAACAAGCACCAAAAACCTTTCCTTGGCATTATCATGCAAACCTTTTTGCATCACATTTTTTGTGAGAGGCAATTTTTTTTCAGAGGGGAAATGTGTGAGAATGGCGAGGGGGAGGGGATGACTGGGATGGGGCTTTGATGTTATTCCACGTCGCTGAATGCTGCAAACTTATGCTTTAAACCCTGTTCCATTGCAGTAAACATTTATTTCCTCTTATGTTGTATAATATTAACTGGGAAAACTCATAAAAGCCTGAAAAATGCCCGAAATGGAGCGCCGTGACTTTACAACAATGATAACAATCGAAAACTATGCCTTGTGAGCAGGAAGCAATTTCCATCCAAATGTGGACCGCAAAACGTTTGGAGGACTCCCTCAGCCCAGGGCTGTGTGTTTGCAGTGTGTTCTAAAATTTCAAATTTCTGTACCGAGGCAATCCAAATGGAGACCTGAACAAAAGAAAAAAAAAGCTTTTTTCTAAAGCTAGCTTAGGCCCCTTCCACACAGCAAAAGTACAGCGGATTGCAGTCGGCATAAAGCAACCTGCTGTCCCATCGGCACGTTCGCATGCCTCCGTGCAGGCAGCGAATGGAGTTCACGGAAGCAATGTGAGTTGCTGTCGCACCTTCGCACAGAGGCACATTTTTTTACTCACCTTCCTCTGCTGTGTAGCTATGCAGGCAGGCAGGCAGGCAGGCATGGACCCCCCACAGCTAATACCCCGTGTCCTGAGTAGGCTACACAGCTGCCAGGCAGGACCTTGGAAAACAGAGGGAAGCACGGCTGTTGAAAGCGCTTCCCGGTCGCCGTTCACTTGCTCGTGGCTGAAAGCCGCATTAAAACAAGAGAATTGCAGCTAGTGCGATTCTTAAGAAACCCGGGTTTGGGGGGGGTGGGTTACAAGGCAGACTCGTATTTGAAGCAGGATCCATGTGAAGTTCCCCCCCAAATGGGTTTTATACTGTTGTTAACTCACATTTATTTTCCCATGCGGAAGGGGCCTTGCTCTCAGGTAGCAGAAGTTACAGAAGTCCCCAATAATTATCTCCATCACTGATGTTTTTAGGATTGTTTCCTTGACTACCAATACAAGGTTTGAAACCCAGGTGTGTCATAAGAAGAAGAGTTTTGAATTTATACCCTTCTTTTCTCTACCTTTAAGGAGTCTCAAAGCCGCTTACAAACTCCTTCCCCCCCCCCCCCGTTCTTTGCACAACGGACACCTTGTGAGGCATGTGGGGCTGAGAGAATTCCAAAAGAACTGCCATTAGCCCAAAGTCATCCAGCAGGCTTCATGTGGAAAAGTGGGGAAATAAACCCAGTTCTCAAAATTAGAATCCACTGCTCATGTGGAGGAGCAGGGAATCAAACTCAGTTCTCCAGATTAGAGTCCACTGCTCTTAACCACTACACCACACTGGCTCTCTGATAAAAAGCATAAGCCCAAATGTTTCACTAAGTGCTTTTACTTTTGTAAGTCTCTTTATTTCACAGGTCCAAATCCAAATTTAAATAGCCTGAACACAAGAAAGCCACTCTCCTTCCATTTCCTCTCACTTCCGAAGAACTGCTGCCTCATATGGGTGGTTTAACAAAAGCCTCAAATCTATATGCACACAGTGAGAACAGTCCTAAAATGACCTAGTGGAAAGGTACTGCTTTGTAGGAACCACAAAACCCAGATAGAGTAAAAGCCACAATAAAATTTAAGGGGAATAAGACAAAAATCTGGGCAAAGGATTTAGAAAATCTGAAGTAGTCAAAATAGTATCAAGGCACTTGTTTTGCATGCAAATTGCTTTACCCACAAAAGAAAAATGCAGGCAAATAGATAAAAGTAGGAGAAAAAGCAAAGACAATTGCAGCTTCTGATTCATGGAGCTTCAAGTTCCAAGCCAGGGCTCCAAGAACATGGGCCAAAACTGTTCATGAAGCGAGAGAGGCAAATCCATGCACCATTGTGCTACATACAGGTCTGAGCATCTTGCAGGACAAGGATAGAATGGAGAGTCAAAAGAACTCTCAGCAAGGGCTCAGGCTACATTCATGGAAGGATTTAGTTGTCAGTTTTGGGACAAACAGCAAGGCATCAAAATGGAGGATTCTTTTGTTTTCAGGCATTGAAAAACAGATGGAAATTCAACTGTGTAAGCCAAATGGTTATAATGGAAGGAGCTTTCCAGGGTCCTGAAAACTGGGTTGCCAAGCATGGTAACCAGCAGGAAAATGGGAGAACACGGGGGTGGGGGGGGAGCGCTTTGGGGCAACAACATGATGTCACTTCTGGGAAAAACTCAGAAGTGATGTTATATTATGCCTCTCTAGAAAGATGGGAACTCTAAAAGTAAAACCTCTGAGTCTCCAGTGGTTGCTAGAGAGAAACGACTCAGAAGTGACACTGCATCATTGCCCAAAAGCAAAGTTTTAGGTTGGCAGAAAATGGGAGCCTACCATCCAAAATAAGGTAGGGGGGCTTCCAAGTAGGAGGGGTGTCTTTGGAGATGTCCTTGCCCAATTAGTGAAGAGAGGGTTTAGCAAGCAATTCCAATATTCTGAACAGGATCAGTTGAGTATAGATAACATAGGAAATGGCATTGGTGTTGTCCCAAACAGAGTCACAGTTCCTGTTTGAATAAGGGACATACAATGTGAAGGGTTCTGCTCATAGCTAAAGGAAGAGAGGAGTCCTTTGTTACTAATCTCATGGCCAAAAAGAGGACTAGGTGAGGCTTATACTGTAATTGATATAGGTGTATTTTTGCTTTCTCTGCTGGCTCTCTGTTTTTTGTTTCTGTAATGGTCAGAGACCAGCTTACTATCAAAAACAGGAAGGAAAGGAACTGGTTTGAGTGGAAACAAAGGACGACTGTTTTTTTTTAAAAAGGAAACATCCTGCCTTGCAATTGGTAAGACTGAAATCTATACCTAATTCTTCTCAGTTGTATACAATGCCTGAAACCAGTACTGTGTTATAAATTTTGATTGTTTTAGCTACTTTGGAGGACAATTTTTTTGCCCAGGGAGTGTGAATAAGTGAACATTGCATATATCAGCAGTTGGACCTCTTCTCCCATTAAGGGTTCCTTGGAGGCAAGGGAGCCTCTGAGGCCCTTTCTGCACATGCAGAATAATGCACTTTCACACTACTTTCACAGTTGTTTTCAAGTGGATTTTGCTATTCTGCACAGTAAGATCCAGCTGCAAAGTGCATTGAAAGTGGATTGAAAAGGCATTATTCTTCATGTGCAGAAAGGGCTTGTCATCAGAATTGGGCACTGTTCCCCAAAATGGCTTCCTCTCAGAGACCAAGAACCATTTCGTTTCAAGTCTGAGCAGGAAGGGGTTGGCAGTTGACCTTTCCCCCTTAGCCTTAAGGTGTGCCTGATTTAACAATGGGATCCATGGTGTAACCTTAAGGTGATTTAATCAGTGCTCTGAACAAACTACTGCTCACTCTATCTCCACCCATCTCTCTACTAAATCAGTACTTAGTGAACAGTCCATGCATTCTCTTGGAACCCCACCCTATTAGCCAATTGGTTTACAAACCATTAAACTTCTCCTCTGTCAAAACTGCAAAAAAGTGATCAGTTCTTTGTTTTCCAGCTTTTTTCTGCCAAAACACCTCACACTGCCTCAGGACCCAAGATATAAAATCAAGGTATTTCGGCCTCATTATGTGTGTGTGTTCTTGGATCCATCATACACTCCCACTCTGTTCTATGGGCTTCAATTTGCTTCCAAAAACAAGGGTAGTTTTCTCTTTTCAGCTTTGCTTTTGTAGACACCCTATTCAAGTCTAGCGAATATCACCCATCTCCTAAAGCTATTCCCACTCTTTCTTATTAGTTAGTTCTTGTGTGTATTTATGGGTGTTTGCCACTCTGTCCATCTTCTAACAAAGTTCCTTTGCTTTCGGCTGAACGTCAGCCTCGTTTATTTAGAAAGTTTCTCTGGGAAACTTCCCATAAATGTTGGTCTTTTGGTCTCTGTTACCCCCTTTTTCACAGTCCCTTTCTCAATCTCCAAGTTAATCCCCCCAACTCTCAAGGAGACTACCTATTTAGGGCAACAACATATATGCTGCAATTAATTGCAGCCAGATGTGCAGAGGCTACTCAAGTAATCACAGACACGGCTTGGATTGAAATAGGCCCGCAGCCCTTTTTATTTACGTAATTCTTAAAAGCGAAGCTGGGCGATCAAGAGGAGTGCATCATCTCAGCTGATCAGCCTCCCTGGCTGATCCCAGCTTCACCCCATTTATTAGGAAGGACAGAGTTCCTGGGCCACAGGGCATCCACCCCATTCTTTTGTGGCCCACCCATCTGGGGTGTCAGGCTCGCCTACAGAGGCCCTTAGAGGCATGCTCCCTGAGCCCGCCCCTCTCCAAAGGCAGGGAGCTCTGGCATGCAAGCTCAGTCTCCCCCAAAACTACGCGCTCCTCTGCCCAAACTGCCCCCATAGGACTGCAACAAAAAACTAAAATATCCCATCCCTTCCGGGAGGGTGGGTGGCTCAGTTTGTCTCAAGGCGTCGAAAGAGGCCGAGGCCACTGTGTGCTGCCTTATAAAGGTAGCTTGCTCCACCCTAAAGCCTGCATGTGTCAGCACGCATATTGCTGGGTGATAAAGGCGTAGCTGTTCAGCAGCCCAGGGACACGCATGCTCTTTTTCTGGAGCCCTCACCATTTGCCCTGCCCCCTGCCGCAATTACGGGCCTAGTTGATTCTAGTGCTGTTATTTCTTGTGATAAAAATGGGAAGGAGCAACCAACCATACTGAGCCTATATCCTTGACCTCTGGAATCCTTGTTTCAAAACCCTACCAACACCACCACAGCTTCTGAGTTTCACCAGGAACTACAATTGTATGTGTTTATTTTGCTTTTGCACAGATATAAGAAAACAAAGATTCTGAAGGTGCAAAATTCTTTCTGCAGCACCCATTTCTGCACATCACTGGTATACTTAAATAAAAAAAATTAATCACTGCTTCAACTCAAATTTGTGCTTAATAAAACTTGTCAAATGTTGGGAAATGCATGCTTGCACGAGGCACCTGGCTTTCGAAGCAAAAATCTAATGTGCTATGGACATTTCCTGATGCATATTATGAGCTGATGTTTGCCATAGGGTCTGGCTAATCTGCTTCATTTATTGGAGGGCCATTTCAGCTGCAATGTCAACAGCGCAACTGGATCAGGTCACCCCTGCCTGGGAAAATGATGTAAAAGGTCTACAGCAGGCATGATCATATTAGGAACATTTCAGTGGTTTTCAGACAAGATCATAATTATTTTTTGGGGAAGGCAGCGGAAAGGGAGATCTGCCACAGAAATATGAATAAAAACCTGCTGCCTTCTTTATGAGTGCAACAAGGTTAAATTTCTGAATACTCGTCTACACTTTTAGTGATACTGTCAATCAAAACTGTTCTTCAGCCCCTGCTTCATAAATTTCTTGAATGTTGGCTTTTTTCTGCACAGAGCATTTAAAACATTTGCTAACAGAGTTGCATCTAGTGCAAGATCACTAGATTTCCATATCCAAATAAAACATTTTGAGGTAGAAATAAAATATTTCCAAAGCATTTCAGACTAAAAGCTGTATGGAACTCCTGAAGGAAATGTTTTATTTTCCTGCCTGAAAATGTTTTATTTGTGTTGTTTGGAAAAGGCCATTGTCAGTTCATTTAAAACCCTTCTTCCCACAATCCTGCATCAGTCCCAGTTCAGTAGACAGAACTGTCAACTTCTAAGTGGGCCTAGAGTTCTCCTGGAATTGCAAATGAACTGAAAACTACAATGGTGATTTCTACTGAGGGAAGCATAGAGTCTAGGAAATATGAAAGTCCCAGAGTGGCTTTGGAGAATGGAATCTCTATGTCTCATATAGCATACCATAAAGACTGTATGGAAACTAGGAGAAACTGATTGTCACCTCCAAATACACCAAAGAACTTTTTTGACAGTTGAGAGGGGTATCATTTTTCGACTGGATTTTCTCTTAAGTCTGAGTAATGTCAGAAAAAAAATAAAGGGGTCCTTTTTTTCAGGTAATGGAAGGCACCCATGTTTGTCATTAAAGAACATGGCAAAATTAACAGGAAAGATTATGAGCAGTAACACAAAAGTGTTCTGAAGCTACTTAGCTGAGCAGTAGCAGAAGGGAGGAGCAAACTGAGATTGCCAAGGGCAATTGGTGGCACAAGGAGGACAAGACATCTAGGCAAGCAAGAAACAGCAAGATGATTTGGTGATAAATTGGCTTAGATGGGAAATTAGAAGAGTTGTCTACCAAATAGACTCTCAAAGCAGCTTACAATTGCCTTCTGTTCCCCACCCCACAACAGACACCTTGTGAGTTAGTGGGACTGAGAGAAACCTGAGAGAACTCTAAGACGCCCAAGGTCATCCAGCAGGCTTCATGCGGAAGGGTGGGGAATCAAATCTGTTTCTCCAAATTAGAGTCCTGGGAGCTATTTCCCAGTAATGACCAAATACTTTCCCTTTCTTTTTCCTCTTGGGATATAATCTGTGGTTTGCTACTGCAGGCAGTGAAAGTATCCCACTGCATGAACAGAATGGGAATCCTGGGCATATCCCCAAAATAACTTCCTTTATTTATGTGTCGTTTAGTTATTTATTTAAAACATTTCTATTCTGCCAAATTGCCCCAGCTCTCAAGTGCCTTCTGCTTTTAATGCCATTAGGTTACCATAATCTGATTCACTGGGTCAAACTCCCATCATTTTATTTATTTATTTTGTTTATTGATGCTTAGTCATGCCAGCGTGGCATATAGAACAATACATTATCAGTTTCTCTGTGAGCTCTGAATGTATGGGATCACTCAAGGGACTCAGTCAGGAAACAGGAACGCCCAGGGCGACCAAAGTGCCAAACAGTATTGCAAAGCAGATGACTACCTCCAAAAGATGTCTTGAGAGTGGGAATTTCTACCCTGCCAAAAGAACAATATCTAGATCTGACCCTGAAACCAATTCTGATCAATACACAGCCTAGTATTACTATTAAAATATTAGATTCCTGCAGCTTGTGAATGATTCTTGCAAAATTCATGCCAACTTTATGTTCTGATAAAACTATTCTGAGTACTCCTCTACAAATGTTCCTTGAATGAGGAAGAAAGATGCATTACAGCCTTCCCCAGATATCTATTATTTAATTACTCCATGTATTACATCACAGGACATGTAGGTTTTTCTGTTGAGATACCACAATCAGCCCTTCCATCCGCAAATGCAAATTAAGCAAAGGTTAAACCAAGAAATTAGTTGAAACATATTTATCATCCTTTAGCCGAAGTAAACATGCACTTCCTTTATTTTCCCGGCAAAACAAATCAAGTAGATTAACACCAACAATTTGTGCTTAGAGGACCACTTTATTAAAAGCCATTTCAGGTTTAATAAAGACTTTTATTTTCATTGTCACAGCAATTATGAAAAGGATTTCACTGGAATTGTAACACAGCGCTTCGTTCTGAACAGTATTTACTTTTAAGTTGTGAACATTTTTTTTTCCAAGTGCGTTTTGGAACGACTGTTCTGATCTATTGTAAATTATGAATGCTCCGGGCATTTCTTGCATAAATAGATACTGGCAGGCCTTAAATATTCCTGTATGGCTCCATGACATTTTTGTTAGATGAGTACAGTTTAAGGCATATTTGTGTCTTGTTGGATTCCAAGGTAACATTAGTCTCAATAAAGTAGCAAAAAAAAATCATCTCAAGGGTACTTAGCTCTGGCATGAACTTCTTGTTTTGCTTTCTACAACAAAAAGCTGTACTGTCAATTATAAGCATCAAACAAAGTTCAAATCCACTTGGTTGTGAGCGAACCAGTGTCCACTGCCAATATAATGCTATATTCTCTCTATACGTGGACGGAGCCAGCATGGTATAGTGAGTAATGTGTCACACTAACTGGTTACAGTTCCCATTTCAAAAGGAAAGGAACCTAATGTAACAAGTCCAGTACAATCCACCCTTCTAAATCCACTGAAGCCAAGGATGGAACTCTACTAAGGATTGCATTGAACTTGTCACATTAAGTCTTTCTCTGCCCTTTATAGCCTTCGGGGAGGGCGGTATACAAATATAATAAATAAATAAATAAATAAATAAAATATAAGCACTCTTCTAAGCCCCCTGGGCTGACAATGGAAACAGCGGGGGGGGGGGGGGACTTCTTGGAAGCCATTTCCTGTTTTGAAATGGGAAGTGACATTTTGACTCTGTGGGTGTTTTAAAAATCTTATTTTTGAAATCCCTAGAGCTGCAAGATGTCACTTCTTGCCTGAAAAAGGAAGTGATTTCCACAAGCTGTTTTCCCTGCCCCGGCTCCCCCAGCCTAAGGTTTCCCATCTCCAGCGGGTGGGTTGGAGGTCTCCCAGAATTCCAACTAACTTTCCTGGTGGCAGAGATCAGTTCCTCTGGAGAAAAGGACTCCTTGGGAGGGCAGACTCTATGGCATTATTCTCATTTAGATCAGAAACACCGAATGGGTAAAATTTAGCCATTACCCTTTACTCACTTGCCATCATATCAGATTCTCAACATGGCCCTACCTGTGGATACTTAAATCTTGAAACAGAAGAGATAAAACAGATCTTTCTACAAGTTCCTAGGTTTGCAGAAAAATCTGAAATCTACCAACTCCCCCCCCCCCAAAAAAAACAACCCCAAAACCAACACTGGGAGTTAAAAAACTCCCCAAACAATAGATGCTGTATCTGCAATTTTAAGAAACAAATGCCCTCTGTGACTATTACTAGCCAACTATAACAGTATTGCCAGTTGTACCCTTGGTTTATGATTGTAAAAGGCAGGGGGAGGGAGAGGACCCTTTCCATATCTGTTCTGGCCTTTTAGATAGGACTCATTGAGGCTGGTTCCAGCAGCAACATGCCACAACCAGACACAACTGCTTGCTTCTGATCAATAGAGCTACCCAATGAAAGGCAGTTTTGTACAGTGGTAGGAGTTTCAGACTAGAATCTGGAAGACACTTGTTCAGATCTCCACTCTGTTGTGCAAGCTCACTTGACAACTTTGGGTCAGCTGCAAATTCTCAGCATAACCTTCCTTACAGAATTGTTGTGAGGGTACAAATGGAGGCGAGGAGAATGTGGATAAGGATGGGGTAAAAATCAAGTGAATATATGGCAATGCGGATATAGATGACAGCAGATAAAAAGGTAGGTCAATTGGTGGGTGGGAAGGAAAAAAGAAACAGGAAAAGGGGATAATTGGGGGATTGTAGGAGGAAGTAAAAAGGAAATAATGTGGGGAGGGAAATACAGGGGAATATGAGGTGTCCTACACAAGTCCTTGCAGGTTCTCCACCACACCACTGGACCCAGCCAGGTGGTTGTTCTCCACAATGTGGCAAATTTTCACTGGGACAGGCTGACGGGCTAGGGAAGGAAGAAAAGCCGAAGACTGGGGTGTGTGGAGAGACTGAAAGAAAGTTGCTGGTGGGTGGGAAGGACAGGAGACAGGTAAAGGGGAGAAGTGATAGAAGCTTTCAGAAAAGGGGAAGAGGGAATTGTGGTTGAGGGGAAAATGAGATGCCCCCTGAAATCCCTTGTAGGTCCCCTGCTTGTTTTCTCTATGTCAAGTGGTCTCCTGGAGTTACTCTGACAGACAAAACATATACGTAGGTTGCAAGTTATCTTTCCTGTTTTATTCTTCAGAAGGGCAGGAGCAACTGCAGGGGGGTTGTTTGAGACTTGTTTGAGACTGCAAAATTGTCTGGGACAAAAGGGTTGAACCTGAGTAAATCAGGATTCCTGAACAACTGATGTATCTAAGTTCAGTAGACTAATTCATGGATTTCCCAGTGGCTCATCTAGTTCAACCTAAATGCCAAATACTCAGGGGAATCTCTGGAAGTTTATTATATTTAATTAAAAACAGTATGCTTTTGTGGGCGGGGGGGGGGGGGGACACCTGACATGGCATTGAAAGGAGAGTGAATCCTATTCCTGATACAGATTGTATTGCTATAATTTTGCATTTTGATTTTGTTGGAGTTGATAATTAGCTGCTCTGTGCCTGTTGTGGCAGGGAAGAAGAGAGTTGAAGAGTTGTGATATATACCCCACTTTTGTCAATCATAAAGAGTCTTAAAGCAGTTTACAAACTTCTTCCCTTCCTCTCCACACAATAGACACCCTGTGAGGCAGGTGGGGCTGAGAAAGTTCAGAAAGAACTGTGACTAGCCCAAGGTCACCCAGCAGACTTCGTGTGCAAGAGTGGGGAAGCAAACTTGGTTCACCAACTTAGAAGAAGAGAAGAAGAGTTTGGATTTATATCCCCCCTTTCTTTCCTGTACGAGACTCAAAGGGGCTTAAAATCTCTGTTCCCTTCTCCCCTCACAACAAACACCCTCTGAGGTGGGTGGGGCTGAGAGACCTCAGAAGAACTGTGACTAGCCCAAGGTCACCCAGCTGGCATGTGTTGGAGTGCACAGGCTAATCTGAATTCCCCAGATAAGCCTCCACAGCTCAAGCGGCAGAGCGAGGAATCAAACCCGGTTCCTCCAGATTAGAATGCACCTGCTTTTAACCACTATGCCACTGCTGCCGTTCATGTGGAGGAGTGGAATATCAAATTTGGTTCTCCAGATTAGAGTCCACCAGCTCTTAACCATTGCGCTATGCAAGATAGGGTGTTAGAAACTTAAACAATAAATAAATAAATATCCCCTCCCCCCAATATGTATCCCCATCTGGGACTATTTGCTCTCTGGGGATGGAAATACCTAAGACATCGGTATATTTCCACCACAGAGTATAAGTGGAGAGGTGGTTTTTTAAGTCTGGAATGTGGTATGGGGCAACCCAGTTCAATCCTGCCCCCAATATGCAGCTGCATTTAACAAAAAAATGGAGAAGATAGAATCTCCCTAATTCAGTTTGACCCTGGCCCCTTCCGCACACGCAAAATAATGCGTTTTCAAACCACTTTCACAACTGTTTGCAAGTGGATTTTGCCATTCCGCACAGCTTCAAAGAGCACTGAAAGCAGTTTGAAAGTGCATTATTCTGCATGTGAGGAATGAGCCCCTGTGGTATGTTCTCAGCACACACACATAACACTAAAACCATGTGCACATGTCAGAATTCAAGCCTATAACAGGTCCTCGATGGGTACCTAAGAAATGTCTGTCAGGGATTCAATTTACTCACCTACATTTACTCACCTACAAGTGAGGCCCGTTCTTTGGCCAAGCAACTGTTTTAGACATCAAAATAAATGGGTCACTAATATCTTGCAGGAGCTAAGTTTGCATCAAGCCATCAGTGATACTAGGGGTGACTCAGATCCCATACCACCAGTGTCCAGATCCAAGTCAAGCCCCTGTCTCACCGTTCTAGATCTTTGGACCATCCAGGGAACACCACGCAGCATATCATTATAGAGTTAGTTCTTACAAGTTATGGCAACAACTATAATCTTTATCAGTTAAAGAACTGGTTAGATTTCTAAAAAATAGATTTATCAGTGGTTGAGAGATATGATACCTCAGTGAAGGTGTAAAGAGGCATACTTTTTTTAGGAATACCAAATTGTGAGGAAGGTGAGTCTAGGGCATCTCCCATAGTTTGCATGTTCTGTTCTCTTGATCTGTTGGCTATAGCTGAATCTTCAGGTAGTTGCCATGTGCTCTGAGAAAAACGATTTTGTAAGCAATGTGCAAATATGCTTGTGATCAATGGTGTTTGTTTTGTGATGTTCATTTCAACTTATGTGGGGAATCAGATATATATACACCCTGAAGTAGAAATCTGTGTGAATGTATGAATTCCATGTAAATGTTGGGTTCCATATTCATATCAAGAGGGAGCTACTTCCACTGGGAAAATGGAGGAAGACAGATTAAGAAGCTCCATGCATTCATTAGAACCTGTATTCTTCACTGGGTCATGGGTTGTCATGGAGTAAGACTGCATCCAAGTCCTTTGAGCGATTAAAATGAAAAATTTGGTCAGATTTTTCAAAAATGCTGACTGGATGCATTCTCTCTCTTCATTAACAGTGACTACATCTCTTTGTTAGCTAACATTTCAAACATAATAATATTCAAAAGGGTGTTGTTTTATAAAACTGCATTTTATTCTGGGATTATGCAAATTTAGGCTACAATTTTCTCTCTAGTCCCTTTTATTCTGCGTTTGCAGTCATTTCTTTTAATGATCTGAATTTCTTTCAGTGATTAGGGTGTGGGGGGAGGGAGAACTGAATAGCCCAGCATTCAGTCAACCCCAGCATTCAGCTCTTCCTGCATTCAGTTCCCTCCCCCCCACCACTTCCCAAGTCCAGATGAACTTAGAAAATGGTGGTGGGGAGAGCTGATTTTTATAGTTTGGATTTGAACACTAAAAAAATTCGGGAAAACCGAATAAAATTTTAGAGAAGCCGAATACTGCCTTTCTTCGGCTTTTTTGAAAATTCTGGTCCTTTAAATCTGAACTTGAAAAATAATAACAACAACATCAAAAAGATTGCACACTCCTACTTGTAATCTCAGGAGATCTCTAGCCACACCCTGGAGACTGGTGACCCTAGTGTGAGTGCAAAACATACTAACCTAAATCTCAGCCTAGTTCAAACTATGTATTTCTTCCCCAAAATGTCCCTTTCTTCAACACAAAAACCCAAACTTCTCTATCTTCTCATCCAACTCCCCATTGGGCTGCCAAAGCTTCTGACTGTTCTCTCTCTTAACCATTATGAACAGACTACCTTCCCTTTGGCACACTGATTATTCACAGAAGACACCACAGAGCTGTACCTCAAGGTGTTAGAATTACATTGTCTATGACAGATCAATTTGTTATCCATAAAGGTGGCACATTGAGCTGGGAAATGGAAGCCTCTAATATTGCAAAGAGTTTTGGCACTGGCACAACTTATTCCCTACTTGTTGAGTCCGGTAATTTGACCTTATTGTGGACTAGTTTACTCATCAGGTTAGGATTAGGGTCTAGATGTAAGAAGAAGTGTAGGTTACGGGTGGGGGGAGGGGGTGAACAAACCTCTTGTGCAGTTTGGTTTAAGTACATTGTAATTCAGTAGAAATGATCAGGCCTACTAACTTTCTCCCTTCATAATCTATAAACCATGCCAATAAAGGATGGGGAAGGAAAAAAACTACAAATATATACAACCGTTATTCTCCTCATCAGTGAATATTCACAAATGACAAAACTAGAGGCTGTGCTCCAGTTTTAAATTCCACAGCACTAAACCGTCTTGACCCAACTGGATGTTTTGTCAATTCTAATTGATTTTATAATTAAAAAAAATATTTTACATCATTTTATTGATGATAAATATGACATAGTGTAAGTATTTCAGGTTTTATATATATTAAGTTGTATATTGTATCTTAGTAGCAAATTTGGGTTCTTGGGCATAATAAAATATTGATTCATAGATACAACTGGCATAATCCAGCAGAGTTAGGTGTGCAATCAACACTGAAATCAAGGGACAGAACTTCACCTAAAAGGTGCTTTTATGCCTAGTTGGAAGTGGTGAGGAAGGTGGGCTGTAAACAAACAAACAAAATTATCCAGTGACAATACTCTCATCTTTGGCCAGAATGCTCATTTGACTTACACAGTCTCTCTCTCCTGTATTTTGTTCTGAATTTGCACACCCACATATTCATATAAAGAGGAGAAGGCAGAAAAACAAAGGCAATGAGAACCATGTCTGAAAAATCCTATCCTCGCTTTTGCTGGTTTGTAGCCAGTGAATTTGGTAATGTCCCCCCACCTCTTTTGAAAGGAATAAAAATAGTACCCAGCCTTGAACACAAACCTACAAATGCTAGAAAATCCCAACTGAGCTGTATGCAAGACACATAAATACATTCCAAAATTTAGGGTAACTTTGTAGAACACTTTAAATATTATGTGGGCACAGTGACACTTTGTGTTCGTTGTGAGGGAATGCACTTCACTGAATCATGGCACTGTTTGAGAGGCACTTCTGAGCTATCTAACAAATGCACTAATGAATGAGCCGCATCACACCAGTAGTGGCGAAAACACAGGCTTTAATATTGTTAAGGTCTTGCACAATCAATTACACAATCCCTCAAAGGCATACAGACAAATGTACAGTTTTCAAGAACAATAAATCACTGTCCATTATGAAAGCCGACACCCCAAAATGTAAACACTTTCTTCCACGGATGCATGTATATGTTCCTTTTTCCTTGACTCTGTTGCTCCATCCCTGATGCAGAATGTTTCTTGAAATTCAGAAACAACACCTGTAGCTATAGTATTAAGAAGATGCAAAGCTGATATCACTACATTTATGTTGAAATCTATTAATGCTGTACAACTTACTCCATGGACAGGATGTCCCATAGCTTAGATACGCTCAGGACATTATAATAGTGATGGTAGGTAAACTTATGAATATCCATGAAGTATGAATAAAGATAGGCAAAAACTTCCATTTGAATGCATTTCCTTTTTTCTCCATTCTTTAAAATATCCTCATTCACTACATCGTAAGGAATGTCCTAGGCAGGTTCCAACAACCTCCACATTTGTACATACTATATGAATCTCAGACAGCAACTCTAGAGAAGACTCCAGGGATGTTGGAGACTTGATTGGAGAAAACATAGCTGACTATTTATTTACATACTTCACTTTTTACTTTTTGTTTTACTCCACCTTTCTCACCGATGGGACCCAAAACACCTTATAACAATCTCCTCTCCACCATTTGTCTTTACAAGAACCCTATGAGGTGGGTTCAACTGAGAGAGAGTGACTGGCCCAAGGTCATCCAGTGATATCAAACAGCCAAATGTGATCGGTCATATGCTGATGGGACATCATCCTGTTTGTTACATTGACCCCCTCCCTCCCCTCCCTTGCACTCCACCCCTTACTCCCTCCCCTCCCTCCCCTCCCTTGCATGCTACCTATCTCTCCCCCCTCCCTCCACTAGGGTGGGTGGGCCATGTCCAGATGCCGAACCCTCTCTGCCTTCCTCTCCTCCCTTGCATGCCACCCCTCACTCCCTCCCCACCCTCACTCTCACTCTCACTTTCACTCTCCCTCACCCTCACAGTTTGTTATATTGACCTCATACAACTAATACACAAAAGAGGAGGGGCATCAGCCTGATAGTCAAAAAAAGTACCAAGGATAAAATTAAGTAACATAGGATAGAAATTGGTTTATTGCTTAATGGTGTTCCTTTCCAGATCAATTTTTCACACCACGGAAATCACTAGTTTAGACCTGAAATTCAGTGATGGAGGTTATCGAGAACCATCTTTTCACACACACACACACACACACACACACACACACACACACACACACACACACACACACACACACACACACACACACACACACCACAACCAATACGTATTGCATACACAAGCAATACCTCTGGGAACATCATGGCAAATGTCTGTGCTTAACAGATCCTATAGTAGGCACACCTACCTATTTAGCTCCAATCCAAGCATACAAATACATACACACATACATACATATACATATATATCTCGGTACATCTGTACATTGGTTGACATGACCTTGCACAAACAAAGCATGACACCATTCTATTGCCTGTCTGCATATCAATGCATAATATTTCCCCCTTCCGAGCTTACCCACTTAGTATTTGTAAGGAAAAAGCACACTGAAAAGTGTACAAGACTTTTTTAAAAGGAAGCTCTGTCCCCATTTTTAGTTTGCAGAAAACGGTAAGAATTCATATTGTGGCCCTGAAATGGCTGCAGTTCAGCACTGAATGTCGATAATATTTAACTGTGCATATGATGGTAGCTAAGAGATTGATACCATGGAACATATGTTCTTTCAATGTTCTTTGCTTGATAAGCCTCGCAACTATTTTTTAGTCCCAATATTGGATAGATTTGCCAATAACAAGCATAAATTAAGATTGTTGTTGATAGGAGTAGATCTTAATACTACGTTGTCAGTTGCCAGATTTTGTTTATATCTTTGTAAAATGAAGAATTCTGAAAAAAGAGTTAAGGGCTCTAGTGAAATAGACTGTAAATCACTATCTTAAGTTCTTGAAATCTTGGTTATATTTTCCTGCTGAAATAAGAAAGATTAATGTTTTAACTGTATTTTATATTAGTTATTGAAGGTGGATTTTAAAATTGTTTTTCTACTTAAATGGTATTTTAAAATGTGTGGTCTAAGACCATAAATAAACTACTGACTGATGGTAGCTAAAATGTGTAACAGGCGGATTCCATCTTGACAGTTTGAGCAAAACAGAAATTTCAAGTTTCCATCATGACTCGTATGAACCTTATATATGTAATCCATTTACAGTGCATGACCTTTTACTTGAGGAACTCAAAGATGTTTCTGTGATACACTTAAATTCTGGATATACAAAGTAGTCTATCAATAGTCTGCATAGATAAAGGGACTTCCCTGTGCAAGCATCTGGTCATTACTGACCCAGAAGAAGACAATTTAAACCCGGTTTTTTTTCTCCTGTAAGGAGTCTCGAAGTGTCTTGAAAACCTCTTCCCTTTCTCTCCCCATAACACAGACCTTGTAAGGTAGGTGGCACTGAGAAAGTTCTGAAAGAACTGTGACTAGCCCAAGGTCACTCAGCGGCTTCATGTATAGGAGCGGGGAAACAAATACAGTTCACTAGATAACAGTCCACCACTCCTTTGGAGGAGTGGGGAATCCAACCCAGTCCCCTGGATTAGAGTCTGCCACTCTATTACCCTGGCTCTCACAAGGTGTGACCTCACGTGACAAATTTTACTAGGCAGATTATGTTTATGGGGTGATTTGCGTCTTCCCATCTGCACTTAACCCCCCGGTCAGCTCATTTTATCAACCTTGGAAGGATAGAAGACTAAGGGCCTTTCCCCACTTGAGGAGAGTAGCGCGGAGTCCCCTGGCACTCCCCACGAGAGGGGCGGTGACAGCGCAGCCGCCCCGACGCTGCCGCTGTCGTGGCCCCTCAGCGCGCGGCATCCCTGGCGCTCTTGCAAAGGACGCCTTTTGATGACCCCGCGCTCTGCACGGGGTTGTGGGGACGCCTGGGCGCGCGCCAGGGATGCTGCACGCTGAGAGCAGCGCGCGGCATAGGGGGGATCATGCTGAGTGGGGAAATGCCCTGAGTCAGCCTTGAGGCAGCTACCTAAAACTGACTTCTGTCAGGATCGAACTCAGCTTCTGAGTAGAGCTTCGAATGCAGTATGGCAGCATATGTTGTTCATAAATAATGTCAGAATGGGATTTTTTAACGAAAGGTGGTCATTTGATGTAAGTAAATCCACATTAAATATTGAAGATATATTGGGGGTGGGGGGAAATGGAAAAAGGTTTTCCAAAGAGGTCACTTAAGTGAAAAGAGTAATATGTGGGTTGGGGGGGGGTGAGGGGGGCAGCCTTGTAGTGGATGACACAGAGTTAATGGCTCACCAAAAGCACATACATGTTTTTCAAAAGATGCTTTATTGCCTACAAAAAGAACCAGTCTAGGGAGACCACTGGCTATATAAACTGGATCTAGCCAGCTGTGGCTGTCAAGGGCTAGGGACAGATCCCGTTCAATTGGCGCTGTAAAATAAAATACTATTTTTTTCTGTAAAAGGAAATAAACATGACAAAGGCGAAGATTCATGCTTTCAAATATACACACCGTTTGAATTTTTAATTAGGGCTGCTAATTACAGTCATCAGAAAGCAGGAGAGAATGGATTTTTTTACCTTCCCCGGCACAGACAGGCCTTCAACCCCAGTGTATTTTTCAATGGCATTAATATTTTATGAAAATGGCCCTTTGCCGCTTCAGCCTCTTCCCGGCTGCCTGCGAAACTGCCCCGCATTATGGATGCCAATGCCTTTAAGCCATGTGCATTAGCGAGATGACAAAATGCAAAAAAGGGAGGGGGAGAGCACCTTGTCAAACCCCCGCCCATCGCATCCATTGATTCTATTAGATAGTGGAAAAAAAATCCCCCACAGAGCTGGGTGTGAGTTATAATCCAGATGACACTAATGACGAAACAAGAAACTGGCTGGGAGCAGACCCATTAGCTACGAGCCTGAAATTAATGTTTCTAATTTTTTTTTCCTGAACAAATTAACCTTAATGAACTGGCCGGGCATATATTACGGTATATACTGATAAAGTCAATTACGAGGAGAGAGGTGAGACGTCTGTATAAATATACACACAAATCTCAATAAACAGCCAAAGAAAGGGGCATCATTAAAATTTCCCCACTCTGAGTGAAACATAGGAGAAAGTAACCCTGTGGGGGATGGGCAGGGAAAGGGAGAGCAGGAACAACTGTTCCGTTTCTCTGATTTTGAAGCATTTTTCATGTCAGAGAGGGAAGATCATATTCTCAATGATGTGATAATAGTGTTGATAGTTTAGAGTTGGGAAACTTCTGGAAATTTGAGGGTGGATCAGGGGAGCTAATGGGAGGTGTCTCAGCAGAAATGGGGCGCTCATTGGGACATGTGGAGTCACATGTCCCCAGGCGCATGCCAGCTGGACATCTGGGGGGCAGAGAATTGCCCCTCACACCCCTCCCCTCAGGTCCACCCCTCCAGGCTGAGGTCTCCAGTTTAAACTTTGAAAGTGATGTTGTTTCAGGGTGGGGAGAATCCACCTGAAAACAGCATCACATTCAATGTTATTTTAACTGGGGACCCCAGATTATCCCTTTAAGGTGGACTTAAAAGAAGAATCTGGGCTCCCTAGTTTTTGTGATGCTGTTTGGGGGTAGTTTCCACTGGAGGTGTTTTGTGAGAGATGCTGCTGACATTTGTTTGGTAAATGTTTTGCTGGGGGTGATTTGTGAGAGATTTACATGCTTAATACCCACTTGCACTGGCTTGGAGCTGTTTCTCATGCTAACAACCTACCTCATAGGGTTGGTGTGAGGACAAAATTAGGAAAGAGAGTTGGCAGGGAGAGAGCCATGTATGTTTTGCTGCAGGTGGGAGGTGTTTTATGAGCTGGTGCAAAAATCATTGTTTGGTCATAGTGGGGGAGGGTGGCCGCCCATACTGGGGGGGGGCACCAAACTCAGGTTTTGTCCACGGACTCCAGTTTGCCTATATATGCCTCTGCCACCATTCATTCATCATACAAACCCGACTGAATCACAATCAATCAGTTAGTCTTTATGGAGCAACGTGACTGTTATTTTCACTGCAACAGACTAACAGGCTGCTCTTCTGAAATCTGAGTGACTTGATTTTTATTTTGATCTTCCTCCAAGTACTCAACCGTGATGTAAGTTAGAATAAGAAAGAGAGACTGGCCTAAAATCACACAACAAGTTTCATGGTAAGCAAGGATTTGGACCTGGATCCTCCCAGCCTTAGTCTGACTCACTAGACACTATATTGCAAAGATATGAGAATTGTAAGAATATTTATTGGGTTTAATTTTTTAATACTTCATAGTACCAACAGCAATGAGACTAAAGCCCTTTCCACATGGGCCTATTACACTGGGATAAACCCAGTTAAAAAAACCAGGGGGGAACTTTGCACAGATCCCAATCCTAACGTGAATCTGCTCTGCCTCCCCACACTCAACTTGGGTTTTTCGACAATCACGTTATGTGTGATTCTTTTGTTTTAATGTGGCTGACAGTTTGCCAAGCAAACAGCTGTGGCTGTGAGCCACGTTAAAATAAGAGAATCGCATATAACGTGATTCTTGAAAACCCCTTCCCTGTCTCCCATCTGCGGAGCCATGCCGGGGAAACAGGCAGTATCATGGCTTGGGAGGTCATTCCTGCCTGTCTGCGAAGCTGCACTTCTCTGGCAGGCAGGGAGGGAAAAAGGCAGGCAGGGAAGTAAAAAAACCCACCGTCGTGCAAATGCATGCACCCCGACCAACATGCTGGCTGTCCATAGGACAGCCAGCCTTCTGAAGGGGCCAGGGTGAGGGTGGGTTCATATAACCCACCTTCCCCCCACTTTTATTGGCCCATGCAGAAAGTGCCTAACAGATCAAATGTTCTCCCTGTTTTAGAGCAACGGGGATATGTTACTTCTATAGATGCCCAAACCACTTGGAGTGTATGACAGAATGTTTCCATGGTCAGGGATCTTCACAGAGTCTTTTTGACTTCTGAGGAAGAACGCTTGAGAAAGCATCACCCACTAGCTATCCATTCCCTGAAACATAGGACTCTTTCAACCACCACCAGTTCACTTCTGAGCCCAATTCAAGGTGCTGACATTAATGTACAAAGTTCTAAATGACTTGGGCCCTGCCTACCTGAAGGAACACCTGCACCCATGTGTACCTGCCTAAGCACTGAGGTCATGGGGAGGCACTCCTTGTGGTATCCCCCTGCTGAGATACAAAGGATGGGGGCATGCAGGAGGGCTTTTTCTGTGATTGACACCCAGTTTTGGAATTATTCCCCTTCAGAGGTTCGCCGGGCGCCTGCCCTATATGGGTTTAGGTGCCTGGCAAAGACCCAGGGATCCCCCTCTATGATGCTGCTGGTTAGGAGTGGTGGTGGTGAAAGTCGGACTTGGTTTTTAACTTTTGTATGTACTTGTGTTTTAACAGATTTATATAATGGGATACTTTAATATTGTAGCTGCCTAGAGATCCTGTATATAAGTGGGGTATAAGTGTAAAAAAAAATTAAAAATGCCCCATAACCCCATGACTCTGTTCACAGCCCAGTTTCAGAAATTCTGTCTTTTAAACTTTTGTAACATGCCTGATAAAGAGACCAGGTGAGCCTGAAAGCTTGCACATTGTTTAATATCTATTTAGTTTATCCTAGTTAAAAGTATCACATGGATTTCATTCCAGTTTCCAAATTATTGCTATTAGTAAAGTTATTCTGTCCTGTGCAGCAACCTTATTTAAGTAGTTCATGTGTGTATGTTATGTGCTGTGAAGGTGCTTATGAGGACCCTATGAATTAATAACCTCTAAAATGTCCCATTCAACCTTGCTTGGGTCTCCCAAACTGAGGGCCATGGCTTCCTTTATTGAGTCAATCCATCTCATGCGTGGTCTTCCTCTTTTCCTGCTGCCTTCAATGTTTCCTAGCATTACTGTCTTTTCCAAGGACTCTTACCTTCTCATGATGCAAACAAAATACAATAGCCTCCGTTTTTTATATTCTAGGGTGAATTCAGACTGAATTTGATCCAGGGGCCATTTATTTGTCTTTCTAGTGATCCATGGTATCTCCTCCAATGTCACACTTCAAATGAACAAATGCTCTTCCTGTCTGCTTTCTTCACTAAGTTCTACCTCCAGGTATTGTAATGGGGAATGCCATAGGATGAATTATCTTGATCTGCCTCGCTTTATGGGCAGGAGCCATGTGAAGTCCCCCCCCCCCACAAAAACGAGGGGGGTGTTCCTGTCCCCAGGCCGGGTTTGTTGCCCCATGTGGAAGGGGCCTTTGATCGTCACTTTTTGTGATTCAGTTTGCTATAGTGTCTTTCCATTCCATTTTCAGGGCCACCAAACAGTTTTCTATATTGGCTTTTTATCTGCTTTAAACCTACGTACTTGGGTATATTGTTGTGCTTTTTTTTAAAAAAAAAGGAAAAGCACTTACTATTTTTAAACAACATAGTGCAACAGAAAGGGCCGCCAGTTTCAAAAATGTATTGTCAAGGTAACCTAGAAAAGTCCCAATTGGCTAATTTATAAAAAGAGCTGAAAACAAAGGTAAAGGCACTTGCCAACAATAGTTTGTTAGTTTAACTTTGACTTGCTTTCCTGGGAAAGAAGAAAACAGAATTTTCAATGTGATCTGTCAGCATTCGTTATGACAGAGCCTTGCTAGTTAGACATTCAAGAGCTCCCATTCCATTGGCAGGCTGATGTAAAGAAAACCACCAAACAGAATTCTTTCAAGTTGCAACTACAACTCTACTTAAATAATTTACTTTTTAGTTTTACCCAGACTATCTTTTAAAACTTAGTTGACATTTTTCGTTGACAAGCCTGCTTTACTGCACGAGATCAGTGGAGAACCTGGCAGACTGAAGGGGTGAAAGGAAGTGGGAGGCAGAGTGATCATTGCTGTTAAATGAGACACTCTTTTGCCATAAAAAAACAGGGCTGTCCGTGGCCATCGACGTTCACCATCTCTTAAAACCTCCCCCAAGACCAATGCCATTTTCTTTATGCACGCCACCTACTTGCGCATGCAGTTAAGTGCACCAAACTAGAGGGATAATTGCAAATGGTACTAATGTCGCTCTGGAGGGGGAAAATATTATTTGTTCTACCAGCTGCTGTTCACATGAAGGATTGTACACAAGGTTGAATCCTGCCTAAAAATTCCATGCATCTAAGTTCCCGACCCCCCCCCAGAATCAGCATTTAGGCCTGCAGTGGATAGGTGGGACCTGGGAACCTCACACTCCACCTACTGAAATCTTTGGCTTCTTCCGCACATGCAGAATAATACATTTTCAATCCACTTTCACATTTGTCTGCAAGTGGACTTTGCTATTTCACACAGTAAAATCCAGCTGCAAAGTGCACTGAAAGTGGATTGAAAGTGCATTATTCTGCATGTGTGGAAGGGATCTTTCTGTCTACTGGAACATTCTAACAGTTTGTCATATCTTCCACTGTCACAGTCATAGAGCTAAAGATTTGACTTCAGCTTGGTATCCAAGAAGATCCTTTCTTGTGGTGGAAGACCTTTATATGCCATCATGAAGCAGAAATTCTTGCTGCTGTTGTGTAGCCTAAATTCGGTTGGATCTGAGCTACTAAGTAGAACAAAGAAGTGTATCTGTGTAGCTGCTTAGGTCAGTATTTCTGAACAGAAATGCCCAAAATGGCTAGAATGATATACGGCCACCTGATCTATGCTCTCGAATACCAAATGATGAACTAAATCCAGAATGTGGTACAATAGTTCAACCTGAGATTATGAATGAAGGGGAATGTGCAATAGCTTAATTTGGGCTTTCACAAAGTAAAAGTACACTCCTGCAAATACAACGCAAGATGTGAAACCACAAAACCATTAAAACATAATCATTATGAAAAAAAAAGTACACAACCATTTTCCTGAAAAAATCTCCTGCATATGAAAATCAGGTATCTGAGACTCCAGAAGTATTTGTTAGAAATAAATGCAACATTTTTGTATCTCTGGTTTACTATGTTTAGGGTTATTCTCTGCAGAATACACCTCAATAACAGATCAACAAGAAGCAAATTAGTCGGTACAAGTAAAAATATTGTTTTCAATATTTGAAAAGGCTACTTTTCAAAAACCCTGAACATCTTTAAATGTGCCTATTTGGAGTTAATGAATAAAACTAGTAAATCCTAGTGTAACATTATTAAAACCTCCCCTATGAACTCCTGACAGTCATGGTTAAAACAGGCAGAAACAATAAAGGAAAAACAGCAGTCACACAGACTTATGCACAGCATCTGAATTTCGAGATTCCATCCACTACTTTTGTAATTCAATATTTATGTTACCGAAATAAAAGGAGGAAAGATGATAATGCTATTAAGGAAATGTATGTCTGTTTGAACAATACACCAAATTATGATTCCTTCCTTCCTTCCTTCCTTCCTTCCTTCCTTCCTTCCTTCCTTCCTTCCTTCCTTCCTTCCTTCCTTCCTTCCTTCCTTCCTTCCTTCCTTCCTTCCTTCGCCTATTTTGACCATATGCTTTAAAATGGAAACAAGACAGGGAGCAGAGAAAACTATATCTCTGTCTTACTATTTGAGGCTCATCTTGTTTAGGAATATTAATAATCCCAGAATTTAATTTATTCTTGGGGGCCTTCTTATTCTGTTATCCACAGAGCATAAAAAGGCCACCCTTCATATATAAAACTGCCCATTCCTCAGTGGTGATGGGCAATGCTTACTCTTGCCTTTTGTTTCCTGTCATTGCTTTAAGCAGAACAAAAAATTAAATGGCCAGGATGGCATGATGTGACTTCCAGGAAAAACCTGGAAGTGATATCATGCCTTTCTAAGAATTAGCAGAAACTCTGATAAATCCAGAAATTCACTAGAAACTCTAGAGTAAATTCATAAAGAGGACTGGCATCACTTCTCATTTCTTCTTGGAAGTGATGCCATTTGGCCTGACCACCACTCCTCGTTTTCCCACTGGTTGTCAGGCTATATCACACAAAGATGCTTGGTCTTTGATAAGTAGGAAGAGTTTTATCAAATCCTTAATGAACTAACATGTTTGGCTCATTCTGTTTGGCCTGTTCTGGGTCATAGATAGGGATGGCAGCATCTAGGTGGGACCTGAGGATCCTTGGGATTTCGAGAATACAGAAATGAGTTCCCCTGAAGAAAATAAGGGTAAATTCTATGGCTTTGTACCCCACTGAGGTCCCTGTTCCATCCCCAAATTTCCAGAGGTTTCCCAACTGGGATTTGGCAATCTTAACTACCCCATCCCCCCCATCCCCTCCAGCCCTTCTTCCCCGGCAACATAATCAGGGAGGCATGATTAGTCCCAGTGGTGGACAATTAGAGGGAATCTGTTCCCCTCCTCTGCCAAAGGGGTGGGACAGATCAGGCCTCACTCATTATGTGAAGGAAGAGGACATGCACTGGCTATTGGGAGAAAAAAGGATAGGGAGTTAACTTCCCACCTCCCTTGGGGAAGGCAATTAGGGTGATTGCCAGCACAGGCTACACCCAAGGCTCATTGTGTTGCTAGGAGCAAGGAGGAGGGGCAGCATCTTCCTGTCTCCCCATGGAGTGGGGGTCTTGGGGGTTAGGGAACACTGGGAATCCTAGGATAGGGCACTGTAAATTTGCAGACTGGCCCTGCATACTCAAAACATCCCTCCAGATTGATTATAGAATCATAGAGTTGGAAGAGACCATGAGGGCCATCAAGTCCAACTCCCTGCCATGCAGAAACACACAACCAAAGCACCCCTGACAAATGATGAAGTCCTGTTGATGTGCATCCTCTGACTAACAGGTGTGTCAATCAACTATGAATACAACCGACAGTGAAATCTTTCTCCACAGTTAATTAGCTTGCTGATCAAGATGTAATTTGGAACTCTGTCAAATGCTTTGCACTCCCTCAATCTACTAAGGTAGTAACTTGAAAACAAAAGAGAGTAAAAAAAATCTGTCAAGATTTCTCATTGACAAATATACATGGAATTCTGCTAATTACAGCTTTGTTTTCAAGACACAAGCTTTATAATTTTTTCTATCTAAGGCCCCTTCCACACGAGCAGAATAAAGCACTTTCAATCCACTTTCAGTGCACTTTGCAGCTGGATTTTACTGCGCAGAATAGCAAAATCCACTTGCAAAAATCCGCTTGCAAACGTACGGAAGGGGCTTAAGTCAGTGTGCCTGGCCTTAGCTTTCTTTTTTCTTTTTTGTCCATCTGCCCACCTTTGCTCCTTTAGGAGTCCTCAAAGATGATAGGCAGAGGTTCTAAGAGAATGTCAGCAGTGTTCTTTAGTATTTTAAAAGCAATTCAGCTGGATTTTAACTCACCAAAGGTACCTGAGTATTCTCTGACCAACTCATCAGTTCTGAGTTGCAATCGTAGTTCCTGATCATTAACACTGTTTTTGCTACAAGTTACACAGTCCTCGTGTTGTGACTGGGCCTGCCATGAGAATTTTCTGTCAGAGATGCCCTACACGTTACTTTCTGAGAACTCAGTTCTCAGGTATGCAGGGGCTTGATTCAGATCAGGAACGTGGCAAGTGAAAGAGAAAGGCCTATACTTTCACCCTGAGCTGGTTTTCCAATGTAGTTTCCCCCAATGGAACCAACAGTACCCATGGGGCCATTTCAGGTTTGGAAATCAGCAAGGTTAGTCCCATTGCCACATGCGCTCAGTAATTCAGTCCACACCTGGGAATCTCGTTTCCAGCAGGGAACCCATTGCATACATCTGACAGAAAATTGTTGTGGTGAACCCTAGTGTGACACAAAGATTGTGACCCATGTTAGCAGACCATGAGGCAAATTGAAGTTGAACAGTTCTGCCTTCTATGTATTGTCAGAGGCTTTTTAAGTTCTGCCTTCTGTTTGTCACCCATTAAAATTTCAGCATACTCCCTCAGTAGTGAGCCTCTCATTTCCTTGTTCTTTCCTTTTCCTTCCTTCTTTCCTTTGAAGACATTCTTTTTTGTTGTTCTTAGCATCCCTTGTCAGTTTCAGCTCATCTTGATCTTTAGCTTTCTCGACACACTCCCCACAAGTCTGGACTACTCATCTGCAGACTTCTCTAGTGACCTGTTCTTCCCTCCAATTCTTATACGGGTCCTTTTTCATTTTCAGTTCATCACTAGACTTTTTATGCACCCATGTTGGTTCTTTAAACATCTTTAATTTTTTTCTTCACCCCCTCCCCCTCCAATTGTGCAGCTATGCTGCAAATTTGGTGCCTCTACCCAAAACCAAAACAAAACAGCACCCCCGGAGCCCCGCAAAGATTACCCATAGGCTTCAATGGAATTTAAATGCCTCCACCGCAGCCAATGAGAAATCCTGAAAAGTAAAAAAAATTCAGTTTGGGAAGAGGGGGTGCGATGGATTAGGGTCAATTTGAGCAGGAGCACCAAGAATTAACCAGAGCTTCACCTGATTGGCCGTCTGAGATGCAGGAGCCAGGAGCCACAGAGAAGGTATGCTCACCTTATAAAAGCAGAGAGAGCTTGTTAGGGAACAGTTTGGGAGATTGGAGTTAATCTCACATGTGTGGTGGAGGCACAAGACTACTGGCCAGAAGAGTGTATGTACCAGCCCAGTGGTTCACAATACTTGGCTTCATCTGGACTTTAATCAATGAGATTATAACTGTTTAAATCCAGCTGTTTAATTGCCTAAAAGTTTGTAATTCTTGCATGTTAAAAATCATTACTTGGTCATAACTATGATTATTAGAACTCCAGCTGTGTGCAGACATTGTTTTACTTGATTTATACTGCACCTTCCTCCTCAGTAGGGATTTAAAGGGGTCTAAAATCTCCTTTATCTTTAAAACAACCAGTGTGTGACTGGTCTATGGAGGAGTGGGGACTAGAGGTGGTGATTCAGTAAGCCTATTCAGTAAATAGGTATTGGCTTTATTGGGCTTTACTGAAAATGTCCATCTTTTTAAATCCCAAACCCAAAATTTACCAATAAAACTTATTGGTTCTCCCCTACTAGTGGAAACTGCAAGCTGATCCTTGTCTGGCACTCTGTCCCACAGGTGTCAAACATGATGCTGGCAGGGGATTATGGGAACTGTAGTCCATAATATCTGGAGGGTGGTGAGTTTGACACCTATGCTCTATCCCATTGTCACTCACTCCACAGCATGCAGGGAGCTACATTCTAACTTGACAATGAAAGAGCCATGTTCATTTTCACCTTCGGCATGAGGCCTACCCCTTGCAGAGGCTCATAGGTAACCCATTCTTCTGGTGGCAACTGTTTCAAGGTGGGAACCTCCAGCCAATCAGAAGCCTCTCTGGGCAAGTGCCTTGCCCACTTTTCTGAAACATTGGTCACACTGAAGAGCGGTGTTCAGAGAAGATATGGGTGGCACGTTGAACAGCCCACGTGGGGCCCCACAGTCACTGAGCGGGTATCACTACTCAACCCCAAGAACATTTAGGGGGAAACGATCATCAAAACACATACAGGTTATTCCTTCGGGTTATCAGACTGATATCCCCTTTTATGCAGTCTAAAAAAAATTGGTCATAGGGCACAATCCAGTTGTGAGATACACTGTACAGGATACTTTGAAATGAATGGGAGCTCTCTGAAAATAATATCAGGCTCATCAATTCTTTAAAATATTTTTTGTGCAGGACAACTTCATGGTGGATCATGCCCAGGAAATACTGCAGTCCAAATGGAGTACAATCTTCCCCTTCAAAGAAAGAACTTATAATCTTTCATGTAAAACACAGAAGAATCATGTACAGCGATTCTGTAATTAATGCCAGAGCTGTTTTTTTAACCAATGCAAAGTGCTCATTAGCAATTACTTAACTATACATATATTAAAACTTAATTAGTAAATAAATTAAGCCTATAATTAATTGCTTTAATCAGGAGGCTTTTAATATTGCAATTATCACTTGATATATTACAGACATGCTACAAATACATTTCTAAAAAACACACACCACCCCATGCAAAGTTAATTAATCATTAAAACATATCTTGCAACATGCTCATTAATGATTTATTTCAGATATTGGACTAGATCCTTTTTTGCAGATACAAGCAAAGACAGTTTCCCTGATAACTGCAGAATGTATGGCAGACAGGGTCTAGAAATAAAAATGTAATGTTCTTAAATTTAAGTATTATGCAAGGAATTAACTTTCCAAGAAAAATCACTCTTTTAAAATCAGATTGCACTGATGTTTATTAAGATCTGGATGTTTATTAAGATCTGGACCACAGCAAGGTATACCTTCTACTGTCTTTGAATGTAGCGGGATTTTGGTTTAGATCTCTCCCCCCCAACCCTATTCAGATTCTGTAACCAGACGACTAACATTCTGCTACTGGAGTGAAACAAACTGCATAAATTTATTTCTGCTGTATTTTAATGGAGATTATAAAATATAAATTAAAATATAGATGTTTGGCAGAACTGTTAACCCCCCCGCCAAAAAAATACCAGGCAGAGAAGGGAATATTGAAGGGCACAATTGGGTGTAACTTGGAAGATAGTAGATGTTTTGTCGCAGAAACGTTGGGTCCTGGACTCCGTGAGGCAAAAGGGAGGACGAGAGAGGGATTTTTCTGACCTCTCAGAAGTCCAGGGAGGGTGTGGACTCATTCTGGACAACTGGAGGAAAGGTCCTGTATTGACCCCATAACTGGATACACTAACATATTCTCTGCAGCCTTGAGTGTGGGAAGGCTCACAACTAACCTAGTGGGTGGTGGGAAGAAACACAGACAGACAGCAAGATTTGCAAGGGGGCAGAAAGAGGAAGCACTGAGTCCCCTGGCAAACTATGGGCCACAGAAGTCGCCCAATCTCATTGATCACTAACAACAGGCCTGGAGTTCATACATTCAGCTGCCAGCAATAATGCTACTTGTCACATCCAGTATGAAAAGTTCCAGGGGTACCAAACCCACTATGACCAGGTTCTGTTGCCCACTGCTTCTCTAAACATCTTTGGGAAACATTTTCTTAACCAAAACATTGTAAGTTCTTACTGGAAGTGACAAAGGAATCACTGGAAGCTCTATGGTTTTACCATTGGGTTTCCAACAAACCCTAGAGCCATCTTTTGTCACTTTCAGGGTAGCTCTAGGAACCACAGGAAACTCTGTGGAAAAACCATAAAGTTTTTAATGATTGTTAGAGTTCTCCTTTGTACCATGCAGTTTTTATTCATGAGAAGTGATCTAGCACCACACAAGATGCTATGGGTCTTCCAAATCCCCAGCCGACAACCCTTCTGAAGGTTGCTTGGCAACCCTACACTGAAAATGGATGAAGAAAGAAAAAAAGGAGATCCAATTAGACTACATTTTTAAAAACCAAAAAAATAATAGGATTTTTTTAGGAGGTTCATGAACTTCACTAACATCACAAAGTCACAACTGAATGGAAGACTCATAACAATAGAAGTGATTGTTCCAGGAAATAAATCCTGTCTCTTTCAAAATTTGTTAGTCTGAAGCGACTATTTATGTTAGATTCATACATACAGTGTTTTAGTGCTTGAAAGAGAATAGGATTTGATCCTCAGCAACCAGCAGTTGCAGAAAGGAACCATAATTAGAATCAACAACACAGACTATAAAGTTTAGAATTCTGATCTCTTCACAAGATAAAGGGTTCCCTTCCTTCACAATGCTTTTCCACAGAGTAGAAAGGCATAAAAAGCTGTAAAGGAAAAGAGAAGTCTGGGGAGCTGTGAAAAAAAAGCTTTTTGATCACGCAAAGCGCCTTCTGCAGCTCAGGCGATGTGGTGAGGTATCTTGTTTGTTTGGCTGGTTTTCCTGAATCAGCAAATGCAGCCACATGCGAGAGACCTTACAGCTGACATCCTCTGATCAATGAAGTTCACTGCCCCATGTCATGTTCATGAAGACAAATTGGAAATTATGAGCCAGCTAGGATGGTGAGGCGATTAACCGAGAGAATGATCAGAAATGCAAAAACCCCGGGTGTGAGAAGGATTTAGCGAGAAATAAACTTCCACATTTTTCGGTGGTATCTTAAATATCATTCTCCTCCGCTTCCTTTCTCAGAGAGAACTACTTCGTATATCGCCTCTGAATGACGTCTGGTCAGTTAGAAAGGGAGAGGGCTTACGGCCACTGAACGTGTATCAAATGTTTTAAACCGTATCCTTTTAAGTCAATTTATTCTGAAGGAAGCTGGAGGAGATTGAAGTCAATGAGGACACTGTTTTCTTAATTTAGATGACGGCTGGTTCCCTCTGTGAAAGAGCATTTATGTTTAAAATGCACTGGGAAATATATCAATCAACTTGTCCATAAATCTTTCTCTCAGCCATTATTTTGTCTGATGCAGTATGACTGTCTGGCGTGGCCTTCAAAAAGGAGCAGCTGAAATAAAATTCATTTCTGCATCAATACTGCAGTCCTATCCATGGTGTCCCCCAAAAGCCCCATCGGTCTGAAGTTTTCTCTTTTTAAAAGTCCAGTGCAGTTATGATTGCCAGCCTCCCCTGGAAACCACCCACTGTTACATTTGATCTCAAAATAACTTAGATCCTCTGCCCTGGGTGGGGGGGGGGGGATGGTTGCTTCTGAGGGTTGGCTGTATGGCATTATATCCTAATGAGGTCCCTCCCCACACCCCACCCTCCCCAGGAGCAGCAGTGGCATTGTGGTTAAGAGCAGGTGCACTCTAATCTGGAGAACCGGGTTTGATTCCCCACTCTGCACATGAGCTGTGGAGGAACTACCGGTAGATTAGCTTATCTGGGGAACTAGATTAGCTTGTGCACTCCAACACATGCCAAAATCACATGGGTGATTTTGGGCGAGTCACAGCTCTTCAGAGCTCTCTAAGCCTCACCCACCTCACAGGGTGTTTGTTGTGGGGGAGGGGAAGGGAAAGGAGATTTTATGTGTGAAGAAGAAGAAGAAGAAGAAGAAGAAGAAGAAGAGTTGATTTTTATATCCCACTTTTCTCAACCTTTTAAAGAATCTTAAAATGGCTTACGATTGTCTTCTCTTCCCCTCTCCACAACAACAAACACCTTGTGAGGTAGGTGAGGCTGAGAGAGTTTAGAGAGAACTGTGACTAGCCCAAGGTCCTATACATCATGTGTAGGAGTGGGGAAACAAACAGCCAATTGGCCTTGCTGGCAGGGGCTGATGGGAACTGTAGTCCATGAACATCTGGAGAGCCGCAGGTTGCAGACCCCTGAGCTAGATTATGGAGAACAGGGTTGTAGTCAGACTTCGAAGCTAGGTGAGGCTATTATATTTACAGTGAGGGTTCAAACAAATGAATGGAAAAAGCAGGGCTTCCTCATTACCCTATTGCCAACCCTGAGAGGTTATGTGTATCTTAGTGTCTGCTAATTATTAGTATTAAAAATGTATGTTAAATACTGCTATTTTTAAGTTGAAAAGTTTTCCTATTTATAATGAACAGTTTTCTTAAATAAATAATAAACTTTCCTTACCCCCAAATCCCTTTAAGCTTTCTTCTTTCTTCAGAGTAGCTAAAGGGAGAATGCTTCTAGGATCACTTGAGAATGATCAGGTTCATTCTGAAAAATTCAGTTTCATCTACAGGGGTTTTTGGTAGGCAAATCCTAGCAAGTGCAGTTAGTGGCATTTATAAGACCGCTTGGAAGGGGGGTATCAACTGGTAATGTTCCCTGTCTTTTTTAAAACAGATTTGTTTCCTGCACAAAAACAGCCTGTAATTATTTAAATGAAAGCACTCATGTCTCAAATTAAAAAGGCAAAAGGCAATTTTTCCAGAGGCAGGCAGGCAGGCAGGCAGGCAGGCAGGCAGGGAGATGGATGGATGGATGGATGGATGGATGGATGGATGGATGGATGGATGGATGGATGGATGGATGGATGGATGGATGGTGGATGAGTGTTCTTAGTTAAGTGGTGTACCCAACTAGCCCCATCCAAGATATGGCTTAACAGGATTAGATAAAATCGCAGATGATAAATGCATCAATGACTATTAGCCAGAAGCACTAAATGGAACGTCCATGTTATGGTAGGGTTTAAAGATCTCCCAGAATTACAGCTGTCCTCCAGACTACAGAGATCCATTTCCTTGAAGAAAATGGCAGCTTTTGAGGCCAGACTCTGTGGCATTATATCCCACTAAGGTTCCTCCTCAGGCCCCCACCCCCCTCAGGTGCCACCCTCTAATCTCCAGGATTTTCCCAAGCCAGCATTGGTAACCCTACTCTATACTCAAAAGTAGCATACCTTTTTATATCAGTATTCAGGGGCAATGACAGTTGGGACCTTCACCATCCTCTGTGTAGACTTTACAAGGGCCCCTGGTTAGCCACTATGTGAAACGAAATGTTGAACTAAAGTGGTGGTTTCCAATCTGAGGTACACATACCCTTAGGCATATGTGAAAATATTATATAATGGAGAGAGGGGGGGAGGATACATTGATGTCAACATTGTAACACAAAATACAAGTCAAAAGTTGTGCAATTAATTTAATATTATGATGCATCGCAGTGCGGTTTTCCTTTGTTATTTAACTTTGAGAAAAGTTTCCTAAGTTATTTTGGCAAATATGCCTCTGCAATGAGCATGTGACTCTTCACAGGCTCTCACTCTCCTCCATTTTGTGAACATTCAAGTACAAGCTGCCTTTGTACAGTGCTCGGTGAGGTAGTTGGTCCATGTTTTCTCTACAAATTGCAGTTTTTGTCATCGTTTTGAATTATGTTTAAAATTAATTTTTCAATTCTAACTCTAATATGGGAGTACAATTTAGGACAATGGGCTGCCAAGTGGTACTCGAGAAAAAAAAAGGTTGGGAACCACTGGACTAAATCATCCATTTGTCTGAGCCAGGACAACTTTTCTTATGTGCACATTTACACATGTCTCCCGTAAAAGCCCTCCAGGTGGTGGCTGGCTGGAGATCTCTTGCTATCACAGCTGATTTCCAGTCGATAGTTCATCTGAAGAAAATAGCTTTCCAGTTCATCTGAAGAAAATAGCTACTTAGAAAGGAGTCCTCTATGGCATTATACCCCACTGAAATTTCTCCCCTCCCAAAATCCAGCCTTCTTCAAGCTCCTCCTCCCAAATTTCCATGTTTTTTCCCCAGTCTGGAGCTGGCAACCACTCTTAGTTGAGATCTTCACTGGATGCCCCTGCCATCATGGGTTACATGGATCGCTATCAGATGTGGGTCGATTTCCCACTTTCAATTAGTTTCAGAATAGTGACTGGAAATGTCGTGGTTTCCTTGCGTTTTCCCCACTGCCGAACCTTGGGCCACAGATCAGTTCCAGCTCTGTTGCTCCCCCCACCCCTTACCCCACATTCCTCCCATACCTGGTTGATTGTGCAACTTTTTGCCAGGACACGTTTACATTCTGGATTGGTGGGGAATTTCAGGCAACTGAGTTCATTTTCAGATTCCCGCCTTAGCAGTGACGCAATTGCTCCCAGCCAATTGGAACGCGCCAGGCAATGTGCAATGCGAATGCAGATTTTTCTTTAAGTTTCAATTTCGTCTCACTCAGCTCCTCCTGTTTTTCTGATTCAGTCATACATTTACTGGTCTAACGATAAAACAAGAACTCGAGAACTCAAGAGAACGGGAACACTCGGATTCCCCTACTCTTTTTACTAACTCGATAGAACAGGGGCTTTTTGGATAGCCACGGGCGCACATTTCTGCAGTAATGGATGGGGCGAACCTTCTATTGGAAAGTATCCGCCTCGACATGGCAGGACAGCCAATCAGGACAGCCCTGGCAATCTGGTCCCGCAGTAGTGGGGAATGTCCGTTTTTTTGGAATCAGAGACAGGACCAGATGCCTTGGCTGCTGTGAGGTCGAAGAAACAGCGACAAAAAGGTCCGGTTACTTTTCAAACTTGTATTAATCTACATCTAATTTACAGTGGGAAATCGACCATAGTTTCTTTTCTATAGCTACAGACAGTGGTGGGATTCAAATAATTTGATAAACGGTTCTGGTGGTGGGATTTAAATAATTTAACAACTGGTTGTTTACAAGCACCATTTTAACAACCAGTTCTGCCAAAGTCATGCGAACCTGCTGAATCCCACCACTGGCTACAGAAATTCTTTCACACTGTGATAATCACATGGTGCCATCTCTGGTATCCTGTAGGCTCTGGGAGAAGTCTTTCCTGTTTACTGGGCATTTCACTTTTCCCTTTGTTGAAACTGCAGTGGCTTTCAGCATTGTCTCATTTGAGTAACTGGCATTTTTATTTCTTAATTTGCTGCTTAGTTCATGATTAACTATGCCATTTGTATTTTATACACTGATGTGAACCGCCTTGAATATCCCCCTTATTAGAAAGGTGACGGCACAGAAATCTTTTGAATGACAAATAATCATTGCACCTTTTTTGAATTCCACAAGTTGTACATTTCACAAATCAGACTGTATGCACCAAAACTACAGATGGACCATTTTAATGAGATAGCTCAAGGCATCTTAATAAAATTAGGGCTCATCTAAAGAAAAAGGCTCACAACTATTTTTATTGCATTATTAATATGGTTAACCTGCACCCCTTTTCTCAATGTTACCAGTTTTAACCCATGTTCTAGCTGGTATTTTACAGATACCAAATAATGTAAACAAGGATCAAACAGGTTTGAGTATGCCCACAGCAGGAGTTTGCACAGCTTTCAATATATTTATTTTAAACAGATTTAATTAAACTGATCATAAACACCCATGAGATGAAAAACCTTCTTTTCCTTCAAAATTATTCGGAGTTGTTAAAATAACAACTTAAAGGATCTCTAGCATCTAAATGAGACAAATGCTCGCTGTAACCGTTGGAAAGAGATAAGACTCAGCAACTTCCATGTATAGTATAGTATAATTGACAGAAATATCTAGAAGCAAAGAAGAAGATTATGTTTGCGATGGCAGATCCACATATGAGGCCACTGAACTCTGCTAAGCAGAAATCACATGGGGAATAGGTCTAAGATGGATGGAATGTTATACTCTAGGTTGCATCATACTCTTTAGTAATAACAACTGTTCCATTGGGTAACACTTTACAACTCATAAGTTGGCTCCAAAGCAGTGTCACTCACTCTGAGCTCGTAGAAAGCCACATTCACAATTATTATCAACCCACAGAACTACATTTACTTTCATTTTTGGCATGAGCAGAGGCATATTGAGGGGAAATGGTGCCAGGAGACAAATCACTGCACCTGGGGGTGGGGCTCTCCCTCCCACTCCCAGCAGGCAGTCCCTTCTGCCCTCCCCTCTGGGGAGAGCAGAAATGACTGCCATCCCACAACCTCTGAAAGCTGCTTTTATAAGTACTGAAGGCAAGGGGGTGGGTTCAGGGAACAGGGCCACACACCCCACCTTGTGGCCACACCTCCCCAAGCCCCGCCTCTGGCCTGCTTATACAAGCAGCTCTCAGAGGACGGGGGATGGTGGTCATTTCTGCTCTCCCCAGAGAGGGGTGAGGCTGGGAAGGCAGTGTCCTAGGGTGCCCTTGACGACGAGGCAGCAGGGCGGGGCCAAGGACACCCAAAGACGGCAAAGTCCTGCTGTCTTGTCATCTTCCTGGTCATGTGGGGGGCAATTTTGCATCCCCCAAGTGACCAGATTAGTGGTGCCTGGGAACAGAGAGTACCCCACGTCCCTAGGTAATTACACCACTGAGCATGAGGAGACCTGCAGCTTAACCCTTCCTCCAATGGTGACTGTTTTAGAAGAAGAGTTTGGATTTATACTCTGCTATTCTCTACCTTTGGATTTATACTCTGCTATTCTCTTCCCTTTCTTTTCCCACAACAGACATGTGGGGCTGAGAGAGTTCAAAGAAAATATGACAAGCGCTAGGTCACCCAGAAGGCTTTGTGTGGAACAGTGGAGAATCAAACAAGATTCACAAGATTACAGTCCACTGGTCATGTGGAGGAATGGGGAGTCAATCCTGTTTCCTCAGATTACAGTCCATCTCTTAACCACTACACTGCGCTACACCATCTCTTAACCACCACACCGCTCTGGTAGAAAGTAACTGACAACCAGAAGTCCAACTGAGCAAAGGCTTTGCCCGGTTTCCCTGGAAACTGTAGCTGGTACCACACTGGAGAATGTTGCTTACAGGAGTCTGAGGTGGTGGGCCAAATAAGCTCTGAGAATCACTGCTGTATGGAAGGACAACTGGGGTTCATTCAAGTCCTCTGCTATTGATGCATAAGCCTTTCCTTGAGATAATTATGAGATAGTGTGCAGACATTGCTCAACAAATTATTATCAAAAAGTTAAGAAAGATGCCACATTTTCCAAACCCGAAGTTTACCCAAGGGAGAGGTTAAGGCAGGGGTTCCTGACTTGGGGCTGGGAACTCTTGGGATCATGGAGCTTTTGCCAAGGGTCCACAATTCGGTATCTGCACTAAGCAAAATGCTCTATATTCCTCGTGAGGTCTAAATCTGACCTAAGCCATAGAACTCTATGTTACAGTGAAGCTTAGAACAAAATGAAAAGAGGCATAGCTGTGCAGCACACTGGATACAATCAGGTGGAAAGTTATCACAGGATATGCATGTAACCACTTCACAACACACACAAGCCTTTATTGGCATATAAAACAGGACAAAAGTTTAAAACAAAACAAGGTTAAGAAATACAGTTAAAATTACTAATTTCCAGTATAAAATTTGCAACAGTTTCACAAAAGAGTACATCAGAGCTGTTCAGGAGATTGGGTATCTTATAACACTCATGCCACTGAGAACATTGCAATAAAACGGAATTCATGTATTTCATGCGTATCTTATTGTATTTAGGGCATAGAAACAAAGAATGGTCAAGTGTTTGAATTGTGAATTAGCCTATTATCTATAATGTCCTGCCATATGGTAAACAGATTTTTACCACGTATTTTCACATGATCAGAAATCCACAGCTTGGTAAGATTCTCCTCAGCTCCACAGCAGGATGATGCCATGACTGACTTTTCCAAGCACACTCAAACCATTCTTTAGTAAATTGAAAGCATCTTGTAATTACTCCTCTAATGAGACCTTTGTAAAGCGGTGAAATAATAATACAATGACCAGTGTTCAGCAAATATGACTGACAGGAATCCCAGTGCCTTGCTGAGGTCACAGGACGAAGCGAAATAGTTTGATGAATAGTCAACGGCTGCCATATTGCCGCCAATGTCATTGGATGAGCCAATAAAGAAAACAACTGTAAACTTAAGGACAGGGCCATTTTCACTCCTGCCCTTGTCACTATCCATACTGGAAAGGAACCACGTTGGCTCTTTTTTTGCTAGTAATGTCTAATGCAGGAAGACAGGAATAAGCAGAGTAGAAGCACCTGTCAGCTCTATTTCCTACTCTCCTTGATTAGCATGAAACATTAATAGGGCTTTCAGAAATTCTGGTCTGAAATGGGCTTTGCTAGAAAATGTGTCTGGCTTTACTATCCGAAAACTGTTGCCTTTTTTTTTTAAAAAGGAGATGGTGGAGATAAAACAAGAGAAAATAATCAAAGAAGGCTTGAAATTTCTATTTTTAATACAATGACAAATTATTTCAATAATGGTAATCGTACACGGTGTCATTTGTATAATGCAGCCCATACAAAATCCTCCCTCCCCCCCCCCATTAAATGTGCTTTTGCTTCTTCGGTCATCCCCCCCTCTCTCTGTCTCTCTCTCTTTCTGTCTCTCGCTGTCTCTTTTTAAAATGACACACACAAAATGATACATCGTGCTTTCTCGCAAAGAATTGAAAATGAACATCCTGTAATGGGTTAACGAACATTTTAATAAAATTTTCATTGTTGCACGTTTCACTTTTCCATACTGAGAGCCAGGGCTGTATCAGTAACCCCAGGCAATGCCTTAGGATAAAACAAATCACATGGTACTGAACTATTTTCACCTATTTATCCTTCTACTGAAAATATATTCATAAATACCAAATGAAGGCAGAGAGCAGAGCTAGTAAAATGATACCTAACAAAGATATTGCTCCACAATCCCTTCTCTTGTTGCATTGAAACCGTATCCTTTCTGAAAGTCTTAGGAGTGCAATTTGAGTTCTGTGAGTGTCTAACAAAAGACTGATTCTGCATAGGGAATATGGGTTCATGTAACCCATTTCAGTTGCCTGTGCTGCCATTTGCACAGTAGGTGCAGGGGCCAACTGGGATCATTGAGATCCCAGTGGCAGGAGGTGGTACAGTTTGCATAGGAAACACTGGGTTTCCATGCAAACCGCACAGCCAAGAGTCGCCCCACCTGAGAATCCACCCCCATGGGAATCCCTCCCACTTACAGGTATAACATGGCAGCTACCTGTTAGAGAATCCACTCTAATGGCGACCACCTGGGGAATCCACCATAATGGTGGATGGATAGGGATGGGAATTGAATGCTTCCAGCTTGCCGTAGTGCGCACAGGCAAGCAGGAAGTGTTTGAAACCTGGGTTAAAGAAAAAAAGCTGCTGATTTAATGACTTTCATTTAACCCAGGTTAAGGCAAATAGAACAAGTCAGAAGCATTTGGGGGGGCAAGTTCAGTGGGAACTCCCCCCCCCAAATGCTTTCCAAAAGGGCCTGAATCCATTCTATTTGGCATGTGCAGAATCACCCAAAGCCCAGTTATGCATCCCTATACCATAGCCCAATTTTAAAAAAAGTAATTTAAAAAGCAAGGTTGTATACTAATTCCCTTGCTTTTCATTCTTTTTACCTCAAAAATAAGGTTAAATGTTTAACACTGCAATCCTAAAGGGAATTACTCTTGTCTAAATCTATTCATTTCACTAGGCTTAGATTGGAGTAACTCTCTTTAGGACTGCACCGTTAGTGATCTCCCCCCTTTAAGTCAGTGCACCATTGGATCTCCATGTTGCTGCATGCCAGGGGTGGAGTGAGGGTGAACTGCGCTCAGGGCGCATGTGTGCCCCGTGCCCTTGCCACGCCCCTGCCTGCCCCCACCCCAGAATGCCCCCACCATGTTCCCACACAGGCACTCACCTGGGACGTCTCGCCTCCAGCCCCGTTGGCACTATGTCACTACTGTATGCTGACCATACTATAATTTTGTTGACAGCCCAGCAGGACTCAAAAGGGTACTAAGGACACTTGCCCAATATTGCAGCAAGGACCCCTTAGTAATACAGTATCAAAAAACAAAAATTACGGTCTGTGCCAGGATATTTAAAACTTGGGTATGGGATATGAACAGACACAAGCAGGTGGCCAGGTTCAAGTATCTAGGGGTGGTACTGCAGACCTTTAGTTCATGAAAAGCTCACTGTCAATATGCAGCTGACAAAAATCTGCTCATAAAATAATTTCTATGAACAAATGGTGGATTACGTCTCCCAGCTGCCCTTCAATTATTTCAAGCTAAGACACTGTGCCAACTTCTACGTGGAACCACGATAGGGCCACCATCCTCTCTCTTTGGTCCCTTGGATCAGGTTCCAGCAAAGTTCCTGGGAGCAGCTTTTCAACTTCCCCAATGTGTGTCAAATGCCAATTTATCCCTGGAGACAGACATGATCAAAGTAGAGACTAGGGTGTGTCTTGCATCCATTTACATTTGTCATAAATTAAATCTCAGTTCTCAAGGTCTAACCCCCTTGATCCTTTGAGAAAAATTATCAATCTATGTGACTGAGGGCAATTAGAAGCAAGTTGGGGAGTCTTGGTCTTTCCTTTCACTCGGCCCTGGGAATGGTGAATGAGAAGGCAAATTAAATTATAAAGCAAAGGGTGCTGGATATTGAGCAGCACATAGATTTAGAGAGGTCACCAACTTTTCTATCCTTAAAAAACTTTAGATCTGAAGCCTCTCCTGCCACTTATCTCTGGCGAATTCCGCATGGGCAAAAAACAGCGGTGTGAAAATGGTATAAAATGGGGTAAAATGGCATAAGAGGGTGTGCACAGTTTTCACACTGCTGTTTTTGGCCCATGCGGAATCCACCTCTGCCAGGTAGAGATCTTCAGACACAGGAAGGCATTAACCCTTACCAGATGTTAAGCACTTTTTTTGGTGGTCCTGGATGGGTGATATAGAAAGGTATCCTTGACAGATGTCCTTGTGATTCAGGGGTGATCGAAACCATGGAACATGTCTTTCTGCATTGCCCCTTCTATCAAGAGACCAGCTCAAAGTTCATTTCTCCCTTGTAAAGTAGGTACCCTGACAGTTCAGACTTGGGGTATATTAATATGTTACTTATAGAGGAAATCCACTGATTACAACAGAAATAGCAAAGTTTGTGCGGCAGCTTGCAGAATTCATCCCCCTCTGCTGAATAAGCTTGTATGCTAATAATATAAAATGTAATGTTTTAGCATTATTAATTTTTTAAAGATTTTGTGAAAACTTTCAGTCTGGGTTTTAATATGAAAGGTTTTGCTGGTGGGAACTTGTGAACAGCTGTGCAGGACTAAGACTCTCTTAATAAAGATTTGATTTTTGATGTGTATTTTATTTGGTCAATGTAATGTTGAGTTACAAATTTATATGAGCAGCAAGATTTCAGGTCTTTTTGCATGAACTGGAAAATAAGATGCCTCACCAACATGACCCTGCTCACATGAATAAATGGTTCTGGTCAGAAGAATCAACTCCGAGTCTAGCTATAGGCAAATTCTTCACTTACCACATGTTGCACTATTGATAATTTCAACAGATTGTGCTTGTGCCTAATTCTTATGGCCCAGATTTTCCATGCTAATTAACTTTTAAAGTCGAATGTACAACACATGAAGGCAACTATTTGGATCAGAATCCAAAGATATTGTTGAAAGCCAATGAATGCTGAATACCCTTCATTTCTAAATACCAGAGACGAAATCTACTCTTCTGCTCACTGGTTCTGGCATTGTTGAGTTTACTTTTTGGCCACAACAGCCCAAAAGCCAAACCACTACATAAATAAGATGGCAATGCTTTGCAAATATCCTGAGAGAATGTCTACAAAATAAACTGTACTTTTGAGAAAACATTTCTAAGAACAAACCACATAAATGGAAAAAAAGACTCCGGATCCCACACAATTTATCCCACCCATGGGAATACCTCTATGACCCATACCCAAACAGCTCATGTGCAGCGCAGCAAGGACCATGTGCATACAGCTACACTCAAAACTTTGGCATTAAAGGAGAGCTAGAGGCTCTCACCTTGCCTGTAAACTATCTGTCCTAAACAGATAGCGGAATTTAATTTGTGGAAAATTAGATCTGTACAGCTTGGTGAAGTGTATTCATGCATCTTTGAGTGAGATTCCTATTCAGTGAGGAAGACACATGTGCTCCATGCAGGTATGGAAATATACCAGATTGAGGCAATTATGTAGAAATATGTCCCATTGCTGTCAAAAAGGACTACTTCTATGTAATATGTTCCATTTCTGGATATTAAGCCCAATGAGTTATAACTGAGCTATGGATTCCATTTTCTAGGCAGTTTCTAATTCATCATGCTTACCCCCCCCCCCCATTCAGTGTTGGTTTCCAAGCATACATGTTTATTTCACTTGTCCATATATGTCAGATAACATAATAAATATTTACCGGCTGCAATTTACCTCGCAGATTAAACAATAAAGCAGAAGTATACCAACCGGCTGGATAGTCAACACATTCCTTGTTTTGAATAATGAAGTTAATTGCATTCTTCTGCAAGAGACTTGTGATGATAATGGACCTTTTCAGCCAGGAAGAATTGCATAAACATGCCAAATGAGGCATCTTTGTTGGGAACTTCATTTAGGAGAGTTTGGGCAGGAATCATCTGAACATTCATAGATAGGAAAGGGATATATTTGTCGGCTATTTGGCCCAAAGGCCGCCAAGCTAAGATGCACCCCATCCTATATATGGTCCCTTGAAAAGGCATCCCAGAGTGTTCAGATGCTGGTAAGCATGTCCAAGGCTTTAGCCAAAATCTGCTAACAGTGAAATGTCAAGCAGTCTTACACCATTCTATACCCACTGACTTCGGTGGACTTAGAAGGGTGCAGCTCTGGGGTAAGACTGTATGGAAACTGTGGATGTGCAGTGTATAGTGGTATATGTATTTGTGTTTTTTCCTTCTTTTCTTTTTTGGCATTGGGAAAATGACCATTTATTATATATATTTTTAAAAAGATCACGTTGTTAGGTACCTGTCTCTTCCTGCCTCTCTTTCACACATTTCCCTTTGGAAAAGTTATCACAACGGAAACCAGACTGAGGATAAAACACAGCAAGTGGTCATCGTGTGGGCTGAAATCCCCAAGCAGCAACCCTATGCAATAAGATTTACTTCAGAGTAAAATCACACAGGACAGTCTTTTGAACACTGAGAAATGGAAATCTGCACACGCAGCTACATAAGCATGGAATTATTTTTATGTAAGTATGCCTCAAAGGAACATGTCATTCTATCCTCTTGGAGTCATACCATGTCCACTTATGTGCATATTTGGGAACTGACACCATTGACATCGTATATCCTTTCGCATCTTTCTTCGGAGGAAAATTTCACAACCCCTTGAAACAGAAGGAATTTGTCCAGTTCATCTTTTCATAGATGGCAGCCAATATTCACGGATGCTGCAAAATCCTGGAGGAAATGATTTTTGCCAACCAACCCGTTTAACCCCCACTTCGGGCATAAAGCCTTCTACAAAACCAAAGCAACAGGTTTTCGAGACCAAGAGTTCGTACTCTCGCTTTCTACAGAGCGGGGGCCACTTTGATGTGAAGCAGACACTTCAAGACAACCATCTGTTGCCTTGTGAGTGTAGGTTACTCCGCCTGCCAGGCTAACAATCCAGAGAGATGTTTTTAACTGTTGGGGATGGAAAAAGATTCAGAGTGTATTTCAGTGTCCAGGAAGAGGCAAACAGAAGTATCTATGACATGTAAGGAGAAGGCATTAAAAAAGAAAACTGAAGTGGACTCCCTCCCCTCCCCCACACATACCTTAGAATCAGATACATCCTGGTTTTTAAAACATTAGACGGTCAACAGGAACCAGAATTCTCTCTGCCTTCATTTCTACAACAGGCTAAAACTCTTGACAGCATTAGGATAAGTACAATGCATTTTCTCTGTGTGTCTTGCGTGGTCTAGTAAAAATGCTTCCCAGTCTGCGAGCTTGTCAATCTTTAATAGAAACTCATTAATTATTTGTGGGCAAGAGATTGAAGCAGCTAATAGCTTAAATATATTCCTCCATTTCATTGCATCAGTAGCTCTAAATTAATGCCTTCAATTTTTTCCTCTTTGCCCATTAAAAAAAAATTATAGGGAAATATAAATAAATAAAGCAAGGCAGATATAAAACCGTCCTTTGAATAAACAGGTAAACATCTGGCAAAGAGAAGGAAAGCAAATGTCTTAGGGACGGTAAAAAAAATTCTCTAGCAGGCAGAACAAATGAGATTTTCTTGCATGCTTAATATGATGATCCCCCCCTTTGCAACAGCCAAATCAATTGTAATTATTCCATGTATATCAAGCAAATAAAAAGAAAAGGAGAAAAGGGGAGGGAAAACTGTGACTTTGATTTCTTAATTCTTCCCTCTGTAGTGACCTGCTCCAAAGATATTTACCCCTTGCTTTGTTTGAAAGGGAAAAAAAAACTAGTAATAATAAAAGGAGAAAGGAAGCTTTAAGGTGGGACATGCACAGTTCCTCATGAAATCAAAACCTCCTCATTTTAACTAATTAAAAACAAAGCTTCCCTGACATTAACCTGCAGTAAAGCAAATTTATAGGCAGATGTAGACCACTGCTGTCCAAAAAGTTAGTCTGCAACTTGTCAGAAAGCTGCTTTTGCCAATCACATGCCACACTTCGACACTCCTCCCTTGACCCCCGAGCCTTTGCAGAGAGCGGAGAATGACATTCCCTGGCATATCAGCACTGGTGCCAGCAGCGAGTCCCATTCAGAAGGGAAATCAGAAAGCCAGTCCCATTCAAGCAGGCAACGGATGGTCCCCAAACGTGACCCCTGCGGCTGGCACCGTGCAGCCAGCCAGCCACCAAAACCCTAACAGCAGCCAGGACTGACCCATTCAGCACAACAGCTGCCACTGATCTGACCAGAGCCCCAGTCCTGCTGCAGAGTCCCTTGCCTCCTCCATCAAGCCGTACCTTTCCCCAAGCAGCTCTGCCGCACCGCCACCCACAGAACAGGACAGAAGAGACAACGCACTTACTGTAAAAGTCCCAGGAAGCAAAGTTCCCATCCCAGAGAGAGAGGCACTCTTTGCAGGATTTCCATTCCCTGCAAAGGGGGTTAAAGCCCTGGCGAAGAAATATTACGCCCAAACCTGAGGCAGACTGCCTGTTTTAGAGAGACTACATTTTGTTTCTAGCCAGGATGATAAACCCGGGCGAAACCTGTTTTTTCCTTTTTAAGCACCTTGGCGAATGAGGCTCGGCACTGCTTCCAGTCGCCAAAGCCCAATCAATATGGAAGGAGCGGTATTTTATGATTGGAGAAGTTGTTGTGTTTTTGGTGGTGAAATTCATTATTTAGTATCTGAACCCTCAGCATTTCAGTATCATTTATTCATAAAGTCCCTTTTTGCCAGGAGGAAATGGATACAGCTGTAGAGAGAGAGAGAGAGAGAGAGAGAGAGAGAAGGGAGTGTGTGTGTGTGTATGTGTGTGTGTGTAAGAGAGAGGAAGAGAGGGAGGGAGACGGATTGATGATATTGATCAGGTACCATCTTGAAACAAAGGCAAGGCGCTCTATTTTACTTGACAACTGTGACACATAAAAACAAGCAAGAGAGGGGGAAGGCTAGGGCCCGAAACATCACAGGCTTCGAACTGCGTTTGAAGAAACCATTATGACAAGCAGGTCTAGGCAAGCAGCTGTAAAAAAAATGTATTCAGAAAGTCATTAAAAAATGATGCTTTGTTTGCCTTGTGAATATGAGGTCTGCAGCACTCTCCCACAGAAGAACGGGGAGGGTTCCCCCCCTTCATTGCAACCATTCCTACACTTCCCTTTTTTCTGAAAAAGGGGGGTCAGTGGGGGGGGGGAACAAAAAGACTTTTGATTTATTTCCTTCCACCCATTCCGCAGTTGAGTTTTTTGAGCCGATCATCTCTTCTTGCAGAAGCTATCGGCTGATAAACCAGACGTGGGGGCTTCTCTTCCGCAAAGTTGTTCAGGAGACAGAAGTGAAAAATAAATGGCTTCCGACTCATTCAAAGAGTTCGACTGTTGCCCCCTCTGTGAAGAAAAAAGAGAGTTTCCACTCCTTTTTTTTTAAAAAAAAGGGGTAGCATCTCTTTTGGGTTGTTCTGTAGAAACAACACCAGTTGGACCGCTTTCCCAGCTGGACTTCTGTCCAGCTGGACTTCTTTTTGTCCATACAACCTGCCCACAAGGGCATGTGCCAAAAGAGTAAAGCGGCCAATCGAGTTTATGATGTCTTCAGTACTAAACAGGGGGAAAAATGAATATGGCGCAAAGTCTTCTTTCCTACCTTTTGAAAGGTCAGAATTTCCACTCCTGCTACAGTTAGAACGCCTGTAATTGATCAAGAAATCACAAAGGGCATGATGGGAATATCTTTAGCAAAAGGTCACTGAATTGAAAACAACAACAACATAAAACGTGTGTACAGTCACGTTGCAAGGCAGGAGTTCCAACCACTGGAGTTATTAAGGCAGGAGACGAGCAGGGAGGGTGGGCCATTTCTTTTCTCTGCATAGTGGCCCCTGTCCTTCTTGACTCCCATTCAAATATTCTTCTTGACTCCCATTCAAATATTAACCTCAGGTAGCTTCCTACTTAGTTTCCAAGTTTGGAGTAGATTATGATAGTCTGGGCTATTAAGGCTGCTACAAGGGAGCTTGCTTTAAGGATTGGGCGAAAATGAATCCCCATGTTCATGATGCATGTGGCCCGTGCGTCAGAACAGGTGCAACCGAACACTCTTACTTGCTTCCACTTCAAATTTCTAGTAAAATTACAAAGCTGGGCCTGTACTTCAGTGACTAATTTGCATTTGTTCTCTTAAAGTCGCCGGGGGTCCTGCAAAGGGCTCTGCTCTGTGCTGATGCTTACCTCTTTCATAGTCTTATCGTCCTGTTTGGATTTCTTTACAAAACCAGCAGCAGAGACACAAAACTGTCAAAGGCACCAGGCAAATGGTTTCTGGTGGCGGTGGCGGTGGGAGGATATTTGTAGGGGGAAGAACCGCCTCTGGGACAACCTCTGGGAGGTATCTGGATGGATTGTGTGGAGAAACAATGGCATGCGCTGTAAGGTGGTCAAAATAAGTTAGTTGCAGAAGGGAGTATCTGGGTTAAGATCATCAGGGGAGGCAATGGCATCAGGAGTCCTCTTCTGGCTGTAAATGAGTATCCATTCAGTAGGACTGTTGTATTGTGTTGAGAACATACTCTTCCTTGGCTAATCAGCTAAAAATGTGCTGACATGACAAGTATGCTGACAGCAGGAGAACCGGAAAACAATTCTTGTAGGTTGACCTGGCCGTTGCCAGAGAATGGGCTCCCCATCTCTGCAATGCCAGGATCACTCTTTTAGCCTGGCAAGTGGGCAGAGGTACCTGTGAAACACCCCCCCTCCCGCTATGCCAAAGCAGCATAGTAACAAACAGGCATTCAAAGCTTGTAATGGGAGAACGTGAAACTGTATAATCCTCATATAGAAAGATTGAGTGATGTTCTCTCATTAAACTGATGGAATACAGGAGAACTTACATATTCCAAAGACCCAGTAGTAAAAGTCCCTTCCTTGGACTGTACCACTTCAGGCAGCAGCCGCGGAAATCACATACTAGAATGCTTCTCCATGAATAGTAATAATAAAAAGACAGTTCAACTAGTTGGCCTGGAAGATAGCTGAGTTAAACCTTTCCCCTTTCCCCTTAGTTTTGAATAAGCCATGAGGTTTTTGTTGTTTAGAAGGCACATTCAAGCATGCAACCCCCCCTTACCAAAAATAGTGCAGTCAGATGCATAACTCCTCTCTTACCTTGAGTATGACATGCCACGGAACCTTTTATTAACAATTTATTCTGTGAACCATAGTCCTTGGACACACACATAGATCTCAAGTCAGCTTACCGAGAGATGCCTATCAAGGCACTATGTCCTCTTGACTTCCAGGGCTTGCAACAGTTTGCTTCTCACAAGCACCAAAGCCCCAGGTCTCTTCTCTGTGCCGGTTATCATGTGCAGAGATAATGCCATATTCATGCACAAGTGAAGGAGAAGACGATAAAAAACACTTCCGGGTAAATTTTCACTTGACTTCCGAAGCTCATTCAACTGCATAACCCCCTGCTGGGTAACCCAGGGCGCAGCTCAGTGCAAACGCCAGTCCCTAATTGAATGCATAAAGCAAATAAATTACTCAGCGAGTTTCTAAGTATCAGAAGAAAATTAACAGCGCTGGAATTCACAGGCATCAGAATTAATTAACGCAGAGGGTAAATTCCAAGCTGAAACAAAAATAAATTAGCTCAATATCAGTGTGCTTGCCTGAACCAGTCTCTCCCATGCAGAGCACCATGAGAGCCAGCGTGGTGTAGTGGTTAAGAGCAGGTGCACTCTAATCTGGAGAACCAGGTTTGATTCCCCACTCTGCCACTTGAGCTGCTGAAGCTTATCTGGTGAACCAGATTAGCTTGTGCACTCCAACACATGCCAGCTGGGTGACCTTGGGCCAGTCACAGTTCTCTGGAGTTCTCTCAGCGCCACCCACCTCACAGGGTGTTTGTTCTGAGGGGGGAAGGGAAAGGCATTTATAAGCCCCTTTGAGTCTCCTTACAGGAGAGAAAGGGGGGATATAAATGCAGCTCTTCTTCTTCTTCTTCTTCTTCATTTCTGAATCCATACATCTTTCTGGGTGCCTTTCCTCTACCCTATGGCACATCACAAAATATACTTCCATAAATTTATCCTCCTATATCCTATTACATCATTTCACTCTGCTCACAATGTAGGTCTTGTTCTTAGGGATAAACTATACACGGTGCTTGTTTGTGTACAGTTTTTCACCAACATCCCTTGCTTTTGTAAAACAAAACACTGGTTTGCAAGGATCCTTCTCCAATGGAGATTTTCTGGCTGAAAGATCACCTTCCCAAAGCTGTTCATTCTCCTTAGGGCCAAAGAGAATGAGCATTCTCAAGGGGAGGACTGACTATGACCTCTCCTGATAGAGATCCTTCAGTGTTGCCAAGGAAGTCAGATGGTCAGCACAGTGGATCCAAAGGGACCAAAGAGGCGTATCGAGTCAGCCTCACTTGAGGCAAGAAGATGAGTTTCAGTTCTGTGTTTGCTGACATAATAATGTCATGAGAAAGATGGTTCCTACTTTCTAGAGGGAACTATCAATTATGGTGCCCTGATCTGCAAGGCCCAGACTATACTCTGTTCCACAGAAAGATGATAGTGAAGTCAGTTGAGGTACAGCAGTTGAGAAAATTGTACGCTTCCATATTACAATATAGTCCCAAATGAATATGAGAATTATCGTTCATTTTTACTTGCTGATTTTGTCAAAACCATCATGTTGTGCATCAGAATGACATGAGTGGATGACTGTATATAACCTCCCCACTTGCCAGCAGTCAGCTCTTAGTAAAAATCAACTTGCCTACTCTCCCTTCATAAAGCTATGTGGGATTAACGGATTGCCTGGGGGCCAAACAGGACTTTGGGGGTTCCTTCCTTTTGGGAAGAAGGGGTGGCTCTGCTGCATACTGTTTGTGTAAAGCAAGTTGTTAAGACAAACAGCCTTATTTAATATGGGAAAGCCCTAGCTAAAAGGTAGGCAGGATTGGTGTGGTTTTCGTTCTTACACCTAATTAGAACAGAAAGTGCCCCAAGGTATCCTCTTGGGGGAAGAGGGGGGGAGGGAGCCAGCCAAACAGATTCTGCAGTTTGATAAATTCCGATTATGTCTGGGGAGGGAATGATCTTAGTGCCTCCTCTGAATCCACATGCAGACCAGCACAGGAAAACAGTGTTGCTGAACAGTCTCTCCGTGCAATTCTGGTGTGCGACCTCACAAAAAACGAAGCATGGCTGTATGACCTGTTCAGTCTCTGAGCCAGGGAGTTTTCCCCATACACAACTGAAATCATCCAGTAGCCTTTTTGAAAACCCACAGATAGACATTAAAGTTTAATACATTGCAGTTCAGCTGTCCATAAGAAAATAGTTTCAGAAAGTAGCTGTGTTGGTCTGCAGTAGAACGGCTAGCTCTTTACAAGGTAACCAGTCTTTTGCGGTATTAGCTTTCAAGAGTCGAAGCTCCCTTCATCAGATACCAGTGAACTTCTTCGCTGAAAAGTTTATACCCCCCAAATTGTTGATGTCTAACCTGCTGCTTGATTCAAATCTACCTTTAAAAAATTAAAACACTAAGCCTGAACCTTAACCCACATATTGTTGTCTGATGTCTCCATTTACAGTGTTTCATAGTAATCCAATGATATCATTCATGGGGAGAGCCAGTGGGGTGTAGTTAAAAGCGGTGAACTCTAAATCTGGAGAACTGAGTTTGATTCCCCAGTCCTCCACATGAGCAGTGGACTCTTATTTGGTGAACTGGATTTGTTTCCTTGATCCTACAAAGCCTTCTGGGTGGCCTTGGGCTAGTCACAGTTCTCTCAGGACTCTCTCAGACTCTCACAAGGTGTCTGTTATGGGGAGAGGAAGAGAAGCAGTTTGCAAGCATCTTTGAGACTCCTTATAGGAAAGAAAGACGGTGTATGAATCCAAACCCTTCTTCTCCTTTATCATGGAAAAGGGTTCAGAAAGTTTCTTTTTCTTTCTTTTTTCCATTTATTTTTTTGGGGGGAGGGGAGATGCACTTTGTTTTGCTGGCATGCCCTCTTTAAAGCCATACTAAGCAGAAAGCGATAAAAGCATGCGAGGAGTGGTTTTGGAGGTACAGCAGTATTTTTCGGCTTCTTGTCTTATATGTTTGCAATTTGGGCAGTTTTGCCATGTTAGTTAGAGAAGGAGATTCCTGTAGGCATCTTGAGGATTCACCTGTGGGAGCTGGACCTTCTACACCCTCACCTGCCTTAAGGGTTCAACTACATAAGATCTGCTTTTGTGTCTATCTGATAATCTCCACAGGAAACCTCTGATTTGCAGGAGCCAGGAGGATGTTCTGAATCAGCATACTCATTTCCTAACCTAATGCTCATTATTCAAAATGCACAGCTTCATGGAGAAAAAAAATTCCAGTGTGGTGTGAAAGAAAAAGACAGAAATGTTTATGCTACCACAAACAGACCTTCATGATATTGGCCCTTTCCACACAAGTCAATGAAAATGTTTGCAAAATGTTTGCAAAACCCCACCCCTGTTTGTTTGCACTCACCTTATCAAAATTATTGTTGGCCACCATTTTGCGCTTACTCCTTTTTGTTTTACTCTCCTAAATCTGATGCTTTAATGCAGGGGTCTTCAAACTATGGCCCTCCAGTTGTTCATGGACTACAATTCCCATCAGCCCCTGCCAGCATGGCTAAGTGGCAGGGTTGATGGGAATTGTAGTTCATGAACATCTGGGGGGGCCATAGTTTGAAGACCCCTGCTTTAATGCTTCAAAGCCTCATGCGGCAATTCTTCAAAGGTCATGCACTTGAGACTTTAAAGATATCACCCCCCCATTTTTTAAATTTTTTTGATAAAAATAAAGAGATGACAAAGCAAGCTCAGAAAATAGTGCTGAGCAGAAAGTCTGGGGACTGCAGAGAGGCACAGGAAACATTTTAAAGAGATATGCACAGAAAGTCAAAACAGTTTGAAAATGTTTAAACAAAATTGAGGATGCATTTGAAACTTTTCTAGTCTGGAAATGAAATGTTCTGGGCTAAAAATAGTGTGGAACTCCTCAGAGAAAATGTTTTCGTTCCTGCCTCAAAACATTTTATTTTGATCGTGTGGAAAAAGCCATGGCTATATTACAGCAAACTTCGGTACACATAGCTAAGAGATGGAGCATATGCTATGCCACTGACAACAGCATTCCTGGAGCAAAGTCTCCAAACTGTCACCTCAAGAAGAAATGAGGTCAAATGCGGTCATCATATCCCTGCCAAAGGCAACCAATATCTATATAGAAGGTCATGGAGATCTTCTGTTGCATATAGATATGCCATTCTAAATTCTGGGAAGGGTAGCACACACACCACCATGATGTGAGGTTTCCATACTTGACTGCTTGACATATCATGACTTGCGAGTGAACGTTTGAAATGATTCCATTAAAAGTAACACGATCAAGTCGGCACTGAGTAATGTAAGAATTATCTCTGAGCCATAAGATCTTTAAACACTGCGGTCCATCCTGCCCAGCACAAAAAAGACATCTGTGGGATGTCTTTAAAAGATCCAACTGCCCTTTTTCATTCCACACACCCAAAATAAGACATCTGGGGGACATCTTTTAAAAAGTCAGCTTCTGGGTGCTTTCCAGACAGCAAAGGCATCTGAGGGGAAAAGAGGCTATTTCTCACCTGTTTTGCTGTCTGGTCAGTTTCACCCTCAGCTTGTGCCCAACACTTCGTATGCAGCTGAAGGGATTCTCCCTGCCTCCATTTGCTGAAGGTTGGCCCAGGCCAGGACATTTGCTCTGCAGACTCTGAACATGGGTGCCTTTTTAACTTAAAGAATATATAGTTGTACTCAGCTGGACCTGCCAATTCTGGCAAAATATATCCCCCCCCCCTTTTTTTTATTTCGGAGCAGCTATCTTCAAAGATACGAAGACACACATAAGAGAATCTTACCCACTTCTGTTGAAAAGCATTAGGACCGCAGAGGACATGTCCATTGACCATTGAGAAACTGAGGGTAAAACTGACCAGAGAGCAAAATGGGCTGGTGGGAAAAATAAGACACCTTCTAAGCTCTTCATTCCGCACAACTGGGCAGGAGGCTCCTTACAGGAGGCTAAAGGGGAAACGGTGCACTTTGAAATGCTCCCCAAAAAAGATGCCTTGGACTAAATGAAGGCATTCTGATAACATCTTGGGAAGAAAGCTGAGTGGAGTGCCTTCCCAGGATGCCTTTTGTAGCATCTCCAGGACATCTTATTTAAACTGTGGGGGAGGGACCTATGTCTCAATTCAGAGGCATCAGGCAAAACCACAGTTTAATTAAGCTTACTGTGGGTAGTTTGATTGCTTGAATGCAGGTCACTTCACTAACCACAGCTTGCTAACATCAAACCTAGTTATTGTTATCCAAATTCGTCTGGTCTGTTCCCTTTTAGTTTGGGGAATTAGCAGGGAATAGGCCCTGCAATGCGAGAGGCTGGGTGGGTTTATACAGTTTACATAAAATCCGGATCCCCTAAAAAATCTGCACAAAACCAGAATTTTTAAAAAAGGTTCACAATTTTATTAAGGATTTAAAAATAATAAAATTCACATGCAAGCTGAACATGCACTCACACAGAGTTTCAAGGAGCCTAGGATGTAAAAACAGATGATTGATTGGGGGAGGAATAGAAGAGGGCATTGAGGGAAAAGTGATATTTACCAATCTAGAACAGGTTTGAGAAAGTGGAAACCAGTGCCAGCTGTGTTTACTGGAGAAACAACACTGGGCACAATGGAACAAGATCCAAGGGCAGCACAAGATCCAAGGGTGAATTGCCCTCATTTGGGAGGTCTAGCTACAGGCAAAGTTAACCTTCTGGCTATGATTAAAGGGCCTATTTTCCAGAGACAAAGCAGAGTTCCATTCCCAGGCAGAACAAATGCTATGGAAAAAAGGCTTAATCGGATTAAAACTTGGGAGTGCCCAATTGTTGACAAGGTTTTAGCTGCATTTTGAAATTGAGACCAGGGGCATTCCAAATCTGGATGAACATGAAATATTGAAAAAAAAGAAACTCCAGAAGGCTGGTGGTTTTTTAAATAGTTGGACAGGAGGTTTAAGATTAAATTAACTTTTGGGAGAAAGGTTGCATTGTTGTTATCCAGAATTGAGTGGCTGAGCATTCAGGAAATATTTTTTTTGCTGCTATGCATACCTAAATCCTGGGCCGTTTCCGCATGGCCACGCTGGGGGTTGGGTCGGTGTACATGACGCCGACCCAACTCCCCCGGGACCGTTCGCACAGATGGTCCCGGTTGCGACGGGGAAGACGGCGCAGCCTCCGCACGGGCTGCGCCGTCCCCCAAATGCCTTAACATGTCCTCCGGCCTCTGGCGCGTCGCACAGGCCAGGGGGCATGCCCCCCTGCCCTGCGCAACAGCTCAGAAGTCGCAGGGCAGGGGGGGCGTGTCCCCTGGCCTGTGCAACGCGCCGGAAGCCGGAGGACACGTTAAGGCATTTGGGAAAGGGGAGGGGGAATGGCGCCTTCCAGCTGCTGCCGTTCGCACGGCAGTGGCTGGAAGCTGCTGTTTCCCAAAAACCTCACTTGGGAAGCGAGGTTGGGAAACAGCGGCTTCACGCCATTGGGGAGGCGCGAGGACGGCGTGGCTGCGATGCAGCTGCACCCCCCATGTGAACAGCTCCATGGGGACGGCGTTTTTGCCGTCCCCAGGGCGCTGTAACAGGCCTGTGTGGAAAGGGCCCTGCTGTCCTCAGACTCCATCCCCAAATATTCAAGAAATTCCAAAACTGGAGTAGGCAACCTCTTGACCAGGAAGAAGGCTCCCATTCCCAGCATGGAGTAGTGGTTAAGAACGGGCAACTTTTCCTTGTTCCTCCACACAAAGTCTGCTGGGTGACCCTGGGCTAGTCTCAGTTCTCTCAGAACTTTCTCAACCCCACCTGATGTCAGGGGAATGTCAAGGGAAGAGGAAGCGAAAGGAATTCATAATCTGCTTTGAGTATCCTGACAGGACAGAAAAGCAGGATAGAAATCCAAACTATCCTTCTTCTTCACATTGTTTCTCATGCTGGAACAGCACTGGAATACTCCACATGCATAGGATCCTGCACATGCAGTAGCAAAAACTGGGAAATAGTCCCCCCTTGTGGTTCACAAAAATGACTGGAGGGGTGCAGGAGCCCTTCCTTCCATTGTAGTGGCATTCCAAGCTCTGCTCTCTTTCCTTTTGTCATAGCTATTCCCCACAGCTGCTGTGAGGCTGCAGGAAACCAGAATTTGGGCAACCCAGGCCCAGTTTTTTTTGAAAAAAGAGTGAAAGGCAGTATGGTCCTGCATGCCATAGTTTCCAAAAAGGGCCAACTTAGAAATAAACAAGCATGACTCAAAGGGTTTTCTGCATAGATTGTCCTTATCTGAATTCACAGTGGACTATTTGCCAAATCATAAAAATATGACATAGACAAACATGAGGTGATTTTTCTTAAAAATGTAACAAATATAACAAAAGAAACATTTAAGGCTAAAAAAGCTTTATACCAGCAGGGCGGAATAAACTGCAAAGTACTGTATCATAGGAATAGGAAATTGCAATGGTATGAATGGTTTGAAATACCTAAGGTATTTTCAGAGATAGCAAGTGATTTATTTATCATTGCTGGAAGGTAATACTTGTGTTGAAAAATGGAACTCAAAACTTAATTGACACTTTTTTTTGGTATAAAGACTGTTGACATTCCTTACAGCACTGAAGAAACCTTGTACAAAACCTGGCATTTAGAATAAGCATTTTTCAGAAGGCCAAAGGAAAACGGATCTGTCTAGTAATGTACTATTTTATCATCATGTGTTTTGAAATATTCGAAAGACTGTGTAGCTACTGCAGAACCTCTGACAGGACTAGTTCCTTTCTCAAAAGGGTAGATTCAGGCATTGTCCAGAAACCTTAGCTTATTTTAACTGCAGTTGGTTAGTGAAACCATGGTTCAGCCCCAGTGGCATAGCACCAAGGGTGGGAGGAGCATGATTCACGCCAATGCGGGGGCATGGAGAGGGCGTGGAGAGGGTGGGGCTGGGCATTCCAGGGCATTCCAGGGTGGCCAGGGGCATGGCAGGGACATGGGGCACACGCTTGCCCCGGGCATAGTTCCCCCTGTTCAGCCCTGTTCAGCCCACAGACCTTCCTATGTTCAACTCTCATGGAGGTCACTCACAGCTACAAATACATTTTCTCTCAAATGGTCAGGTATGGCAACAAGCAGCAATTTTGCCTTCCCATTCCGCTTGCAAGCATCCCAAGGACTGGCCAGTGTTGGGAACCGACTGTTTTGGATGCAGGGCAGCAAGTCTCCACTTATGCTCTTAAAACTACCATAAAAATAAAGCTCTATATGAAAATAGCCTTTTAAAAGGAACACAATTGTAAAGGCAAACTTCGGCTGGCGAGGAGCACCAAGAATAAAGGAGCAGTATGAGAAAGAAAGGGCAAATGTGTGCTTCTGTGTGCTTAGACTGGAAGCCTTAGATCTCGGTCCTGTCGTAAATAAAATATTCCGAATGTGATGTCTTTGCAAGCAAGCCGGCAACGTTTCTACTGTTTCACAAAAGGAGTGCACGCTCAAATTACTGGACCTTGTGTGTTCTCTCGCTTGTCTATATTTTCAACCAGATACATTATTTATTAATCCAAGCTAGGGTGGGTTTTTTTCCATTTGATTAAATGCTACTGTTACTTTAACAAATACTTACTAGATCCCCAAGCTCTCGCTGTGCAAGGGAACTTTGCCTGTACAGGCCTTGCCAATGGATTATCATTAATGAAAAGTGATAGAGAAAGAGGTAGGCGAGGTATTGCCTGAATGCCTGTGCATTGATGGCGTTCAGCTGGACAACAGTGTCTCCCTCAGAGGACAGTACCATCATATAATTGCTAGCACCTGGCAAACGTGATCGAAGTCAACAATACCTTTCACAGGAATCAAGGGACTCCACTATGAATTTTTTAAAAAGTAATATCATAGGATATTTTTTTAATCATCTCTGATACTTGCACAAGCGACCGGCCGTGGTAATCCCTATCTTAGAGCATTCTATGATTACTAAAAGAAAGCCAAAATAATAATAATGGCAAAATGAAAACAGTATTGCAAGAGGCCTGTGGTACAATTTTTACCCAAGCAGCATCTCTGTTGTGCTTTACATGATTTAGCGCCCTTCAAGGAGAGGCTGCTTACCATTATGATTCAAAAAACTGTAGCAGAACACTTTAGCCAACTCATACCCTCCGGGGGTAGGGCGGTTTAGAAGTGGAATAAAACAAACAAACAAACAAACAAACAAATACAGTACATTAGAGGTAGTTAGCTCTGGCAAATGTGCCACAGCATGTGTCTGTCTGTCTGTCTGTCTGTCTGTCTGATTGGTCTTCTAGGCTGCCCTACCTCAAGCAGGTTCAGGGCAGCTTACAGTGAAGAATTCATAACATAATAATATAAAGTCGACTTTATGAAAAGGAACGAACTTTATTGATTTGTGTTGTCCTAGCTATAGGGTGCTGGAACTGAGGGTTCTTGCCCTCAGTTCCAGTATATATGTGGTGTGTGAGTGGGCGGTCCTTTGTGGAGGCAGGAGCTGTGGGAGTCGGGGAAATCAAACTTACAGGGGATTAGGGGAAATGAAACTTGGGCCTGACACTCTTCTTCTTCTCTTACATTACTAGCATACTTAAACGAAGGTTTGGTTCTCCCCCCTCTCTCCCAACCATCATTCTATACATGTGTTCTGCTAATTTAAAACTTTAGTAATTGAGGGAGAAATTCAAGAATATGCTGAATCCTCCTGCTAAAATAAATGGCTTTGACAGGTGTTTACATGTGGATTGCATCCATATTTCCTGTGGTGCACATTAAAAATGCCTACATCCTAAACTGACACTTGGGCTTCTTTAGAAGTAAAATTTGCTTCCAGTTAAGTGCATCTTGAATTAAAGAACAAGTGGTAAATAATACCTGACAAATTCACTAAACTGTGCCTTGTTCACATTGGTGGGATCTTACATTCCAATTATAGAATCACAAAGTTGGAAAGGGCCATCTAGGCCAGTGGTTCTCAACCTGGGGGTCGGGACCCCTTTGGGGGTCGAACGACCATTTCATAGGGGTCGCCTAAGACTCTCTGCATCAGTGTTCTCCATCTGTAAAATGGATAAATGTTAGGGTTGGGGGTCACAACAACATGAGGAGCTGTATTAAAGGGTCGCGGGATTAGGAAGGTTGAGAACCACTGATCTAGGCCATCTAGTCTACACCACCATCCTGGTCAGTGAAGGATCGGCCAAAAGCATCCCTGACAAGGGTGGATTCTGCATGGGCCATAAACAATGCCCTCGGAATGGCAAAAATGCCATCCTGAGGGCGCCGTTTGTATGGCTGCCATCTCCCAAGTGAGGCAGCGCTGTGCTTCCCCCCTCCCCCAAACCGCTGTTTTTGAGGCTTTCTCAGTGAGCAAGTTTTTTCAAAAACAGCAGCATCCACCAGGTGCCAAGTGGCACTGGGTGGAAGGCACCATTTTTCGCCGCACCGCTTTAAAAAACCCCTTACCTCCTCTTCCCTGCATAGCTTTTTGGGAACAAGGGGACACACTTCCTGACCCCCAACCCCCGAGGTATCACAATGGCCATGGAGGCATGTCCCCTCATCTCTGCAGAGCTATGCAGGGAAGAAGAGGTAAGTAAAAAAAGCGGCACACCTCCGTCTGGAGCGCCTTTGTGTGCTGCCGCAGCTCCAAGACCACATGCACGGAAGCATGCAAACAGCCCCGGGGGTGCACCAGCATCAAGTATGTTGGTGTGCCACCGCTCTTAAGGCCCATGCGGAGTGGGCCAAGTATTTGTCAGCCACTGCTTGAAGATTGCCAGTGAGAGGGAAACCCTCAAACCACCATGTCAGATTTCCAACTTTCAGCAAGGTAATACACATCTGAGCTCATTTCTCTTGCTATTCAGTCAGATTTGTTTATTAGCCAAGCTTTCAATAGTCAGCATTCAATATTCAGCATATAAAGCAGGTTGCTTTCTAGCAACTACTTGGAATGTTATTGATCATTGAACCAATTAGGAGAGAAATCAGAGAAACCAGAATTATCACTGAGAAGCGTACCCGGTAGGACAGAGGCTGCAGTTAAACATATTGTTGTGGCTACGTAGGGAAGAAGTGTCAGCTGCTATAATTAATGTACAGTTGGGATCAGCCTCATGTTTGAAGAAGGAGAGAGATGTTCTGTGAGTCTCTTTGGGGGTATCTATCTGAGAATGTGGTACTGTCTTCCCTGTGTCATGTGGTGTATGCCTTGACTGGAAAGTGGATAATTAGTTGAGGCATAAATTACTGAAATCTCTTGGTGTATTCCTCACACAGACGAATCTCAAAACAAAACTAAATTATATATGAAACACAGCAAAGCACACCCTGAGAAAGAGTAGGGTCTTTGGTGACCAACCGTCCAACTCTCATAGGGCCCTAGTTTTCAAAATATCATACTTAGTAATCACATTTGTTAGCCTCCATGCCAATTCACTTCATTTATCCAAGGTAAAGCAAGAATATATGCTAACTCTGTTGTCCACCTTGTAACACATTATAAATTCAAGCAAATGCCCTCCATGTTGGCCTTTTCTTCCCTAGATGTTTTTTTATGGAAGACGCCAGATAAAAACCATGGGGTGTTTTGCATGCATATCATATGCTGCCCTACTGAGTTATGTCCTCTCCCACCACAGTCCTCTCCCTCTGAAGATCCCAAGCAGCAAGAGAAGAAAAGGTGCAGTTTACTGGGGCCCAAAGAGTATGCCAAGCCAGCACAAGCTATAACATTACTACTATAAGGTGAGAAAGCTTAGGCTGAAATGTAGACTATGCTTTGAGGATATTTATGAAAACTATTCCCCTAAATCTGTGATATGTGCCTTTATGGGGATGTCCATGTATTATGAAATATGCTGGAGCCTTCAAAAAACAGAACATTATCAATCGTGGAGAAAAAAAATACACAACTGCAATTAATTTTCAGCAACATGTGTAATCCTGTGAATTTTTTTACACACTAGCAGTGATTGTGGCAGAGGTGTAATATTAGTTCAGCAAGTCTGAATGCATCAAAAACCTCTTCGATCATGGTGCAAGTATGGTTAGACCACCTCACTTTTTAACCTGATGGCTGTGAACTTCCAGGAGGAGTTTACTTTGGGGAAATCTTTCAGTGAGAAATGACAGAGAAATAAAAAATTTAAAATGTATTGGCCAGACTGTTCTTAACTTATTCTTACCAGATTCTTTTTTTTAGATCTTATCCTACCAAATTCTCCAGCAAAAATTTATCCTCAGGATTGTTTGTTTCTGCTCTGACTTGCCTTCATTTCATTGCTTTCTATTCATTTTTTGGACTCTGGTTCCTCTCATTCAGATGGTTTATATCTCTCCCAGATCTTGGCTAGTCAGCAAAGTTTCTCCAGAATCATGGCACTTCCTTTTGATTTTGGTTTCCTATGCTCAGCTTATTAACGTTTTCCCAGAAACTGTTTCTAAAATCATTTTTCTTTTTTTCTCCAAGGGCATTCAGTGTACAAATTAAACATAGCAAGGAGGGCTCAAACACGAACAGGTGAAAACTGTTCCATTTCTCAACAGTAAGTATAACCAGATCAATTGTGACATCACACAGAAGTCTGAAAGAGGGAAACCAGCATCATGAATACAGCACCACCTTTTGCAAGATAAATTATTACAGCATACAGCAGCGAGAGAAGAATCTTCACAAAAGTTTAAGGATGTAGAGAGTGGCCCAAAAACTGATCTCTGTTGAGGGGGATATTATTTATTTATTTATTTATTTATTTATTTATTTATTTATTTATTTATTTATTTATTTATTTATTTATTAAACTTTTATACCGCCCCATCCCCTGGGGGCTCTGGGCGGTGTACAACATAAAACATGATAAAACAAATCACTAAAATCTTTAAAACAGCGGTGACAAACACTAATAGTGATACTAATAGGAGGCGTCCAGCCAGCCCCGTATTTCATTAAAATTCTCCCAGAGGAAAGAGAGGGGAGGCGAGGGAGGCAAGCCACATTAGATGGTAGCCTAAGTAACAGGCCGACTGGGGCACCTGGGGCACCATTTCAGCATGCGTCTGTCAAACTTTGAAGGGTTGGATGATATGGAACCAAATTTTAAGTGTGGTACCCTGTTTCAGGCAAAAGGAAATATTCCACTCTATGCATAATCAGACTATGGAACTCACTGCCAATTCTATGGTGATGGTTAGTAGCATTTGATGGGAAATATATGGAGGGCCACAAACCACAGTGACTAAATGGAAGCAAAAAAAGCCAAAAATTGAGGGAAAGGGTCTTAAATTAACCTATTCTTTAAAAATCGATAAGATATGAATTTAAATACATGGCTTTATCACAAAAGTAAATGTAACATCTAAAGCACTCCTTATTTCACAACAGAAGACCAAACAGGTTTTTTAAAATTGCATTGTATTTGTACCCCATTCATTCCGACCACAGTGGGTCTCAATGCAGCTCAGAACATATCAAACAACACATACAAAATAGAATCTCAAATAAGTTGAAACCTTAAATTTTCAACCTTTGACATTAAGATACATCTCCAGATGGCAAATTATAGTCTTTATGTTCAACCTGTCAACATAATCTCCGATCTTCCAGTGAACAGTATTCTGGGGACAAAAAGGGACCACAGGCAAGGTGACATTAAGACATTAAGAGAGAGGATTGTACTCAAGAGTGGAAATAGCGTACACTAGTATGTGTTAGTTTTTTTCCCCTGCAGTCAATAATTGACAACATCTTCATCAGTTGTTCATTACCATAAAAATACAAGGTGCTGTACTCTTATATCCAAAAGCATTGTTCTCTTACTCCTTCTATGCATACACACACACATTCATACACACAGTGACCTTGTAGCCTCAAAAAATCCTTTATAAAGTACCCAGAAAATAAATGTTTCAAAAATGCTAATGAACTACCATTGTCCCATCAAACGATGTTAAAAATACATCGCGTAAGTTAGTTCCCAATAAAAATGTCAAATGCATGAGCTCACAGGGTAACAATAAGGTGCCTGATCAGTGGTAGGATTCAAATAATTTAACAACTGGTTGTTTACAAGCACCATTTTAACAACCGGTTCTGCCGAAGTGGTGCAAACCTGCTGAATCCCACCACTGTGCCTGATCCATTTGCCTGAGCTTGTGGACATTCCCAAGAATCTGGTTGTTCACTGTGGGAAGCGTAACCTTGGAACAGGTGGGGCATTGTCTGATCCAGCAGTGCTCTTATAAGACCATTGCAGGATTGGACAAATTGACACTTATTACAGCATTCTCTTCACCACAGTGAACAACCAGATTGTCAAACTGACTCTTTTTAGCAATGGCCTACATTTGTTTAGCATATTTGCATCTTGTTTTTCCTCAAGGGGCACTATAAATGTCATTACCTATCTTCACTATGTCTCTAAGCAAGAGGACAGTCGATGGGTTTATGATCTCCAAATGAACATCATAGCCAAGCAGGGATTTTAATCCAGTTGCACACTGGCTCTGACAAAATGCGTCACAATTTGTCCTACTGCAGAATCTGATTTTCTTTAAAAGAATCTGTGGACAACGAGAGCTGCACATAACGCTAAAGCTTCCTGCAGGTGATTCTAATATAATTTAAGACATTTTCTTCCAGCCAAAAACAGGAAAGTTCAGAGCCAGTTTAGGAATCCCGCACGGACTTGTGATGGTTTTGACTTGTTTTGAGTTTTAAAAAAATCTTAGGGAGCAATTTTTAAAATGTATTTGCCGCATCTGATTGTATGAAGTGATCTAGAGGTGAACGGCTCTTCCAGTGACCTTACCTAACTTCTCAAGCAATACAGTTCACACAACAGTCTAATAGCAAAAACTACATTTCTTTTCACGGTTCAAATCAGAGCAGGTCGAAAGGGTAGCGGGAGTTGGGTGCAAATAACTTGCAATGTTCAGTGGCTTTTGACACTGATCTTCCAAAGATGTAATCTTTCTGCCTGGTGATTCTTTTCCATGATTTTTACAGCCATGTTTAAATCCCTCAGAGGGAACAATGATATAGCAATACCTGGTTCATCATCACTTTGCACTTTGATTCTGGGGAGGGCAAGGCAGACTTTACTCTTTTTAGGAACTAAAACATGCTTTCATCACTTTTGGCCCTTGGTTTTATCATTTTTATTTTCTTTCCTTTGATCTTTGTAAGCTGTCCTTCACAAAGAGAATACTAGAAATATGTGGTTTAGGCACACCACATGAGACATATCCCGATTCAATAACAGGACCCAAGTTTTACTTGTTACATTGAGACTACAATTCCAATTCAAAAGTTCCACTGACATCTGCAATATTTACTTCCCCTTTGTAATATTTCTGGATCTATAATTAAAGGCTACTAGAATGAATGGCTTCTAACAACAATATAAAGGGGGGGGGACTAAAATATCTGATACAACATCAGTCTTTAAGCCATGTTCTAGAATTAGCTAAGGTTATGTGATTTTAGGGCAAGTCCTCCAACCACCAGTTTCCAGCACTGTTAACCATAAAATACTGTTTCCAATAGTTTCTCTAACTGTGGTAGGGAACCACGTGGAAGTTCCTTACCACTCAGTGGTACAGAGCCACCTGAGAAAAATCATGGGGCATGAAGAGGAGAGATTTGTACTTCTACTCAGAAAGATGTTCATTTTCAAAAATTAATCTTCCACATAAAGAAAATGCCAACCGTACCTATTTGGTATTAGTACTACTGCAGCTGCTACCACTAGTTATAACAATACAATATAACTGTTACTATTAATAGTAGTAGTAGCTACTATTAATAGTAGTATTAGTTCATATAGTAGTTACTATTAGTAGTTACTATTAATAGCAGTAGTAGTCTGATAACAGGTTAAAAAACCTATTACGCACAGAATTTAAATAGTACTATACAAACAGTTTGCGATCACTACAGCTGTATCAGTTGCAACAGCACCAATATTATTAAACCTGCATTATCACAACTACATATAGCAGCATTGCTCCAAATAGAACACAGAAACGGTAAAGTCCCTAAATCAGTGCTGCCTACAGAGGATGCCGCAAACAACATCCAGAAAGTCTGGTTTCTTCACCCTTCCAATACGGGCTTCATCTCAACGTCTTCCCACTTATCATATCCCTTTCAGTATCCCCGTCACAGTGATGAGGGAAGGGTCCCTGAAGACTTTTGTAATTTGGTCCTGGGGTCACATGCAGATTTGGGTAATAAAAAGGGTGACGGGAGGGGGAGTAGAGAACCAACTCTCTCTCTCTCTCCTTTTTTTCCGGGAATAAATGGGAAGGCAATACTTTTCGAGTGGCTGGCAACTGGGATCGCCGGAACAAGGAGCCGAGCAGTTGTTCTCCCAGATTATCTCATCTCCATTTTCAGAAAGGATTACAATCCCATTAAAGGACAAGCGTCCCTGGAACTAATTAATTTTCAGCAAATCGCTTGCAATGGTAGAGTAAGCAGTTGATTAAATATTAATATGGGAGACCAGGGTCAGTTTTGGCATGGCAGCCCTCGGAAACCCTGTTAGGATACTGAGACTTAATTCAAGCATAAACCATCACACTGGAGGAAATCAAAAAAGGATCAGCGGAAACCAAGGAGCCTCGGTCCCCCAAGGAGACTTGGTTGTTGTTTTTTTCCCTTTTGGTAATTTTAGCATCTATGCTTTAATGCTCTTTGAATATCCATGTACATTTGTGCTTTAATTCCAAAAGTTTCCCACCACTGTAGAAAAATCCAGGCTTTCCTTTCCTTTCATATATGAACTCCAGAAAACATCAGTCTATGCAGTAGATCTCCGACATCAAGGAAAAGCCCCACACTACCCCCTAGTGATCAAAGTTTGGTGACCTCCAAATAACACAAAACACAATAAGTGGACTTTAGATCACAAGATCAAAACAAATGCCCAGAAGCAACAGAAGTCACTGGTGGCATTCTTTACTTAGAATCCTTTTCATGATAGAAGAAGAAGGTGGGCTGAGAGGCCTGGCTGGGAGAGGCTGAAATTTTCTCTCCCTTCGACGGATTCCTCCATCTCAGGAATCAAAGAGACACAGCATTTCTTTATTCTGGTAGAATGAAAAAAAAGCTTCCCTAAAATTATAGAGCCGGTGGTGAAGGGAGGAGGGACAAACATGTAAGAAGGCAAGTGGAAAGGAAAGAATTCCCAAGGCTCTTCTCTTCTATCACATCTCTGTCAGTTCCACAGGCATCTGAGGGCTGGTTTGTACATCCAGTGGAATGAAGGTGTAGTCGACCCTCGCGGTCAGCGTAAGAACGAGACGAGACGCGGAGATAACATCTGGTGGAGATCGCCAGCAGCGGGAGACCGGAGGTCCGTGTTCCTAGCGAGTCTCTCGTCTGCCGGTTCCTGGCACCTTTTATTGTTACTCTATCGGGGGCGTGTAGGAGGGAGGACTGGGGGGAGTTCCGGGAGAGCGGGAGGTCGGGAGATCATCATGTGATGTATGATCTCATCTTGGCTTACGTGCGGATCTTGAGGAAGGCGTACGCTGTCTGAGCCTAATCCTCACCTGGGACAAGACCATTGTCCCTGCGTACTTCCGGTGATTGAGCCGCAGACAGTTCATGACCTGTGACTCATGGGGGGGGATGAGGAGGTAGAGGTTCAAAGCGACCGGCAAGGCCGCCTTGGGTCCGCTGGCGCCCCTAACGTTCCACTACTAATACGGCACTTCACTGGGTCGCAGCAGTGCACTACTACATCTCCTCCTTTTTTACATTTTAGAAAACAGAGGTAAACGCTATAGGAAAATTTAAAGGGGCGCTTGTCTCCCTCCGCCCGTTTGGTCACGGCTGACGCCAAGCCGCTTGTGCAACATACTAGAATTTGGTTAGCGGGGGGTAAGGGAAATCACCGAGGGCTTACACACGTTACAGGCAATATTAGAACCACGCATTGAACGTAAACAAGATCCGGCGGTAATAAGGCACACCAGTGGGACAACGCCAGAGCTGTACAATAGCATCTCAACCTTCCTCCCGGCAGCCCGCTCCAGAGGGCTGACCACCCACGGGGCACAAAATCCCACTTCAGATTAGATACAATTTGCTTGCAACTCACGTGAAATAATTGGGAATCCTATCAGGAAGGAAGATTAAAACAATATATATTATGTACACTCTCACCGCTTTGGTGAGTTCCAGTTAATGGCGGCATGATTATCTAGAGTCGCTTTAATGAAGTTCTTGTTGCTTTCGGAGGCCAGAGACATCCAGGGCAGTGAGGGCGGAGTTAGAGTGGACTTCAGGCTGAGGTCACAGTCCAGGCTGGCCAATAGTACAGGAAATAGAGATCCGGGGGCTCCTACAAGCGAAGTCACGAGGGAGGCAGACTCCGCTTCGGAGAGGACGATCGCATCGATCCGGCAGGAGGGATTGAAAGGCGGAGACGCAGTAATAACGAATAGTATGCGATAAAATTGAACAATAAGACATGGTTACCAAAGCTATAAGTTCGATTTGACTCTCTGCGCAGCAAAGGTACGTGGAAGAAGGCGTGTTCCGATTCAACATGCAAGTGGCTGAGGGCAGCGGAGAGTTCCAAAGAGTTAACCTATCGGGGATGTTCCCAGCTGTAAGCTCAAATTCCGGCCGGAAGGCGTTAGGAGGGAAGGGGAGGATGGCGGTCGTAGATGAGGGTCCTTGCAGAGGGGTGACCGACTGGTCACCGGTGAGGGTAGCTGTATTTTATGTAGCTGCTGATGGCTGTAAAATCCACAGTGATGTACTTAAGGCTGCAGCTTTGGGATTCTTGGAGTGTCTAAGGAGGCGAGGTCAGCTACTGCGCGGAGTCTTCCGGGTTGGGCGGATCTTCCGGTCGATTTCGATGCTGGATTGCAAGTCTGCTTGAGGCTGTGGGATGGGGTGCTCCGGGAGGCCTGTTCCGTCTTCGTGGTGTGGCCTGGCCGTTTGGCATCGTTCCTCGAGCCGGTCGGACATGTCGGGCTGGGATCCATGAGAGGACCTGTAGGAGAAGGACTGGAAGCATACCCCCCCCTTCCCCAGGTTATGAGGAGGGGCCGACCCGCCGCCCAGGTTCCGATCTGGGATGTTGGCCCGGTAGTAGACTCTTGGCGTGGCGGGGAGGGTCATCTGACTGCCTGGAAGTGTCTTTCTATGGGGGTGACTTGTTGTCCTGATGGTAGGGCAAGCAAATTTAGATGATTAATGGTGAAAAGTACCTTTGAGGACTGTTTGTTGTATGTGGCTCTAAATGGGGGGGCTTAACTCCCCTTTCTTTGAGTTTGTCTGGCTAAAATCTCTTTGAAGTTCGTGGATTTGCCCTTTCAACGATTAAGTGCCTGGTTGCTGTGTTGTAGGGAATCCCGTGTGTTAACACGATTCCCCAGTTGGTGCCAGGAACTGGAGCATGGCTGCTTGAGGAAGAATATGCTTGGTGGCGTTGTCCGTTTTAAACGGAGGGGGCGTCCGCATAGCGGTTCAGTGCACGCAAAGAGGTGCTGGATGACGTGATTGGTGGTCTCGCCTCGGAGTGGTGTAGCCCAGACGTACCCCGAGTAGGTATCTATGGTTACGTGTAGGTGCTTCCAGGGGGCTAGGTGCAGGGACCAGGAGTTACGTCCATTTGCCACAAGTCATTTGCCAGGGCCCCTCCTCGGAAGGTTTTACCCCGGGGTCTGACGAAATGAGGCGAGGCGACGATACTTCGAGCGCAGGATTTAACGATGGACTGCGCCTGGTTGAGGGGATGCTGCAGGATCGGGTGAGTGCTTTTGCCCCCTGGTGGAAAAGTCAGTACTGACTGGAAGAATTGGTCACCGGAGAAAGAAGGGGCGGGAGATGTGGGTATTGCGTTGTCTGCAGTGCTGGTTTCCCTCGCTGAGGGGCCTGGGAGCGGCGTGTGGCATATGCGCATATGGCCCACAAAGTACTGGGAGGTTCTGGATGCTACAGAAAGGTTCCGTAGCGTCAGGGAAAAGAGACTCATGAGGTTTGGGTCGATCTCGGGGGGCCACGTGAGGCTCCGGGTAAATGGGCACCTACGTGCGCCACCGTATTGGGAATCGACCAGAAGGTTGAAGCTGGTTGGGGAAGGTTCTGAAAAGAGCCAGAATGGTCAGCGGAAGTTCCCGGCTCCGTTGAGCCGGTGGAGGCTTTGGGCATGGCGTAGTAAGCAGTCTCCTGGCCACACTTGACCATTTCTGCTGAAATGCAATGAAGCGCCGACAGCGCTTGCCCCGTCGGCCCGCTTAAGATGGTGGGGAGCGCCTTGGAGATGGGGCAGGGGGGGGCCGCTAAAAGGCCGCAATGGGACAGGGGTAGGAGTGGAGGAGAGTGAGGCGCGAAGGGTCTGGGGGGAGGTGGAAAGAGGATCTCCCCCACGAAATTCTTCGCGAGAGGGCCAGCTGGAGGGGTGAGGAGGCATTCAAGAGGTGTTGGAACTTTCTGGTGATCTCTGTTTAGAGGCATGATGATGATTTTTCGGGGTCCCATCCCACCATTACCACCAGAGTGCGTTGACGCCCTTGGTCTGATGAGATCTGCGTAAAGCTGGGTCCCGTCTGGAAGTGGAGAGATTTTTCAAGGGCACATGAGGCAGGTAAAAGCCATTCAACAAGGAAGAAGTTTGTGGCGGCCGTGTGTACCCTAGGACCCCGGTAAAGTAGGGAGAGGGGGGGTGTTCGAAGAAGGAAAGAGTGAGAGAGGTTGATCTTTGAGGGGGACTCCGATCCACCCATCGTGGGCGGGCTAGGACCTCCTTTACTGCTCGAAAGGTGTCCTTGTGCTTCTGGGTGAGTTGGATCTTGTCCCCTGGATTTTTTGCGAAGCGGGAGTAGCGAAAACAGGGGAAGGCTGGAGCAAGGGTGGTGAGAGCTGAAGAAGGGACGGGACTCCAGTTGAGGTGGTCCCGAGCAGCTGCTGCAGCTGGAGTGAAGCGTGAGCGTGTCTGGGGATTTGAATCTCCGGGTATGACGAGGGGTTACGTGGAGTAGGAGTGGGAGTGAGCTTATGCCCCAGGATACAAAATGGCTCGTCGCTCTTTCTGCACCTTTCGGGAAGCCGCATGTGCAGGCCTGACTGTTTTAGCGTGCTAATGCGGCTTAGCAGCTGTCACCCACTGCGTGGGATAGTCGAGATGCGAGCTACTAGTGATATCATCCCATGTAATGGATGATCTACATAGCTCCAGGCGCTTTGGCGCGAAATGGGGCTAAGGCATGCGATGGATCTAAGAATTGACACAAGGTGGGTTGTTGAGCATCCCCTGGGGGCAAGACCTTCCATTGGTATCTGGCAGTGGAGGCTGATGATGATTAAGCACCGGCACCGCAGGGAAAGCTGTGTAAAATGTTACTCGGTCTTCAGGTGAGAGGGGGATACAAAAGAAACAATCCCTTCAAGGTCAACAACCAGCGGACCTGGTGAAGTCTGAGGATAGGTTGGGGAATTTGGGTAAACCGCATTGAAGAGGGGCCCATGGGCTGCAGATACAGGCTATGTGATTTACTGCTCTGAGGATCCTGTAATGGTAATCGCTTTCACTTCGGCCACTCTTCTTTTTTTATTACAAAGCACAGGTGTGTTCCAAGGCGAATGCGTTAAAGGAGACCCTCCAATGTGGCCCAGCAAGGTCGTCAGCGCTGCTCCTCCACGCAAGTTGGTGCATGGCTGCCATCAATTTCTCTTCTGGTGCAGCGGCCACTCGTTCTACCCATACTGGTGCGGGAGTCTTCGTGGTCCACGTGAGGGGGAGGGCAGTGGGCGCGGGCTTATTCCCTGATCTCGAGCTCTCCCATGACCATGGGGAGGGCGATGAGTTGCCGCCCGATCTCTAAGGGGGGTTTCTGCGCGCGGCCTGCTCCCTTTCCTCCCCCCGGGCTTCAAATGTCCCAGCCGGCCACTGATCAGGCCGCCCGGACACTTCGCCGATGGCTGTGCTGGGGCTCCCCGCACCCTGGGGTTCACCTGGCCTCGAGCTGTGTGGAGTGGGCGGCGGGATGCTCTTGGGGCGTAGGAGCCCGATAAGGCGTGCGGCTGCCCTCGTGAGCCGTTCCTGCAGGATGCCCGCCCACATTGGGGTGTGCGCGGGCTCCGAGCGAGCGAGGTCCGCGCCCCCTGTAACAAGGGATAGTTTTTGCTTAAGGGTGGAGAAGGCTCGGGCGGGCCTCCCTGAGGGTCTTCTCCCTTTGGGGAGACCCCTTTCGTGCGGGTCGTAAGCCCCCCTACTGGGCAGCCTGCAATCTTTACGGAAGTGTCCGGACTGGTGGCAATTGAAACACCTGCCTCGGGGCTGTTTCCTGGCGGTGGAAAGGGCTGCGGTCAGGAGGTCCGCGTGGTGGGCGAAGGACCCGATATCCTGGCAAGCCTTAAGCATGTCGGCCAGTTCAGGGTCCTTACCTAAGCCTGTGATTGCCTTGGCGCATTCAGCGGAGGCGCCTTTGGCGTAGACGCCTAAGGAGTTCGCCCTGAGCCTCCTCGCTGGTCAACCTGCCTCTTGAGAGCTTCCTGGAGTCTGCTCACAAACTCGGCGTAGGGTTCTTGGGGTTTTTGCCGGATGGCAGAGAAGCTCTGTGCGGGCTGGCCAGAATTGGGGACCCTGACAAACGCCTTTGTAAGCGCACTCAGAGGCGACCGTAAGGGTGGCTTCAGGTAGGACAATCTGATTGTTGGGGTTGCTGAAGGCATCGAAGCCGCAGTTGCGCTGGCGGTGTAGGCGCCGCCGAGGCGGCTGCCCTGCTAAGGCATTGCTGGCGGAACTCGCTCTCCCAGATCGCAAATTGTGCGGGGCTCAGGAGCATGCGGAAGGCGGTCTTCCAGTCGTCCGGGACCATTAGGTGGCTCCTCGCTAACCGCCTCGAAGCATGCTTTCACATAGGGGTGGTGACTCTATCGCCTCGCACCGCTTTGCGGAGCTCGGTGAGGATTTTATAGCTCAGGGCGGTACTCGACAACCTGCCGAACTATGCCATCCTCCCCCACGGTATCTGTGGAGTGGACGGGCACAATGCAAGAATCTCGGCATCGTCTTCCGTCAGGGTTTCTTTCTTCTGCAGATCGTGGCTAATACGCTCTGCAAGAGTTTTTTGAAGCCCGCGCCATTACGTGGCGCTGACGGAGGTGCAGTGACTTCGGAAAATGAAGGCGGAGCAGGGGAGGGGCGGCCGAGCCGCTGGAGAGTTTGAATTGGGTGAAGGAGCGAGGGCAGAAGGAGGACAGGCGATCCAATTTAGTGGATAGAGAAAATTCCGGGGTTGAAATTGAAGGTGAAAGATCGAAGGAGGGCGGCCTACAGCAAGGAGAGCCGTAGGTCTGCAGGCTGACGGCGACCAAACATTGCCTTCCCGTCCGTAGCAGCCACATCGGCGCGCGAGCCTCTGTGCGAAGAGTGCGCCCGATGTTTTCCCAGTCCTTAAGATTCAATGTCCCCCCCCTCTGGGTACCATGGACACTGAGCTTCAATCTCCTCAACCAATTTGCAGCTCCCTTCTCTTTACGGGGACTCCTGCCGCATTTCGTTAACGCCAGTTCGTCAACGCGGCCTGTCATAAGCCCTGCTTTTGCAAGCTCCCATACTCACCGGTGTTCCGTCGGACGAGAGAGTGTCCTAGGACGCGTGTCTCTGGATGCGCCGATCCAGAGGACAGGCGATACCGAAACGGTGGTCCCTGGATGCGCCGATCCAGCGGACTTCGGTATCGCGGCCCTTCCCCAGGCGACGGTGAGCAGGGTGGAGGTTCGAGGATTCCCGGGTTTTGGCACCAGCTTGTAGTCGACCCTGCAGCGGTCAGCAAGAACGAGGACGAGACGCGGAGATAACATCTGGTGGAGATCGCCAGCAGCGGGAGACCGGAGGTCCGTGTGCCTAGCGAGGCTCTCATCTGCCGGTTCCTGGCACCTTTTATTGTTACTGTAGCGGGGACATGGAGGAGGGATGACTGTGGGGAGTTCCGGAGAGCTGGGAGGTCGGAGATCATCATGTGATGTATGATCTCATCTGGCTACGTGCGGAGAGGAGCGTACGCGTCTGAGCCTAATCCTCACCTGGGGGCAAGACCATTGTCCCTGCGCCCGGTGATTGAGCCAGACAGTTCATGACCTGTGACTCATGGGGGGATGAGGAGTGGGGGTGCGATGCGACCAGCAAGGCCGCAGGTCCGCTGGCGTCCCAACGTTCCACTACGGCACTGCTGGGTCGGCAGTGCACTACTACATCGGGATGACTGTACCACTTCAAGCCACAGGAGGGGTTCTCATGACAGCTTAGATGCGCCCCAAATAGGAGGGAGAAAACTTCCTGCACATGAAAACTAGCCTTCTGACAAAGGAAAAGGATTTGGTTTATCCATAATACTTTCAAGATTTGGGAGAGCGGGGGAGGCATTTCCACCTGAAGTCTGAAGTACAGTTATCCCTTCCACGTTGGTGATCACAATGTTTTGGGCTCTCCCTTTGTACCAGAGAATAAGTATGATTTTTCCCCTTTTCCTTTTATTTTCACTTTTTAAAAACCATTGTGTATATTTATGGTATTGAAATATGAATTTTTTTGACAATATACAATACCACATATATATTAAATGCATTCCTGGGCTTCTAAACTTTTTCTTGTCACCTGTTGGCCTTCACATGTCATCTGGGGCTCTTGCAAAGCTCCCCCCAAATTCCCATTTAATTTCTTATGCCAACCTGTGATATATCAAAACCAAAATGGGGAAAGTCATTATGTGGAAGGGGTAGCTGTATACCACGCACAAGCAGTAAACCAAGGCCAGCAAAGGAAGTGGGTGTGTAGAATCTTGTGGATAGCTGCATAGGACACTTTTTGTTGTTGTTGAGGGACTAAAGAAAAAATGGAAAAAAAATTAATGACGCAGAGAAACGAAATGGGGACCCCCTCTGGAAACTGCTGAAGAAAACAACCAGTCCACATTTGCCTCACTTTTTGGACATAGAAAAGTGACTCTTTTCACTAGGATTTCCTTGAGTAGTCCACAATATAATTCACAGGCATCAGGGAAATCCCATGATCCCATGATCATCACCACTATTGTACACACACAAGCCTTTATTGGCATATAAAACAGGACAAAGTAATCACCACTATTTAGAAAGTTTGGTCCCATTTCTCTTTCTCTTTGGGTGAAAATGAGGGTGCGATACTGGGGAGCATTTGCCAGCTTCAGCAGCAAAAAGAGAAAGGAATCTTGTGACACCGTAAAGACTCACAGAGGCTCATTCCGCACATGTAGAATAATGCACTTTCAAACTGCTTTCAGTGCTCTTTGAAGCTGTGCGGAATAGCAAAATCCACTTGCAAACAGTTGTGAAAGTGGTTTGAAAACGCGTGTGCGGAAGGGGCCAGAGTCTGCTTTATTTTATTTTATCAGACATAATAGGCAGTCCCTCCCCTTTCGGGCTCGGGGCAGCTTACAACATGATTTAAATACAATAAGTAAAACATCTATTAGCATTAAAAAGAATCAACATTCAAACAGCAACATTAAAACATTCCAGACATTAGAAGTAAGTCCCCTATTACTCAACAGGCTTTACTTGTGTGTCCTGGTCATGGAGCTGGTTGAACTATCAGCAATGCAAGTAAGTAAAGTTTATTCACCTGGAAAGTGTCCTTAGGTCTGCAGCACTGGAGGCATATTGAAGAATAATATTTCTTGATCTAGTGCCCATTTCATCAGATGCAACAGAGGACAATTCCATGCACAGCTGCAAAGAAGAACTCTATCCAGACTATCTACCTATCACACCAACTTCAGCTACTGGAAATCTGAGGAACATTGCCCTAAGCTGTTCATGAATGGGTTTCTCTGCTAGCAGAAATCTTTCTAACTAGCAGTGCTAGAACTTTTCTCATGACACTAGGAATACTCAAAAACCTGCTATGTGGCATGCCAAAAGCCAAGCCAAGCCATGTACATCATATACTATTTTAGTGCAAAAATTGAAACTGTTTTTAATAAATGCTGCCATAGCCTCATCCAAAGAATATAGGATCTGCACTATTGTGAAAATTCAGAAAAAGTTGTTAAACATTCAGAAGGCCGTCATGGTCTAGTGGTTAAGAGAGAGAGATTCTAATGTAGAGAATCAGGTTTCATTCCCCACTCCTCCACATGAATGGAAGACTCTAATGCTGGAAAGCTGGGATAGTTTTCCCCCTCTTCCATATAAAGTCTGTGGGGTGACCTTGGCTAGTCACAATTCTCTCAGAACTCTCTCAACCCCACCTACCTCGTAAGACGTCTTTGTGGGGAGAGAAAGGGAAGGAGCTTGTAAGCTGCTTTGAAACACCTTAACGTTGAGAAAAGCAGGGTATAAATCCAAATTCTTCTTCTTCTTTTTCTTTGGGATTCCTTAAAGGTAGAGAAAAGTAGAGTATAAATACCAATTTTTCTTTGGAAAAACACAAACAAACTTTCAAGATGGTTCTTATGTTGTTCAGATACATGAAAGGTGGGAATAAACCAGACATAACCAAATAGAATAATTTGCACACCAAAACTGAAATATGCCGTGAAAAATGAAGCTACCATTCTAGATGCCTCCATCGCATGTTGCTCCATCAAGTTAGAAGACCTCACATCCTCACCTTTCTCCCTTGAGATGTAATCTTCAATATATAATCTTCAATGGCATTTCAGGGAAATGGAGATGTACCAGAAATTCCTTATGTAACCATTAGTACAGCTGACAGGCATTAGGGAAATACTCTACACAGCACCACCAGGAGCAGAAATTGAAATGAGGCTCAACTAGTTCCCAGAAAAGAAATGTACAAAGATTTGGGGTGGGGAATCTGCACCAATTTTTGGGCTGGTGGGGTGGTGCTTGAAGCAAAATCACGGGGTTCTCCAAGGCTGATTCTACACAGGGCAAATATAATGGGTGCAGGACACTATATAGCCCTGGGGGGTGGGGACTTCGCACTGGCCCCACCCCCCAAAATGAACCTGCCCCATTTATTTCCCCCAGGTCCTGTTTTTCAAAAATTGCTAAACTAGCAATCCTTTTGAAAAATTCCAGGTTGGAGCCACTCCCAGGAAGGAGGCACTTTATTTTCCTCCCTTCCACAGCGCCAGCCACAGTCAGGGAGAATCTGCCTGCCATTGCCCTGCAATTTGCCCTGCCATTGCAGGGAGGACCCCTTTCCTTTATTCCCCTTTTTCTTTAAAATTGCAGGTTGCATCTCCGTAGCTATTCAGGTGCAGCCAGTCATTCTGTGGGATGATTGGCAAGGCTAGGGGATTCATTTCTACATGCCTGCGTGTTTTGCCAGAAATTTAAAAAAGAGAGAAGCGTCTCTGTGCAAAGGCGCAAAAGCAACCTGGATTGTTTCTTTGGCCTCCAACTGCTGTCTGCATGGAGCACATGTGAACAGGAAAAGGGAAACAGGTTCCTTTATCATGACTGCATCCCATTATATATTTGCTGTACAGAATTGACCTGAGATCTCTCACATGCACCAGATGCAGAGTTACGCTTGTATACTTCAGATCATGTTTGTTGTTTTTGAGCAAGCGGCTATCCAAAAGTTCATATTCTGCATGGATGCATAAAAAAATATTTGATATTAGAACTTCTGTTATACTAAGAACCAACAAAACGGGGACAAAACATATTGATACTGATGAGATCTGATCCATTTTACTGGTAATAGAATGAGCCATCCGAAATAAATACAGCTGAGTCTTAAGTACATTTGATCGCAAGTCAATCCCACCTAGTTCAATTGTACTTACTTCTTGCTAAATATCCAATGGATTGCAATTCTACAGACCAATGTTGTACATTTTTATTTGGAAATGGTCCATTACATTCAATGAGACTTTATTCTAAATAAGGACACAGAACATATCCTAGACAGATAAAACAGGCACAGATTACTACAGTGAGCTCTAGTAACTGTATGCAAATGCAAATCAAACAAGCATTTTTGCTATATTTATTCCACCATTGCAGTCACCCAAGAGAGGAATTTTTAACTGCTGACTGCAGTCATGTGTCTACATTTATTTTGATTTTGTATCCTGTTTAAATTTAATATGATTGTTTCCTTAGGCCTGTTGCTGATAATTAAACCAACATATTTTATTCCTTCTGGCATGCATTAGAACTCAGTTACTAAAAGTGATGCCAATATCTTGATCTTGCTAATATTTAGGAAGTTCTACCAAGTCTTTGCTGCAAGATGTTTGTTGACAAGAATGTAAGTCAGCATGGCACAATTTTTTTGCCTCATTTTAAACCAAGGAATTAGAATAGAAATCCACACAGGTTATCCACACACCAACAGTGGCCGTGTCGTATTGTTGTTGCATGATGGATGTCATCTAAGGTGTGAATGGGGGCACTTGTAGTCCAGGGCCTAAGACTAGGAGTCAGATGTCAGGATCTCTCTGATTCAGATCACATTCCCATCAGGCTTACTAGATCACCTTGGGCAAACCACGATTGTGTCATTTCTAACATGTGGGTAATGATGAATGATAATAATGATGATCCATCTGATAGGACTGTTGCATGGATCCAAAAGATAATGTATATAATGACTGAGAGGGAGACATTCATTCACATATGAAGTTGGCAGATACTGAGTCAAGGAAGAGGGATCATAGGAAGAAAGTAGATTCTTTTGAAAAATGGTGTTGGAGGAAAGTGTTAAGGATACTGAGGACTGCCGTCCCTTTTCCCAAATAAGTGGATTTTTGATTATTTCAAACCTGAACACCAGAGGCGTTTCTAGGCAAACTGGCGCCCGGGGCCAAAACCTGAGTTTGGAGCCCCCTCCCCCGGTATGGGTGGCCACCCTCCCCCACCATGACCAAACAAGTATTTTTTGCACCAGATCATTTTAAAGTCACCATCATATTATAGAACATGCCCCAACTCACAAATCTGAACACAGCAATAGTCCATGCCACTTAGCAGAAATAAAATTTTTGACGTTTTCAAAATGCTTGCAAAATGTTTTATTACTGCTGTGAAAACGTTGATGGTGTTATATCCAGCATCCCCAATTGCCCCCCAGCATAGCCTGAATTTACTGCTTGTAAGTCATCCAGTGGCTAGCAGCTAGCTGAATAGCTCCAGAGGGAGGGGACCCAAAGTGGGGGATCCCCACCCCCTGCAGAGGCCTGGCAACCTACACCCCTCCCCAGCTGAACTAGGAGACAGAGGAAATTACAATCCAGTGTCCATGTAAAAAATGACCATCGGAAAGCATGAGAAGCCAAGGAAAACTATACATCTTGGGCACAAAGGGCACTTTTGTGCATGCTCCAGGCCTGGAAGGAGCAAGCCCTTCTTGCTGCTGGATTAACCTTTGCCCCACTATCTCAAGAGTATGTTTTTACTATTGTAAGGAGTGATTGGCAGAGTGGAGTGAACCTTATTATTGGATTCAAACTTGAAATGCTCTAGTCCATAAAGGGGTAGGAGTTCAAAAAATTTTTTGAGGGGGAGCATTGTTTTCCAAATGTTCTAAATTCTATATTTGTCCTATCACTGACTTGACTGAGATGCAGAAAGCTCCCTAAAACACTCATACACTTTGAAGAAAAGTTATAGTACTTGAGCTTTAGAAATGTGTGGTAAAATATGTCTGTGTTCTTAAGTGGAGTTGGGAAAAGAAGGGAAATTCACACTGAATATGTACAACAATCAAACTTAACAGGTTTGAATGTCACAATCAGACATCAACTGATCTCCTAGTCTGCTTGGTTAACTATGACCAACTCAAACACCCACTGTACAGATTTGCATCAGTTTTATTATGTGCCAAAACACTCCCTACCCAAGCAGGTTAATAGCCATTAAAATTGCTAAGGAATATTTAGGCAAACACATCAGAATGGTATGATCCCTCCCCCCAAAAATACAGCATTCATTGATAATTGATTAATCTGAGATTTAATTATCTGTGACTGCATCCAGATAGTCACCCATTATTTCCCCAGCATCCCCACTTTCCCTGGTGCTGTATCACTAGAGTGCTTTTTAAAAACATCGGATGCTGTTATTGCTACTACACCATCCTGATTAGCCCAGTTGGGTCCAAGATTGTCAGGATGTAAAGGCTAAGTAAGGTCACCCATGGTCAGCACTTGGATAGGAGACCACCAAGGAAGACCAGGGTTGCTATGCAGAGGAAAGCAATAGCAAAACACCTTGTTTCTTGCTGGATGGAATGTTCCATGCAAAGGATTGTCATCAGTCAGTTGCAACTCAATGGAATGTTCTCTGTAATTTGTATTGCAAAAGTGTGCACTTGACATTCTGACAATCTTATGCCAAGATCTCTGAATTCTCAGCTTTCATACCCCCCCCCCCCACACACACCAGATTTCTTCCTTGCAGAGTTATAAAAGTTAAAAATTCAGAGATCATGCTGGTAGATCTTTGGAACATTAGTACACACTTTCTAAATCACTGATCTCAGCAGCCAGATCTTTCCATCCAGACAGTCACCTCTGGCTCTCTCTCTCCTGCGGCCCATCCCCTCCTCTCCCATGCCACCTCCCTCCTTTCCCCATCTCTCTCTCTTCCCCTGTCCTTTCCCATTCCCCTCTTGCTCTCTCATCCTCCCTCCTACCTGCTCCCCCCCCCTCCCTAGCTAACTGGAAGCCAGCTTCCATTTAGATTAAGGCAGGGAACCTAAATCCAGGGCAGGGGATTGAAATTTCTGGCAACAAAGGGAAATAGCTTATTGATCTGAGGATTTCTATCCCCCCCCCTTTCTCTCCTGTATGGAGACTCAAAGGGGCTTACAATCTCCTTCCCCCCCCCACAAACACTCTGTAGGTGGGGCTGAGAGAGCTCCGAAGAACTGTGACTAGCCCAAGGTCACCGAGCTGGCATGTGTCGGAGTGCACAAGCTAATCTGGTTCCCCAGAAAAGCTTCCACAGCTCAAGTGGCAGAACAGGAAATCAAACCTGGTTCTCCAGATTAGAGTGCACCTGCTCTTAACCACTACATCATGCTGGAAAGCCCCACACTATGCTCCCATCTGAATCCCCCCTACGCACCAGCACACTTGTAAAGCTTACTGAGAAATCCACAGGAGCCCCGGCAGAGATTGGTCACAGTTCCAAGCATCCCATTTGCCACTACTGACAGATCACATCCAATGCTCGCAGCTACTCACTGCTGAGCCACAAAGCAGCAGGCAAATTCACCTGCTGGCATAGTAGGCAGGGATTCCCAAGCAATTTCCCAAAAAGAGCATCCCAGCCCGTGTAACCCAACACTGCCTGGAGTGAAGCAAACAGGTTTTCGGGCACTGCAAGGGCAAAGGGGGCCGGTGCTCTCCCCCCCCCCCACTCCAAGCCCAGCCCTGGCAAAGGGAAAGAGCAGGGATCTGGACAGCAAAGGGGATGCTGGAAAAGAGGAGTGGCAGGAGGAAGGGATGGGGTGTAGTTTGTTTTGCTGGGTGGAGAGACCCTCACTCCCACACAGGGAACATTGGGTGGTCTAGGGGCTCCTCCTCAGCTCCCCTCCTCACCTGCCACCAGCAGCGTTGGATCCTTGAGCGCGCCCACGGTCTGGCTGTGTGTGGGGGGGGGAGGGGGAGAGAGATGGCTGCCAGTGCCTCTCACCTGCCTCCAGAGGTGCTTGGGCGCCCACAGCTTGTCCGCATTGCTGGCCCATCATCCCCCCCACACACACACACAGCCGGACTGGTTTTTGTGGGCCATGGGCGCGCTCGCGGAGCAAACGCTGGCAGGCGGGTGAGGCCAAGGAAAGGCTGACAAGTCCGGCTGTGTGTCGGGGGGGGGGGGCGATCATGGGCTGGTTCACTGCCTCACTCACCTGCCGCCGCCTGTTGTTGCTGCTGCTGCCGGGCTCCCACTTGGCTTCCCTTCTCGGCTTCTGCCTTCTTCCGTGCCGGCCAGCCTGGGGAGAAGTCTTGTGACTGTTTGCAGGCAGGCCGGAAGAGAAAGCAAGGAATGCCGGCTCAGAGGGAGGCGGAGCTCCCGCCTCCGAGGCTCCTGATCTCGATGACTCACAGCCCCTGCAGAGGTCAGGAGAATGCCTGGGAGGGCGCGGCTTTTGCCCGCCCCCTGGACTGGACATTCCAGGCCACCGTCCTTGCTGGACTGGAGCATGATGGGTAACTGTGGGGGACATTTTGGCGCCCCCACGTGACTTTAATCGGTGCGCCCGGGGACAAGGGGTACCCCACGTCCCTAGGGAAATTCGCCACTGCTGAACACCCCCTAGATGCTAAAATAACTAAACTGAGGCTGTCATACTTTGGTCAAATAACGAGAAGACGACAACAAGGAGGAGAAGCAGCAGCAGCAGAAGAGTTTGGATTCATACCCCACTTTTCTCTCCTGTATGGAGACTCAAGGTAGCTTACAAACTCCTTTCCCTTCCTCTTCCCACAACAGTCACTTTCTGAAGTAGGTGGGGCTGAGAGAGTTCCAAAGAACTGTGACTAGCCCAATGTCACTCAGCAGGCTTCTTGTGGAGGAGTGGGGAAACTGATACAGTTTATCAGATAAGAGTCTGCCGCTCATGTGGAGTAGTGCGGGATCAAACTTGGTTCTCTAGATTAGAACCCACCTGCTTTTAACCACAACCCCAAGCTGGATCTTAACCACTAAAAACCCTTTAGGCACAATGCTCGGAAAGGTTGAAGGCAGCAGAAAAAGAGGAAGACCCAACATGAGATAGATTGAGTGCTGGACTAAGACCTGGATCAAATGCCCACTCTGTTACGGTGGCTCACTGGGTGACCAATCATACACTTTCAGCCTAACCAATTTCATAGGGATGTTGTGAGGACAAAATGGGGGGGGGAAAGCTGCTTTGCATCCCCATTGGAAGGGAAGAAGAAGAAGAAGAAGAAGAAGAAGAAGAAGAAGAAGAAGAAGAAGAAGAAGAAGAAGAAGAAGAAGAAGAAGAAGAAGAAGAAGAAGAAGAAGAAGAGCAGGAGGAGCAGGAGGAGTTTGGTTTTATATCTCCCCTTTCTCCCCCGTAGGAGACTCAAAGAGGCTTACAATCTCCTTTCCCCTCCCCACTCAAAACAAACACCCTGTGAGAGAGGTGGGGCCAAGAGAGCTCAGAAGAACTGTGACTAGCCCAAGGTCACCCAGCTGGCATGTGTGGGAGTGCACAGGCTAATCTGAATTCCCCAGATAAGCCTCCATAAGAGGCAGAGTGGGGAATCAAACCCGGTTCGTCCAGATTAGAATGCACCTGCTCTTAACCACTATGCCACTGTGGGGTACAAATGAACGGGGGACAAATGAAGTAAATAAGAAATATGTACTTATTTACTGCATTTATATCCCACGTTTCACTTGATAAACCATTGAAGTTGATCAATGTGGCCTTTGCCAATCCAGGGAGATGTGTTAAATATTACACAAAGAAATGGGCAGAAACTATGTCTTTAGTTTTCTGAGTTGTTTGTGCCATCCAAGGTAACTTAAGCAAGATACCCGTCAGCCTGAAATTCCTGTCCCCTTTATACCTTTGATCATTCCAAGCAAGTGATTTATCAGTGATATAGGACTCTGCCTTATTCACAAATCATTAAAATATGGACAAATGTTCAGAACAACCCGGCAAATTATACCAGCATTATTTTCCTCTTATTGCAGATACAATGTGGCTTAGCCCAAACCATTTCCTGAATTTATAACAGATATCAGATTTGTCTTGAGGAACACCAGATTTCAGAACTGAATCCCTCATAAGCTGTGCTGCATCTGCATATTGGATAGAAGGATCTCGTGGGAGGCGAAGATGCTCTGGAGGGTATTCAGCTCCCATCAGTTTAATAGCTGGTATAGTCTCCATCGAAGAACAGCATATCAAATTGATTTTAGACCAGGACACTGTCCGAGAGCTTGCTTGGATAAAAGAATAGTAAAATCCTGAATATGTACATGCACAAAATTACCAGTTTAAGGAAATGAGGTACATGCAAATTTAAGTTATAAAAGCATCAAGAGTAACAGTGGTGTTTTTTTTTAAAAAAAAAAACGCATTTGCTGGTTGCATTAACTGAGGACTAGAATTCCAGAAAATGGGAAGTTTAAGATATGGTCTTTCTATTTTTCCTATTCTCTCCCATGCACACCTTCCTATCCTTAGATCTGCTTTTGCATCACAGAACTGTCTGATGACTGACAAGGTCATGAAGCTGGGCTTTCTCCCTTGTGATTCGCACTTTGGGGGGCAGCGCATGCTAGGACACATGCAGAATAATGCTCTTTCAATGCACGTTGCAGATGGATTTTACTGTGCAGAATAGCAAAATCCACTTGCCAAAAACTGTGAAAGCGGATTGAAAGTGCATTATTCTGCACATGCGAAAGGGTTCTAAGTGGAGAAAGAGGGCAGAATGTTACCTACGTGAAATTTCAGTCACTGAAAGTTTAGTTGGACTTGGGCCCCTTCAAATATATTTGGGTTTCTGTGATCCCCACTGCCACTACAGTTGCTCCTGTGTTCCTACCAGTGGTAAGGAAGGTGCCATCAAGTTGCAGCTGAGTTACACCAACCTTGCAGGGTTTTCAAGGCCAGATACATTCAGAGGTGGTTTGCCATGCAGCGCCCCCGGTTTTCCTTGGCTGGTCTCTCATCTAAGTACTTATAGTGCCCAACCCTGTTTAGAATTTGTGCTCAACAGTTACTTGTTTATATATATTTGTAGCCTGCTCTCCCTGCTGCAGCAGGCTCTGAGCAGCTACCAACCTGTTCATACAAAATATATTGCAATTCTATAAGATAAACTGGAAAAACACCCCACATTAAAATCCAACTCAGGCCCCTTCCGCACACACAAAATAATGCGTTTTCAAACCACTTTCACAACTGTTTACAAGTGGATTTTGCTATTCCGCACAGCCTCAAAGAGCACTGAAAGTAGTTTGAAAGTGCATTATTTTGCATGTGCGGAATGAGCCATGGTGTGTAAACAAACCAGGGGGAATGATTTGAAATTAAAAAAAAAAATCTCTCCTCAGTTCCTTTATCACACAATCTCCAAAAATTGGTGAGCTGGGGTGAGGGGAAAGAAGGGATAGCAAGGGAGAGAATGAATAAGAGAAGGAGGAAGAAAGGAAACAGGAAGGAAGAAAAAGAGAAAGTAAGAAAAATACAAGGGAGGAGGAGGAGAAGAGAAGTAGTTTGGATTTATACTCAAATGGCTTACAAACTCCTTCCTTCTTCACCCACAACAAACATTTTGTGAGGTAGGTGGGGCTGAGAGAGGTCAGAGAAAACTGTGACTAGCCCAAGATCATCCAGCAGGCTTCATGTAGAGGAGCAGGGAAAGCATGCCCAGTTTACCAGATAAGAGTCTGCAGCTCATTTGGAGGAGTGGAGAATCAAACCTGGTTTTCCAGATTAAAGTCCACCTGCTCTTAACCACTACAACATGCTGGCCTCTGGGAGGCCAGCAAAATAACTCAAGTTGTCCAAGCCCTGAGGAACTGAATGAAGATCAGACTAGCTTGGGTTAGCTAGGTCAGGGTAGGTTGCTCTACAGAGAACTTCTAAACGCTTCTACTCTCATCGCTGGCTGCCCTGCATATTTAAATAATGTGCGAGTAACAACCATTCCTTTAGGAGGACCATCCCTTGTTTACTACATAGGAAAACTTAACCACATAGCATTTCATCTGGTCCAGGGAATGAAGTGGGAGAAACTGCCCTGGCTGTAGCAACTTTGATAAAACAGCTACAAGAAAAAGAATAATCTTTTAGGTAATGGAACATCATCTGTAGCTGCCAAGGTTCCTGCATCTACATATCAGGGAAAAGTATAGGAGTTTAAATACTGAAAAGTTCCCCACCCCTTTGTTAGCTTTACTTAAGGACCTTAGGCAGCCTGAGACTTTTGACTTAAAAGTTACTCTCTGTAAACTCAATGGTCCTAGTTTAGACATAAGTTGTCTGCTCCCAAGGTGTTCACAGGTCCCATCTAGCAGGATGAACCAGTCCTCTGACTACCTTCCAAAAGATAAATTCATACAAGTTTTAAAGTCACAGACTCATTTACCAAAACAAGCATGTATTATTTAAACAGATACTCATACCTTACAATGGCATATTTACATCACCACGGTCACCTCCATTTTATCCTTGCAACATCAGCCTTTAAGATCAGGCTTACACAGTGTGACTGGCTCAGGGACCCCCAAGCAAGCTTCCCTGATAGGGTGTGAATTCAAGCCAGGGTCTTCCAGATCCTGCTCAAAAACTCTAACCGTTACACCACACTGCCTCCGTTGAAACTCAATGAAAACAACTAGAAGGGAAAAAAATACAGGTAAAATTGAAGTTCATCATTTCTTGGGAATGAGCAAAAGTTTATGCTGTTCGGGATAGTTGTGCTAAGGCATACAAAAATCTTTGTATGCAAAAAAGTGGACCTTTTTTTAAAAAAAATACACTTTCAACAATGCACTCTAATTTCTATTTTAACCATCTTTGTAAAATCGAAAAGGGAAAAAAATGATGATTCTACCTAAGAGAGGTTTTCTTTTTTTCCCCCCTAACGCAGCTTTGTTTAGAGGCCTAATAAAAATTGGTCATGTAAATTGGAAGTGAGAAGGAAAAAAAACATTAATGCAAAACGAAGCTGACAGGTCTCTTCTATTACTGGGGTCTTATTAGGGAAAAAATTCTCTGACATCTGTTTATCCCCTGCAGCCAACCTTGTATTCAGAATACAGTAATTGATTCACAGCGGCCGCTGGAGAGCTCGCCGGCTCACGCTTCTCCACACCAAGCTACACAGGTATCTCGGCAGCTAATTCCGAATGTACATCTGCATCGTTATCTCCTGGTGAACTGTGACCTGAAAACACTTTGGAGGCCCAGATGAAAGTGCTTCTTCAACCCTCCAGTGCTAGGGGTAGAGGGGATTCGGCAGCCCGGCAATTCACACAGGACACCCAATCAGCAACATCCCCTTTGAAGCCCTGCTCAGCTGGGAGACCATGAATGATTCATAAACTTCTCGGCTGCACAAGACTAAAGGAAGGGAGAGCAAAGCCGGCGTGTATTATTCAGGACCGCATCCTCAATCAGCCACCGTGTTCAGCAAATTGCTACAATCGTTCCCGGCTTAGTCCTCACCTGTACACAGGCTCTCCTTTTGTGTGCCCCCCCCTCTTCACTTTCTCCCCACATTTTTAACAGAGACGGGGCTAATTGTTCCAAAGAACACTTTACTGTCTGGCAATCACAACAAAGAGGAAATTAGTAGCAACTGTTTAAGAAGAAGAAAGGAAGGGTGGGAGGAGCGAGAACAATCAGGCTCCGAGGAAAACCAGAAGCTCTTGGAGATAACAGACTGGAGTGTATCAGCGATTCCATATTCAAAAGCAAAGCTGTTGTGGAAGCAGAGAGGGTTTTCCGGCAGCCTGCTTTGTACTGTTTGCTAGAATGTTGTGTGTTTTTTTCTAGAATGCTATACTTCCAAATAGCCCTCCCCCCAAAACACACACACACAGAGAAGTATTTGCTAAATATTGCTAACCATCCAGAGAATTTCTGCAATACTTTCAGCCAGAATACAAAATACTGATAAGGGTTTAAGCCAAAGGTGCTAAAAAAAAAAATTAAAATTGCTCAGATGCCTAAGCAAAGAGGATCGAAGGTGTTTGAAATCCACGCAGTTGCCACCCATTCAGTTTGTCTGACTTAGTTACCTCAGTACTCCTAACAACCAAACTGTAAGGCAGGTCTCTGTTTCATTTCCCATACTGCCAACATTTTTTTTTTTTTTGGGGGGGGGGGAATGCAGAAAACAGAGATTTGCCTAAAATCTCCTAGGTGGGATTTGAACTAGGGATATTCAAACACATAGTGCATCTGCTGCATTTAGGATAAGTGCTTCGGATTTGACAACACCTAAACTAAAAAAAATGTTATATCGGGGAAAAACACCTGCAAAAAGTGATAATTAAAATGGTAAGGATTTACAGTACTTTTCATGCAAGGGAAGCGATTATTGGACCTTTATACTGAGTTACTCCATTCTAAGGCGGATTTCACATGGGCCAAAAACAGTGGTGTTAAAATGGTGTAAAAGGGTTTACACCATTTTCACACCACTGTTTTTGGCTCATGCGGAATCCGCCAAAGCCTGCTGAAACTTGCATAATAATTCGGCACAAGAATGCACTCTTAGTGCAGGAAAAGTTGACTAAAAGGGGACACGAGGTTTATAAAATTACTAAAACTGTGGAAAACAGGGCAATTGCTCTCTCCCTTTCTGTCTCATACAACTAAATATGAAATTTGCTTCTTGCAAAAAAGGCAACTGCTTTAAAATGGATTTAATTGATTCACTGAAAAGTCCTATCGATATAAATTGGCTGCAATGGCTAAATGGAGCCTCCATAATCAGAGGCAGTATACCCCTAATACCCAAATGCTGAAGATGAAGAGGAAACACTGGCTATCAATTTAATTTCTTGTTTGAGAGCTCCCAGAAGCAACCATCTGGTTGCTTGGCGACAGAATGCTGAAACAGATGACCCTTAAGCTGCTCTTAGGTTCTTATACCCAGTAAGTGCTCATTCTAATACAAACTATTTCTGCTTAGACTATTTTCAACATTCATATTCCAGTGACTTTTGATTTTGTATCCTGGAACTTCAAAAAAGGTAACAACAACAACAACAGCAACAGCAACAGCTATTTGTCCAGCTATCCAACCCATTGACATAATCTCAGGCAAAATAATGGCTAGACTCGGAGGAAGCAGTGGGACACCTCCTTGTGTGTAAATGAGGAAACACAGGGAGACCCCACTGAGAAGCACAGAGCATCACTACAAACTGTAAAAAGCTCCTTCATTTAGGCTATTCAGCCTGAGCCAATCCATTCACAGATATCACCACTTTACTTAGATGACACTATACTCCAAACCGCTCATCAATTGCTCCTAGTGGTTTCATGTAGATGTTGAACAGCATGGGCTAAATGGACCAAAATCTGAGGAAAAGTACAGGATAGTTACCACAGTTCCCATGGAGAGGAAGAGTCCTCTCCAAAAACTACCGCCTGAGAACTGTCTGCCAGGAATACCCACACCACAATTCCAGTCTTGGTCCAGCATCCCAGTTCAGAAGAGTTCATGGTTGGGAGATTCCTGGAGATTTGGGGTGGAGTCTGAGGAGATCATGGTTTGAGGAACCTCAGTGGGGTACAAAGCCATACAGTCCATATTCAAAGGCAGCCATGTTCTCCAGGGGCATTGATCTGTGTAGTCTGGAGAGATCTCCAGAAACCAATTACTGTCTGGTAACCCTAGAAGAACCCCATCATTGATAGTACTGAAAGCAATTGAGATGGCCAGGAGAACAGAGCCACATTCCCCCAGTAAATACCCTCCACAAACAAAATACTTCCTTCAGATTCACATTGTCTAAAACAAACAAACAAACAGAAATGTTATTTGTTTGTATATAGCCCATACGTCTTCATTCACAATTCAGTTATGTGTTTACAAAAAAAAACATTATGTTGCAACAAAACAGAAGTCCATAACATGATTTCTTATCTGTACGTAAGCAGGAATATTTATTTTTGGATAACATTTAACAATCTTGAATAAAACCAAAGACCTTCCGGTTCCTATGAAATTCAGGACTACTTGACTGTGCACACCTGAAATATTAAGTGCACATCTAAAAATGAGCACCGATGCGTATGTACCATACGAATACATTTAACCAGGGAGCCCAAGTGGTCCAAAGCTCCTTGTTGAATGAAAACTCAGGTTTGCCTGTATGTAATATGTGAAGCACAAACAAACCAGCTTTGTTTGGTAATGAAGATATCAACATTATACATGGCTTGGACCCCCTGAGATTTCTGTGGGGGTTAGGAGGCTGGGGAATTTTTGTCAATTCCCCCTCACAAAGGAGACCCTTCATTCCCTCTGTAAGATATCACAGTCTCCTATCCTTGACAGGAGGGAGGCATCAGTGAAAATTGTTTCCCTGCTCTCAATGGCCATGTGTGAGCACCCCCTCTGCCAGCCACTTCTGCAGGGTAGGCCACCTTGAACTCGCAGGAGCTCAGCTATCCTTCTGGCACAAACAGAACATGGCATAGGCTTCTATTCATAAGCTCTTTACTTCTGTCAGGTAGTTAACAGTATTCCTGCAAACTTGAGCCCCTGTACCACACCAATCTCCTTCTTCTTGCTCTGCCTTTCTTTTATCTCTCTCAGGAGGTTCCTTCCTTCCTGGGAGCTCTCTGCTCCAGCCTCCTAGTGGCTGACAAGCTGCCTGTCTTGCCCTGCCGGCCTGAGACTGGATCTTCAGCTTTCCTGGCCCTCCTCCTTGATTGCAGTCTGACTGGGGCTGTGCCAGCCCTGCCCCACTCTCTAAGGCTGCTGAACACTGATGACTGCAGCTTGGCTGGGGCTGTGCTGTCCCCACACTATTCCCTGAAACTGCTGTGGCTTGCTCTTGTTGCCTCAGTTCTCATTGCAAACCACCACAAATCAGTTCTTCAAAGAGTGAAACCATAAAGAAAAATAAAAAACCAGAACTCACAATGAATGCAAATGCAGCACGTATATAATATAGTAACAGGAAGCAGAAAAACCCTAGTACAACCGAGCACAGTGGCCAAAACGGCCCCTGGGTGGGCATTTGGGACAAGGAGGGGGGGTGGAAGAGGCAGCTTGGTGCTGGGAGCAGGTGTGTGCCTGCAAGAGGGTCAGGGGGAATGCCCTGTTTTTGGGTGCCGCCCAGCAAGTCACGTCGGGGTGTGCAAAATTGTCCCCCACACACCGAAGCCTGCCATGAGCCTGCCGGGCACCCCTCGACTCGAGGGGCACTTTGACGGGCTCACAGAAGACTCCCAGTCTGGGGCCAGGTTCTGCCAGCCTCCCCACTTCTATTGGAGTCCAGCCTCCAATAGAGATGGGGGTGGCAGCCTGCCGCAGGCTCACCGGGCACCCCTTGAGTTGAGGGGCACTTCGGCCGGCTTGCAGCAGGTTTCCACCCTGGTACCAGCTGGCCTCCAATAGAGGTGGGGGTGGGGAAGCCTGCTGCAGACCCGCCAAGTGGGGTGGTGGCGGCCCAGAGCATGTGTTACCCCCGGGCACCATTTCCTCCCAATTCGCCTCTGGTTGCGAGGCAGCTTTGTCCCTGGATACCATGGAAATCTAAGTGGGATCTGAGCCACTACTTCACTCAGAACTTGAGTGAAAACATTTCCTCCAGTTCATTAATGGCAGTAGTAAATATTTCACATAGCTGGAAAATACTGTCCAAACCACAAGATTTCAGGAATAACACATTTTCTCCAGTACTCAAAGTGACAGTTTTTGGTGCTGAGGAAAGGTGAATTTTTCTAGGGACCGAGAAGCCTTGGTTTGCTCGGAGCTCCACATTAGATATTTGCCTGGGGCACTATGATGCCTAGGAACACAAGTCCTGCAAGGAGCACAAGTCTTTCAAGGAATACAAGTCTCACAATCTGCTTTCCACCCAGCCACCCCCAGCTGTCAATGACATCAGTGTTTGTCTTGTGAAAAGGGAAGCTGACCTACACACATAACTACAGTAGCAGCCAAGGATAGACCCTGGGAATTGCTGCATAATAAGCAGATACTACGCCACCTGAGCCAAGGGCTCTCTCCAAATGTTGTCTTTTCGAGGCAAAATGCAGAAAAGTCCTTTGTCTGCACCAAGAGTAATGCTTCCGAATCTATCTTGGCATAAAGCACAATCTGTGTGCGCAAATGGACCACAGCAAAATGAACACCACATATAAAACGTTGATACTGCATCATCTCAGTCATAAAGCTCCTCAGAAAGCAGCAGTGACATAGTGGTTAAGAGCAGGTACACTCAAATCTGGAGAACCGGGTTTGATTCCCCACTCTGCCACTTGAGCTGTGGAGGCTTATCTGGGGACCTAGATTAGCCTGTGCACTCCAACACATGCCAGCTGGGTGACCTTGGGCTAGTCACAGCTCTTCAAAGCTGTCTCAGCCCCATCTACCTCACAGGGTGTTTGTTGTGGTGTGGGCAGGGAAAGGAGATTGTAAGCCCCTTTGAGTCTCCTTACAGGAGAGAAAGGAGGGGGGTATAAATTCAAACTCTTCTACTACTACTTCTTCTTCAATGAAGTCAGCTCACATATTCAGCTGCAAGGACTCAACTGCAGCGAATGTTGGCTGCATCATCAGACATCCTTGCTGCTTTTCAACAAATAATTTTTCCAGTGATTTGGAGAAGCCTCCTTTTCTGCTTTTGATAATAACTCTCTTGTTTCTTCCAAAAATTTCACTTTTCGTCCAGACATCTAAGAAAATTCGAGCCAGAATTGTACCTAATTTGGCAAAACCTATATTTGATTTTAAAATCCGTTTTTGTAATTGATTTTATCTGTTTGGAAGTCATGTTTGATTTTATTGTTGGTCACTGCGACCACTTGATTGTAATGGCCTTTGGCCACTGACAATAAACTATGCGTGTAGTCAGTGTTTTCAGCTCCTGCATCCATAGCCTCAAAAAGCTCCCTGTCTCTTTGTATTGTCGAAGGCTTTCATGGTAGGAATCGATTCATTCTCTCCGCCTGATCTGTGGCTGGCATCTTCAGAGGATCTTCCTCTGAAGATGCCAGCCACAGATGCAGGCAAAACGTCAGGAGAGAATGCTGCTAGAACACTGTCATACAGCCCGGAAACCACACAGTATCCCTGTCTCTTTACTTTCCACCTTTACAGAAATGTATATTCAGGCTCCCTGCATTTTTCATCCTCATGTGCTAAATGTATCCATTACCTCTTAGTCCCAATTAATAAAACAAAACAAAAAACCCTGCATATCCTTAGAAAATCATGCATATGGCTTTGAAATGAGGCCTTTTAATGGGAGGTTTATTTTATATGGGGCGGGGGAGAATAAATAGGAAAATTAGATGCCAGTAATGGAGCTATAACGATGGCAAAGATTTGCAGGTATCGAATACGCATAAAAAGCTTGATAAATAAAACAAAAGGTGCATATCCTTTTTAGAACTATGTGCACTACTGAAACGAGGAAATCGTAACATGTTTGACCTTGGAGGGAGCCTTAAACTTTGACATGATTATAGATGCACACCTTCCCCATGTGTCAGTCAGGCCTATCCCCAAGGATTGTGCTTTCTCAGATTCCTAGAAGACTGCAAAAGTCAATAGCCAAAGATCTTTGCTACAGAATACACAGACGAGTTTCACATGTGGATAATCAATTATCTGGGGGGGGGGGGCAGTCTCATTTCCTCCCTTATTATTTTAGTAAAGAGAACTGCCTCAGATAGTTCCTGGGTGACTTCAAAATACTTATCACAAAAGCTAATGACTTATTTCCTATCTGCAGTACTGTAGTTTAACACACCAACATTGCTTTCTTTCAATAACAACAAGCAGATTCATCTGTTTAATTACACAGATTTCATTCCAATTGATTCAAAACCCAAAGATGATCGGGTCTCTTCCTTAACATTTTCATTCTCTCACTTTTTCTGTCTGATCTTGAAGACATGTGTGTGCCAATTATCAGAGAAATTCTTGAAATGTGACTTTGAAAAACAAGTATCAGTTTTTAATACGATGTAGCGTTACAACCAAGAGCCCTTTCTCAATGCTGCCTTACCCGGATTTTTTGCCATTGCTGCTTCATCTTTCTCTGCAGTGTGATGGAAACAGAACGTGTTTAAACTAAGGAGGATAGAAAGGAGAAGTCAGCCCTTAAAAGGAATGCACTGCAAAAGTCTCAGTCTGACCTGCAGAGACAAATCAGCCCCTTACTGAAGTTCTGGTTGCTAAGAGATAATAAAGAGAGCTCAAGTTTGCAGAGGCAATGCTATATAAGGGAACAGTCCAGGCAGTCAGCCAATAGATACCCTGTGTCACAAACAAACATTGTATCAAAAGGGGAAAACAAAACACACAGAAGGAAAATGGATAAGGCAACTTGTGTATGAGAAATGCTCCGCTTTACCAGCAAAACGAAGGCGAAAGCCCTATCTGAGAGCACCTCAATAATGTGAGCTCTGGCCAGTGAAGGGGAGATGTTGTAATCACTGGCACAACCCCTGCTTTTCAGAGGCCAGGTTCAATTCCTGTCACCTCCAGGAAAAGGATCTCAGTGAGAAGGTATTGGGGAAGGCCTTCATCCACCTGTGGTTATGGAAAACCTACTGACATATTAGACAAGACCAAAGATTTGATCTCACTAAGCTTCCATAGAAAATTGCTTATTCTGTCAGCCTCAAGGCCACCCATATAATAATATTAGTCTACTTTATCAGCATGTTATCAAGACTTATCCTTCTAAGTACTGGAAGTAGTGGAAAGTATTGTAAAGTTACGGCAGTATTCATTATTATATATTGCCACCTGCCAAATAACTTTTATCTCCATTATGATACTCATGACAACCTGTCTCAACCACATATTTGCCATATCCAAGTTATCCTGTAGTTTTAAGAGGAGAAGGCTGTGTGAAAGAAGACAAACCAGGATTCTTTTGGTGCCATTTAAAATTTGGAGAGGTCTGTTTATAAAAGATTAATCAGAAGTGATTCATATCACATATTTTTCAGCTATGTTCATCCAACTTGTTCTATGGTGGGGTGCACTTCGTTGAATACGGTAACGGTACATGCTGAAATGGGAACATCCCGAGGCTGGAAGATATTAGATTTTTAAAATAGTGAAAAGGGTTCAAAGGATCACTTTGTGGCCAGAGCTGGAGAATCCTTGAGGCTTGGGCAAAGGGAGCTATTTAGCACAAAGTTTTAATTTAAGGATATCGTTCGGTTATGATTTTTGCTTAAAGGCATAGGTAAGCTAAACATTTTCATTTAATAGAACAGCTCATCAAGGAATTTTATATTCAGGGGATCGCCAAATTACAGGTCCATCTCAAAAAACCCTCTAGCTTATAAATACATTTAAAATTAATGCCAACATACTGCATACGTTTTATAATAACCTCACATATTCTGCAAGAACCAGTTCATGGTAAGCTTTAAGCCCTACACAGAAATGGGTGTCTTGTTTGCAGTTTATGGAAGAGCACTTTAAAGGTCAGTTTACAAATTTTTGAGATTTTTACCACAAAGATTACATTTCCCAATAATTACTGAACTAATATAAATTCTTCCCAAAATGATAAAATTGAGATTCAATAGTATACAATTAATCCATTCACTTCTCACCCTTATCGGAGACAGTCACTGAGCACAACCTGGAAATAGAAATTGGAGGAGAAAAAGCAAGAAGGACTATGTGCAAACTATGATTAAATATGGTGTGGAACAAAAAAAAAGTTCTGGAAATCTATGTTTTTGTCCTGGCCATCTGGGCCGTGTCTGAAACAAAACTGGATTAGGAATTAGAGGTCTGGATTAGGCAACGATGCAGTAATTATGCAACAGAATGTAGAAGAAGCAGAAGAGTTAGATTTATATCCCCCCTTTCTCTCCTGTAAGGAGATTCAAAAGGCCTTACAAGCTCCTTTCCCTTCCCGCCTCACAACAAACACCCTGTGAGGTAGGTGAGGCTGAGAGAGCTCCGAAGACCTGTGACTAGCCCAAGGTCACCCAGCTGGCATGTGTTGGAGTGCACAAGCTAATCTAGGGGCTCACTCTGTAAAATGGAGCTGTGTAACTAGTTCTTCATCTGAAACATTTACATATCCAGAGGAGGGTGCCAAATGGAGGCTTGAAAGCAGCTCAGGCATGAACCAGCTGGGATGCCCACCCACCAGCATAAGGGGCTAACATGCTGGCATAGAAGGCAAACACACAGGTGGGGAGGTGCCGTACAGCTCCTCTGAACCCAGAGGAACCCACTGCTCTGAAGCTCCACTGACATGCAAGGCAACATTGGCACAACTGGGAGTGGATCAGAGATGTTCCTAAGGGTGGAGTCACTTCAGTTGGCCTTGGCCAGACTTTCGGCCCGGAAACACTCCTCTTCCTAGCTGCAAACTTAAGCCACCAGAAAGTGTGGCTTAAATAGTTTTGAGCAATGTTTTTTTTTAGGTGGCCAGGATTTGTTTGTTTGTTTGGATTTCCTGCACCACTTGAAACCCTTTTAGAGGTGGTACGATGGCACTGAAGCAGCACCATCCCTGGCCACCAAGTGCTCCGGACTGGGCAGTTAGCTCCACATAATTTTTGCCCTGAGATCACACTATTTGCATTTCCCCCCTCAACGTCAGTAACATCCAGTGATGTGAAGAGAAGGCTTGGGGGAATGCACAAGACACTGGTGAGATAAACTATGGAGGAGAAGCTGGACACACCCTGTGCATATTCTAAGGCATAGCCTGACCAGATATTTGTTCTCTCTTTCTTCCCAAAATGATAAAATGATGCAGTGTGCTTCCTTCCGCTTTGAGGAATGGAAGAGGCTCCAAAACACCCCATAGCGAGCATTTTTGCATCTGCATGCTGAAAACTGAAGAAACTGTACACCATGTTCTGTATTACTGCCCCCTTCATTACCGGGCCAGAACAAAGTTCCTCTCAACCCATATTGATGGGCTTAGAGTGTTGGAAAGACCAGCAGGAGACAGTTTATCTGTTAAATGAATCCAGTGATGCTCTAGAGCAAACAGACAGGTTATTATGCATGGTCATAAACAAATGATCTTAATTTTGCTGTGTACTTTGTCTTTTAATTTTTGTCTTTTATTTTAAATCTTTGTACTATACCATTAAAGGCTATCTATCTATCTATCTATCTATCTATCTATCTATCTATCTATCTATCTATCTATCTATCTATCTATCTATCTATCTATCTATCTATCTATCTATCTATCTATCTATCTATCTATCTATCTATCTATCTATCTATCTATCTATCTATCTATCTATCTATCTATCTATCTATCTATCTATCTATCTATCTATCTATCTATCTATCTATCTATCTATCTATCTATCTATCTATCTATCTGCCTGCCTGCCTGCCTGCCTGCCTGCCTGCCTGCCTGCCTGCCTGCCTGCCTGGGCATAGTCCAAGTCTTACAAAATGATTTGGCACAAACAATCACTGCAGTGGGAAATATGGAATTCGGACAAGATACCAAGAATATAAGAGTTTGTCTGTCTTGATGCAGAACCATTTACAAACACCATTGCATTTTCAATTCTACTAGACATCTTTGGACAGTAATATATATGAATAAATAGATTTGCCACTCCGTGTACCCAGTCTCCCAACTCTTACATTTAATTCTACTGCCTGGAGTGCCATTTAAACATTTTGTGTTAGACAGCAAATAATCACTTACCATAATTACAGAATCCCACAGCACATGGTTTATGAGTGAGTTAGCAGAGGAAATATTAAAAGCGAACAGAACTTTATGGCATAGTGAAGAATTAAAATGAAAACCAACAAAGGTAGACATTATTTCATTTAACTTTATTAATGCGTGTAATTTGCCAGAGATGATGCTGACCAAAAAGGCTGTTAAGCTGATAAATGGAGTTGCCTGATTTTGTATTACCTTAGACTGCACAAATGTTCTTTATATCAGTCAAGGAAAAGGGGATTAGAGAGAGGAAGGCAACATTTCAACTACCACCCGATAGAAAAAAATGGGTGCATAGATTTTAGGATGAAATAATACTGGAATACCAACATTTCAATACCTGTTGCTTCATGGGGGTCATAAATGCTGCACACAATTCATGAGCCCCAATTCCATTCTACTTTTTTCTTGTCACACTTTTTCTTGTCACACAAGACAACCATGAAATGACACACCTTCCACTCGTTTGAATTTCTCTACACAGTGAAAAGTCATGGGGTGAGTGGAGTCTTGTTTAATGCCGATCCAAAAATGCAGTCACCAGGAAGGAATTTCTAGTCAACAAAATGCATTGGTGGGTACCAGTGATACAAATTGTCCTGTTTTTCCAGTTACTAGCTTTTCTTCTTTACCTCAGTCTTGAATACTTTGAACAAAACAGTTATCCATTTTCATACAACTAGACCTATGTTAGACTGAGTGAAATATATATCATTTAATGTTATCAATAATCTGATTAACAAATATCTGATACCTGAGCACCAGTCCACTTGCCACATAATTATTTTGTCATTTCTCACTCCAGACACAGAAAGATCCCCCCTCCGTCTATACATTTATTCTATTGATCAAATTATCACTTGGGAATTGATTGCAGGTAGCCCTCCATATTAAAATTAGCAGTTGTAGTAACCTGTCAGATTTACTATGAGAAATACGGATTTTGAGTTAGCTATTGAATTTCAGCAAGTACTGGAAGAAAAATAAATTTCTTAAGAAAACCATTATCAGGAAGATTTCAAATCCTTTGTACCAAGAAAAATGATTCAGACTCTAACATTGTTTGAAACTGGCAGGGATGTGCATGTCCACAGTATATGAAACATATCTGTTTTATGGATCTTATGCACCCAGTGCAGCTGAAGTCCAGTATCAATTATGACTTTGTCTACGTAAACATAAACATGTATCTCAGTCATATTACGAAGTCAATTCTGCAATGTAATGGAAATTTTCATCATATTTATTCTGTGCCAGTCTTGTAAAAGCCTGCGCTGGGTCCAAATATTAAAAGCAGAAATAAAGCTTACAGAACCATGGACAGCTCTCAGAGAATAATGGTATTGCTCTACCAAGAGAGAGCAGACGCGATTTAATGTTTTCGCCGGTGTCCTGTCATTTTGTCTGTTGTTGGCTCAGGGCTGGTGGTTAGCACAGAAAAAAACAGGCAAGCAGGCTGGGCAACGGCCTGGAGGCACCTCTTCTGGTAGGCTAGGGGACTGTGGAACATGAGCACTGGCAGAAGCAGGTGTTATATCGGGGGCGGGGGGGTCAGCGGAGGCACTCAGTCGGAGGATCTGGCAAAGGGCAAAACAGTTGGCTTCTTCCAGTTCTTCCTCTGAAGGGCTGGGGTTGCTATATGTTGATAGTGGTCCTTTGAATCTGAGGTCACAATTATGGTGGTGGAGGATGATGTCCCTCATGTTCTTGAAGGTTTAAATACCAGACCAAACCTGAAGAACTTCCATGCACTTTCAGCTGTCTCCTTAGTTTGGGATCTTGTGTTGTAATTTGTCTGAATGGTCTTTTTGGTACATTTTTGTCATCTCTGAGATGATGCCTTACAAGTAGTAAGGGGAGAGTGAAATCAAGGCGTTGGCAGGCAAGGGGTTTGGGTCTTTTTGCCTGGACAAAAGAATATTAAATAGTTTTAATGGATGCCTAGCTTTTCAGCTATGATATTTTCCTTCACTAAAAACTGCTTCAAACATGACATGAAGAGTATCATGGGCACCACTGGTAGGAAGTTACAGCCAGCCATCTGGCCTATGGACTTGCAAGGCTTAGACAGTGGGTAAGTATCCAAACATCATGGGCACGTGTTCACCCAGCTCATACAAAGCTAGTCATGTTTGAGCTCCATGTCAATGAATAGGCATTAACTCAGCTGTAATTGACTTGTCTCACTGATTTTAATGGGACCAAAGAACTGCATACTTTCTCTGGATCAGAGACATCCCACAGTCCATCTGCAGGCACAGCCAGAAGCTCAGACTATACTCACACAACCTCAAATTAGATAATCTGTCCTAGCTTTGATCAGGGGCAGCATGTCAATATGGACCTATTCCCTGCTTCCCCATTCAAAATACATGATCCCATTTGTGTGCAGGCATAATTCAAAATGCTGTTTTTTTACCTTTAAACCCCAAAATGTCTTTGGGCAATGCACTCAAAGGATTGCCTCCTCCTATATTTTCCAGTTCACCAGTTAAGTTCTGCCCCATAAGCTGTATTTTCTAGACCCCTGCCTTCAGAGGTGAGATATATAGCCACTAGAGGCAGGGATTTTTCTGTAGAGACACCACATTTATGAAAAATCTCCCCTCTTGAACCCTACTAGGTGCCTATATTGGTCTCTTTTAGGTGTCATTTTATCTTATGCTATTTGCTCCGGATTTACAATCGATATTTTAGGACTGAGAGACAATAAAACCTTGCTAAAGCAGAAATATTTTTTTCTTCCATGATTCTGGTACATACTGGAATGGAAGAATCTAATTTTGTGTGAATGTCCAGGTGCCGTTTGAACATATTTTTATGAATCAATTCATCTTAGTCTTAAAGAGTATATTAAACAATATTTCTCGTCTGGAGGTTAAATGTTTTAGTTTTGACCACTGTGGGAGGCCACTTGACCAAAAATGCGTCTGGTGGGCCAGGATCAAAAATTGTCTTGCTGTCCCTATTTGTATTATGTATGTATGAGCAAAAATTTGAAATGTAGATTATTATTGCTCTTTTGTAATTAGTGGCATTTCATTTGTATTTGCTTACTCTCTTTTAGGTGCCAGACAGAAAGATTTCTTTTTACTCAGGTCTTTAATTAAGGGGTTAATCTTTCAACATAATTTTACAGTATGCTTTGAATCTGAAAACTTATTTTAAGCTGCCAAATTATCTGCTTTCATACTGAGAACTTTGACTGATAGGATGTTCAAATGAAATTCTACTGTGGATATGAGTGAGTGGCAGTTAAGAGTGGTAGTTAGGAAAGAAGGTGGGGGCAGAGTAGGAGAAAAGGGAAGGATCGAGGAGTATCCTGAGAGAGAGAAGTGAAATTGGTACTTGGTAGTCCTTCCCTGAGGGAAATAGCTCCGGGGGGCGGGGGGGGGGGGGGATCCCTATCAATGGTTAAGGAAGGAAAATTATACAGAATAATTTCACAGAAAATGTTTCCAAGACACAAGATTTGACTGCTGGAAAAATCTGTGATAAGGCGAGCGTGTGGGAAAGGTCTCACAGTCTGACTTTGCCATTTATCCATAACAGTGCAATAAAATAGTTAATGTGTTGTGAACTAATATCAGCCTCTCATGTGCAGTCTTGAGACATATACCAAAGAAGGGTTTTTCAGCTCCTCAGTTTCCTTGGCTGGGCCAGAATACATCTATATACATTTTAACATCCAGTGGGAACAGAGAGATAAACAAAGAAAAAAAGAGTTGCTTGCTTAAGTGAAAAAGGAAGTTGGAAAATGTCATACCCAGCTACAATATCTGGCCAGTAACTATGCATGCAATGCCTTTTTATATGTACAGTTCCTCAGCTGGCTGCCATGTGCTTAAACACCCCTAGCTAGCTTCAGGCAATTCTGATTTTACATGTGCCCATAAAATGCTTTTATTCCTACATGTTAAAAACCTCACACATGAAGCAGCTTTTTAAGTTACAGAATTCTTTCCTTCATACTTTGCAGCAGCTCAACCAGAACCCTATTAAGGAAAAAAAGCATGTAATGCACTTAATAAAATATGAAAACGCCTATTAAAATTTTTAAAAGGACTTCTCTCTATCTAAAATTATTTATAGCTGAAATAAAACAAAAGGCTCAAAATGTGGTGTAATTTAATACTCTACTATATTTGTATGTAAAATCACAAATGGAGAATACACATTTAGACTTATATGGCCTACGATGATTATCTATAGATCATTTGGTAATTTGGAGACATGAATCTCAATAATTTCCTAGGACTTCAGTGGAAGTTTCCACTTTCTTTTATATTTATTCTGTCCAATTTAAGGGATTCTAATTTTAACACATTGTAGCTCTGTCCTGCATCTTCTCCTTTCTCACCATTAAACACGCATCGCGACGCACGACGACGCGACGCTATCGACGACTATCGCGACGCACGCACGCACGCACTTGACACATCTATCAATAATAAATAATAAATGGACTAAAGGATGCTATTATTCCACTGAGATCATGAGTAGAATTCCACAATTACATGCCATTGGTTCAGATCGGTGTCCATCTGTTCCAACCTCTGTCAACTGATCTGAAAATAGGACTCCACTCAATATTCTCCAGTTTCAATTTTCACTTTTCCTTCTGATTCATTTGGCACCATCGATTCCCCTTCTGGCTTCTGCGCCATTTTCTTTTCATGGCTACCATTTCTTCTTTCTTCTGCAGTCTTCTGCAATCCCATCCAACCAGGGGCCATGAATTTAATAAAACTGGCATCATGACACTATGCCGCCAATCTTATTTGGCTGCATGAAGGCATAACTGAAGGTAAAATTGACTGAAAGACAAGGACAAAAGTTTGTGCCGGACAGCCACATCCAAGAGGGGAGGACTGAAAGGATTTGTGTGATCAACACAGCCTTGTGCCACGTGTTTAATTTCCCTGTGCCACGTGTTTTAATTACCCCGACAGAGAGGGCAGGGGCAGTGGAGGTCATGCATCCTGCAGCCCTGCCGCTGCAGAACCTGGATGTCTGGGCTATGGTGGAGCTGCACTGGCATCCTGCTCAAATGCCAGCATGGGGGGGGGGCAGGCTGGGGTGTTCCCACGGTGGAGCTGATGTTTGTTGGCTCCCTCATGGGGATTAGGACCCATTGTGCAGCACATCGGCTCTAGGATATACACCACATTTTCTGTGGCATACATCCATTCCGCCCTGCGGGGTTTTTTGGCAGCTGGGAGGTCCAGGGCTTTCCCCTGCTCCCTGCATGGTTGAAAAGCCCTTTTGGAGGCAATGGGGTAACTCTGCATCAACACCGTGGCCACCTGCCTCCAGGGATGGGGCTCTTAATCACATGAGCAGTCTCAGTGAACAGAATATAATCATGGCACACAACATAGAGTTCAATGGTGAGTGAAACAGACGATTGGATTACATTTTTTAAAAAATCTGTGTGTTCCATTTTATTTTGTTAATGAACTTGTGTGTGTTTTTGTGCATGTGTGTGTTTCCTTTCATCTCATTTTGCATTTGTTCTGGTGGGTTTTCTGGGCTGTGTGGCCGTGGTCTAGTGGATCTTGTTCCTAACGTTTCGCCTGCATCTGTGGCTGGGATCTTCAGAGGTGTATCACAGACTTCCCTCTGTGAAACACCCCTGAAGATGCCAGTCACAGATGCAGGCGAAACGTTAGGAACAAGATCCACCAGACCATGGCCACACAGCCCAGAAAACCCACCAGAACCAGTTGAATCCGGCCGTGAAAGCCTTCGACAATTCATTTTGCATTGTTTTTCACCTTAAATCATAGGAAATGAGGCAGGATAAGAAAATATTTTAAGGAAATACATTAAATAAGCAATGGATTCCAAGCAGTGGAGCTAACTACTGTGCAGAACCATCTCAACTAGAGCTGTTGATAACCTAATTGACTATTTCTTCATTCTGATTCTTTTTGTTTTGTACTGTATTCTCTTTTTCCCTCTTACTGAAAAAGTACTAGCTTTATTGCAATTATTATTATTTTCCTGTCAGTGTGGAAAAATTCTATTCATATCAAGCAACGATAAAGAACCTGGAAGTGAATTTCACTAATTAGTATTAGTGCACCGAGGGAAAAAAAATAGTTACATTTACAATCCAAAAGAAAAGAGTACCGAGTTTTAGAAAGTCATTTTTGTTGGTAAATACAGAATCTTTATTACTTTTAGTGCAAAGTGTTTTGAGATCATCAACATCTCCCTTTCCTCCCACCTATTTTTTTCAAAATATGAGAAAAATATGTTGTATGTCCATTCCTTCTGGTTTCTTTCTCCTTGGAGGATACCCAAGACTTCATACTGACAGATCTTCGTATCCAAGTGGGAGTATGCTTGCAGGATTAAAGGCGAGACCCGCAATTAGACTATCTCTGATTTCTTCAGATGTTTTTTCTAATCTTTTAATATGGGATTAAAGCAAGCTAAGACCATCGATGGCTTTTTATTCCAAACTAAGACCTTCCCGACTGCATTTCAAGATTGTCGACATCTAGCCCCCCCCCCCTCAAAAAATGTTTGGAGGTTTTTGTGCGCGCGCGATGCTCTCTTAATTTGGCGTCGTTCCCGTCTAGATGATGATGACAATGAACTTTTGTCAGTTCCTATGCAATGTGACGTACAAAATAGCTTGATAAGAAATGGGAAGCATACACGCGTTTTTCAATGGTCTGCAGGAAACTCCCTAAGAGACTGATTAGCCTGGGCTTGTCACAGATAAGGGGAGATAATTATAGAGGCTTAACAGAATATGTGGTGGATCTTTAGAGCGGAGACAACTAGATCTAAGACTGTCTCATAGATCAGTCCTAATTTTTAATATTACACATAATGTGAAAGGGCTTTTTCTCGGCATTACCCCAGAGCCTTTGTGCCATGACTCTTCCAACAGAATGACACCAAATTATTTTTCTTCCTCCAATGTAAAAAAACAGTTCAAATGAGATTATCTTTAATTAGTATAATCTTATGAACCCATTGCGAAAAGTTTATTGCACCCATGCTGGCTCTCTCTTATTCCATTTTTAGAGACTTTTTATTACATTCCACGTTGCAATCCTTAATGATGGAAATGAACACGTGGTGCTTAAAAAGTAACATTGTTGCAGCTCTTTGCTTAATAAACTCAGTCTTCTTCTCTAATTCCAAAACGAACAGCTTTCTTTTATAGATCACTGTATATTAGATGGCAATACTTTATAGCTTTCTTTTGTTTAAGTTGGGATTGTACTGCTTCTCTAGGTCATTTATACATATCACAACATACTGGTTTGATATAGTGACAATTTTAAAATAATATTTTAATTTAATTTAATTTAATCAATATGGATATGAATTATTACTTCATTGTATGGTCTTCATAGGAGGTTGATCATAATATAATATGTTTTTTATGAACCAAGAATAATTTGCATCAAGATGTTTTGTAATAATTCCTCTTCTACTTTTTTTGACCTGGGGGGCTTTAAGACTCCGGGCCCAAGGACTACCCCCTTTTCCTGCTTCCTCCACTCTTGCATCCCTTGCAGGTTTTTCCCTCTTGTTTCTTAACCTGAATGAAAATAGAAAGGCAAATTTCCAGTAACCCTATAATGATCCAAGACTTAAGCAACCATTCATTCATTCATTGGATTTTTTATCCAGCCCTTTCCTGACTGAGACTGAGCTACAAGCTTAAAAATTTATATACATCAAATAATACATACACAATTTAGAATCACAACAACTAACACTTAAAAATACCCATCAGCACACAATTTCAATTCCAGTTTATCTCACTTCCTGGACGGCCAATCAAGGAAGGAGAACAAAGGAAAAAGTCAGATCAATTAGTAAAATAGACAGTAAATAGCAATAATCAAGGTAATTAAAAATAAGGTTAGAAGTAGAGCTAGAGAAGACGTAGGGATAGAGAGGTCAACAAAAGATGTAATCATCGCTACCTCAGCCATAGGCCTGGCAGAACATCTCTGTCTTACCAGTTCTGCAGAACAGCGCCAAATCCCACAGGGACAGTTAAACCCCAGATGCAGGGGAGTACCTACAGGAAATGGCGCCCAGGGCAAGAACTGAAATTGCACCCCCTCTGAACTTGCTGTCCGCTCCCCCACACCCGATGCTGAAATTGCTCCAGCCCCGAACATGCTGCACCTGACGCCAAAATTGTGCCCCTCCGAACTTGCTGCCTGGCTTCCCCACACCTGGCACCAAAATTGCTCCCACCCCGAACTTGCCACACCCAGCTCTGAAATTGCTCCCACCCCGAACTTGCCACCTATCCCCCCTGCACCTGGCACTGACTCACCTTGAGCACCCAAGCTGGTTGCAGGGGCCGGTGCAGGGGAGGAGGAGGCTGGCAAAGAGCAACTGGAGAGTCATGGGGGCGGCACAGACCGCTGTGGTACAGGGCTGCCAACAGGCCCAGCTGGGAGACTGGCAAAACACCACATGTCCCTCTGGCAGGTACACCACTGTAATGTAATGTATTTTCTCTCAATTTCTGTTATTGTTTACTGTTATGGATAATGAAATCAAAATTACTGGTACTCAAAAACAGAAGAAGAAATGGTGTGCTGTTGCAGAAGAAATGAGTAGTTCGTGCAAAGCTGTCCCAAGGAGACATAACCCCTGTTGTCAGTCAACTATACCTAGCCTTTACAGGAGGACACGGAGCACCTTCTTCTAGCCCACCTAGGACTAGCATCAATGGGCACATGCTGAAACCCATGCCCCAGCCCAGGGCCTTCTGCCAACTGAGAGATCCCCTTGGCCCTGGTGTTCTTTTTATGTGTTGTTTCTGCCCCATTTGCTGACCTCTTTGAGCAAGTCAGCAGTGAGGGAAACAAAGAAATGCAGCAACTCTTCCCAGCTATTTCAGCCTCTCCTCCTAGTCATCAGTGCAGTTTGGAACTAGAGGGAAAGGGCAAATGAACATGTAGCAGTGAGATGGTGGGTCTACTGAAGCTGTACTGAAAGCTTCAGTTCTGCCCCCAAGAGCTTTTCGAAACCTTAAGCCAGAACTGGGTCAGCTTCCATGTTGTCAAGGGCCATTCCTTTTTCCAAACATTAATTAAGAAGCCAGAAAAACCCAGCCTTTTCACAGATGGTCAGAATGATATAGCCACCAGTGCCTAGCAGTAAGGGCTTCATGACTATAAGCCAGGAATGGGTGGGGGGAGGCCCCAGCTGTCACAAGTACACTCAACTTACACTACTTTCTGTGGGGACACTGAGTACTCCCGGGATCAGGTGACCTTCTCATGAGGTAGGCCTACACATGATGAAGTTGTAAGGCCATTATCTCAAGCTGCAACTCAGTGTAGCACCATCCGTGGACACAGGGCAAAGCTCACTTGAAAAGCTGAAAGCCTGAATGAAAGCCTCCTCACGCACTTCTGCAGATTTGAAGGTAGGGAAGATAGGGAGCAGCCAAACACCCACCATCAGGCCTGGACCTCAAGTTTACAGACCCTTCCATCCAGTTTCTGACTGCCATTAAAGGTTCTCTGAGGAGAAGGTCAGGAGGCAGCCAAGCTCATTTTTACCATGCTAGTTACCATGCTAGTGTCATTGATTTTTTTTAAAAAACAACAACAACTGTGAATCACTTTTGGAGCCAATTTGGCTGAAAAGAATGATAAAAATATAATAAATAAATGCTACCTTTTCAGCAGAAAATGCCAGTAGGCTAACAGCAGCCATTAATTTGCTCCATGCACAAACTAATATTTGTTTTAATAGTATTTAAATGGTTTATTCATATTCTTGTCTGCATTTCCCTCACAACAACTAAAATTTAAAACTGTGCGATATATAGGGAAGGGCACTATTTAATAAAGCCATTTCCCATCTTCTTCGCATATGTATCTATATCTCTGCCCAGATTTCTACTTCTGTTCACTGTGTAACTATTGTCCAAAAAGTTACAGAGTTATACTAGTTATTTGCATTCTAACTAGGGGTGAGCACGATCTTTTTTATGTGGCGAATGTTGAGGTAAAGTATTAAAAACCTGAACATTTTTGGTATAGCCAAATAGAGCAAATACCCATCAGCTTTATTTGACTTTTTTTGTCAGGCTTCTAAAATCCAAACCTGAATATTACCATTTTTTTTAAAAAAAAATTTACTCCTCCATGCCATTTTGAGAAAGAGTTTCAACCAAATGCCAAACTGGCAGAAAGATTTGAAGCTCTGCACTCACCCCCGCTGTCTCCAAAGTCTAAGTAGACCTAAGAAATCATGGTGGGAAGAGCTTCAACTGAACGCTGGACTCAGTTGAAGTTCTTGCCCACCAACCAGAAAAGCCGAATCATGTTTGGCTTTTTCAGCTTGGATTTTTTTATTGGTAAATTAAAAACCTGGGTTTTTAAGGTGATTCGCAAATCACCACCCCTAATGTTAACACCATGTTTTTTAAAAAGAGTAGTGTTGGTAATATTGCTACAATTACTTTGAGGGACTAAGAGGCAAGTGAAACAAACACTCCTTCATTAAAGAACTTAATTGTAATTTAATCGTGAATGAGTGCTTTGTTCAGAAAACACAATCTCTGAATTAACACAGTTTATAGCTTAAGAAGGTTCTAATATAATATCAAAATGTAGTAAAGGAGCAAAAGGAGATGGCCCTCAAGTCTGAAACAGTGTTTGCAATCCTAAACCGCAATTTCACCATGCGGAAAGAACCAAAGTACCTCTGCTCAAAGCCCCAAACTTTCTTTCCCATTCCAAGATAAGTTGCTTGTCTGGATGATATTATCAAATGGTAATGTATTTATGCATTATTAAATGTATGTCCCAGGTTCTCAGACCAAGGGAAACCTTGGCAAGTTTATAATCTAGTGAACTCATTTAAATGAACAATTCTAACAAGATACACAAATAGTAATTGACAAGCTTATTCATAAAACCACAATATGGTGGCCTATAACCACCCATAGCCTGCTCCAACTGCCAGCTGTGTTTTTCTTTTTTCTTCTAGAAGGACACTGGATCTACTAAATCCTTCCTTCCTTCCTTCCTTCCTTCCTTCCTTCCTTCCTTCCTTCCTTCCTTCCTTCCTTCCTTCCTTCCTTCCTTCCTTCCTTCCTTCCTTCCTTCCTTCCTTCCATCCTTCCTTCCTCTTCCTCAATCCTCATCCTTCCTTCCTCTTCCTTCCTTCCTTCCTTCCTTCCTTCCTTCCTTCCTTCCTTCCTTCCTTCCTTCCTTCCTTCCTTCCTTCCTTTTTCTTCCTTCCTTCCTTCCTTCCTTCCTTCCTTCCTTCCTTCCTTCCTTCCTTCCTTCCTTCCTTCCTTCCTTCCTTCCTTCCTTCCTTCCTTCCTTCCTTCCTTCCATTGCGTGGCCCAGTGGGACAGCCTCTTCAAACACCCCCTCCCCTCCAAAATATTGCCTCATTACTGCTTCAGCCGTTATCTGTTCAGAGTGGACATGTACTCCACAGAACATGAAGGAATCACACTGTGCCCTATTTGAGAGCAAATATAACTTCCCTTTTGACTCCGTGTTTGTCTCTGACGTGACACCATGCTTCAGTTTGGAAATTCTCCTTGACTTCTCTTCTCACACACTGATAAATATGTGACTGTTCATCTGCCTCCCACCACAAAGAGCTTGAAATAATCACTAAAGCAGCAGGATCCGTCCTGGCAAGAGGGCATCTTGCTGGCTCACTCTCTGAAGCTTCTTTAACCTCTAATTGCAACAAAAATGTGAAGACTATCTATTTCAAAGGAGTTGAAGGAGTCTCATTTATGATCATTTCTGGGCTCTAATCGTGTAACTGAATAAGGGCAGGGTAATGCATTCTCCACGGTGACCTAAGGATAAGTCTGATTTAGTGAGACACATTTCATTGATTTTTAGCTATGAGTTGCAATTGATCCTTTTACCGTTAGCTACTCTCATGAAGCTACCCGGTGTCACTAATCCTCTTAAGCAGCAGTCAAGGAATTGAGATAAAAGCTGTCAAGTCACTTTGGTTCAGATAACAGTTTTGAGAAGTTAGGGATTCTTCGTTCCGTGCAACTCAGTGTAGCATTTGCGAAGCAGCTCTGTGTGCGCAGTACAGTTGTGTTTGAAAAACACAGTAGGCTTTAATGCTGTCATTCAGATGATGCTGTGGGTGATTCATAAATGCCTTCCACTGGCGTAGACCAAATGAAATAAATAGAGTTACACCAGGACAGGTTTTCCTCTGAAACAACCCGCTGGTGAAAAGTGCATTAATCGTGTTTCAACTTGACTATGGTTCAACAACCATATTCTAACGCTAATATAGGTTAGAGTATTATGAGGTGTTCAGAGAGGAGGAGTAATAGACAAGATGATCTTCTGTTGTTTTTATACAGACGTTAGTTGAGTGACAGTGTTCAAAACTAATAATAACATGAAAAGCTTTACATTTCATTATTAGTTTTGAACATTGTCGCTCAACTAACGTCTATATAAAAACTACAGAAGATCATCTTTTGATGCAATTTACCTCATCACAAATTTTACTCATAATACTGTATTTTTAGAGATTCTTGGGTTTTATTGAAATAGTCCCTTACATCAAGCATTCATATTTGCACACATTCATTTTGTTAAAAGGAACCCAACTGCCTTGGATGGTCAGGTCTCTCATCTGTTTCATCAAGTCTTGTAAGCTATGTCTTTTTCAATTGAAACAAATCCAGGAAGAACTTCATATGCAGAGACCCCCAAACTTTTTTCTGCCAGTATGCCATGTGGCCAGGGAAGAAGAGGAGGAAGAGGAAGATGAGGAGATTGGATTTATATTCCCACCTTTGTCTCCTGTAAGAAGACTCGAGGTGGCTTACAAGCTCCTTTCCCTTCCTCTCTCCACAACAGACACCTTGTGAGATAGGTGGGACTGAGAGAGTGCTGAGAGAACTGTGATTGGCCCAAGGTCACCCAGCAGAAATGCAGGAGTGCAGAAACACATCTGGTTCACCAGATAAGCCTCTGCCACACAAGTGGAAGAGTGGGAACTCAAACCCAGTTCTCAAGGTTAGAATCCACCTTCTCTTAACCACTACACCAAGCTGGCTCTTTTGTAACACTTGTATGGAGTATTTAACTCTCCCACCAGATGTTTTTTCCTCCTGAAATATCTCTGCCCTCTCATTGCTCCAACTGGACTGAAAACCATGTCTTAAAACCCAAAATGGAGAAGGGAAGTAGTTGGAGATGAGGCTGCAATGCAAAACGGTGGGTGCAAAATAATTGAGGTATGAATATCCATTTCTTTGTAAAGCAAATGTGCCACTGGGAAAACTTTGCTTGCCGCTGATCAGTACCTCCATCTGCAATAAACCCAATATAGAATGTCCAAGCAATCAATTCAGGGTTTAGCTTTTGCCCACAACTTACATAAACTTTGCCTTTGGGCCAATTCGTGTGATCTGGGTAAAATGCTGTCAAGCCACAGTCAACTTAAAGAGATTTTCAAAACAAGAGACATTTAGAGGTGGTTTTCCATTGGCTGCCTCCGTGTAGCAGCTCTGGACTTCTTTGGTGACCTCCTGTCCGAGTATTCGCCATGGCTGACTCTTAGCTTCTGAGATCTGATGAAATCTGGCTAGCCTGGGCAACCAAAGATTGTATTTTCCGAAGTCCAAACACCTTAGATATCAACAGGGTTATCTCTAGCCAGTTCTTCATAATAAATTTATATGCTTGCAGGTGAGTTTTAAAAATAGTAATTGCAGAACATTTTGAGTACATGCGATCTGAGAAACTCAGGGCAGCACATGGGGTTTTGTCTTCTTCATTTTATCATAATACCTTGTGATATAGGTTAGATTGAGAAGTAGTGACTGCCCCATGGTTTCCCAATAAGATTTGTGCCAGAATAGGGATTTAAAACTAGGTTTCCCTAGTCCAGCACTATAAGTGCTGGTTCTAACCTAAATGGTTTTGGTCCTGGATACTTGAGAGAGTGAATCCACCTATATACCCCTTTCACTGAGACTGGATGGGGAGGCCTGCCTGTCCATCTCACCCCCATTGGAAGTGAGGGGTGGGGGTAGCCTGGAGGGCCTTCTCAACAGTGGCCCCTGCACTGTGGAATGCCCTCCCATCAGAGGCCCACCAACTACTGGGATTGGAAGCCACTTTTGGGAGTGGCTTGGGTGGAAGATTTAGAATCTAGCATTTTTTATGGTTTTAGGATTAGTTTCACGGTGGTTTTATTGTTTGCGTATGGCATTTTGTTATGGCTTTTATTGTAATATGACAGTTGTAAAGGGTGTGGAATAAACCTAAATGATAAATATAAAGAAATAAATAACCACTGCACTTCACTGTTTCTCATTTCAATCCCTTGCCTGTCCCCAAATTAAAGTGTGCAAAACCTTCAAACAAATCACAATGGAGGTTCTTCTTCTGCCCACACTCCCATATTTGTATATCCTGTCATTCATACACAAGAAGAACTTGTGTCTGCATTTGTAAACCTCAGACACATTCACAATCTACTTCCATTGTCTTTATTTGCAGTCCTTACACACACAAATGAATCCAGACATCATGGAATGTTGTGCTTTGCAATCAATCACATCCTGGATCTTCCTGTCCACACAGGAAAACCTTGGAGTGTGATTACAATAGAACAAGCTCTGCATCATGCGCATCCCCCGTATTTGCTACTAAAAAGAATTCACAAGCCAACACAAGAGGGTTCAGTGCATCACCTTTTCCGTGTTCTGTGCTCAGCAGGATAAACTGCAGGTGGAAGAAAGAGATCTATGAGTTCCTAATACACGGATCTCTTAACACAATATACACTGTGTCACTTCAATCTCAGTATAGGACTATCAAGTGGGGATCATGTCAAAAATCTTAGTGCTAATGGCTTTATGCTGCACATTGATAAGATCCATTCTAAGCAGCTATAATGATGTATTCTGTCAAGTCATAATATTGAGCCTTTCATTTGACATGATACATCTTGCCAAGTTGACTTTCAGAGTTCTGTTCAAATACCCAACACCATCGCATAATATCGAGTTAATCAGTGCATCTTTGACACGATGTACTGTGTCTGTGCATAGTAATGACTGTTATGATAACAAGCAATGCTTAGTAAAAGAGAGAGAGAGAGAGGGAGAGGGAGAGAGAGAGGGAGGATGATGCCAATGTTATGGCATATACATACTAGTCAAAATTCTGAAGCCTTCCTTATTTTCTAATTATGTCAGAGAAAATTCTTCTTTCCAGATAGTCTTTGCTTAAAGGAAATGCTTTGTACCAGTTTTTTGTTCATTTTAAATGAAACTCTCAAATAAGCTGATTCAGTAGGTATAATTTTTTTTATCCAGCCTCTAAACTGGGTGCTTGAAAACCTTCTATACCATATGGATGATGCCACAGATGGGAGGGAGGTGGAGTTCTGACATTCACAGAGGCCATTTACACACCTGTGATCTTCTTTGCATTCAGCATACTTTTCCTTTCGGTTTGACTCTTGATTATGTGCACATTTCCCCCTCTTTGGCAGCTACCTTGCCTTCAGATCAGAGAATGCCTGTGGTTTCTGAAAGCTCTGAAAACGCGTTTCCTCTTCCTTTGCAGGGAAAGCAAAGGAGATCAGCATGTATTTAGCTTTCTTTGGGTTTTCTCACTGGTCCCTGCCTTTTCCTGCCCACACCACAGCAGTTCCTCCCACTCTTAGCGCCACCATTTCAAAAGGATCAGAAGCGCTTTCTTTTTTGTTATTTGCATGCTGAAGGAGTATTGCTGGAGTGATCAACCCAGTGAAATTGACAAGAAATTGACAAGGTCTAGCAAACTAACACTAGACCAAAGACAGTGGGGGGCTGGGGTAGGGGGAGTGGCAACCTCCCCAAATGGAGATTGCAGAGAAACAACGAGGACGCGGCAGACAGGGAAAATGACAGATCGCATTGTCTAGGCACGTTTTGCAGGAGAAGAATCCCCATGCAAACAAAAGACCGTGGGAAAACCTGACTGCAAAGCAAACAGCTATGGGATAAGCTGTGCATGCATAAATGGCAGGAGTTCGCTAATAAGAGCTGTTCTTTATCACAGTATAATGGGTGAAATTAAATTGAAGAAAGTTTCGTTCACTCTTCCACTACACTGACTTTAAAAAACTTTTTTTGCTATTATCCTCAATCACCTTGATGAGCCTTCAATTAGATCCCATGAGGCTCTTAAATAAAACTATCTTCTTATGGTTGGCATCTGAATGTATTTGCTTGATTTTTGAAATGGAGCTGGCCCAATTGACCGTAATAGATCTTTACACCAAAAGGTTAGCTTCTGGCTACAAGTCAATTCTCTTCCCAAGATTTGTAGCTTGTTTTAGAAACCAACACTGGGACACAAGCCCCTTTGCACTCACTCATATTTCAATGTAGCACTGCTAAATATAAGAAAATATTGATCTGCAGACACAATAATCTAGGTAAACACCAGTTCATATTTTTGAAGTTGAAATCTGGTCTCCTGAAAAGAAAAAAGAATCCTATTTTCTTTATTCTGGACATGTTTGCATTTGTTCCCTATGGTGCATACTTATATAATATCCTGTACAGTCATTCCATTCTACTCAAGACAAGTTTCTCCATGAGTGATTATATTGGCAGATTAATTCCACTATATTGCTTTACATTTGGACTTTTATCTGAAAACAGTTTATTACCCCAGTCAATTTTGGCAAGCAATAAATTGGGATCTGAAGATTGGCTTTAAAGCTTTCTCCTTACTCTATAATTTTCTATCAATAATAGTGACCATAAAAGTCATGTTACAGTCATTGTTTGGGTGCTTGCTGGTTTGTATCCGCTTTCATCAGAAATAATCAATTTCAGATTAAATCTATTTTTAACAGGAATTGTGCTGAGAATTCTTGAAGCACTTGAAAGGCTGCAAATGCAATGCAATACTCCCCCCTCCCCATTTTTAGAGCAAGTGACTCACATACCTATGAGTCTGGCAAAACCATCAAGGGGTTTTCCAGGCAAGTGAGAAGCACAGGCGGTTTGCCATTGCTTTCCTCTGCAGAGTCTGCCTTAGAGGTCTCCTTTCAAAGTACCAACCCTGACTAGCTGGCGGGTTTTAAGAGATTGGACTGTACCACGCCGTCTTCCCTCCCAAGCAGACTCAAGGGAGGGCCTTTCTGATTAGTGAGAGAGGAACTGAAACTCGATTTCTTCCCCAACACACCAGCTCCACTTCAGATCCCAATCCCTTCCATGGCTGTTTTTCAAGACCAAATTGCTTGTTTAGTGTTCTGTGACTGGAGCGCTGGGAGTATCAGATTCTAGATAAGCAACCGGGAGACTCCATCACTTTCGTTCTGTGCTTGGGAATATCCAGGGACATCTGAGTGTCCATCGCTGGAAGGAAAGGACTGAACTGATCCAGCAAGTATTTTCGATCCCTCTGCTTATAACCTGTAAGATGACTGTCACACTTCATAATGATCTGAGGCGATGATGATGGAGAATGTGAGATTAGAACAAAGGCCCCTTCTGCACATGCAGAATAATGCACGTTCAATCCACTTCCACAATTGTTTGCAAGTGGATTTTGCTATTTTGTACAGTAAGATCCAGCTGCAAAGTGCATTGAAAGTGGATTGAAAGTGTGTTATTCTGCCTGTGTGGAAGGAACCAAAGTCACACCCCAGTAAGAGGATGGCTCTACCTTTGTTTACAAAAATGCATCGGGGAACGATTTATCGTGGAGTGTTTCCAGACCTTATCGGCAGATGCTGCTCTCCTAGTGCATAACTGCACAACCACAGCTTTGCCATCAACTTTTGTGACAGTGTTGCGCTCCTTCCCTTAATTATATTTATCAGGCAATAAGTAGAAGCAGTATTTAAAATATGGATTAGGGAAGCATTAAAAGTCCATCTGTTGCTGATAAAGTGCACACAATAGGTTCCATGGCAACCTTTATTGATGCACGCATGAAGCCGGGCTCCCTGCCTTGCTTTTGTTGGGCTTCCAAGTGTGCTGCCCTTGATGAAGAAACTGTAGGCAATTTTGCTCATGCTGAGACATCGCCTGTGGAGTGAGATGCACAGCACTAAACACCGTGGCCCGATATAGATCACTGGGATCTTGAGGCAAATTCCCTCTTGCACACCCTCCCTCCAGATTCCCATGGTTCCAAGAGGCGCCGGTGTCTCTTTTCGCAGAGGATCTTCTGATCTGAATTAATTGGGAGGGGCAACCCAAATGTTAAACGCAGAAGGGAATTAACACATTAAAAACTCCTTTTCTGGATGAGACTGTGACCCACCGGTCCTATTACTCACCAGCCCAGGATAATGGGGATAAAGTTTGCCCTCTTTTTCATCCCCAGTCACTAATGAATGGACATTCAAGTCTGGCATTCAAAGGAACATTTACTTTCTTTCATCATATCTTTTTGTGGAACAGCTGTGATAAAGAGGCCTTCCTCTATAGCCCTGATTTTCACCACCACCGCCTCCCCAAAAAACCTTCCAGTTAATGGGAATCAACCAATGGCTTTTTGCCTGAAGTTCCACAGAATCTTTGACCTGGAAAACGTGAATCTTGTTCTCTGAAGCGATCCCTCTTCATACTTCCATGGATGAAATTTTGCCATATCTACTCAAGCCACCTCATACCACCTCCACATAGTTCAGGGGCCTGATTTAGCGAAGAGTGACTATACCATTTTAGATGTATCTAAAATCTTCTTCCCTGTGTTAAGAGGAGGGGGAGTATTTCTTCCTTGAGAGGAATGGGCTAAAACTAGGTACTTTCTCCTTCATGAGTAAAGATTTTTTTGCACTGTGAAATGTTCAAAATTAACAGGTTGAAGCAGGATAGTTCAATCCATTCCCTCAGGATTCTATCAGCTTCTTTCTCTATGCTGAGATGTTCTGAGGGCCAACATGGTGTAGCAGTGAAGAGTGGCAGACTCTATTCTGAAGAACCAGGTTCGTTTCCCCACTTTTCCACGTGAAGCCTGCTGAGTGACCTTGGGTAAGTCCCAGTTCTCTCAGAACTCTCTCAGCCTATGAGGAGGCAGGCAATGATCAACCACCTCTGAATGTCTCTTGCCTTGAAAACCCTGCAGGGTTGCCAAAAATTGGCTGGAACTTGACAGGACACAGATACTCACGTGCATGTGCACACACACATGCACACAACACAACACAACACAACACAACACACACACACATATACACATAGAGATTATACTTCAATCAGTCTTGAATGGCATAGTGAGATTTTTACAACGCTTTCTGTTCAGTGGATAATTTCTGTCCCATGAAAACACATCTAAAGCAACTTACATAGTGCAAATGCATAAAGATATAATGTATTCTATCAAAACAAACCCCCCTCTCATGCCCAATTGACTAAACCTAACACAGACTAAAAGCAGAAATGAGACATTTTTTCTCCCTTTCCATCTAGAAATGTGCAGGACACTCTTCCCATGGGCTTTTGCCCCCCCCCCCAGTTCTAGATCCTTTCTCATTCCTTCAGGTACATCAGCCCTTAAAAATAGTAGTTTCCATCTGCCTCTATCTAGGTGGTGTTGTTTTTTTGTACTGCGGGAAGAAAAAAAAAGTTGATTTTGCAAATCAGTTGCATTTCCTATAGAGATCTCCGCCCGCAAATAGGCCTATTGACGACTTCACTTTAAAGTACATTAGCTTATTAAAAATTTTACGTGAGAACTGGTGCATTTATTATAGCTGACCTGCTGGGAGCTTAGCAAGGTGGTAAAGTAAGGAAAGCCTGCTGCTTATATTATCTTCTGTCTCGTATAAACAAAAAACTTGTTGTCTTTTAATTATTGATAATAACCGTGCTCTCAGTGACTCTGTACAAAATGAAACACACTGCCAGAAGTTTCGGTACGTTTCTCAGAACATGCACTTGCTTTTTCTTCTCCAGTACTGAAAGGTTGCAGCCTTCCCATTTTAATTGCCACGTTTCATTACTACTTGCCAAATGTCCATTACGAGGAATGGAATATGCAGCGCTTATATGGAAAGAAGACTTGTAGAGACTGTGAGAATCCCAAGAGGTGAGGTTTCAGTCTCCACTTACCCTCCCTTGGCCAGAACTCTGCCAGTGTGTGGGGGTGGAGGTCAAACCAGACAGTCCCAGAACTGGAAGGAGCATCTCAGTTGTGCCACAACAGTGGCATAAGTGTGCTAATTCTCCTAGCCATGCATGGTCACTAGCTCATATGCATGGAGCTTCCACACACCACACACCTCACATAAACTTGTGACCAAGAGGACTGCTTGTTCAAATATTCTCACCAACATGGAAACCCTTCCTATGCATACAGATTCTGGGCTCACAAGCCCAGAGATCATGCTGTCTCTGTGCCCTGTGCATCCTTAATGTCATCTGAAGATGTTATTGTCCTCTAATTACCTCCCCTCGAGAATGGCAACTATTCAGTTGTTTGAGAGTACACCTTTGGAGAGGGAGGGGGTCTGCTTATATTCCTGGTTAGCCAGCCAAGTATCAAATCTTATGTATGCAGTTCTATCCTGAGTTTTGTCTATGGGGCCTTATCCTGACACACAACTTTCCACTGATTTTCCCAGTGGTCAAACCTTGTGTCTTGGAAACATGTTCTGTGAAATCATTCTGCATGTATCCTTCCCTCCATCATTCTGGTCTCCCCCCCCACCCCCCCCGCGCAACTTGTCTCTTCCGTTGCATTTATTTCACAAGCTACAGCTGAAAAATGTGTTATTTTTGATGGCAAGGATGTCATCTGTGACACAGAAGAACAACCCTTCCCCTTTTATTCCTCTTTATGCAGGCACTCTAGGGTTATTGTACAGTTATATTTTGAAACAGCAATTAAAAAATGTTTCAATCTCCATTTCTAGCCAAAAAGTAGAGGAGGAGGAGGAGGAGGTGGAGGAGTTTGGATTTATACTCCACCTTTTTCTCCCGTAAAGAGATTCAAGGTGGCTTACGAGCTTCTTTCCCTTCCTCTCCCCACAACAGACACCTTGGCTGCTTCTGCATGGCCCAAAAACAGCGCCCTAAGGACGGTAAAAAGACCATCACTGCACCATCCTCACCCCCCCCCCAAATGGCGTGAAAACCCTGCTTTCAAAACATGCTCCATGAGCATGTCTTTGGGAAAGCAGCATCTTCCCGCTGGCGCCGTGCGAAGTGCACCGGAGTGAGGGCGCAGCTTTCAGTTTACCTTGTCTTCCCTCTGAGGCTCCAGAGGGAGAAGGGACACGCTCACGCTGCCCTCCTACCCCCATGAGTCAGAGGGCAGCATGGGCATGTCACTTCCTCCCTCTGGAGCCTTGGAGGGATGACAAGGTAAGCAAAAGATGCAGACCGGAGGCAGTTCCATGCAGAGCTGCCTCTGTGGTTCGCTAAGCTTGGGGGCCACCCACATGAGACCGTGTGAATGGTCCCATGGCTCCACTGGCATTAATTATGCCGGTGGACAGCCGCTTCTGCCACCATGCAGAAATGGCCCTTGTGAGGTAGGTGGGGCTGAGAGAATTCTGAAGAACTGTGACTAGCCCAAGGTCACCCAGCAGAAATATAGGAGTGCAGAAATACATCTGGTTCACCAGATAAGCCTCTGCTTCTCAAGTGGAGGTGTGGGGAAACCCGGTTCTCCAGATTGAGAACTACCAATCTAAAATGGAAGCCAAAACAACTCCTGGAGAAGGTGCCATTTCCTGAAAACAGAAACATGTCCCGTCCCCCCGTCCCCCCCCCCCACACACACAAAGAACCACATTTTGGAATTTCAAACTAAAGAGTTGTTTCAAAAGGAGACTCATTTTAAAGATTGTGTGGCTGAAAATAAAACTTTTTCAAACGTGAGGGGGGGGGGGGAAGCAATGCGGAACTCCATGTAGAAAATGTTTTATTTCCTACCTCAAAACATTTTTACAAATTTGTGTGCAAAGGGCCACAGACTACAGTAGCCCAAGGCCAGTCTGTAAATTTCAAGGGCTGAAACTACCCACTTGAACCTACAGTCCACTGGTGCAGTAAGCATTCACTATCAATGGAGTCAGACCATGCCCTTTCCATTATTCACAGTCTAAACACATGATGTAGTCTCCTCCCTATTTTACTTTTACTGCACCATGATAATTTTGCAGTAAATTTGCTAGTTTCATTACCAAGAAGTGGGAGAACACTGCCTCCTAACAGTTGCAGATTTGGTCCTTTGCCACGATCCCAAGACACAAAGATGACAGGCCAGCCACAGATGCAGGTGAAACATCAGGAGAAAATGCTACTGGAACACGGCCATAAAACCTGGAAATTCACAATGCCCTTGTGATTCATCCCTCCAAATGGCAAGCTACATCAGGCTGATTGTTCATAAATCCACATATGAAATACTGTTCACTGCAATCAATATCAATACGTGCTCCCTACATATGCTCTTCCAAAGGTTTTATTTTTTTTAAAAAAAAAGTTGGATCCAATAGCACAAAAATTTATTTTATCTCCATTGCTTTGAGGGTTAAACAATATTAATGGCTGGTTAATGGACTAATGAGTCAGCTACAAGGCATTTAGGTTTCCAATGAACCTTAGCTTTTCAATGACTTCTCTAATGAAAGATCTATACAAGCGTCTGTCCGTTGCCACAAGAGAGATAGTAGGAAAGTCACCTAATCGATTGTGATGGTAAATCAATTGATCTGTTACCCTGTTTTCATACAGTGAAAAAGATATAGAAGAGAACATTTTACTACCATCTCATTTCTGGCTGAAAATTCTATAAATAAAAGCGACAGCTCCCCATTTGGAAAAAAAATGTTCCTTTTATTATCGCAGTTCAGAAGACACAGAAGAGCTGATTGATGTCCTGCTTTATAGAAGCATCTGTTACTTTTGTCCTTTCCCAGGGATTTAAAGTTGGAGAAAATTAAATGTAAGTTTCAGAACAAAGATGCCTGCTTTTTGCAGTCCTGCATAGTGACGGGATCAAGTTAAAAATGATGGGTTTCCTGCTTTTTGTCTTTATGCGGGTAGCACCAGAAAGTATACTACAGCACCCTTGAAATATATAACACTTGCATAGTTTTCAAGAACCAAAGTCCCCCCCTCCCCCTTCAAGAAAAACACATCGAACACAGCTTTTTTTGTGGTGGCATCCACTCTGTGAAATTCATTACCCAGCCAGGTCAGGTTAAAACTTAACTATCCCTAAGTTCTCTGAAAGCTTTTTTCAGCATTTTTCTAATATAATTTGCTGGAATTATATTTGTGCAGACTTGGGCTTTTTTAAAAAAATTGCAATTTGGGGCTTTAAAAAAATATGCAGTTTGTTTAACTTTCAGTTAAATTTTGCTGTTTAGAAGAAGGATTTATACCCCACCTTTCTCTCCTGTAAGGGGATTCCAGGCAGCTCTAGAGCTCTTTTTTATTGCTTTTCCCGGCTTGGCTATCTCGTAAGGTAGATTTGAGACCCAGGTAGTGATTAGAGGCTGGAAAGAGGTTCCTGAGATAGCTTCTTGGCCAGGCCCAAGGTCACCCAGCAGGAATGTAGGAGTGGGGAAAACAAATCTGGTTCAGCAGATAAGAGTCCGCCGCTCAGGTGGGAGAGTGGGGAGTCAAACGAAGTTCTCCAGATTAGAGTCCACCTGTTTTAACCACTACACCACACATAGGCGATTTCCGCATGGGTGAAAAACAGCTCCCCTGGAACAGTAAATCACGATTCCAGGGGCGCTGTTTGAATCGAGGCAGCGCTGTGCTTTTCCCAGGGGAGTGCTGTTTCCATGCCTCGCTCAATGAGCAAGGCATTTGGGAAACAGCATTTCCTTGCAGGCACCGTGCAAATGGCACTGGCTTGGAGGTACCACTTTTCAGCGTCTCCATTTTCCCTGGGGGTCGGACGGCAGCATGGGCGTGGCTCCCCATCCCCACAGAGCTCAGCAAGCAGAGAAAGTGAGTGTAGGGAAAGGAAATGGAGACACCTCCGTGTGGAGTCACCTCTGTGGGCAGCAGGCACTCTCGAGCTGCTTGCACCTTAGCATGTGAACATCCCCGGGGCTCCACTGGCATCATATGCCACTGCACCCACCTGTGCAAAATCTTCCTTACTGCTGTTGTTATCACAAGTTTCTATGAGCTTTCTTTTATTCCAATAGCACCTTAGTGGCCAGGAAGATTTTCAGGGTTTGTTTTTCAGGCTCCATTCATCTGATATATGACAAAAGGGAACTTCAACTCTCCAAAGTTTATACTTTTAAACACAGCATGGTCTCTAAGGTGCTACTGGATTTGAACCTAGCTGTTCCACTGAGGAAAAATAACACTGCCTTCTGAAACAAGTTTCCATGGGTTTCTCTGTAGAAAGGTAACCAAATATACAACAGTAAAATTTACAACCATAAAATTTGATCACATACATAACATCTCATGGGGCCAAGTAACTTGCTCAAACATATAACAATGCATTATGCCACACAAGTGCAAATTGGCCCCAGATCTTATATTTTTCTGGACAATGATATAAAAGTTTGCTTCACCTCATGAACCTTGGCTGTGACTCTTGGTTTTGCAAAGAGGATTTCAGGTCTGCATTTATTCTGCTATCTGCTATTATCACCATTCTTGGTGGGACTGTAAACTTGACCGGCTGATCTCCTCTTGACACATTTTGAAGTATACAGGTTATGTATGGGGTTGCATATGCTGAAAGGAGGCATTTACTTATTTAGTTAGCTGATTTCTATCCCACCCCTCAAATGCATTCCGGGGCGAGTTACAACAACCTTTCCCCCACATATGCACAATTTCCTTATCTTCAAACAATCCTGCAAGGGATAATTTGACCAGCTGCAGAAACCCAATGTGTACACCCAGTATCCCCCAGTAAGCCAAATGGTGCCTCCCAGGTCAGAAACATGGAATGAGATGGGGGGAGGCTAAAGGTCACAGTCTGGATGTCACAGTCTGAATTGGACACTAGATGGATCAGACACCACACTAGATGGATCATTGGTCTAATCCAGCACAGCTATTCTTATGTTGAATCTATGATGCATTCAGGTGGTAGCATTCTTCTGTGCTGATATACTGCTTTCAAGAAATTTTGTTTTTGCAAGGGAACTGAGGACAACCTGCAAGCTTTGACAAGGACAGACTAGACCCCAGACCCTGCATCAGGGGCGAAGTGAGGGGGAACTGCGCCCAGGGCATACCTGCATCCTGCACCCCTGTCACCCCCCATAATGCCCCCACCCTGGAACCACGCCCCACACCAGCACATGCCTGGTACATCGCGCCCTCCCCGCACCCTTGGTGCTTCACCACTGCCCTGCACATTCTGTAATGATCAAAGAGAAACTTTTTCCTTTGAACCTCAGTTGAGCCCACCAGGGGTATCACAAAAGCATTTTTCAGTTTCTCTTCATATGGTGCTATTTCTAGTGCAAAATTTCCTCTGTCGTGCCATGCAGATGCTATGAACATTTAAAACAGTATAAAGGCATTTGTTTTGACAGCTGAGGACATCTTGCTGGCCTTCTGCATACCCTCTTCCCTATCTTATAGATAGAGGCTTGGATCTTATGAATGAATTCCAGGCCTGCTAGACAGTTTTTGCCACCGAGTATGCTTATTCTTCTGCTAAAACTTCTGTTGGTGAGAGGTCAATGAAAAGTGAAATTGTAGCAGATGGGAAATGAGCTCCAGAGCAGAGACAATCTAGTCTGCACAGAACTCATTCAGAGGATCCAAACCTAAATCTTCACAAATGTTCAGTCTCATCCACCCCAGCAAACAAATCAAACAATATTCCTATGTTGATACACCAATCAGAAATCTTAGTGCAAGATTATCTATATAAGAGTGAAGCTGAATTATTGACCTCAATTTTCATATATAAACTCTCATCAGTATTTCCACTGATGTAGTTGATCCCATAGAAGCAAACCCAATTACTCCTGAACAGAGTTGTTAAAAGACCAGCCACGAAAATGGTACAGCTGGAAATATTTCTTCATATGCTTTTAGAAGAAACTAGGAGGTTTTTAGAAGAATCTTGTCCTAAAACTTGACCTTTTGAAATCCTGTGTCTATACTTGCATAAGAATAATAATGAGGTTTGATGGAAAGTCTTCAGGCTAAGTGAAAGAATGCACCAACAAGAACAGCTAGAGTGTTGTCGAAGGCTTTCATGGCCAGAATCACTGTGGTGCTGTGTGGCTTTCGGGCTGTATGGCCATGTTCCAACAGCATTCTCTCTTGATGTTTCGCCTGCATCTGTGGCTGGCATCTTGATCCTCTGAAGATGCCAGCCACAGATGCAGGTGAAACGTCAGGAGAGAATGCTGCTGGAACACAGCCAAACAGCCCAGAAACCACACAGCACTTCAAGGACGACTTGATTTGAGTCCAGTAGCACCATAGAGACCACAAGATTTTTGGGCATGAGTATTCAAGAGACAGATATCTGACAAAGGGAACACTGACTTCTTTAAGCTGAAGCCCTCCAAATCTCTAAGGTTGTGCTAGACTTTAATCTAGCTGTTCTACTGCAAACCAATGTGATTACCCTCTGAAACTATCTTGCAAGAACAACCTGTAATAGTACTTTAAGAAGCTTTCAAGCTGGCACAACTTCTTGAGTCACAGTGGTTGAAAACAGACAGACTGCACCGTGCTAGTACAGAGTTCAATCATCACTTCCCCATGGGAATTACCAGTGTGGCAATGAAACTCATCAGGATTGGACCAGTGTCCTTGTCAGAGTGGTAACGTATGAATTGGGCTTAAATATGAACTATGATAGGGGTGCCCTCTCTGTGATTGTGTGGGAAGGCCCCATGGCATGTGCCATTCCCTCCTATCTTCATTCTCACGTTCCTCCCCAGTCAAACGGAATGAACATAATGTGGTGGCATATCAGCTGAATGCATTGTGGCTGTTCTATTCATCAGAACAATGGCCCTTTCTGCACAAGCTTTTAAAAACGTTACGAGGCAGGAAATAAAATGTTTCCACCATGGAGTTCCACATTATTTTCTTTACTCCCAAATGTTTTATTTCCAGCCTCAAAACAGTTGAAATGAAATTTCTTTTAAAACAACTCTCTGTCTGAAGTGTTTTGAAAATGTCTTCAGTTGCTGTGATAACTATTGACTACCGTATATACTCATGTATAAGTCGAGTTTTTCAGCCCTTTTTTTAGGCTGAAAAATGCCCCCCTCGACTTATACGTGGGTCCCACTTACTGGTAATTCTTGTGTGGCATTGCCCCTCTCTCGTCTTTGCTCTCTCCTGCCTTCTTCTCTGCCGCCCCCCCTTCAGCTGCTTTCTGTACCTTGTTCTCTGCTTCGCTCTCTCCTGCCTTCTTCTCTGCCACCCCCCTTTCAGCCACTTTCTCTGTCTCATTCTTCTCTGCCTTCTCCTCCACCACCTCCCATCCCGTTCACCCTCCATGACCCCCAGCTTCTTCCCTCTCCCCAGACCTGCATGCGCCCACCTCGCCCCTCCTTAAAAAGCCTCCCAAAGGCATCTGGGGCTCTCCTTTTCCCCAGCTGCGGCTCCTTTGCCAGCACAGTGCCCTGCCTCCTGATGGACCTTTCCCACCCTCGACTGAAGAAGTGGGCAGTGGTGGGGGGAAGAGCTGTGGTGGGATTCAGCCAGTTCGGCCAAGTTCGAGTGAACTGTTGTTAAAAGGCCCCTCACTCCCCTCTCCTGGGGGGAGCAATGGGGCTTTTAGAACCTCGGAGCCCAGGGTGGGGAGGAGAGATGAGCTGGGCAGTGCTGGGGTATGTGTGGAGCAGAGGGCTCCAGCTCAACTCTCCCCCCCCCACTGGGCTCCCGGGGCAGGGAGGAGACTTACCAAGCTGGGAAGTGCTGGAAGGTGGACCAGAGGGCCGCCACCTCCCACCTCAACCTCCAGAGCTGGGGGCGCAGCAGCCAGCGGGCCTGTTGCTTGCCACTGGCTACTGCCGCTCCCTCCTCAACCTCCATTGACAGTGGTCCTTCTGCCCCGAAGGGGCAGGGGCACTGCTGATGGAGATTGCCCGCTGGTTGCTACTGCCCCCCACCCCCTCTCAACCGGAACAGTTGCTAAGTTATTTGAATCCCACCACTGGGGGAGAGTATCACGTCATGGTGGCTTGGAATCGTTTTAAGGATGTGAGTGCAGAGCAAACATACATTGTTGTAAAAGGGGGGATTGAAAATATTTTAGAAATGCCGTAGGGGATTTGTGTGGAAAGAGCCAATGAGTGGCTATGCAAAAGTGAGGGGTGTGTTTAATTGTAGAAGTAGCCATTGATTATGGAGTCTGATATAAAACAATCACATTCAACATGTCAGTCTACAGCCAATAAGCATTTGAAACATTAATGTCTGATCCATCCACAACACTTTCATCCAGTTTTGCCAGTCGTGCAACCCAAAGGGCCCTCAGTATCGCCATTTCCTCCCTTCCTTTTTCACCCCTTTGGGTGATTTTTCCCTCTTTGGTTCTGGGAAAATGGATAATCTCATGCAAGAAGGAATGGTGGCTCATCTGTTATTGATGAAGGAGCAGTACATAAAAATACCCTGTTATCTCCTGACAAACCTTGTTGCAAGCAAACCGCACTCTGATTTGTATTCTCATCTTGCAACTCTCCTTGAGGAGTCAAGGATACACAGTGTGCAGCCGGGTTCTTTACACTTGAAAGTTTGATGTGAACTTTCCTTTCTGCAAAGCTGAAGTAAGTTTAGGACTGATCCTACTTTCTGGTTTCCTCTTTTGTCCCCTTGAATGATGACTTCACATATTTTGGGCAGTCGTCCCCCCCCACCCACACACACACTTTTGCTATATGAAGTGCTCTTCCAGAGCAGTATCTGTGAAAAGCTTGAGGGAGAGTTATTTTTGATAGGGCAAGAGTTAGAAGAACAATGTTTAAAAACAGAGGTACGTTGCAATCCTAAACAGTTATACCAGTCTAAGCTCATTGGGTTTGTAAGGGGACTCTGCTTAAGTATTACCCTGCTTTACAAGTTCATCTCTATCTATGGTGCAATAAGTACAGCAAAGAAAAAATATTGGAAGGGAGAGGGTCGCCCTACAAATAGCTAAAAATACAGTAACCAACAAACCACATTCCAGCTTTATGATCAGAAAGTTTACCATTGTTAACTTCCATCAATGTTAACATCTGTTATCTCTAACATATTTTGACTTCCAATGTATATATAAATAATTAGTAGGTCCAGGTAGAAAAAATCTCACAGTAGCCATAGTGGGAACATACAGCTCTGTAATAGAGAGAAAAAATTACCCATTAGATGGCAAAATAATTATTGAAAAGAGATACTACTGAAGAAGGTTTTCCGAAAATGCAGTCTACGTGCGATGTGTTCTATACATCCCTGGTATTGATTGTCAGACAGATATTCAACCGGAGAGTTTCCCAACAGTTCTGAGGATGAATGTGGAAGGGAACTCCGAGGATCACAAATAATATTCGTATTGGTAACATACAGGTTATGATGTATTGTTTGATACTACAAGAGAGAGCACAGACTAGTGCCTGAATGATGGATGGACACGGGCTATAGATGGCACTACACCTTTAAATTTCCCCGATCATGGCAACTATTGAACTGAATCTGCTTCAACTGACTTGGAGTCAGTGCATGTGGGTCATTCCGTTGCATATGATATTAAGAACAGTTGGCAATCTTAATATATAATGTTATATGATGACATGTATGCTTTGACATTAGTGTGTAAATATTGTACTTAATAATTTGATTTAGATTACAGAAGAATAAGAATTTTTGTACTTAGATAAGACAATTGTACATACATAGCATTTGAGTGTGACGTGGTTCTGAGACTTATCAGAAATACAGTCCCCTTATCAGCCTGAGTGAGGTGCGTTGTTTCTTACAGTAGCTACAATGGGGACATCCAGGGACAAATGCCCCAGGCGTCCTCCATTGAGTCATGTGGGGGGGCAAAAAATCTCTCTCTCTCTCTCTCTCTCTCTCTCTCTCACACACACACACACACACACACACACACACACACACACACACACACACACACACACACACATTATGCTTCTGGCCTTGCTGGGCCTGGGCGCGATGTGTGTGCACCCGGGCAGGCCTCAGCTAGTTGGCCGGTCTGGTGGGCTATGGGCACACTCTCTGGCTGCTGCCCAAGGGGCAGGCCAAGCCAAACCAGAGTGGGCAGTACAGTGTGCACAGGCATGGCACAGGACACAGAAAACTCGGAGTCTGCCCCGGACTCCATTTTCCCTAGCTACGCCCCTGAGTTCAGGCCAACTTGGTCTCTCTAGATCAGGGCCCATGTAAATAGAGCTAAGCACTGCCCATCACCATATCTTGAAAAGGCTACATCTTGTTACTACTGCATTACCACATCTCTTTGTTGGGAGGATCATACCCACACTTAGCAGAGGTAAAAGCAAGGCATGCTGAGAACTTTGGCATGGTTGCCAGAGCTGACCTTTGGCTGTCTTCAGTATTGGTGTGAGTTTATGCAGTTAAGTCAGCTACATTCAACTTTCCTTACATCCTGATCAGCTCAAATACCCTTCATGCTTAAATATGCTTAAAATAACAAGAGACAACGATCATTTTGAAGGCTGCTCAGTTTGATCACAGAAGAATTTCAAATCTAGACTTTTACTACCTTGAAGTAAGGAGTTTTTTTTTAAAGGAAGTGGTTTGGACATACAAAATCCCCCTATTATCTCAAAATGCAAAAACAAATCACCTAAAATCTCATTTTCTGCCAAAAATTGCAGAGACCCTGCTTCTTCCCAATTCTGTACATAACCTGGATCCTAGGTATTCTGTATGAAAAATATAATTTCATTCACAGTCACAATGAAGACGGTTTTAGTCAACCATGAAGTTTAGAGTGCAAGGTCTATAAACACATATTTATTTACTTGCTGAAAATATTTGCGTGCCCACCTTTCTCTTGACCAACTTGTTAAACAAGGCCGGAGACAAGAATATAAAATGCACTGAAACCATATTCTATTGTGTGCTTAAAAACAATTGAAAGCATGGAAACAACAAAAACAAGTTATACTAAAACTACATCAACATATTCATCAGAACACACCCCTTGCCAAGCTAGCAAGATATTGTCACCAGGCTCAAGTCACCCCAAAACCTCTCTGAAATAACTGTTTTGCAGCCTAGCTGGAAAAGCCAGGCAATCGAATCTTCCTTGGCCTCTTCCTGGAGGTTGATCCACTAACAAAAGGAAAAAACTGAGCCCAAACTGTTGCAGAATGTGCCTTAAACAAAGGCTCATTCTGCACATGCAGAATAATGCACTTTCAAACTGCTTTCAGTGCTCTTTGAAGCTGGGCGGAATGGCAAAATCCACTTGCAAACAGTTGTGAAAGTGGTTTGAAAATGCATTATTTTGCGTGTGCGGAAGGGGCCAAAGAGGGCACTTCTGCAGATCTTGCAAGGTAAAACCCTGGGAAGCAGTATGTAAATGTGATGTATGTCTGGGATTTCTACAAGAAGCAGCCCATCAGCTGGGTGAGTGGTATGGGTACAGCCTTTGATGGTATTCCCAGCCCTCAATGGAAGAGTTTATATCAGTTGCCAAACTCATGAGATTGCAGACACTACTGAAGCAGCCTAGGAAAAGTGGTTGATGATTCAGTCCATCCCCTTGACACTAAAAAGATGTCCAGATTTGCCTCCTTTTATTATGTGGGGCTGCTGTGGAAAGACACATGCAGAAAGGCTAGAAAGAGACAAATGTAGACATTAGCCATTTATTCATGTGCGGGCTCCTTCAGGTTTGATTCTCAGTTAACATGCATATTTCCCCTTTTGGGCACTCACTCTGCTCTCAGATCAGAGAATCCCCACGGTTTCCAAAAGTTGTCCAAGTGCAATCCCCCCCCCTTTTCTTTTCTGGGAGAGAAATGTGTTATGTCCTCAGGGTCTTGCTTTCTTCCTTTCCTTTCCTCCCCCTTCCCACACCCCAGTATTTCCTCTCACTTTATTGGCCATCCTGCTGACTGGAGCAGGGTAAAACTGACAAGGCTTCCAGCGATCTATTGTTAAGCAAAAGACCCCCCCCCCCCACACACACACACACAAAAGGTAGCAAATGATTTCCCAAATGGAGGTTGTATGGCAACAATGAAAAGATGGGGAGGGGGCAAAATGGTGGCTCAGCTGGGTCAAAGAAACAAAAAATATGGGGGGGAAAGAATGGTGCAACAGGAAAACCCCACTGCGAAGCAAAGTTAGGGAATCAACAGCTCAGCTGCATGGTAAGTATTGCGTGCCTTAATGGCCACTGTCTGCACTACAGAACTGTCCTTAGGGGATTGAGGGGGGAGGGGGGAGGAGACTCTCCACAATACTCACTGTCATCTGAACTGATGGAAACACCAAAGAAAACACTTCTACCTTGAGTCATATTCCTGTCTTAGTGAATCATCAGTGCAGGTTGCAGCCGGGAAAAGGAGCTTTAGACTGGAAGGTTTCCAAGAGCCAAGATAAAAGCGCCTTTGAAAAGAAGCCAGAGAAGCTGCTGCTGCTGTCGACGTGGGTCCTGGGCCACAAAGATGTTTGCAAGCCAGTTCCACAGGTGGACTTAATTACCCGTGCTTGGCTTTTGTTGTGTTTGCTCAAGGTGAACGACAACCGTGAACATCTTGTGAATAAAAGGCAGGTCTCCGCTCAGCTCCCCCATCGTCTGCAATCAGGAATCACCTCACAGTCAAGGCCCGAGCCAAATTCCATAATTGTGATCGGATGTGTGCTCTGCCTATGCAACAGCTCCTTTATGGGGCTAAACAGGTAGAGGCTGAGCAACGTTCAACCAGAACAGCTGTTGAGGAGAGGGGACGATACAGGCTTTTTCAGTCTGGCTGTGGATTCCATGGGCAAGAGGAGAGCGAAGGAATAATGCATATTTTAACTCAATGAACTCCCACTGGATTAATATCCCAGCCTCTTTTTAGCTGCTATGCTGGCTGCGCATTGCTTAGCATGTTCCATAACAACCTGTTCAGGCTTATAAAGAGTCTATAGTTTGGAAATCCACCCTTAATAGCCATAGTAGCTGTATGGAAGCGCCATATTCAGTGGTCTCTCTATGATGCTGTTCAATCGGGATTATTGCCTTCATGCTCAGCTCATGAGCTCTCCTCTGGCTCAAGCAAGTATTAGAAACACAAGGCACTTTCACATGCTGAATAATGCACTTTCCATCCACTTTAGGGATCATTTGCAAATGGGCTTTTCCAGCACATTTGAAACTCTCCTGGCCTTATCACTGTTCCTTGTGGTTAATCCAGCCTTTCTTACACAGCACAAAAGATGCCCCCATTTACCTAGAAGGAAGACTAAGAGCCCCATCTGGGGTGGGGGGTGAATCTGCCTGTGAAAGTGACACTTAACCCTCTGGAGGGGCAATTTCTGTGCCATGTGGTCACCGTGGCTCTCCCCAACACTCGAATGTAGCACTAGACATGGTCCCAGTGTCCCAGTGCCACTGGTGTAGTGGGGTGAACTGGAGGCATGGCCAGGGAATGATCTTAGTCGGAAGGAAGGAAGGAAGGAAGGAAGGAAGGAAGGAAGGAAGGAAGGAAGGAAGGAAGGAAGGAAGGAAGGAAGGAAGGAAGGAAGGAAGGAAGGAAGGAAGGAAGGAAGGAAGGAAGGAAGGAAGGAAGGAAGGAAGGAAGGAAGGAAGGAAGGAAGGAAGGAAATAATATGTACATACAAGTAACTCATAGGCAATGTAATAGAAAAATGTCTGTGTGCATCCTTTTATGGTTATTGGCTTACATTCAGAGACATCTGTCCTTCAGGTCAGAGTGGAAAAGTCATTGTCAGTTCCTGATAACCTATTTGACTTCTTTTTAGTCTGTGAGCTACAAATTATTATGGGTTGGATAGTCTCCAGCAAAACTCAACCGTAATTGGGAAGTTCACTAGGGGACTTCAGACTAGAAAACAGCAGAAATTGATATGGGCAATAGCCAAGATGATGGTCAGAAATCCTATCTTGACGAATGGAATGGTGAAGGTACATGTACTCTAGTGTTACTCTGATGTTCTTAGACTCATAGTTTCTGCTTCTGCAGAGCATCCACAAGCACAATATCTGCTACAAGTTCAAAGCACCTGCTCCCATATATGGCGAAATGCCTGCCTACACCAGATGCTCCTTGGTATCTGCTCTCTAAAACCATCTGCTTTTCTGCATAGGAGACATTTCTGCATCATTGCTGGATCCATTCTGCCATCTAGTGACTAAGCTCAGAAATGCTAAGACCACCTTTTCTTGCTAGGCTGCTTTGCAAAGTTCAAAACCAGGGATGAAGTCCATGTAGTAGCTTTTGAAACAAACAGGGTGCATGCTTGCAAGTTCACCAGAAGGACTTCAAAGGCCAGACCAGAAAAGACAGTTGCAGGCCCACCTGTCACAACAAGGTCATAGTCAGGCTCTACACAAGGGTGGGTGAGTGAATGGGGGTTTAAAGCACAGCAAAAGTGGGAACAGAGGAGACTGAAGTACTCTCCCCTGACTACACTCTCCCCCTCAGAAAAACAACTACTATCCGTTACTTTTCTCTCCAAGGAATTTTATTAACAGAAGAAATAGCTAGGGAACAATTATTTCTAGGGAGAAAAGCATAAACAGAAGGAAAGTTTAGCTCCCCCTATTGGCCCATCTAAGGTATGTGCTAAGTTGTGTTCACCTTATGGCAACCCTAAGAATTAATTACTTCCAAAATGTTTTCCCATTAACATCCTTGCTCAGGTCTTGCAAACTGAGGGTCATAGCTTCCTTAGCAGAGTCAATCCATCTCATGTTGGCTCTTCCTCTTTTCCTGCTGCCTTCCACTTTTCCTAGCATTATTGTCTTTTCTACTGACTCTTGTCTTCTCATAATGTGACCAAAGTGTGATAGTCTCAGTTTAGTCCATCTATGCTGGGTATTACATTTTCACGCTCATGCTTGTTTGGTTGGTTGGGGACATATTTTGATTTTGTCCCAAACCAGTGTGTATTTAAGAACTTCCAGTGGAATGGCTTTTTGCTCTGGTTGAGCCTCTAGGGCCCCTTCTGCACATGCAGAATAATGCACTTTCAATTCACTTTCACAATTGTTTGAAAGTGGATTTTGCTATTCTGCACAGTAAAATCCAGCTGCAAAGTGCATTGAAAGTGGATTGATTGAAAGTCATTACTCTGCATGTGTGGAAGGGGCCCGAGTGCTCCCAGACTAGAAATTGCTGACAGGGATTATTTTTATTGGCTGTGGAGCAAGCTTTTTTAGGTCCCACCTCCCAGTATTGGGGACCTTAAATTTGACAGGTGGACTGGAAGGGTTTGTATTTTAGATGCACTAGTTCTGAGAAAATCCAGAATCAGCAGCGTGAGTGAGCTGTTGTGCTGTTGGAAACAGCCTCCCCCTTATCTTTGTTTTTTCTTCTTGTTAGTTTTTCTTTCATTTTCCTTTTTTTGCTAAACTTTCTTTTCTTAAACTTGTAATCTTTTGTTGGTAAAATAATTTTAAAATGTGCATTTTGATAGACAGAGTTGACCCTTGACCTTCTCCCTTGACCCTTGATCTCATTCTATCTGAACGGATTGGCTTGGATCCTACGAATGCATTTGGCACGCACTTGGCTATGGCCTGACTGCAGTTCCCTTCCTCTGCTTTTAGCGCTTCCGTTTGTGCAAGGGCTCCTTGAAAATCACTGCTCCTGTGCAAACAAACAAAACATAGCAGCAAAGGAGGTGAGTTGACGGCATGACTGCTTTGCAAAGTCTGAATACAAGGATGAGCTCTGTCCCAAATCAGGTCACAGAATCCAAGTCTCTGTTCTTACTTATGCACATCAGGGATAGAAGAAAGGCCTTTGTAACCTGGAATCTATCTTCAGTTGCAAGTTTAATCCTAAACTTCTTTCTTTGTATATGCATTGTGCTTCTTGAGTGCTTGAAGAACTTCACATGCAGTACCTCAGTTGAAAAATAAGAAAGTGGGTGGCATTACTACAAACTGGGGGAGACAGAAGCTGAGATTAAAAGAGGAGCAAACAACTAAGGTAGGGATGCTATGAAACATGGCAGCCCAATTGTTTCAGCTTCTTTCATTTTTGTTTCTCCCTTGTACAAATAAAGCCTACCAGCCTTTATGTTTTGTGCCGTTTTCTGTTTCCTTGCATCATATTTTCTCTGTTCAATGTATGCTGCCACTCGTAATATTATTTTTGGCATCAATTGTGCATGAACCACCTGGAAACCAGGTTTAAAAGGCTCTGGCAGAAGGGAGAAAGACAGGGATGATCAGTGTTGACAGATCTACACTGGCTGTGTACCTCTGTTCAGCTATAACTCAAAGTTCTGGTTCTTACATTTAAGGCCATTCATGGCTTCTGTCTGGACCACTTAAAGGACAACTTCCTCCTGTATATCCAGCTTCTCAGGATTTGTGTCCCCCTGGCAGAAGTGAAGTAGGTGGCAGGATAAAGGCAGGATACTGGTTCTGGTGGGTTTTCCGGGCTGTGTGGCCATGGTCTGGTGAATATTGTTCCTAACATTTCACCTGCATCTGTGGCTGGCATCTTCAGAGGTGTATCGCAGAGGAAAGTCTGTAACACACTGGCCCCTTCCGCACTTGCAAAATAATGCGTTTTCAAACCACTTTCACAACTGTTTGCAAGTGGATTTTGCCATTCCGCACAGCTTCAAAGAGCACTGAAAGCAGTTTGAAAGTGCATTATTCTGCATGTGCGGAATGAGCCACTGTGTCCAGAGAGAAGGAAATGTTTGGGGTATATATTGTCCATGTCCCAGGGTGGGGAACCAATCAGTAAGTGTTTAGGAGGAACTTGTTATGCAAAGATGTGGTTGATACTGTCACATCTTTGCATAACCACATCTTTGCATAACAAACCACATCTTTGCAGAACAAGTTCCACAGTGGTGGGATCCAAAAATTTTAGTAACAGGTTCCCATGGTGGTGGGATTCAAACTGTGGCATAGCACCAATGGGGCTAGGCGGGGCACGACGGGGGCATGGCCGGGCATTCTGGGGGCGGGGCATTCCTGGGCGGGGCTGTGGCAAGGATGCAGCCGCTGTGCTAGTCCTTGGGTGGGAAACGAATGCACGCAGGCGCAGGCTAACCAGCACACCAGTGCACCTCCTGCTAGACTGCTTCAAGTTCTGCACGCTACTGCTGAGAGGAGGGCGTAACTAAGGCAAAAATCACGTGGCAAAATCACCAATTTGTAACCCCCTCTTGGCACACACAAATAATTAGTAACCTACTCTCGGGAACCTTTGAGAACCTGCTGGATCCCACCTCTGAAGTTCCACCCAAACACTTACTGATTGGTTCCTCACCCTGGGACATGGACAATATATACCCCAAACATTTCCTTCTCTCTGGACACAGTGTGTAACAGACCTCCCTCTGTGATACACCTCTGAAAATGCCAGCCACAGATGCAGGCAAAACGTTAGGAACAAGATCCACCAGACCACGGCCACACTGCCTGGAAAACCCACCACAACCAGTTGAATCCGGCCGTGAAAACCTTCAACAATACAAAGGCAGGATACTTTCACAATGGCATACCTGGGGGGGAGCAGGAGGGGACTCGAGACATAGATGCCACTCACCTGGGTCACATGGTGGTGCATTTGGCCAGCTGCCCATCCACCCAGCACTGCTTTCCCACTCACCTGGTCACCACGCACCTACCCAGTCTTCTCTGCTTGCCCGCCTGGTTCTCCTGCTTGATTTGCCTGCCCTGCTCACCTGCTCAGCCTGCTCATGCTGCTCACCTACACACCCAGCTCATATTCCCTCCCTGCTTGCTCACTACTCACCTCACTTGCCCTGCTTAACTTTGTGTGTGTGTGTGTGTGTGTGTGCGCGCGCGCGCGTGCGTGCGTGTGCAATGTTGGGGGAGGGCACAATTTTGGGGATGGCACATGATCAGTACTTGCCCCCAGGTTCACTACTATATTTTCTCGGTACTTTTCCTTTGGAATGGCCTCCCAATTGAAGCCCACCTGGTACCTAAGCTACTATCTTTCAGGTTCTAGGCCCAAACATTTTGTTCTATCCACCTTTTGACCGCTCTCACATGTTCATTGATTATTCTAGGGAATAGCAGCTTTCCATAGCCTAGGGAACAGCATCTCTATCAGCCTTTCTGTCAGCATGGCCAATTGGCCATGCTGGTAGGGGCTGACGGGGAATTGTAGTTCCTGAACATCTGGAGAATGCAGGTTCCTACCCCCGATCCTATTCCAGGGGAGTAGGAACCCTGCAGCTCTCAGATGTTCAGGAACTTCTAGTTCCATGTCAGCCTCTGTCAGCGCCCAGCCAATTGAAAGCCCGTGACTGATAGAATTATGGTCCTGAATCTGGGCTCATAATTCCTGATCTATTCAAAGGTCCACTTTAAGGATTTGGTTGGGCTGTTCAGCTGTAGTTTTATGCTGTTTTTATGACCTCAGCTTGCTTTAATGCTTTCTTATTGTTTGTGGCTTAAAAAAAGTAAATTCCCCAATGAAATGACAACAAAATAATAAACAGCTCATAATCACCAGCAAGAAACATGGGTGGAACTCAGAGGTTCACAGCAGCAAAGCAAGAAAATGAAAAGAAACGGGCTTGTTCAGACATTTTTGGTTTTGGCCAGCCAATAAGTAAACTGTGGAGGGAACATTTGAACCCAGGACTTCTTAATCAGCATGCTACATTTATTTTCTGCATGAAGCCTCCCCAAAGCTTTCAACCACTGACAAAAAAGAGATAAAACATTTATTCTGTATCAGGCAGGGGAGAAGCAGCAGCCAGCCACCCTAATCATCTATCCCCCCAAAAATCACAATCTAAAAAGTAGACATCCCTGCGGTTTCATCCCCTCCAGGAATCGAAGCAAGCAGGCTACCTGGAGAGTTGTAGAGCTTTGGCTCAGTAGAGAAACTAGTAAGAATTAAGACCACCTGTTAAGGTGAAATCCAAAAAAATCTTCAAAAGGCCCTCCAGTGCAAAACCCCCCAGGAAGAGAATCCCTCCAGACTGAAATCTCTTTGAAGGCAAGCTCCTGTTAGGTTTGCCCCCTCCTTCAACAAGGAAGCTGCTATGCCAACCCCTTTCTTCTTCCCCACTGTGCCTGAAGCTGATTAAATATAAAAAAAGGAAATTATTTGCACTCCAGCTGAAATCAGATAAGTCTCACACCTTATTCTTTCCATTACAAAGGTATATTTGTTTCACATCAAAAGGTGTAATTTTTTTGCTAATTGTCTCTGCGTGTTCAGCTTAATGAGTAACATATTTTTAGAGAGTGACAGAGAAGACTGAACCATGGAACAGTCGCTCTGGAAAGCACCGCTGAGACAATGCAAGGTGTGGGTATGGACAGTCACAGTGTATGAGCCCAGGAAAGCATAGGGCATCGTACTGTCTATGATCAAACCTCCTGTCTGTTTACTTCAAAAGATTCTCCTTTACTTATGAGACTAATCCCAAGCGATTTGCAGTGAAGGGGCATAAGCAGCAACACTGGGAGAAAATAATTGCTCCCCAATAGCTGAGATTTTGAGAAGAAGCCTTGTTTTGTGGGTTCTCTCATTTCTTTTAATGGAATCTGATTTAGGTTCATTTTATAAAATCCAAAGCATCTGCTATCACTCCCTCCATGCTACTGTCTTATTCGGGATTGAATGGCAAGTCATCATCCATGCTAATAAAAGTACTTTTTTTCTCTCCTAGGGGTGCTTTAGAGCCCAGTGTGGTTCAGTGGTTAAGAGCTGTTGATTCTAATTCAGAGAACAGGGCTTGATTCCCCACTCCTACACCTGGAGCCTGCTGAGTGACCTTGGATGAGTCAGAGTTCTCCCAGAACTCTCTCAGCCCACAAGGAGTCAGTCAATGGCAACCTCTGAACAACTCTAGCTTTGAAAATCCTACTTAAAGGATCACTCTAAATCAACTGTGATTTGACAGCACACCCACACAGGATGCTATGGAAAGGAGAGTTTGTGGGCATGCACATTATTTTCCAAAAGTGGGAGTCATATCTTGTCCAGTAGAAAGAAGGAAGGAAGGAAGGAAGGAAGGAAGGAAGGAAGGAAGGAAGGAAGGAAGGAAGGAAGGAAGGAAGGAAGGAAGGAAGGAAGGAAGGAAGGAAGGAAGGAAGGAAGGAAGGAAGGAAGGAAGGAAGGAAGTCACAAACTTTAGGCCTGCTTTTAAGCAGGACTATAAAGTCCCACTGATGGAAGCATCGATGGAACTTTACAGTGGTATCTAAGCTTGGATCTGTTGTGCTAGAAAGCAGACCCTAAAGTCTGTGACTTCTTCCCGTCTGTGAAAAGCAACATCACTGCCCCCTGCTGCAGCCCCAACCCCCCCCCCCATCTGTCCTTTGGAGGGCAAGGGAGGGCCCTCTAAAACAGCTTGAGGGGTGAACAGTCAGTCTGCAGTGAAAAAAGACAAATCAGAAGGGATCAGATCCTTTGTGATAGCAAAAACTTCTGCAATGCCCAGCCCGTCGTCTTCAGCAAACCTGAAAATTCACCCCAACACAGTTCAGATTTATGGGGGGGTGGGGGCAGGATGCCAGCTAGAATCTGAACCACAGGAACAGTCTTCACTCAGACTTCTTTGCCTCCCCTTATGAACCAGGTATCTCAATCATCCTCCCTTCTCAAGAGACAATTACTGCCCTTCATATGTTAGAATTGTTAATTGCATCCCCCTGGCTTCTGGCTTGCCGTCATCGCTGCCTCTCCAGCTGATGGACTGTTCTCATTTTCTAACTCCAAATTCTCACGGTTTTCACTCTTCATTATTTCAAAAGCCGGCTTTTGAGAACCGCAATCAGCTGACCATAGCTTGGAGGTCTTTTCCTTACTTTCTGATGACCTCTGCCCAATAGGTGACACTGCGTTTAAAAAATGAAATTTAAAAATTCTCCTACAGGAGGCCTGAGCATCTGTTTTGACATCTTATCACGTTTCTAATCCCCCCACCCATTTTGTCCAAGGTGCCAAGGTCAGCTTACCTTGAACAGTTCTGCTTTATTTTCACATTCATCCTTTGATTTGGGTTCAGACTGAGAACCACAGCCGTTCTGTGGCATATGCCCCTGGGGTTTGCCCATGAATCTCTTCTCAGGTAAGTTTTGCACATTAAGTCTGGATGCCTTCTTCCAAACAGAAAGAGGCAGAATATTATTTTGGAAGGAACAGGCACAAATTCGTCACAGCTTCTTCTGAAAGAACCAGTGTGGGGGTGTGGTCAGTGTCAGAGTAGGATCTGGGAAATGCAGGTCCAGATTCCCACACTGCTTGGACGTTAGCTGGGTAACCTCAGGCTAGACACTCTTTCTCAGGCTAATGAATAAGAGGAGGAGGGGGAGAAGTTTGGATTTATACCACATCTTTCTCTCCTGAAAGGAGACACAAGGCACCTTACAAACTCCCTTCCTCTCCTTTGCAACACCACTTTATGAGGTAGGTGGGGCTGGGAGAGTTCAGAGAGAACTGTGACTGGCCCCAGGTCACCCAGCAGGCTTCATGTGGAGGAGTGAGGAAACAAACCTGCTTCACCAGATTAGAGTCCACCATTTATGTGGAGGAGTGGGAAATCGAACCTGGTTCTCCAGACTAGAGTCCGCTGCTCTTAACCACTACACCACGCTTGCTTGCACTATATTACACTGAATCTGGGTTGTTGTGAAGATAAAATGGAGGAGAGAATGTTTAAAGTACTTTGGATCTTCTCTGGAGACATAGGCAGGGCATAAAGGAAGAAAATAAAACATCTGAGCAGTGCAAACATACTCAGGGGGACATGCATCAATTGAACGTTTATCGAATAGTAATTATCAGTTATTTCTAATAAAACATAGGGACATATGGCTGTTACCCAGGGAAAATGATGCAAAAAAATTTAATGTGTGTACAACCCTTTGGACCCCAGGAACTGTTTGTATTTAATATACATTCCCTACAGCCACGCAGCATTTTTCTTCTCATCTAAGGCATATTAAGTAACTCCTGTTTAATCTTAGTTTGGAAATTTATTGGGTGATGCAGTTAGTAATGCAATCTGCATTTAATCAAATCCATAAATATGGACATCTTTACTATACGTACCAATAACCCCTGCAGTTTGTTCTCATATGTTGTAATAGGCAGCTGCAGTGCCGCCTAAATATTGCCATCTCGTGATGGAATGGTGTATTGCACTAGGAAGTGAGTTAGCTACAGATTGTTTCAGAGGGTAGCTAAACTGTAAAATAGTTAGATTCTAGTCCAGTAGCCCCTTAGAGACCCACCTGAGTTTCAAGTGCACATTTTTGAGAGACAAAACTCCCAATTTTACACAAGAGTGAAAATCCAGAGAATGAACTGGCCCATCTATAAGATTCAGGACAGAATAGACACTGAAAGGCAACAATTGCCCAGCAGTAGGCTTGGATATTCAGGTGCAACAAATACCAGATTCGGCCCAAATCTGGGCAAATTCGGACATATTTGGGCCAAAATCGACCGAATATGTCCTGCCCAAACATGAACAAATCCGAATGCAAGGTATTTAGGTTTTGAAGGAGGGGTATTTTTGGTATTTTTGCATTTTGGCCTGCAGGGGGCACATTTGTAAAGCTAGTGGCACCAAAATTTCAGGGTATCATCCAAAGACTGTCCTGACGATACCACCCAACCCTGGTAAAGTTTGGTTCAGGGTTTGGTTCAGGGGGTCCAAAGTTATGGACCCTCAAAAGGGTAGCCGCATCTCCTGCTAACTCCCATTGGAAACAATGGGGGGTGGGGACCCCCTTTGGGACCCCCCCTTCATCAAACCTGGGTGATATCATCAGAACAGTATCTGGATAATACTATGAAATTTTGGTGCCACTAGCTTTACAAATGCGCCTTCTGCAGGCTGAAATGCAACAAACCCACCAAAAATGCAAAATAAATTCAGATGGACCCGAATATTCGGGTATATCCAAATATGTTAGTTGTCTTATTCAGGCATATAGATAATTTTATGCCCGAATAAATCTGAATCCAAATTTTACTGAATTTCTAGGGCATTGACGAAGCCTACGCAACAGTGCTCAGATACCAACAGCACCAACCACACAGGGTTTCACAAGTGGTTGAAGAGCAAGATGTAATGCAGTGATCCTGGCTGAGTGAAGTTAAGCAGATCCAGGGCTGGAAACAGCCTAGGTGGGAGTCTTCCTTTCAAATTCTTAATGTAAGACAGGCAGGATAGAAAGGTAATAAAATAAAGAGCAACAAAAGGAGTCATGTGGCACAGAGTGGTGAGCAGCAGTACGGCAGTCCAAAGCTCTGCTCACGACCTGAGTTTGATCCTGATGGAAGTCAGTTTTATGTAGCCGGCTCAAGGTTGACTTGGCCTTCAATGAACTATGTTGTCATCTATTAACAGCTGCAAGGGTAATAGTTGCATCCCACTGGAAAATATATTAGCAGCAAAGCCCATTGTGGGGACGATGCAATGGATCCTAGAAACGGGTCGAAGAGGAAGCATTTTCCCTGCAATGGGCTTTAGTGGAGCTGAAAATCAAATACTGGCGTGCCCCTTTTCCTCTTTTGAAGATTGTTCATATTTTTAACAATTTTTTTGCAGAGGTAGACTTTTATGCATAGAGACTGAAACTTATGAAGAAGTGTGTTACATTTAAGGAGTGGATACAGACAGCTTTGAAACATTCTGATGGTTTCCGATGATCTTGTTCATTTTGTAAGGCTTTGTTTTCACTGTCAAGAAGGGCATTGTAAGCATCATTTCCTCACCATTCCAATGAGAGAGCCAGTGTGATATACTGGTTAAGACTGATGCTCTCTAATCTGCAGAACAGGGCTTGATTCCCCCCTCTTCCATATGAGCAGTAGACTCCAATCTGGTGAACCAGGTTTGCTTCCTCAGTCCTCCACATGAGTCCTGCTGGGTGACCTTGCACTAATCACAGTTTTCTCAGAACTCTCTCAGCCCCACCTACCTCAGTCACAAGGTGTCTGTTATGGGGGGAGAGAGCTCTTATCTGGTGAACCAGGTTGGGTTCCCCACTCCTCCACATGAAGTCTGCTGGGTGACCTTGCATACTTAGGCCGTTTCCGCACGGGCAATTAATGGCGGCCTGGAGATGGTAAAAACGCCGTCTCCAGGCCGCCATTTGAACAGGGGGCGCAGCTGCATCGCAGCCACGCCGCCCTCGCGCCACCCGCCCGTCGCGAGGCCGGCGTTTCCCCAGAGCGCTTGGAAGCGCTCTTTTTGGGGAAACGCTGCCTCGAAGCCGCTGCTGCTTAACGGCAGCAGCTTCACGCACGCCTCCCCCACCTCGGCACTTGTTTGTCCGAAAGCTTAAGTACGCCGCCGTTTCCTGGGGACACGCTTCCCTGCCCTGGCGCTAAGCTGGAGCAGGCGCGCAGGGCGCAGGGGGCGTCTCCCCAGGCCTTGGCCACGCCGAGGCCGCCCAGGGACATGTTGCTGGCCGGGCGCCGGCGCTTCGCGGCGCCGGGCATGTTCGTTGGTTGCAGGACTGTCCGCGGCGACAGTCTCAGCGCTTCGCCGGGTCGGCGTTGTAAGCAACGCCACTGCCGCTCGGGCCAGTGCGGAAACAGCCTTACAGTTTTCTCAAAACTCTCTTAGCCCCACCTACCTCACAAGGTATCTGTTGTGGGGAAAGGAAGGGAAAGGAGTTTGCTGAGCCACCTTGAGTCTCCTCACAGGAGAGAAAGGTGAGATACAAATACAAACAACTCCTCCTCCTCCCCCTCCCCCCTCCTCCTCTTCTTGTTGAGAGAAGTGGGCTATAAATCCAAACTCTTATCCCTTCTTCTTCGTTTCATTTTATGTAATGAGTCCTCTTTGGTGACAGTTCTGACATATTCAGAAGAGACATGGCTGATCAATGCATCCCTGAGTTTTTAAGCACTCATGTGGTCAGTCAATGAACCTCACCTTTGTGGTCAGCTGACTAGAGGAGCTCTCCAGTTTCATCCTCCATAACCTTTTACCCCCCTTTTTCCCCACCCCCCTTCTTCTTTTCTTCTTGAAATGTGCAGCAGCAGGTCCATTTTTTCTACTCTTCTTTTCCAGTTTTCTTCTATGATTCCAATTTCGTTTAACCGGTCTTTGAATTCGGTCCAGATCCACTTCATATCCTTTTGTTTTTCTTGCCATATTTGGTTTCTTGACATTATGTCAAAAATTTCTAATTGTATTTGTTCCCATATATATTCCAACCATTTCTGTATTGTCCAGATTCTTTTGTCTTTCCACCCTAATGCTATTACTACATGGGCCGCTCTGATCATGTTTAAATAGCATTCTCTTTCTTTGTTCTATTATTGTATATTCCAGTATACCTATAAATAATAGATCTATGTTTATCTTTATTTTTACTTTCACATATTTTTCCATATACATTATAACATTTTCCCGCAGCTGTTTTACCTCTGGACATTCTAACCACATATGGGTATAAATTGCATTTTTATCCCCATAATGCCAACATTTCGGACTGAGTCCACTTATCATACATGCCAACTGTTTCGGTTTTTTATACCATTTTAATATTAGTTTCTTCTCCAATTCTGCATATTTCTCTATTTTTATCTTATTTATATTTTCTAATATTTGTTTTATAAAATCTATGTCCTTTACTCCATCTTGTTGCCATTTTTTCCATTACAGCTTTTACCATAAATTATCATATATTTATATAAAACTCCTAGCATTTTTCCTTTCCTTTCATTGTATATTTTTATACAATTTTTCATCATACAATCTCCTTCTATCCTGGAAACTTTTATCTTTTCCCAAATTCCTCTTAGTACCAACCAGTTCTCGGTGCCTCCTTTTTCCATAAGATGTGGAAATGTTATTAAATCTCCTCTTTCATTGTACAAATGTGCTACTTTTTGTAGTCCTTGTCTTGTAGAGATCTTATTACTTGGCCTCCCTCCTTACCGACCATGCTCCCTATTGGTGCCGTGTCCAGAATCCCTGGCATCCAATTCCCTTTCCATTTCTCCTTAGTTCAGAATTCTGAACTAGCTCAGGGCCAGCAGCCAGCTGGAGTAAGAAGGGCAAGCTGCTTAGATAATGGAGTCCTTGCTTTTCAGCCCTTGGCCACCAAGTTGTCATGTAAGGCACTGGACCTCTTATGCCATCAGATCTTTAGGTACTGCAGAAGTCGGGGAAAGCCCCTTATTACTCAAGACAAAGCAGAGAGGCGTGCGCTGCATCCATTTGTTCTAGCAGAAATAGCAGAGCCCATAAAAGAGAATGAAATAGTCTCATGCTAAAAGTCAGAAGGAGAAAAGCAAACTGCTGCGGTTTGTTGGGAAAAGAAGATCCTTAGGTCAGGGCTGCTCCATATAACAGCACATGCATTTGTTTAAAGAAATATTTCAGCATAAAATCTAAATCTAAACATAAATCTAACATAAGAATAATTGTGAAGCTTGCATATCACTTACATTCCAATAATAGGCTTAAAATTATTACACAGTCTCAATCATTTGTCCTTATCTATGTATAGTCCTTATGTACTCTAATTATTCAGGTCATTAATTTGTATAACTGCCCAAGTCCTTGATTGGCATAACCCATCTTCTTTCATACTCTGTGGAGGGTCTGCAGCACAAGGCTTTGCCATTGTTGAGTATTCTTTTAGCTTGTTCATCCATTCCAGAAGGTCTGGCTGGGAGTCTGCTTTCTGTAACAACATGGACATTTTGAAGTACACTAGACTGAGAGATCTGACTGGGTTGGGATTTCCAAGTGTGTGCATTTTGGTATGGCATCCTCACACTGTGCATCTGTTGTGGGGCACCATCTTCTGGCTCTTCCATCGCAAATCCACCCATTGAGCCATGGTGGTGAGCACTGCCTATTTTGGCCTTAGCACTCTAGGGTCTGAGGAAGAGCAAGGTTTTTAAACCATGCCTTCTACCTGAGTTCTTTCAACTGGAGATGCTGTAATTGTCGCGAACAATATGGGTCATCTTTCTCAAACACATCACTTGGAAGTCTACCCTCCACCCAGACTATTTTGGGAAGGTAACCAATAGAAAAGCTAGATTTGAGCACAATGTACAAAAAGTTCCAGATGTAGGTTTTTTGAGAATCAAAACTCCCTTTCTTAGATGTCTAATGAAGGAAGCTTTATACCCAGAAAATCCTGTTGATTTCTAAGATGCTATAGGGTAGTGGTGGCGAACCTTTGGCACTCCAGATGTTATGGACTACAATTGATGGGAATTGTAGTCCATAACATCTGGAGTGCCAAAGGTTTGCCACCACAGCTATAGGGCTTGAATCTAGGACTCACGGTTGCAGTTCTCATTTCCTACCAGCAGGGGAAGCTATGTAACACCAAAGTAATTGAGACTCAGGCAGTCAAATTTCACTCTTTTTGGTTAGACGGTATCGAACTCTGACCCTCTGAGCATAGCTATAGCAAGCTTTGTTCCTTTTAAAAAATCCATTTTTTGCCTTTTATCTGTGACTCCCCCAGAGTTACTCCTGAACTGTTATCCCCATGTTATCCCCATTTGTTTTAATGAGATTGTTATTATGTATTTTATAGATTGTTTGGTGTATAGTATGTTGTAAGCCGCCTCGAGCCCTTCGGGGATGAGGCGACCTATAAATCCAACCAATAAATAAATAAATAAATAAATAAATAAATGATGCATTATTAGAGTTAAGTTGTACTACACAAGAGAAAACCATCTGAAATAGTATTTAGATCCCCACATGATTTCACCTGGTTTATGAAGCCTGGGTCCTCAGTTGGAAAAACCTCAGGAAGGCTGTTAAATAGTAGGACATTTTGGAGACCACTGATTCATAGGGTCACAGTGAGTTGGAGGGGACTTGACAGCACTTAACACACACATGCAACCCGCCCCCCCCCTAAGGTGTAGCCCTGATCTGAATAGAGAAGTTTCTATAGCTACTAATCACAGCTATTCAGCATGCTATAGTCTGGATCTGGAAGACACCACTTCACATTCCCTATTCTGCCATGGAAGCTCACCAGATAATCTTGCACCAGTCATTCTCTCTCAACCGAGCTTTCCTCTCAAAGTTGTTGTGAGCATAAAATGGACAACCATGTACACTATTTGCTGCAGAAAAGCAGGGTATAAATATCTAAATGAGTATCCACCAGTAAAAATAGGGACTTATGCCATCCCCATTTGTAGAAGAAGAAGAGTTGGGTTTTATACCCTGCTTTTCTCAATTTTTTAAGGAATCTCAAAGCAGTTTACCATTGCCTTCCCTCCCCCTCCCAAACAACAGACACCTTGTGAGGTAAGCGGGGCTGAGAGAGTTTGAAGTGAACTGTGACTGGCTAGAGGTCACCCAGCAGGTTTCATGTGTAGGAAAGTGGAAACAAACCCAGTTCACCAGATAAGAGTCTGCTGTTCACGTGGAGGAATGGGAATCAAACCTGATTCTCTAGACAACAGTCCACTTGCTCATAACCACTACATTATGCTGACTCTCCACTTAGATCCTAGTGTCTTGGGGACAGAACTAGATAGGCACCAGGACCTAAATGGAGAATTCTAGAACAAAGATGCTCCAGGAAATGGTGGATGAATTCTCAAATCCAGTGTGATTGTTGTCCTGAGAAAAGGTATAATTGCAAGACTTGTGGTCCAACAGTATACAATACAAACAGTCCAAAACTCAGGACAGCTCCTCAGGTTTTTTGCCCATTTCATCTAGTCCAGCACCGTGCTACTTCCAGTGGCCCACCAGATGCCTTTGGGAGCTCACATGCAGGATGTAAAAGCAATGGTCTGCTGCTGCTGCTGCTGCTGCTGCCAAGCACCTGGTCTGCTAAGGCATTTGCAATCGCAGATCAAAGAGGATCAAGGAAGAGCTTATCTCACCAATTAGAAAATCCCAGCACAGAAAACTATTTCGATGAACAACATTGTACATGTACCCCAGGCAGATGCCCTGCATCCTATTACTCCAGTAAGGAAGGTTGGAAGCCTTCCTCCAAATGTAGAACTTCCTTGAGCCTAAGACAGAGCACACTGCCCAAGGGATGTGTGCAACAGGGAGACCAAAGGTTCCCAATATGGCACCTGTGGACCCCATGATAGCCACTGACCCCTTTCCTGGCACCTGCTGAATAGCATTAGAAAGCAGACAGAACTGGGTGTAGTTTTTACCTAGCAGAATTTGTGAAAGGCTATCAGAGAACTGATAGAGTGAGCGGCTTCAGAAACCTTCACTAAATGACTGAAGGTAAGCAGTGTGAGGTGCTTTTTAAAAATATGTGCATTTTGACAGGCATCTTGTCAAGCAGAGTTTCTGTCTGAAATGTTGAATGTTTACTATTAGAGTAATGCATCACCTCACCCCCTGACACCTTGGCCTTCTGCAGCAGCAGCCATTTTTATCGGTGCACCCACCACCCTGTGTCAGAACCAGAGAGATGCCCACAGACTCAAAAAAGTTAGGGAGCCTTTATAAAGAGGAATTATTTTGAGCATGGAAGGCACATTTGCATCATATATTTTTTTATAAATGGAAATGGAGGAGAGCAGAATAGCGGGGAGACAGGAGAAAAGCAGAGTATAAATGAGATAAATTAAATTAATGATATGCTCTGTCCTTTCCTCATCCCTCCCAACTCAATCTACAAACACTGCTCATGAGCACAAATATTGCCGTCTTAAAAAAAATAATCCAAGTAATCAGCTGCTACTTTTCAAACCATCTGGGTAATTGGGCAATAGACACAGGCAGTCAGAGCTAATTTTAGCCTAATAAACCATTATATATTTAGACTGTTCCTCTCCAGGTCCTAATTTAGATTATCATTAATAGAAACAACCAGTTTTCCCCACTCCAGAATGGACGGTGGTGGGCTGGGTGATGGAATCAGCCAGTAATTGGGAGATCTAAATTTCAACTCAGCACCAATTAATTTGCAGAGAAAAAAATTCAGACAGAGAAAAAAAAATCAATAAACGTATTTGAAATTAAATATTTTACCTCATTTTCTTTGTACATTTGAGTAAGAACTTGCCTCCTTATGTGATACACTGTGATAAGCATTTCTCCTGCAACTTTGTCTTAACTTTGGAATTAAAAATGCAGAGATGTCAGTTCAAGAGGATGTAGGAGTTCCAGACACAAGGGGGGGGGGGGGTTTGCGCAATTTCTGCCAGTTCCCTCCTTCTGCAATAGATGACCCACTCCCCACCTTATGCAATTGGAGGGGTCCCTTGCCCCCAAGACCAGCATTTCAGGAGGACCTTGGGGCTGCAGGAAAAAAAGAAGTGAGAAAGTCATACTCTGGCTATAGTAAGTAAACCCCTAAGATGCTGCATTATTCAGATATTTGGAGATCAGAAAGAGTTCCAAACAACAGGACTGTCCTCTGAAGTCAGACAGTAAGTCAATACATTATGAGCCTCCACAAGTTCACTTGGGAAAATCCATCTCTCCATACCACTCTTTCAGCAACAACCTTCCATGACCAAAGAGTGAGGTAATGAAACTGTTTTCCAGAGGAAGCTTGCCATTTGTGTCTCTTTCACCAAGCTATGACGCCTCTGGATATATTTAAACCTGGTTGTTTTTCTGCAGCAGTTTGTTTTAATGAGTCTGTTTTCTTTATGCTTTTTTTTCACCTTACAATTTTCAGCATTGATTTTTTTGGACATGATTGCATGTTGCCTTGTTGTTGGGGAGGATGGAAAGGCCAACTCAAAACAGTTTACAAATAGATAAATATGTCAGCTTGCGTGACCCTGCATGACCTTGTAAATAAGTGGGGAATAGAATGGGAGGGCTTGTTTAGGTCTGGTCAGCTGTATTTTCAAACAAGGACTGGGTGAGAGTCCCATTCCTGATGTTATCCAGCCATTCCTGATTGTCTTGGCCCAGTGTCTCTTAAAATTAAAAGTTGGTAATGTCTTCCAGAAGAAGAGGAGGATGAGGATGATGATGATGATGATGATGAGGAGGAGGAGGAGTAGGAGGAGGAGGAGTTTGGGTTTATATCCCACCTTTCTCTCCTGTAAGTTGTCTGTTTTGGGAGAGGAAGGGAAAGGAGTTTGTAAGCCCCTTTGCATCTTTTTACAGGAAAAAAAGGGGAGGGTTATAAACCCAAACTCTGCTTCATCTTCTAAATGAAATCAAATACAATAAATGCATGATGCTCAACTGTTTCCTTACACCACATTGTTAACTTTTGGACTGCACACGATTTAATGACTTCATATTAATAAGGATAACCTTTAGAGCATCTCTAGAAATGGAGGGAAATGTACAAGAAGTCAGGACAAGGCACATTTTAACCAGGCCAGACAGCTATGAAGCAACCATCAGTAAACAAATTATTAGTTGCATATGCTCACTCAGTATTTTTTGATAAATCTGCCTTTGAAAACAAGAGGATGTTATTTTAATGATACCCTAGCTTACAAATTGAAATGTTTTTGAACTGTGCGAGGTTATGCTTTAATTCTGTTCAAACGTCTGTGATTTATGACATTCTGAAAAAACCTCATGCAACAGTTTATGGGTTCATCACTGTGTTTCACATCTCAAAAGTTGTACAATCTTAAATTCCAGAAGAGAATCCATTGACCCATTCATTCTGAGGGGGGGGGGGAGGTGTTGTTTTCTGGAAATGGAGAAAGACCCTTAGAAGCAGACCCTAGTTTAACACTCTAGCCACAAAACCACACTAAATTGTGATAGGGAAAGGACATTATTTTTATTTTATTTCTACCCCACCCTATCCCAGCCAAAGTCTGGGTCCTGGGTGGCTTACAACCCATCAATACATCGTTCACAAGTCCAATTTCAAACATAGTTAATGTAATACAAACAAAACAGTTAAAATGACTCAAGTTAATCAATGAAGTTCTACATATATGCAAAACTGATACTCTATCCTTCTCTGTTCTATTTCCCATATGGGAATATAATCCGCATAATTTCAGCTACATTTAATGTTGCTCATCCACCCCCTAAACTCAATTTCCTTAATAAAAGGAAGGGGAGAGAGGGGAAGAGAAGGACAAAAAGAGTAGGAACACAACTAAAGGGGAGGGAAGGAGACAGAATGGGGAAGGAGGAGAGAGAGAGAGACTTAGTGAAGGAAGGGGTGGTTGTGATAAATCAATTTCCCCACTTTTTCAGCCAGGGATCTCCAACATTGCCTGGGGCACAGACAATTCCACATACATCACCTATTTATTTATTGATGATTTTCATACCTCGTCAAACCACCCCCGCCATAGAACACTTAGTAGTCTCTCCCAAATGCTGATGGGAACTTGGTCAAACTCAGCATGAGGAGCCCTGAGGAATGTTGATCTGTCCTTCCACACCCCAAGTTCATCTTCAAGGCAGTTTTCCAGGGATGCTAACTGACTTTAACTTTTAAAAAAACCTGGAGATTCCCATTATGGAACATGGATGATGCTTAGACTAACCAGCTTTTGTGTTGGACTTTCATACATGTTCTTCTCCACATCCTGGTCAGGAACACCTCTAAAATCGATTTCACGGTTGATAACTTTGTGACTTATTCTCAGTTAATCTAGCATTTTGTTTAATTGTATTCTATTTTGTCCATGTTGTTCTCCCTTTTAGTAATAATATGGACTGACTCGATACTTTGTTGTAAGCTTATGAGCTGCTTACATGAACAAATCCTGTCATGATTAGGGCAAATAGCAGTTTTGATTCCTCTCTTTTCCCTCCAGCATTGGGATCTCCAAGGCATCTGGGCTTACAACTGAGAAGCAAGTTGTCACTGGGGCTGATTACCTACCAGCACTGGGGCACGTGGTCAGGGCTGGAGTGAGGGGGAACTGCGCCCGGGGCATGTATGTGTCCTGCAACCCTACCATGCCCTCGCCTGCCCCACCCCAGAACATCCCCGGAACACCACACCATGCCCCCGCCATGCCACACACTGGCATGAAACCCAGTGCATTGCGCACCCCTGTCCCCTTGGTGCTACGCCACTGCACATGGTGGGGCCCGAAGTACATCAGGGCAAGATTTCTTGTCCCAGTGCACTTCCTCTTGATCTGTGTGTGCTTCTCACTTTCGGCAGGGAGCAAAGCTTTTTGGGCAAAGCTTTTTGTGCCAGAGCAGGGCAAGGTTGGGGAACAACCAGCAATGGGTAATCGATGGAGACGTCAAGCACAGCACACATCAAATGCCAGCATCATGTGCAGAATTTGAAAAGCAATATTTGTCAGAATGAAGAGTCGTTTCTTAAGGCAGCATCTGTCAGACCATAATCTTAGATCAGTTGATGGAACTGCAGAGTCACTCGGTAACCTGTTTTGCATAATCATCATACTCCCCACCCATCGCGTGCACACACACAGAATATCTAGCAACATTCACTTCCAAAGGTAACAAAGAGGAGCTCAGCTGCAGCTGATGGCATTATTTACACAAATGCTGTTCCCCCCAAAAAAATCAGATTTTGTGGTGGAATAACAGCAGATTCTGTGATCTCGGCCAAATGAAAGGATACCTAAGTACTGACATCCAACGATTGTGTGAAAATGGCCTTTAACTTGTTTATCCTTGGTTTCCTAATTTATCTCTAAACAAGGTAAGTTCATCTAAGTTCACAATCCTTTGTGCATGTGTGTGTGTGTGTGTGTGTGTGTGTGTGTGTGTGTGTGTGTGTGTGTGTGTGTGTGTGTGTGTGTGTGTGTGTGTGTGTGTGTGTGTATTTTGGCAGGTTCTGTTCCATGCAAACCAACACATGTGGTCATTTATATCCCGAGCATGAACGCTATTATACAGCATTAAGCTGTAATAATTTCCTGAAATATCCCAGCATGCAGAGAGCACTTTATTTTCTTATCTTCTGTTTAAGTTGGCAACACTTAAGAGGCCGCCAGGGGCTCTGCAAACCTGCCTCCTTACATCTCCTTCCGTTCCAGTTCCACTTCAGTTTCTTTGATCCGACACAACAGGGTGGAAATGAATGGAATGAATACTTCTCAGTTCACATCTACTGATTTCAGAGCCTTTGGGCAACAGGCCGTTTTAGTTTATTTGAGGGTGTGTCTGGGAGACAATCTATTGTGCTTTTTGTCCAGTGAGTGTATAATAAAATGAATAAACAAAAAGGGGCCCCTTTGAAAAGTCTACTGCCTTTCCTTTGTGCAGTCATCATGCAAGACCCACTAAGCAAATTAAGATGAAGCTTAAGATGTTGAGAACCAGCATGGTGTAGTGGCTAAGAGCAATGGACTCTAATTTGGAGTACCAGGTTTGATTCCCCACTCCTCCACATGAGTGGCAAACTCTTATTTGGTGAACAAGATTCATTTCCCCACTCCTACTTTCCTATTGGGTGACCTTGGGAAGTCACAGTTCTCTTTGAACTCCCTCAGCCTCACCTACCTCACAAGGTGTCTGTTGTGGGGAGAGGAAGGGAAGGAGTTTGTAAGCTGCTTTGAGCCTCCTTATTGTTGACAAAAGTGGGGTATAAATCTCTTCTTCTGCAATGCATTCCAGCAGGGATCAAACAACTGTCTAGAATGGGAATTCAAGGTTTGCATGGTGGTGAGGACAACATGCATACTGGAGTCAGATGCATCCTTCTCTCACCCAGACATTCTCAAACTAAACAACCATCCACTTCAATACAAGCCTTGAACAGGTCTCTGAAGAAGTGGCATATAAATTCTCTAAAACATACAAATTATAGGGATGGCAGAAAAAAGGAAACAGACTAGGGTGTTTCAGATATTATGCTAGTGCTAAAACTGCTTTTCAGGTCTCTCCAATCTACTGGTAACTGGGGATTCCCACTGCAAAGGAAAACCATTTGTTGAATCCAGTCCTGATTCCCAAATGCAGCTGCTTATCTAAGCAATTCGTTTTATTTATTTGCATACTTATATCCCATCTTTTCCTCATGTCACAAGATGGCTTACTATACATGATTAAAAAGCAAGCAACAATAAAGCCATAGTTCTTCTCCCAACCCAACAAAATGCCTTGAATTTATACACTAAGCGCTAGGGCAGGGGTAGGCCTCATGCTATTTTGATTGGCACTCTTGGCCAGAGTTTCTCTCAAGCCACTGTTGTGGTCAGTGGTGTGGGAGAAGGCAACATGCATTGTTTTATGCCCATCGTTGTCTCCCAGACCCATACAGCCACCAGTGAAGTCAAGATGGATCCCTAAGATGTTGGCGGAGCCACTGGTGCATGGCTTGCTCTTAAGAGTGTTAGGTCATGTCCAACCCTCTCTTCCCCTCCTGCCATTTTGTTTGTTGGAGCATCAACACCTTCAGCACTCGGACCAAAAAGATTACCTACTCTTTCTGTATTTCCTTATTGCACCTTGTGCAAGTTTCCAAAGACAGTGCTCTCATCCAAAGACAGTGTCCCCATCACATCCTCAGGGCGTCGGTTCCATCAGACACAGTCAACATCAGGGGGGCAACGTTTGTTACCCTTTAGGAAATGTTCACAAGATGGCTACCTGAAGACTGTAAAGGGTGACTACCTGAAGAGTGCGAAGGGACACACTGGAAGAGTCTGTCCTTTAAGTATGTGGGTTCCATGCCACAATGGGCTTTGAAAGTCACAACTAGCACCTTGAATTGGACCTGGATATAAACTGGCAACCAATGAAGCTGTTTTAAATCAGGCAGGATGTGTTTTCGGCAGCCTGCCCCTAAACCAAATTGGGCTGCCACATTCTAACCCACCTGCAATTTCTAGGTTGTCATCAAGGGCCTCCCAACATGGGGCACGTTACAGTAGTCTAACTGGAAGTAGCCTAACTGCAAGTATGAATTAGCATGGCCAAGCCAGCTGAATCTAGGAGAGGACAGAGCAGGTGAACCCAAAGCAGCTGGTATTCAATTAAACAAAAGCTGTCACTTGAAGTCAGCTCTGTAGTCCCAGAAACATTTTGTTGTAGAAGGCATGGAAGTGTCTACTCATGGAGAACCAAGTTTGATTCTCCACTCCTCTACATGAGTGACAGACTAAATCTGGTGAGCCAGATTTGTTTTCCCTGTTCCTCTACATCAGTGGTTCCCAAACTTATTTGGCCTACCGCCCCTTTCCAGAAAAAATATTACTAAGCGCCCCCTGGAAATTAATTTTTTAAAATTTTTTAATAGCAATTAAACAGAAAGATATATGTATTAATGTTTCTACCTGTGGCCATCACCGCCCCCCTGGATTGCTGCAGCACCCACCAGGGGGCGGTGGCACCCACTTTGGGAATCACTGCTCTACATAAAGCCTCCAGATGAAGCCTTGGGCCAGTCACAGTTTTCTCAGGACACTCTCTGACCCACCCACCTCACAGGGAAGAGGACAGGAAGGCAATTGTAAGTTGCTTTGCAGAAGAGAAAAGTGGAGTATGAAAACCAACTCTTTTTCATCTTCTTCCTTCATTAGAGTTGCCAACCTCCTGGTAGATTTGGAGATTTCCTCGAATCACAACGGACTATCAGATGACATAGATCAGATTCGCTGGACAAAATGGCTGATTTGGAGGGTGTCCTTTATGGCATTAAACCCCACCAAGTTCATTCCCCTCCCCGAAACCCACTCTCCCCAGAATCCAGCTCCAAATCTCCAGGAATTTCCCAACCTAGAGATGGCAACTCTGATTCCTACTGTCTAAAATTAAGGATATCCAAAGCAAATCAGATATCTGTTGAGTTACACACTGACAGTAATGTTGTTGGAGCCACAGGTCACACACAAATTTCAGTGGCCTCAAATGTGAATGTACATTTCTAATCTTAACATGCATCCAGAAAGTTCAATAGGACTGGAATGGACAAGATGATACAGATAGGAATCTACCTCCAGATGTACATTCCCATCTATATTGGCAACACACTGAGACAATGACTTATTTGAACATATTTCTCTTGTAGATCAGGGCAACCCTTTACAATATATAAGCTGAAATGCACTAATCTTTGAATTTAATTTCAGGCCTTCGCATATACAACTACAGAGGCATTCTAATCCCATATACATTCAACTCAAATCTGGCAGGGAAAGGCTTGAAGGCAATGAAGGGGAACAGAAACTGGCTGAATTTTTAACCCGAAATTCCACTTCCTTGGGAAATGATAACATCCTTTCATGTGCAAGACATTCACAAGGAGTGGTTTAATAAATTACACAACCTTTAGCCCCAGAGTCTTATTTGGTGCAGACAATAAAATGTACAGATAGCTTTTTATAGTGAGGTATTTCAACAAAAGTCCCCAAAAGGTCAGAAATATAAAGTCAGGCAATATCACAGTGCTCTTTAGGGCTTTTCGGCCAAAATATCCACAGCTGAAATGCTGTGTGGTGGCTGTGATACATTCAGTCAAATCACCAGAGGAGCACTCACAGGGACATGTGGGGCCACACGTCGCCAGACGCACACCAGCTGGTTATGTGGGGGGGGGGGAGAATCACCCCCACACCCTTCCCCTCGACCTGGCCCCACCAGGCTGCTCCTTCAGCTCAGGGGGCGGGGGGGGTGGGAGTGGGGTGCCCAGAGTAGTTGTTGCCCTGGGCGTCATTCCCCCCAATATGCCTCTGGAAATCACTCAAAGGGCAGCCGGTAAAGGCCACTGGGAAAAGAGTACCCATGCAGGCCACAAACAGCATAAAAGGTCGCTGGCATCCCCTCTAGTTTCCACACTGCTGTCCACAGGACTCAAGCCAAAGATCAGTCTCACTGGCCTTTGGTATCCTAGCTGATAGAGGAAGAAGCCCAGAGGAAGACCACCTTGCTTAGGGCAAGACAATACCTTGATTTGGTGCTAAAAGATGTAGGAGCAGTTCCATTTGCTGGGCCCCCCTTGCTTGTCACAGCATTCGAATATCATTCGGCCTCATTCCTTAAGAGGAAACAAAGCAAATAAATAAATAACACAAAATTCTAGAACTCTTATCTGCATGCAAAAGAACCACAACATTGCCTTCAAATTACGATGAGTCAAAATTACGATGACTCCTTCTTCCAGGTCAAATGGTTCTTTTCTATCCACAATGTGTTTGATTTCGACTGTGGCCCCTTCCGCACATGCAGAATAATGTACATTCAATCCACTTTCACAACTGTTTGAAAGTGTATTTTGTTATTCTGCACAGTAAAATCCAGCTCCAAAGTGCATTGAAAGTGGATTGAAAGTGAAGTATTCTGCATGTGTGGAAGGGGCCTCTGTGTTTGATTTTTAAAACTCAATCATGACTTTTATGGTCATGGAGGCAATTGACCCCAGCCCCTTCTTCAAGATAACTAAGAAGGAGGACCTTCATGACTGGGACAATTGATTGCCCAGCCTCTGGGGAATAGCCAGGGGAAACCCTTAACAGGGACTTCTCCCTTTCCCCACATTTACAATTGCTCAGTGCTGCTGACTTACCTCCCCTACCCAGGGGCAATATGTGACTAGTTGGTTCTTATGGGAGCTGAGCTGAAATTCTTAGGTTTCTTAGGATTGGGTTTTTAAGGACCATTTTTCAGCTGCTTCATGTTGCTTCAGGAGGGAAGAGACCCAGTCTTGTGACTGGTGAGACCACAACTAGCAGGAAGATGTTGGGGTGCTCATGAAAGGCTGGGCTAGTCGGCAAGCCCCCTGAGGCATCATCCCTTAATGGAGGGCTATTCCTGTAACAGCCCATCATTTGTTTCACAGTTGGATGGATTTGGGAAGGAACATCCTTGGTGCTTACCAGCCTCAGTCAAACACTTTATTGTCCGTGTGGCACAGAGGAGGAGAGATATGAAGTTTGGTCCCTCTTGACTCAGTTCAGGTGCAGGTCAGCATGAACAAAGCCAGTAATTAACAGCTGGCTGCATGTGGAGCCAGGGTGGAGTTGCCCAAATGACAGTAGCCAAGGGCCACCTGGCACACCCCACTTCAAAAAAGGCCAGCAGCTTATAATGTAGATCAGACATTTACATAAACTAGTTATACCCAAGTATGGCTGCCCCATGTCTTTCTTCGGGGACAATTCACAAACAGTAAGGGCATGATATAGCCAATGGACCTTTCTGCACATTTCCAAAACATTTTCAATCCCCCCTCCCTTTCCCAGAATGCATGTCCTCACTCAATCCCTCAAAATTTCCTGGCTGCCATTTTGTGAACTCCCCTTTTTGAGTGTATTGTCCAATTGATACTTCTACGGTATGCTTCACAGTTTTATGCTGTGACTCTCTGTGCCTTCTATACACCATCCTTTGAAGATTAGCTCCCCAAAACTAAAGAAACTCACAGAAATGATGCAAAAAAAAGGGCAAGGGGCAAGGAGTGAACGAAGAATAGAGTGCTGATGCAGAAGTTCAGGAAAAGCAGAGGCGCTTGGGAAATGTCTTAAAGGATCCACACAGGCCAAATAAGACATTTTGAAAACATTTCAACTATGGAATTGTTTAAAACACTTTTAGGCTGCAAATAAAACATTTTGGGAACCAAAAGGGGGTAAAAGAAATGCAGAACTCCATTGAGGGAACATTTTATTTCCTGCTTCAAAACATTTTAAAAGGTTTGTGTGGAAAGGACCAATGTCAAACATTTTGAGAGTCATTTATTTCTGTGGAAGATTTAAGCACATGCTTAGATTGACTTCTAAACATGTTCTTAATTCATCAATATTATACATTTTAAGCCAGATTTCTACCAAAATAGGGTCCAAAAAGCTGCAAACATCCAAGTACTGCAGCATTAAGCCAGCATATAAGATGCACCTGAATAACCAGGGGCAGCCATTGCTGCCGTGGTGAGCAACGCAGCAAGATAAGGGGCATGCATGGCCTGGCGGCTAGCTGCAGAACCGGGTGCAATGATTGGCTCCCACCGAAAAAGGCGGGAGGAGCCTGGGTATATCTAGACGCTTCAGTCCGCCTCTTCCCAGTCCGCGGGCGCAGAACCAGTGCAAGGCGTTGGTCGTAGGTTTACGCCTTCGCCAGAAGGCCTGGAAGGAGACTGGCTCTTTCCTTCTTTAGCTGAATTTCCTTCTTCCTTCTTGGCCCTCGCTTCTCTCGCTTCAACCTTTTCTTTTCCTTTCACCTCTTTCTGGGCCGGTCTCGCGAGCCGCCTATGGGGCTCGAAAGGGGCCAAGAGCAGGGAGCCTGCTGCTGCAGGCGGCGCCATCGGCAGAGCTGCGTGCTCTTGCTGAACAGGGTCCGGGCCCAGATTGGCCCGGGACGCCGGACGCCATCGCCCGGGTTGTTGGGCGACCGGAGCAGCGGCGAGGGCGGCCGCGGGCTCGGCTTGTCTCCCCATCGGCAGTGGACGGCCGGTCGGCATGGCGGACAGGCGTCTCCCTTAGGAGGGGTTCTCCTTCCGCTGTCCCGGGGGCTGCCCGCATCTTCCCGGCCCTAACATGTTGGCCATATTGGCACTAACTCTCTGCCTTGGTCCGCTAATCCATGGCGTGGATAATTCCTGTTGCATCTTTCTACAAGTCCTCGGCGAGCGGTTACGCGTCGGGCTCCCACCTCGGGGGTCGGGGCCCTGAGCCCACCGCGCCGGGCGCGGCGGCCGTGGTGCGGGCGCCGGGCGGGGCCTCGAAGCGGAAAGCAGAACCTTGAGGAGCTTTCGCACTTTTCGCCTATCGGTTAGCGCTGCCCACATCGGTGGATGCGTCCGGCCGGCTCCCTCGGGCGCTGGCAGGAGGAGGAAGCGGTCATCGGGCGCGCTCCTGCTCTCCAGGGCGATCCCCCCCAGCTCTTCGTCACCGGGTGAGTCTACTGCTGGAGGGACGGCGACGCCAGCAGGCTATTGGGGAATTTTAAAGCGGGGAGAGAGTGCCTGCTCTCCCACCGGTATTTGCAAAGCGCAGGGCGCTTTGGCGCGAAGGTCGCCATCCCTCGCCTGGTTTCAAGACGCATCGCGGCAACTCCGGCTTCCGGGTCCCACCTCCCCAGGAAGCTCCGGGAGCCGGGCGCTGGATGGGTATTATGCGCGACATCTTTAAGTTCCCGCGAGCGGAGGGAGGTTTGTCGGGCGGAAGCGTCGCATAAAACGGGAAGGACCCGGCAGCAGCCGAAGCGGAATTTTAACAACTGGCTGCAGGGCTTCACCGTAATTCCTGGCCTCATCGGGGCAGCGATCCCCTGCGGCCTGGCACTCTGGCAGCGCTCACATGGCTCATGTGCTGCGGCTCCAGGCGCTGGCTGGGGAAACTGCGCCATCGCTACTCTACGCAGGCCATCCGCGAAGAACGCCGCGACAAGTGCCTTTTCCGCTGGGGACCTCATCCACGACCAAACCTGATGGTCGTGGGTCCAGCCCGGCCATGGGAGGGGCGGCGGATCCTCCTGTTCTTGTAAAACTCGGTGCAGATGCCCACCCGGGGCGGTGGGGCTAAGGGCCAGTTGTGTTGGGGAATTAACAGTGCTGTTTCTGCCATAGCTGCCAAAATGTAGATTTGAGCACTCTTGCTCCTTTTGTTTCGGCAGCCACAGCAGGATCAGTTGTCCTGTTGGCGGGACGCCCTTTCTCGGCAGGCCCGGTCGCTACCGGGCTCTCCCACAAAGATGCTGGTGGCTACCGCGCAAAACTCTGCTGAGATGCTCGCTCAGCTGCAGTCTCTGGCTCCTGCTAACTGCCGTTCCGCCAAGGGGTGCTTTTGGAGTGGCTGCTGCAGCTTATCCAGACAGGGCTAAGCGCTTCGCTGGGGGATGGTTTCTCTTCTGGCTTCCGCGATCCCATACCAAGGCCCAAGGAGGGCTTACCAAGCCAGCAATCTAAAAATCTGTCCGCTGCATCTCCTCCTGGAGTGGTGGCTGATAAGCTCAACAAGGAAATCCAGGCCGGCCGCGATTGCTGCCCCTTCTTTCAGTCACCCGCCCCAACCTCAGGGTCTCCCCAATTGGCGCCGCGGCCTAAAAAAGCCCCCGAGTTTCGCTTAATTCAACACCTCTCCCACCCCCGGGGCGATTCCGCGGAATCATTTCATTGACTCCAGAGGTTTGTTCGGTCCGTCATTTCACCCTGGACGAAGCTATCCTCTGCATCAGGCAGGCAGGTCCGGGGGCATCTCTAGCAAAGTGTGACATCTAGTCCGCCTTCCGGCTCCTGCCCATTTCCGGTGGACTTCGAAGCTGCTGGGCATCCACTTCCAAGGAAATTGGTACGCGGATTCAGGCTACGCCCATGGCCAGTTTTGCTCCAGCCGCCTTTGAGACTTTCAGCACTTTCCCTTGAATGGGCTTTCAGGCAGCCGGTGCCCTCCGGCTCTGCGACCCATTACTTTGATGATTCTCTTTGTTTACCGGCAGGCAGGGCACCCGGGAGTGTGAGCTGGCCCCTTCAGGCTTTCCAGTCCCAGTACGCTTTGTTAAAACTTTGGCTCCCCAACAACAAGACGGAGGGGCCCGCCCACCGCCCTCAGCTACCTGGGCATTCACCTGGACACGGTCCTAGGCATTATCACAATTCCCCGCCGCTGACAAGCTTTACAGCCCTTTCAGCCCTGCTCCAGTCCGCTCTTCTCCTCCAAAAATGCAGGGTGCGCCTGGTCCAGTCCTTACCAGGCCACCTCACCGCTTGCAGGGTGGTGGCCCCGGGCAGGGCTTTCTGCTCCCGGCTGGCGAGGTCCTTCGAAGGCTAAAGTCCCCTGACCATCACATCAGGGTCTCCGGCATGAAAGAAGACCTACAGGTCTGGTTGTCCTTCATCCAAAACTTCAACGGCATCTCTTTGTGGCAATCAGTTTTGGGAACCTGGCCTGGAGCTGCAGGTGCAATTCCCTGATGCCTCTGGGGCTTTTGGTTTCTGTTCTTCCGGCTTCGGGCGCAGGGCCTCTGGCCTCCAGAGTGGCAAGCACAGGGCATCACCAGGGATCTCACTTTTCTGGAGTTTTTTTTTTCCCATCCTGGTGGCGGTGCACATTTGGCACAACCTCTGGCTTAATAAACGGGTGCTTTTCTGGCGCGACAACCAGGCAGTGGCGCGTGTGGTAAAATGGTGACAGCTCCAGCAAATCGGCTCGGGTCATGCGCCTGGTTCTAATTTGGCTCTTACCTGCCTCTACTCATAACATCTCTTTCTAAAGCTGCTTTTGTTCCAGGTTTGCAGAGAATGAGATTGCTGATGCCTTATCTCGGCCAGCAGGTGGATCGCTTCCGGCTTCTGGCCCTCGGGGCGATGCTGTTCCCCGCATCTGTGCTGGCAAGTCTCCTCTGGAGCTCTGTAGCACCCAGGACGCCATCACAGGTGTTTTGAACTCGCTGGCACCGGCCACGCAGCAGGCAATACGACGGAGCCGCGGCGCTACTTCCTGAGCTTCGGCTAAGCGCCCTCCGGCTTCCGGGTCTGCAAGTGGACACTGGCCTCCTCCTCGAGTATTTGGTCCGGCTTCATGGGCAGGGGATGCACCATACCGTAGTACCCATGGGCATCGCTTTCTACCGCAAGGTTGCCTCGGCTCTTCCCCTTGATGTCACTGCTTTTGTAGTCCAATCGCCTCTTAAAGTGGTCAGGCATGGCAGGTGGGCACCAGACAGGACCTGTGTTTGCCGCTAAGGAAGTGCGTTGAGGGCGTGTCACTGGGGTGTTTCAGGTGGTGCGCTTCGGGCGCTTATGAGCGCTTGCTTTTCGCCACCGCTTCTCTTCCACCTGGCACACCACGGGGCTTTCAGGCCTGGGGAACTGGTCGCCTTCTACCAGGGATCGGGCCTTCCAGCACCGCGACTGCAACACCTTCGCCCTGTCGGGGGACATGGCTCACGCCATTGGCCCATTCTAAGACCGTAATTTACGCGGCTTGGGTCACTCATTAGCCCCACTGGGCGATGCCACCCGCCCTCCCCCCCCTTATTGAGTGGCTACCGCACAGGCCCTCGGGTGCGCCGCATTCTTTTGGTGCACGAGGGATGGGTCCTCAACAGGTTCCAAATGCTGGCGGTGTTCAGGGTATTGGTTCAAGCCGGGCTACCGTCATGGAGTTCGGCCTGCACTCGCTCAGACCAGCCGCCACGGCCGCAGCAGAAGGCAGGGCCCCGGAGGATATCCGCAATTTGGGTACGCAGCCTTTCGGGCGCATATCTTCCCCACACACCTGGACGGTTCGATTTCCCTCCTCAGTGCCTCCAGGGACGCTGCGGACTGTCTATCGGCAGGTGTGGGTCAAGTACAGCCTTGTCAATAGAGTCGGGGACTACTTCTGCAATTCCGAATGGGGCCATCTCGGACTCGCGCACGTAAGAATTTCCTGGATGGGGCAGGGGCACATGTTTTGGCATGAGCTAGGAGCCCAAGGTCATTGAATACATTTTTTCAGCTGGCTACACCGGACCTCCTGCACACCCACCTTTGGGAGGAAGACTTCCCTGCTGTGGTCGGGCCTTTGACTCCGCGTTTTTGCGGTGGCCGCCATGCTCAGAAGCTTTGCCAGGCACCGGCCTAACATGACCTTGGTTTGGTCCGAGATGGTGCAGCGGGCCCATTGGAGCAGAGCGTTGGATCCCTCTGCAGTGGACAGGGCCTGCAGAAAAGTCAATAAGGCGGCCGCCATGGTGCTTTTCCTCGGGGGAGCGTATGAACACTCCGAAATCACCCGGGACGCCATGGACCTTTTTCAGCCGGATGGCGTCCGCTTCGTCCTAACAATGGACTCCTATGGCTTCAGTCAGTTCAGCTTTACCCTTCGTCGGTGGTTAAGATAGAGACAGGCTCATTTGAGGAGTTTTGGGCGGTGAGCTGCAAGGGTGGGCAGCTCGTGGCTGGTTTGCAACGGTGTCGTGCATTAATCTGGGGGAGAGAACGAGCCCTTCCGGGCTGGGGCTCCTGCTGCTCTATGAGGGTTGGGGCAATAAGGCTGGCAGGCCGGCAATGCGTCGGGCCACTGCCCGACACCCCAGGGAGTGGGTTAAGGTCGCTAGGCTGCCATATGGGCTTAGCTGCGCCCGACACACCCCAGCAAGTACGGGAGGAAGACGGGCTAGCGGCCTTTGGGGCTCAGCCGCGCCCGCCTCCTCAGCAGGGGCGGGAAGTGTGGAAGCATTTAGGAGTATGGACTTCTGGGCTTCCCTTCCCGCCAGTTTCCCATTCATTGGGATGTGATGTGCGACCCGTTTGCCGCCCAGCTCTGATGTAAATAGTTCTTGTTTATATGTTTGTTGTTTAATAAACGGGCTGCGGCCCATTCCTTTCCAGCCTGTCGTTGTGGTGTACTTATTGAGCGAGGGAGTCTCACCATCTACAGCAATTAAAATAAAGCATTTATCAAACTTCCAAGAATCCTGTCCATATCCTCAAATTGGACAAGCTGAAATGTGTCCCACAGAACTGTACAATCTGGACTGTTTTTAAGTAAAAGAAAAACAGGAGTTTGGATTTAAACCCCACCTTCCTCTCCTGTAAGGAGTCTCAAAGCAGTTTACAAACTCCTTCCCTTCCTTTCCCCCTAACAGACATTGTGTGAGGTAGGTGGGGCTGCAAGAGTTCTGAGAGAACTGTGACTAGCCCAAAGCCACACAGCAGGTTTCATGTGTAGGAGAGAGGAAACAAACGTGGTTGACCAGATTATTGCCTTTCATGTGGAGGAGGGGGGAATTTAACCCAGTTGTCCAGATTATTGTCCACTACTTTTAACCACTACACCATGCTGGCTGCATGCTTCAGTTTATGGTGAGCTAGCAGCAGTTATGCAGTGCCCACGTGGTGGTGGTGGGGCACGGCCAGGGAATGGTGGGGGCATTCCGGGGCAGGGGCAGGCGGTGCTGCGGCAGGAGCGCAGGGTGCATGCGCACCCCCGACGCAGTTTTCCCTCGCTCCGCCCCTGGCTAGCAGTGCATACATTCCCCCACTTATCTGTAAACATCAGAATTACATCCTTGATGTCCAAGTACAGAATCAGCTTTCTGGCCAGATAGCTTAGATACTGTTAAGTTCTGTTGAGAAACAGTTAATTCCAGACTACGTGTCCCGTCTCACACTCACAATGTGCTCAGTTTCAGTGGTGAATGACCTGTTATTCCATTTCCTGGCAATTCTGATCAGCTTTTCTCCTCAGCTTCTGAGTTGTCGTTCCTCAATTCCTGCATGAGTACAAACAGGAGCTCACACATAAGGGATATTCTAGCGATAGAAAAGCAGAGGTGTTCAGCATCACCTCAGGGTGATAGATCTAAAGCCAACACCTCCAGCCTCATTAATCCTCTTGAAATCAACCGGAGTCCCACAAAATGTATTTTGTACTCAGAAGAATGAAAATTGTACTCTAGAAGGAAACTGAAACATTATGATTTATTCAGCTAGCATTGGCAACTGAAGGGTGGGAATCATGTTTCAGGCAGATGTTCGGCAACAGCTTCCAACCACTCGTAGGATGAGGTCAGACTCTTATGAAATGCATAAATATTTGTTCCAGCCTCGTGCACATTGACATATGAAGCCGTCTTAGGAGTTGATACATAATAAAGCAAGTATTCGATTATACCTTGGTCTCTAACCCCAGTGACCTTTCCAAGCGTCTACTCTGGTTTCAGAGGATCTTGAAGATGTAGCAATAAGGTAAGTAGGTAAGAATGGTGTCAAGATGTCTCCACTCGGCTATCAAGTTGCCATGATGGTCTGAAAGTCAGATGGCTGGCTTGAATTCAAGCTGTTTGGCTTGCTTGGGATTGAAATACTGAGGCTTACTCAAATTCTTTTTCAAAGAGTATTGGCTCAACAAAGCAACACAAAAAACCCATTCCACAAAGTCCTAATGAGGAAGCCACAAAAGAAACTGAGTTCAGCCAGCATTAAGTTTGCTGCAGAAAAAAAATGGTATTAAGGATTCAATTGCATTACACCTAACCACTGAATTCCGTTTTATATGTCCCCTTGGAAACAGAGGGGAAAGGAAAAGTCCACAGCTCTTCTATGTAACTGGTTGTTTGTTCTTACAGTTGTTTCTCAACTGCTAGAAAAGGCAATCAGAAAATTGTAAAACTGACAGAACTAATTTGTAGATGCTGAATGCACATTTAACAGTAGGAATGTGTCAGAGAAAAACAGAAAAACGTCATCCACAACAATGGTGACCAACCATACTTTTAAAGTACTTACATTAAATTGTTGCCTTTTAAAACAAAATCTACCAAATTGATTAGTTACATCAATAGGTATGAAACTGTTTTACTGGCCAAATGCCCTGGCCATTTATGCATGCAGTGTTTACCTTACAGCTGTATGCTTTTCAGTGGGTTTCCCCCACAGTTTTCTGTTTCAACTGATTTCTCCTGCATTGAAGTGAACACTGCTGCGCCAATCCACCCTTCTGCTTGCCCTCCACTTTTTTGCTCTGTCTGTGCAGGAGGAACCACTATTGTGTGCTCAGAGAAAGCCAGGAGGAGCGAGGAAACTAAAAGAAAACAAAGTGCATGCTAATCCTCTTCACTTTCTCTGTGAAGGGAGGAGGAGTCACATTTTGCCAGGTTTCAAAAACCATGGTGTTTCTCTGATCTGTGGCACAGTGTGTTTGGGAGGGGGAAAACATGTGCAACCAACAATCTGACCTGAAGGGAATGTACGCTTATTGCAGGGCAGACTACAAATGCATAAATGGCCACTGACTAAATGCTGTGGTTTAATTTTTGCTTGATGCCACTAAACCTTACAAATGCCATCTCTTGCCCCCTCCCTCAGCACTTGGAAATGAGTACAGGGAGCTGTGTTACACTGAATCAGACCTTTGCTTCATCTTTCTCAGTGCAACCTGCTGTAAATGGTTGTGGTCCTCTGGGGTCTCAGGCAGAGGCTTCCCCCAGCTTTCTACTGGAGATTGTCTTAGCTGATGCCAAGGACTTTTCCTGGAGCCTTCTACATTCATTGTAGATATGTTGCCAACCCAGCTGTGTCCTCCATTCCTCCAGCTGTGGAAAAGCCTCTCTGATTTAATTTGTGCAAAATATGTTTTCCTCATCTACAAAACATCACAGATGAAGGAAGCTACTAGGCAGAAAGTCCTCTGTGTTAAGCAGCCTGAGATGGACAAAAACTCATATGCAAAGAGCTACTGTGGCAAAGGAATCTAAGGAAATGATAGATGTTTTAAGCAAAAGATGTTTTAGATAGATGTTTTAAGCAACAGATAGATGTTTTAAGCAACAGCAGTCTTAAATTTGTCTCCGAACATTCCCCATCAAAACTAAGATTACTGTTTGGACTGCTGTGTGCATATAATTTCCTGGCAATGTTGCAGGCACTGATTGATCATCCTAGGAATGGAAGCAATGCTTTAAAAATAATATGCAAAAAGTCCCTGTCAATAATCAGCACCATGCACTGAAAAAGTAGCATGACCTTTGGCCAGGGGAGAGGTATATTCAAGGTTATTTATGGTTAAAATGAATTCCGGGAAGGGGGGCAATTAAGAAATCTAATCATGTCCAAAACTATTCTATGAAATTATGCCGGTGGAGAGGAGGGGGCCGTTTGCACAGGAGCGTGCGAGCGGCCCCCGCAGAAGCCAGCACAGAAGAGGCGGCTCCGCGTGGAGTCGCTTCTTCTGCGTCCCCTCCCCACTCACCTCGTCCTCCAGCATCGGTCTGGAGGGCTGCAGGGACCCGTCCATGCATCCCTCCAATCTCCTGGGGTCAGAGGTGTGGGCAGGTCCCTGCAGCCCTCCAGACCGGCACTGGAGGACGAGGTGAGTGGGGGGGATGGGAAAGGGGCACCTTCACCGCACCGCACCGATGGGAAGGCAGCGCTTTCCAAAATCCTCCCTCGGGAAGGGAGGTGGAAAGCAGCGCTTTCACGCCACTCGGGGCCACACAGGACAGCATTGCCTGTGCGAACAGATACCCAGGGACAGCATTTTTGCTGTCCCTGGGCCACTGTAAATGGCCCGTGTGGAAAGGGCCTCAGAGACATAAACAGGCTATTTCCCTCCTTTCTCTTTAATTGGTTCTCTGTGGCACTAAAGACTCCCTGTCCTTAGAGCATATTTACTCCTGATCATGCCTGCAGGTTATGATTGATTCATAAAATCATCTTTTCTGCATACCTAGGAAGTCTCCCTAACATGTAGAGACCTCTGCGTTGCTTGTGAGTGGCCCTGGTTTTTTTCAGCTTTCATGATCCATATTGGGACAATCTCATTTACAGTTAGGTGCAATGAACATGTTGGGAAATATAATGAGAATCATCTTAACACTACAAAGATTGCTCACATAATAGATTAAGCACAATGCAGGAATGGACCCAGTTCCAAGCCGTTAATTCCATAGTGCCAAGTCATGAAGAAAGGGGGGGGGGGAGAGAAAGAGAACACAAATCAGTAAGTTTAACATAGAGAAAATGGAAATATCTTAAGTGTCCCAATAACTAGGTAGTAACTGCCCACATAGTCATAGAAGAACGCTAATAGTTTAATTCCTAGGCCCTTTCCACACAGCAAATATATAGCAGGTTGCAGTCGGGATAAAGTACAATACAATATTTCAGAGGTATATTATGATTTTTTTAATGTTTAAATGGCCACTTTCAAATTTACCTTGGTTCTTAAAGACTTCATGTTACAGGCAACTAAAAAAATGACTTCCTTAAAGTGACTTATTAAGGAAATACAACACTGGCCTTACTGTTCAGCAATCTAACCTTCGGGTCAAACTTTATCAATGAATTGTAGGGCTTAACCTTGTTGACAAAATAGTTCTGAAGGACATGTGGGTGAGGGTTATATTTAACTTCAGGACCAGCTTCTCAGGCTCTAGCCCTGGCTACGTTTGGACCTGCTTTCTCAAATAAATCTCCCTTGCTGTCATGCCGAAACAATACTGGCAGACAGCCAAGCTAATGCCTTCAAAGATATAAGAGAGATCTCTGCCCCGTTGCCACGACCAGGAAACACGGGGCTGGGTGAGAAGCTGGGGGATTATCACACAACTATTTCCCATTTTGCAAGAAGTGCAGGAGGAGCTTGCAGCCAGTGGGTTGGATCTAACCAGCTTTCCTTTGGGTCCCCTTTGACTACAAAAGGCTATGCTGGTTATTATGGACTCTAAAGGAACACAGGGTAGGTGAAATAGGGACTGCACTAAGACGGGGGAATTGGCAGTAATTGAGCAAAAAAACTCAATCTGCACAGCACAAATAAGAGATCCTGAGAGTGGGAAAAATGCATCTTGGGGAAGAATTCTGCACAACTTTTCCCCCCTCAGGATGCCTTATTTCAGCTCAGGGTGCTGTTTTTGAAGTTGCTAAAATGTGGACCTTTTCCCCTGAGGCTGTCTGCAAGTTATCTTCTACTTGCTGTGCAGAACTCATGAACTGAGGAGACACCTTCTTTTCCCCACCTCACCATTAAAGCTCTCTTGTCAGTTTCTTCCGCCACTAGTGCCTGATGTTTTTATGGTGCCACAGTGATTCTCTGTCCCTATAGCTGAAGGTATCCCCTGGCCATTTGCTCTGCAGGCTCCGCTGCTGGGTGCCTTTTCAGACTGAAAAGTACATGGTTGTATTCAGCTCATCCTGCCAGTTCCATCAATATGCCGTTTTCCTTTAAAAATAATAATAAATGAGCTGTCTTTGGACATGCAGACGTGATTTCAGAATCCATGCTGATTTTCATATTGTGTCTGCATGTCTTCAAAGACAGCTCTTCAAAAATTAAAAAAAGTGAGGAAAACTACATATTGCCGGAATCAGCAGGACAAGCTAAGTACAACCATTTACTTTTTGAGCTGAAAAGGTATCCACTAGCAGAGGCTGCAGAGCAAACATTCTAGGGACACCTTCAGCAAACGGCTGCAGGCCCAGAGAATCACTGTAGCACCATTAAAATGCCACGTGCACGTTTTAAACTGACAGGCGAGAGAGAAAATGTCTCTTTCTCCTCTGATGCCTTTTTTGTCGGTGCTGTCTGGACAAAAAATGTTCTGCCAGCAAGGGTTTCTGCAGCATCTCTGATGGAAGAGTTAGAGGGTCAATTTTGTTCATTTCACAATGTCACTGTCTTTGCTGTGTGATTTGTCGTCTCTGTGGATCCCACACTCCTTAGCATTATTTGAAAATCACAGATGGTTTCTGGGGAGATAGAAGGCATGTTCTCATTTCTGCTGGCACCTTTTGCCTGTGGTGTGTAGAATCCAGCATCTTATATTGCTATGTAGAACACGATAATATTTGAACTGATTTTTTTAAAAATCTCCTTAGATCTAATGAAGGCTTTCATGGCTGAAATAAATGAAGTCGTGGGTTTTCCAGGCTGTGTGGCCATGGTCCAGTGGCGAATTTCCCTAGGGACGTGGGGTACCCCTTGTCCCCGGGCGCACCGACAAAGTCACGGGCTTCTAAAATGTCCCCCCCACAGTTACCCATCATGTCTAGTCCAAGGACGGTGGTCTGGAATGTCCAGTCCAGGGGGGCGGGCAGCCGCCGCCTCCCAGGCATTTCCTCCTGACCCTGCAGGCTGTGAGTCATCGAGATCAGAGCTCCTCGGAGGGCGGGAGCTCCGCCCCTCTGAGCCGGCATTCCTGCCTTCCCGCCCGCCTGCAAACAGTCACAAGACTTCTCCCCAGGCTGGCCGGGCACGGAAGAAGGCAGTCGGTGAAGGAAGCCAAGTGGGGAGCCCGCAGCAGCAGCAACAACAGGCGGCGGCAGGTGAGTGAGGCAGTGAACCAGCCCATGACCGCCTCGGCCACACACACACACAGCCGACCGCCGCCTTTCCTTGGCTCCCCACCCGCCAAGCCAGCGCTTGCTCAAGGAAGGCCCCATGGCCCACAAAACCAGTCCGCTGTGTGTGTGTGGGGATGATGGCCAGTAATGCGGATGTTGTGGGTTTCAAGCAATCTCTGAGGCAGGTGAGAGGCACTGGTAGCCATCTTTCTCTCCCTCCCCCCCCCCCCCCACACACACACAGCCAGACCAGGCTACTTTAAGCGATCCAACGCTGTTGGTGGTAGGTGAGGAGGGAGCTGAGGAGGAGCCCCTAGACTTCACCTTAATGTTCCCTGTGTGGGGAGTGAGGGTCTCTCCCACCCAGCAAAACAAACTACACCCCATCCCTTCCTCCACCTCTTTCCAGCATCCCCTTTGCTGTCCAGATCCCTGCTCTTTCCCTTTGCCAGGGCTGGGCTTGGAGTAGAGCACTGCCCCTTGTCTCCTTAGAAAACTAAAACCTGTTTGCTTCACTCCAGGCAGTGTTGGGTTGCACGGGCTGGATGCTCTTTTGGAAATTGTTTAAAGGAATCCCCTGCCTACTATGCCAGTAGCAGGTGAATTTGCCTGCTGCTTTGTGGCTCAGCAGGAGTAGCCATGAAAGCATTGGATGTGATCTGTCAGTAGTGCAAATGGGATGCTTGAACTCAGGACCAATCTCTCACCGGGCTCCTGTGGATTTCAGTAAGTTTCTATGTGCTGGTGCTAGGGGATCCAGATGGAGCATAGTGTGGGCTTTCCAGTACATGATGTAGTGGCAGCAGGTGCACTCTAATCTGAGAACCAGGTTTGATTTCTGTTCTGCCACTTGAGCTGTGGAAGCTTTTCTGGGGAACCAGATTAGTTTGTGCACTCCCACACATGCCAGCTCGGGTGACCCGGCTAGTCACAGTTCTTCGAGTTTCCCAGCCCCACCTACAGAGTGTTTGTGGGGAAGGAGATTGTAAGCCCTTGAGTCTCCATACAGGAGAGAAAGGGGGATAGAAACTCCTCAGATCACGTTACTTCCTTTGTTGCCAGAAATTTCAACTCCTGCCCTGGATTTAGGTTCCTGTCTTATTCCAAATGGAAGCTGGCTTCCAGTTAGCTAGGAGGGGGAAGTGGTGGAGGGAGGATGAGAGCAAGAGGGGAAATGGAAAGGACAGGGGAAGAGAGAGAGATGGGGAAAAGGAGGGAGGTGGGCATGGGAGAGGAGGGATGGCCAGAGGGAGAGAGAGACCAGAGCAGACCGTCTGGATGGAAAGATCTGGCTGCTGAGATCAGTGATTTAGAAAGTGTGTACTAATGTTCCAAAAGATCTACCAGCATGATTCTGACTTAACTTTGAGTAACTCTGCAAGGAAACAAAACCTGGTGTAAAGGAAAGCTGAGAATTAGAGATCTTGGCATAAGATTGCTTCTAGAATGTCAAGCGTACACTTTTGCAATACAAATTACAGAGAGAACACTCCATTGAGTTGCAACTGACTGGATGACAATCCTTTGCATGGAACATTCCATCCAGCAAGAACAAGGTGTTTTGCTATTGCTTTCCTTCAGATAGCAACCTCCTGGTCTCTCCTTGTGGTCTCCCCTATCCAAGTGCGCTGACCATGGGTGACCTTACTTAGCCTGTGCATCCTGACAATCTTGGACCCAACTAATAATCAGGATGGTGTAGTAGCAATAACAGCATCCCATGTTTTTAAAAGCACTCTAGTGATACAGCACCAGGGAAAGTGGGGGATGCTGGGGAAATAATGGTGACTATCTGATGCAGTCACAGATAATTAAATCTCAGGGATTAATCAATTATCAATGAATGCCAGCTTTGGGAGGATCACAAATTATCTGATGTGTTTGCTCTAAATATTCTTAGCACTCTTAATGGCTATTAACCCGTTTTGGGTAGGGGAGTGTTTGGCACATGTAATAAAACTGATGCAAATCTGTAAAGTGGGTGTTTGAGCTGTCATAGTTAACCAAGCAGACTAGGAGATCAGTTGATGTCTGATTGTGACATTCTCAAAACCTGTTAAGTTTGATTGTTGTACATATTCAGTGTGAATTTCCTCTTTTCCCAACTCCACCAAGAACACAGACATATTTTACCACACATTTCTAAAGTTTCAAGTACTGAGTAACTTTTCTTCAAAGCAGCAGTGTTTTAGGGAGCTTTCTGCATCTCAGTCAAGTCAGTGATAGGACAAATATAGAATTTAGAACATTTGGAAAACAATGCCCTCAAAAAAATTTTGAACTCCCCACCTTTATGGACCAGAGCATTTCAAGTTTGAATCCAATAAGGTTCACTCCACTCTGCCAATCACTCCTTACAATAGTAAAAAAACATACCTTGAGATAGTAAGCAAAGGTTAATCCAGCAGTGTTGAAGGGCTTGCTCCAGGCCTGAGCATGTACACAAAGTGCCCTTGTGCCCAAGATGAAGTTTCCTTGGCTTCTCATGCCTGGGATGGTCATTTTTTACATGGACACTGGGATTGTACTCTGTCCTAGTTCAGCTGGGAGGTGTAGGCTGCCAGGTCTCTGTAGGGGTGGGATCCCCACTTGGGTCCCTCTCCTCTGAGCTATTCAGCTTGGGCCTGCTTCACTGGATGACCTAAGGCAGTAAATTCAGGCTATGCTGGGGGGGCAATTGGGATGCTGGATATAACACTATCAATCTGCTTTCACAGCAGTAATAAAACATTTTGCAAGCATTTTGAAAACGCCAAAAATTTTATTTCATAAGTGGCATGGACTACAGTCTAGATTTGTGAGTTGGGGCATGTCTACAATATGATGGTGACTTTTAAAATGATCTATGCAAAAAAATAATTTGTTTATCATGGTGGGGGAGGGTGGCCACCCATACCGGGGGAGGGGGCTCCAAACTCAGGTTTTGGCCCCGGGCGCCAGTTTGCCTAGAAACGCCTCTGCCATGGTCTGGTAGTTTTTGCTGCTAACAAGATGTGTTTCTTACCATGACATGCCTCTGAAGATGCCAGCTATAAATGCGGGCAAAATGTTAGCAGGAAAAACTACCAGACCACCGCCACGCAGCCTGGAAACCCCACAACAGCTTCCTTCTTAGATCATTTAGCATTGTGCTTGTAGTCAAGGTGACATAAATGCTGTGATTTTATGGAACTAAGGGCAAGCTGTTGGCCTCACAATCCACTTTTTGAAGAGCTAAACTACAGCCACTTCAAATATTAGCCAGATGGCCTTCCGGGATCTCAGGACAACTTTGGGAATAGAGACTTTGCTGCAAAGAAGGAGCTGGGATGAAGAAGAGGAAGCAGGAAGCTTCATCCTTCTCCTGATCACTATTCTCCCTTGAAATTGCCTCCAGTGGCCTATGTTAGTGCTTACCTGACAGAGCCCAGCTCTATCAGCTGATGTGCTTTTTGTGGGTCTGACCACAGAAAGTGACATACTTATCAGGATAGGAAACGAATCACTCAGAAAAAATAACTGGCTGGGTTAAATGACAGACAATCACAATAAGAAAGTCTGTTCTTTTAGTTGAAATGTATAAAAGGAGAGAAGTATGATTTTCATAATGAATAAATATGTACATGTAACACAAGGGACAGGGAAGTACCATTTTGAGCGTATTGTCTTATGGTTGTGTAAGAAATCACATCTGCTAACTTTCCTAGTTACATTTATTATTATTATTAATTTTGATTCATTCCTCGCCCTTTACAACCATGTCAGGGTGGGTTACAATCAAAGCCATAATAAAATCCCATATACAACGACAGTAAAAGCAATATTAAACCAATCCTAAAACTATAAAACATTCTAGACTCTGAAACTCCCCCCCAACCCCAACGCCCAAAGTGGGAGGAGCGTACAGAACACCTCCAGTCCCTCCCCCCATTCCAATAGGGAGGAAATCAGCCAAATGTCAAAGAAAAGGGGCAGGTCTTTGCCAAGTGCCAAAACACCAGGAAGGTATGCACCCAGGTATGCACCAGGAAGGTATGCACCCAGCAAGCCTCCAGTAGGAAGGCATTCCACAGTGCAGGGGCCACTGTTGAGAAGGTCCTCTGGGCTTCCCCCACCCTCCTCATCTCCAAAGGGTGTGGGACAGGCAGGCAGGCCTTCCCCTCTGTCCTTAGTGCCTGGGCAGGGATATATGGGTGGATGCGCTGTCTCAAGTACCCAGGCTCTCAAGTACCCAGACACATACACCAAAGGTTGATTCCGCAATTGCGTCATCGACCTAAGTTCGAGCTGCGTTCGACCTAAGTGCTCCGCACAACCACTGGGATCGACGTGGTTTTGTACCAGCTTTGCCCCGTGTAATGGCCAAATTTCCGACTCCAGTTGGGAACTACTACTTTTTCAGGGAACCACGCTCGAACTCAGCTCAATTCCAGTAAAGTGAAAAATCTCTGGTGCCAGGAGTCCCCCATTCAGCCAATCACAGCTGAGTGTTTCAGGCATGCGTACAGCTGGCCAATCAAAAAACACCACCTTCGTCCCTCCATTCCTGTGGCAGTTTTTTTTATAACATGTGTGGGGATAGACGGAACATGGCCATAGAACAGTAGCCAATTGGAACGGAGCAGTGAAGAGGCACAGGATGATTCCGCCCTCCAAGCTGGGATCAAGCTGGTTGCAGTGGGGAACAACAATGGCTTCGACCTAGGTCAGTACCCTTCTCAGGGAACTGGGTCGAACCTATTTTACTCATGTGCGGAATCGCCCTAGGTGTTTGCACAAGTGACTACACTTTGCTTTTAGATGTTTAATCTAATGAAACACATTTCCTTGAAACCTTCAAACAGCTACAAAATGGGGGTTGAGATGCCCCCAGTCTCCTGAAAATGAGGACAATTTTACCTCCAAGCATTATTTATGTCTCTGTAAGAGAGAACAATGATAGAGTTATGTAATTGTACTGAAACTTTCTCACCGACTGTGTAATAGAAAAGAGCAAGAGCCCGTAGCTCTTTAAAGACTAACAATTTTTGCAGGGTACTCTCTGCCAGAAATTTTGTTCATTCCTAAGTTGCTACTGGACTCTTGCTCGTTTCTACTGCTTTAGACAGACTAACAGGGTAATATTGGTAATATTCATTTGTAATCAAACCTCCAAGGCTTCATTTTGTTATTACCAGAAAGAAGTCTTGACAGGCCAATAAAAATTAAAGTCACGAAGAGTTAAAGTCAAGCATTGTAATTCATTTACAAGAGCAAGTAGATCAGTGACTGAATCTTTGCTCAACAATTCTCTTTCTAGTTTGTTGTTCCATGGAGAAATGATCAGGAAACAAAAAAGGCCCATTTACCCATCCCTACAGCCCACTCTGCATGGGCCATTAAATACAGGTTTAGAATGGGGAAAAAATCTGTTTTGGGGGGTCTGGGGCACTTCACACAGATCCTGCCCCTAAAGTGAGTCTGCCCCATGTTATTTCCCCCAAATTGGTTTTTTTTTTAAAAAAAAAAAAATCATGCTATTCGCAAGTCTTTTGAAAAATCCCGGGTTGCAGCTTGCAAATGAATGGGCAGGCAGGAGGTGCTTTATACTGTATAAATTATACAGCCATTCTTTCCTTTTTAAAAATTTTGTGGCTTACATGGTCCATTATCTGATCGTGGTCCATCCACCCTGGGGAAAAGGGTTCACAGTGAAGATTACAAGGAAAATGTGCTTGCTTATCCTTATGATATGGATGCATGCTATGTTAATGCTGCCAATCCACAAAAGTGTAGAAAATGCAGAATGAATGTTTCTGAGAATCTGAGCTTTCTTTTTTATACCTTGTCTGTGTGTGTGTGTGTGTGTGTGTGTGTGCGCGCGCGCGCAATCTGCTCCCTTATAGTGGAATCCTATGCAAAGTTACTCCAGTCTATGCCCACTGAAGGGAATGGCCTTAGGCTGGAGTGACTCTCTTTAGAACTGCATTGTTAGAAACTAATGGGTAGCTCAAAATTACCCATGGCTGGGGTCAGATCTTCAGTGGCTGCATATCTTGTTCACACTGATTAACAGATCCCAAACAAACTGGGCAAAAGTGTTTCAAAATTTAGAACATTACTGAAATGAAGAAAAAATTAAGAGCAGTTGCTTAATTTCTCTGATTTATAAGAGCCACAAAATGTACTTTTCCTTGCTACCAAATTCCGATGGCCTTGGGAGCAGACTGCAGAATTTAAATTTTTTCGAGCACAGAGCTGAATCTGAGCATGGCAAGACAATGATTTTAAGAGACAGAAATGGCAACAAGGAAAAATTCCTCAGTGACATTCTAGGACACTGGGGATCCTCTTAGGAAAATTATAGGCCAATAGCACGGGACAAATTTATCGTAACTCAAGTAAGGGTCCCCCCCTCTGTTGCCATTCTTTCTTTAAAGCTGCTTCTTGTTCCGCAAATGGTTGTTAAAAGAACCCAAATTAATGCACCTGCCTTTTAAATTGTTCTCAATATAAACAAAGCAAGCCATAAATGGGCCAATGATTTCCAGCGTAAAGACTGCATCTGCAATTTGCTGACATACCCGAGAACCTTTACTAGCTATATTCTTTTTTTATGGTCGAGATCTAATGGGGCGTTTGTTTATATTAGACATGAGATAATATCATTTTTTCCATCAGAAAGCCATAAATGTGGATTTAAAACGTGTAATAGCCTAAGTAGAGGAAATCTGGGATAAATGGCATACCCTTCGCTGGTCAATGCACAGTGCTTAAATAATTGTGTCAGGGTACTATTAAGGAGCCAAGAAAATCCTGTTCCCAAGTGCTCCTGTGTTTAGATATCGGGTTTTTTTAGATCAGATTTTCTGTGGGGAGGGTTTTTGCTATGTTGGTGAAATATCCAAATGTCCCCCAGAGTAGCAACACACTTTGTGTATGTTATTATGTTGGGGGGGGGGAGGGGAGAGAGAGAGAGAATTATGGTTATAGAACATCTTTATTCTCCAAGGAATATAGAAGTCTTTCTTTCCCTATTTTATCCTTACAACAAACCTGGGAGGTAGGCTCATCCGAGAGTACACAACTGACCCAAGGTCACCTAATAAGCTTCCAAGGCAGCGCAGGATTTTGAAACTGGATCGCCCAATTCTTATAACAACAGAGAAAACTGCGGGCACAGGGTAGTCGAATATCCGAGCCTCTTTTACCCACTAATGGACTTTTAAAACTGATTTTTGCAGCTCCGTTCGTAAAGAGCATCATAGTAAGATACATAAATACATAAAGCTCTCGGGTGGATTGTTTTTAAGGGGAAGACTTCTTTGGCTCCTGAACACCTGCAGTTATGTAGCCCAGAACATTGTTCAAAAGGCCACGTAGGTTGATTCCACACCACAAATGGATCACAGGTTGTAGTTGTTATAAAGGAACCCGCTTTCCTTTTTCCCATTCACATGTGTGACGTGCAGGCCGTGAGTGGAGCCTATGGAAAAAATCTGGGCCACTTTCACACCTTTGCATGGAAAACGAGTCTCTTTTTTTTCCTTGCAACACAGGCGTAGCTACGCAGGCATACAGAAATGAACCCCCACAGTCATGCCGATCATGCCACAAAACGATTGGCTGTTCCTGCATAACTGCACATGTGAAACATGCAAAATGAAAAGAAAAAGGGATCTCCTTGCAATGAGAAAGCAGTGGCAGCTGGATTCTGACTGTGGATGGCATGGTAGAAAGGAGGGAAATGAAGTGCCTCCTGGCTGGCCGTTTGTGTGGGAGCAGCTCCAACCTGAAATTTTGCAAAAGGATCGCTAGTTTAGCAATTTTTGAAAATCTTGGGTTGAGGGAAATAAAACAGGGCAGACTCAGTATGGGGATGGGTCCTGCGTGAAGTGTCCCCCCCCCAAAAAAATGGTCCTTTGCGCACTACATTTGCCCTGTGGGGAATCCACCATAGCTCTTTCAACGATGCAGAATGGCTGGGAATCTAAACCTAGTATGCCGCATTATACAAACAAACACACAAGGACCACACAATGCCATCGGTAGATCTGGAACAGTGCCTCACTTGAAATCCCATTTTAGCCAAAGAATCAATAGATGTCCCTGAACAAGTCAGTTCCACGTATCTTGGCTCTTCTGATCATCAATCCATCTGTGTATATGAACTGAAATCAGAAATCTGCTTAATTTTGCTCCTCAATGCAAAGGAAGAGATTAGCAGTTGCCACTTTATACATACAATGCCTACATTGGGCCTACTGGAATATGTATACAAATGTATTAATTTTATTTCACTAGTTCATATGCTGCCCTCTCTCTTTCAGGCTCAGGGTAGCTCCTAACATTTTACAAACATTAAAATCGATGGATATTTAATACAGTCTATGAACCCAGTTTATAAAATTATACAAAGGTTCTCCCTGGAAATGTTGCTATTCCTGTCTTGGAACCAGGAAAGTCCTAGAATTGATGTCCTGTTATTAACATCAGGGTTTTTTTTCCCCCACCGGGTCCTTGAGTGTGAATGGGCATGTGGCAACCCTAGATATTGGGGTTTATTTCCTTCCCACAAGACAGGATTCTAAACTAGCATTAAACAGTGGTTCACAATTCCAGTTTGTGGGGAAGAAACAAACTTCATGAACCTAGACACCTGCACACACAGTAAGATCACAGCAAACTGAAACCCGACGGAAGACTTCACAACTTGGGAAGTTTTCCATTACACTCTGTGTGTGAGGAGAATGGGCAAAGAATACAACAAACAAGCTGCGTTGTTGCCTGTTGTGAAAACAGAGAGGTTTAATGTTATTCCAAAAGTACTTAATAGATTGATTCTGAGGAAAATGTCAGTAGTTACAGAGATGGTATATGACAAAGTCTTTCTCCCTCTCATGGGAGATATTTTTTTTGTTCATCAGAGATGGAAATAGCTAAGTCCTAGGGGTCTGAAGTTGCTTCTTGATGAAAAAGATGACCAGAAATATCTTGTTATGGGTCACAAAAACAAGGCTGTAGAGACAGTTCCTAACTGGTGACTTTATTTCAGCTAATGGTATATTGGGAGACAGTCTTACAGGACAATCCGGGGAGAGGAGGAGACTGAAAGGACCATGGATATAGCTTGAGGGCACACTAATGCAAGTGTCCTTTATGCTGGTGCAAGAGGAAAAATACTCTGGCAGTAGGATGCTGGTCTATGACAGTAATAAAGATTTGATTGATTGATCCCACAGCTCTGCGGCGCCTGGACAAAGAAGCTGCCACTGGGCCAGTGCTCCTCTGCTGCAGGAACCAGTGTCAGCATGGGTGGGGTAACCTGTACAGTCAGTCTCACTCAAGGCTAGACACTTCATACCTTGCCCTGCATGCAGCAAGAACTGTCCATTGCTTGGGAGTGAAGTGGCCCTGGTAGAGTGCAGCCCCTAGGTCATGAACCCATCAGGACTTTTCGCAGTGACCTTAGTATCCTACCCACCCTGGTCATGTTGCACTATAGATGTGTTTCTGCATTAATTACTGTTCTGGGCATGCCTGCTTTAAGAGTCCATAATTCTGATGAGTGATGTTGTCGAAGTTGAGAAAGAATCGCCCCCATATAGTCAGCAGCCTGAAAAACTCAACAGTAGTTTAAGGCAAGTTTCCTTGCTCCGTTAATCGTAATCTGAACTGAAAAAATGATTTGTTTTTTTTAAAGTCACTACTTCAAAATTATGCAGGAACACTTGCGCGTCCCTGTAGCTTGCATTTTATTTCCAAGCGGATAAAAGTATATTTAAAAAATCTGCCAAACTCGAAGCACCGTTTTAGTTATTTATTGTTATGAATGCAGAAGAGCATGCTTGAAGGGGGTTTTTTGTTTCTTTTTCATAAAGCTGCTTTCATATATGCAGGAAGATACTGGTGAGAGTTGAAGATGTTTGCCTTTGAATCTGTTATAGCTACTAACAAAAAAATTACAATACAATGTAGATTTCTCAATCAGGCTTTCTTCAAGCATCATGCATTTTCTCACATTGGCAAGACAATGCAAATTCAATAACCATCATGATATACTCAACTGAAAATTGATAAGACTCTGAATGGCTGTTGTATCTATCTGTCTTTTATGGACAATTGTTTTATTGTATTTTGGAATGCCAATAAAGGCTTGTCTACTCTACTCAACTGAAAAGGGTTTTAAAGGGAAGTAGATAAACATTTAATCTCATTATGACAGAAGACAGTAATATACCAGCTCAATTTTTATTACGTGAGAACGTTTCTAGAAATTTATAGTAGTAACCATCCACTAGTGGGGTTTTTTTGCCTATTTTCGATTTCCTGAATGTATATTATAGCATTTATATTACAATATTGTTTCACATCATTTCCAGGTTAATCGTATATGAATTTTATTATTTTATTATTAGATGGTTCTGATTAGCATCGTTTTATGGTTATTAGGGTATCATTTTTATTGTTAATAATAACCATGACTAGTAACTGTTTTTCGTACTGGTTCTTTGATAATATTATATGCACAATTGTACTTGTCTCCCTTAATCTTTACAACTAGTTGTAACTATTGTTTTGATTCTATTTTTATTTTTCTGTTCTTTTTATTTATATCTATAAAATGCAATAAAAATATGAAAAAAGAAAATTCAAGTCAAGAGATGTTAATTCATTTGTACTGTTACCAATTACCATGATCGGCAATTGTTTACAGTTTTTTTAATAATATTATATGAACAACTGTATTTTTCTCCCTTAGTTTTTAGATTCTATTTTCATTTTTCTGTTCTTTTTATTTATATCCATAAAATACAAAATATATAAAAAAAGAAAATTCAAGATGAGGGATATTAATTAATTGCTTTCTGTTGAATTAATGGACAGGGAACAACCTGTTGAATTAATGCACAGGAAATGATCTTACCATAGCTGATGCACAAATGTCACAGCATTACCTGACTCAGCAGCAACTGATTTGCACCAGGAAATCCAGAGCAGACAGGCCGGCCGGCCGACCGAATCGACCGGACCGAATCGACCTGGGACCGGATCGACCGACCAGACCGACCGAATCGGACCCACCGGATCAATCAATCGGCTGGTGGACAGACAGACAGATGCATGACAGACAGACAGACAGACAGACAGATTAGGACAGACAGATGACAGAGACAGACAGATAGATTAGATAGATTCTAACGACCGACCGACTGACCGACCAATCAATCAATCGACCGGGACCGGGATCAACCGAATCGACCGAATCAATCGAATCTAATCGACCGAATAGACGGGACAGACAGACAGACAGACAGACAGACAGACAGACAGACAGACAGACAGACAGACAGACAGACAGACAGACAGACAGACAGACAGACAGACAGACAGACAGATAGATAGATAGATAGATAGATAGATAGATAGATAGATAGATAGATAGATAGATAGATAGATAGAAACAATGTATTTTCATGCTGGTCTATCCTTGCAGAAAATATATTTTCTCATTTGTTCTTGGGAAAGCTGCTTCCAGGGCCATTCTCACAGATCCTCCTAGGATAACATTTGATAGCTATTCCCCAGCCTCACATGCGTTTGTTAGATTCTGAGCACACAGAGAAAAGCCTGATTAAAGTTTGTTTAGCTTCCCTCCACGTAGGTTGAGGAGGAGGCTTTAAAAGGAAGCAGCTGTACAAGCTTAGATAATGGGGTGGTGTTGCCCGCCTCTTCCTATAAAGTGCTTTAATCCTGTATTTACTAAGCAAGGAAACAGTGCTCTCCACAATGGATTTTCATTCCCTACTTTGACACTTGAAACAGGAAACCAACGATTTCAAATACAGATAGTTTCCTCTGCTGCTGATTCCCAGGAACATGGAATAGTTGACCAGCCCGGTGCCTAAAGAATTGTGTCCCACAATTTTTGTGTCCTACCTGAAATATCATGTGTGTGCATGTTAAGGCCATCAAGTTGCTTCCCACTCATGGTAACCCTATGAATCAATGTCAGCTCAAATGTCCTATTGTTAACCATTTTTCTCAGGCCTTGCAAACTGAGGGTCGTAATGTATTGTCGAAGGCTTTCACGGCTGGATTCAACTGGTTCTGGTGGGTTTTGCAGGCTACAGAACACTATGGTATAAAATATCTTGATCGTGGGATACAACCTTACACTTAGGTCAATTCCCCACAGTCAATTAATTGTGTGATACTCACGTGAAATAACCAGGTTTCAGCAAGAACACCTCACTGCCTGATCGCTGAACATGGACTCATCCCGGTTCTGGCACTCCCTCTTCCCCTTATTGCACGTTTTTTTTCAGAGCCTGCTTGAAAGTGCACTTTAAACATGTGCCAAATCCAGATCAGTGGGGAGGATTGGGGTTTGAATCTAGATTTGTTTTTCCCACTGTAGGGAGTGATGTGGAGTCTTCCAGCCAATCAGAGTGTGGCGGGCTGTGCGCGAAGCGTGCAAAGCTTTTTTTTTTTGCATCGGTGGAGGCTACGTTGAAACGTGGCTGCGTGAAACGTAATGTCTGTGCCAACTGTAAACTAAAATTACACTTTTGTGCCATCACAGCTGTGTGGGTAAAGAGTACCAAAGCCACACATAAATGTAGCTTAGCGCGAAAAACAGCTATCGTCTTATCTACCGTGTTTCCCCGAAAATAAGAGTGTCTTATATTAATTTTTGCTCCCAAGATGCGCTATGTCTTATTTTCAGGGGATGTCTTATTTTTGTGCTCCACAGCTGCATGCTCTGGTGTTCTGGTGGACAGGCATGCTTCCAAACAAAAACTTTGCTACGTCTTACTTTCGGGGGATGCCTTATATTTCACACTTCAGCAAAACCTCTACTACATCTTATTTTCAGGGGATGTCTTATATTCGAGAAAACAGGGTATGCATGCGTGTGGTGACGGAGCTGCGCAAAAAAAAAAAGTTTAAAAAATTCCCACCCCAACACAGCACAGCAGCCAATCAGGACAAGGAAGAAAGAGCTGCTGAGTAGACTACGCATTCGATGGAGCAATCGTGGGGATTGCTGCACTGTTTGAAAGCATGATAGACATGGATGTCCTCATCACACACACGCTGCAGTGGGGAGGGTGAAACCGCGATGAAAAGGTGCCAATTCTTTTGAAACCTGGTTGTATCTAGATTTAATTTCTCAGCGGGGAAATGGCCTTAATGATCTTTTCTAGCTCCCTTGTGGCTGCCCTTCCTAGTCTCAATCTGCTTCTGATTGCTTGGTTGCAGTCTCCCTTTTGGTTGATAACATACTCTGCTCTAAGAAAATGGCTGCTAGGTAGTAGAAGCCAGTGTGGTGTAGTGGTTAACACCCGGTGGATTCTAATCTGGTGAACCAGATGCGTTTCCCCATTCCTACATTCCTACTGGGTGACTTTGGGATAGTCACAGTTCTTTGGAACTCTCTCAGCTCCACCTACCTCACAAGGTGTCTGTTGTAGGGAGAGGAAGGGAAAGGAGCTTGTAAGCCATCTTGAGTCTCCTTACAGGAGAGAAAGTTGGGATATAAATCCAAGCCCCTCCTCCTTTTCTTCTTTGAAGCATATGAAGAATATTCCAACAGATCCCAGGATTCCTGTGTTGAATGGCACTCATCTTCTATTCCAAGAGCCTTCATCACACACACTCTCTCTTTCTCTCTTTGCTGTTGTCTCTGTTATATATATATTTAAGAGGAGGGAACCAGAGAGATCAAACACACACCAAATCATGGGGAAAGTGTGGAGAATCCCTGGTTCAAATAAAAAATCAATGACAAAGGCTCTAGATGGCCTTAGGTGAATCACTGCTTTTTCAATCTCATCCCACACGATCAACAAAAGAGAGTAATCTTTTAAGATCTGGACTAGATACAGAAGAATTTTCTACACAAAAATACCAAATTGGTTGTCGAGGATGGAGGGCCTTCAGATTAGAGATAGGAATGATAGGAGAAATTGGCTAACTTATAAAGATTTGACATACAAAACAGGAGATAGATTAACAATAAAATCCAGAAGTTTGATCGCCATTCAAGGACATAAGTGTCAGTGGTTCACTTATTGCAATTACAAAACAGCTGGACCTATGATGAAGGAAATTGGGGCATTGATCCTAATTATAATGAATTAGACAAAATACTTATGGGAGAAAACCATAAAATGATCAGCAAATTATACCAACTTTTACTCCAACAGAAGTTGGAAATGGAAATAATTAAACCAACCATGATTAAATGGGCTGAGAATATCAACAAACCCATACTACTAAGCCAATGGCAACACTACTGGTCAGAAATCTATAAATATTCCCTGAATACAGGTCATTGGGAACACTGCCTGAAACTCTTCTATAGGAACAACTTCACACCATTAGCCTTATCGAAAATCAATAAGTCATACTTACCGTGGTGTTGGAAATGTGGTCTTGAAATGGGATCTTTTATCCGCTTGTGGTGGACCTGGCCAAAAATACAAAAATCCTGGTCCTTAATACATCAAGAAATAGAGAAAATAATGAATTTAAAATTCAGTAAATCACTCTTAACTTACCTTCTAGGTCCATGCATGGCAGAGAAGAGTTTCAAAAAACCACAAGCGCGCTTATTGTTTCATTTAATTATAGCAGCACGGCTGAACCTGACAAAGTCGTGGAAGACAGATATAATACCTTCCTTTGAAGGCTGGAAAGCTAAAGTCCAGCAATTTTTCATTCTAGATAAAGGAGTACACCAAACAAGATTACTACTGGCAGAAGTGTATACAGAAAACTGGAAGCCATGGATTACTTACTTAAAAGAAAATATGGATGCAGATTTCTCTCCAATTGATTATTAATTGAAAAGATTGATATTGATAAAATATTACTTTCTAAGATAACAACATTTTGTGAATAGAAGTCATTCTATGGATTATAACTATTACTGAAATTATTGTACCAATGTGTTCAGGGCATATATTCGGTTAGGAGTGCCTATATTGTAAGCCTTTTCCTTTTGATAATTTGTATGTTTGTTGTTTGACATGTGTTTATTGTATTTTAATCAATAAAATAAATGACTTTGAGGGAAAAAAAGGAGTAATAACAATAGATCATCTAAATGATTTGGATATTGTAGCTATTAAGCAACATTGTCAAATCACTCTGAAACCATCTCATCCAAATCTCTCTTTCACAAAGCTAGTGGGAATCCTTCGTAGGATGTTTATTCTGCCCTTTCTCTCGGGAGCCTCTCTCATTTTTTTTCCAGTCAGCCAGCTCATCTGTTTCTCTGTTTCTCTGACTGTAGATGAGTCCTATTTTTCCTGAATGAGGATCAATGATATTTTTTTCGCATAGATGTTTCCACATGTGCTATCCTTAAACTCCTGCTGACCGAGAATGTTCTTGCAAGAACTTATCTGGTGATAAGTCTTAAAGACGTGTGAGGAGGAGAGGTGTTTAGAATCAGATTAATCTATTAAAACTATACAAAATTGAATTTGAATTGTACGTGTATTTATTCAGTTGGATTCCGTGTTTCCCTTCCACTTATCTATTACCTCCTCTGCAAAATAACTTTTGCTGATGGAGGTAGTTTTCACATGGCAAATTCATACCTGTGTACCACCGGTTTTTTTAAAAACCTGGGTCTGTTTTATCCCAGGGTGTCCATTCGCATGGCTGCCCATTTTCTGAAGGAATCCAGTGAAGATTGGGAGGAAATACTCCAGCTTGTTTCGCACGAGCCCGGGACTTCTGTATTTACATTGCAAGCATATCTGAGCATGCCCAGAGTCTTGCATTCTGATGGGCTGTTGTTTTTGAGTGGCAGCTGCAAGCTTATCTGAGCATGCCCAGTGTCCCATGTTCTGATTGGCTGTTGTTTTTGAGTGGCAGCTTGAATTAACATCAGGTGGGGAGATCAGTCGTCTGGGCGGGAAAAATAAACTTGTCCAGTTCCTGATAGGTGTCTGCACTGTAGCAGTCTCTAGCAAGCTCACCCCAGGGGTTTTTTTAAAAAAAAATCACTACTATGGTGGTTTCTTAATACCCTGGGATGAGGGAAATATCACGGTGCAAACCCGCTTTATGACCAGGAATAGTGCAGAACTGTTATGCTGAACGGGGCATTTCACTTGCTCAACACAGGATATTTTGACCTTGCAGAAATGGCCAGAGAGTGGCTTTATCTGGTAGACAAAAGTCTTTCTTTGCTTTATGGACATCTTTTTTTTTTGTTAGCGAAAGGAAGTCACAGGATCTAATCCAACAATTATTTATTGAGTATTTTAGGGATTCACAAAAAGGAAGTCATATTTAGGTTTCCATATAACCCATCTATTAAGCTGCCTACAGGCAGAATAGACAGCAAACCTTGGGAATACTTTGGCACCGTTTATACTCATCTGTAACATCTTACAATATATTCAGACACTGAAAATGCACAGTCCACTTACCAAGTGGCAAGGTGCCCCATATGAATGCAACTACTTTGTGAGCCAGACATGCAAAATGTTCTGCCAAGCAGAAAGCAGACTTTCCCCACACCTCTCCTTTTCCAGTACAGATGAATGCTAAAAGTCCTCTCTCTATTTAACAGGATGTTATCATCCAAGTGGATAGATGCACACTGTAGTAAATTCTACTTAGCAACCAGTCTTCTGTATTCATTCTGAAACGGCCTTTGTTAAAATGTGACGATGAATGTTTGTCTCTCTCCCCACCGACCCCCACTTGAATGGACTTTACTTGAACATGAATGCAGATCACAAAACGGCAACTCTATATACCCACTGAATACAACAAACAGACTTTGACATTTGTGACCCAACATTGGCTAAAGTGGATTAGATATTGTGTGTTGTCTGCTAAGCTCTCACAAAAGAGACAGCTACATCCCCTGCGAAATGATTAGATGATTGCTCAAGGGGAAATTCTCTCATCCCGTGATATACAGCCTCTCTTTTCTATTGACAAAGAATTCCTCTCTCTTCTCTACACTTCTATGGCACAGGGCCATAAATGATAGTTTTATGGCTCCCATAAATATTATTGTGTATTAGGATTTCAGCTTCTGCTTTATTTTTCCGTTTTGCAACAGGAAAGGGAGAGGAAGCGAACCCAGAATACTGGTTAGAAAATGCAGCAAAGATCAATATGCCCAAAAGCTTGCAAGCTTGCATAAAAATTAATTTCCCCAATTCCGTAATTCTAATCCTACAGCATTATTTAATGGGTATCTCATGCTATTTGACAGAATTGCTTTCTATATTTTGTAATCCTTCTTGCATCATAGTGAAAAAAGCTATAAATGAAGTAAGTAAAGATCAGTTTGGAAACTTACTCCCAATAAGACTTTGCAACATTATAAAACTTTTGAATCAATGAAAAAAATATTGTTTTATTGTTGTCTATATAGCATTATCAGTTAATGTTGTGGCATTTTTTAAAAAGCATCTATTTTTTTTAATAACTATCCTAATTTAATTAGAAGGAGCCACAATCCAAGTTCTGGGTATGAAGGGCTTGTGAAAACCAAGGAGGATATTTCAAAAAGAAGATATGATTGGCCTTATATAGATCTTAATGGACTGCCTTATTCTCTACTTTCTCCAAAATACAGCTCTCACTCTGACTAACTGTTCCACCCTCTACATTCTCTGTCCACAATTTTAAAAAGGCAGATTGGGGCTTCTTAGAACATATCTTTTTCCCTTAAAACCTCCATCTAGTTCTAAATAGCCATCTGTGAGGGGGGGAGCTAGTACAGCGCAGAAGCAGTGCAGCGCAACAATAATGGGAGAATGTAAACAATTTTTCCAAAACATTTTGTTACTGTTTGTAAAATTATAAAATTATTTTGGTTACTTATAAGTAAATTGCTACTCCAGTGGGAGAATTAATTTTTGAAGTCATTATTGTAGCCTGGTTGGTACAAGTTTTCTTCATTTTCACTCGCACAACAATAAAAGACAGGAGTTTTTCTTCCAGTTTTTAAAAGTTGCAGTTTGGATGTGTAATCCATGCTTACCCATGCAAATTGTATTCAAAGCCAAAATTCATACCCTTCCACCAGCGGTGGGATTCAGCAGGTTCGCACCACTTCGGCAGAACCAGTGGTTAAAATGGTGCTTGTAAACAACCAGTTGTTAAATGATTTGAATCACACCACCGGGACCGGTTGTTAAATGATTTGAATCACACCACCGGAATCGGTTGTTAAATGATTTGAATCACACCACTGCCTTCCACCAGCTTGAAAGGGCACAACAGAGACTCTCTGTTAATGTTGTCACCTAGGCTGGTTGATCCAGGGATACTGCAACACTTCTGGTTTTTATAGGGGCTTATATCATTTTTGTATTAATGCTACCCACCAATCATATCTACATCTTATTTACTTACTGACTTATTGACTTACTGACTTACTTACTATTAATAGGCTGTCCATCCCAACAGTGGACTCAGGGCAGCTTATGATGAAAATTCACCATGCATTTCACAATCAATCCCCAAACATATAATATTTGTTCAATGCTGCCAGAATTGATTCTAATTAAGAGGGAGGGATTATATACAGGGAAAGATACAAAGAAGGGAGAAGAGAAAGGAAAATAAAAGAAAAAGGGAACAGGAAAGGAGGAGAAGAAGAAAGAGGGGAAAAGAAAAGGCAAAAGGAGTGAAGGGAGGCCAGCTCTCTTGGAATGTTGTTACTGTCCTCAACCATAGACTTGGTCAAATAGCTCCACCTTGCAGGTCCTACAAGACTGTGATAGGTCATGCAGGGCCCTGGTCTTATTGGACAGAGCATTCCAGTAGGCCAGCGCCAGAGTCGAAAAAGCTCTAGCACTGGTGGAGGACTGCTGGATATCTTTTGGGCGAGGGATCACCAATAAGTTGTTCTCCATAGAGCAAAGCACTCTCCTAGGGGTGTATTTGGAGAAGCAAGGGTCCCAACCATTCAGAGATTTAAAGGTTAACACCAAAACCTTGAATCTGATTTGACACCCCACACCATTTATATAAAGTGATTTGCCGAAGCTGAAAGCCAGGAAGGTCCTGCAGCCTGCCAGCTGAGTTTATCTTGGCTGATGGTTCTTTTCTTCTTCCTGCAAAGTCGTTGGCATATGGGTGGGGAAGATATGCCAGCCTGGGGGGCTTCAGTATTTAATTTGGCAAGTGCAGGACAGTCCTCAACTTTTTACTGTTAGTTAAACAATTTTGTAATTTGAATTTTTTCGGAGGTAAGTTGCTTTAGGTCTCTTCAGGGAGAAAAGCAACCCAACGATGCTTCAACAAACAAAAGGAATTCACTTGAGTCGCACAGTTCAAACAAGTGAAGGGCTCAGATGCAGAAGCCATCCCTATTTGCATCAAAAAAATTCTCTCAGTCAACCAGTTTCATAAGTCTCAGATTATCCTCACTGTACAGATGCGGAGGAGTCTCTAGATGCTCTGACAGCTGCACAAGCTCCAGGTGGAGCACCAGATCTGGTTCAAGGTACTTGTACTTATGTACAAAGCCCTGAATGATCTGGGGCTAACATACCGTAGGGACCATCTCTCCTGGTAGGTTCCCCAAAGAGCATTACAATCTGGGAGTTACAACTTACTGGTGGTCCCTGGTCCCAGAGAAGTTTGGTTAGCCTCAACCAGGGACAGGATTTTCTTAGCCCCAGCTCCAGCCTGATGGAACACTCTGTCCAGTAAGACCAGGGCCCTATGGGAGCTTATGCAGTTCTGCAGGACCTGCAAGGAAGAGGCGTTCCACCAAGCTTATGGTTGTGGCAACCATGGTACCATCCAACCTCCCTCTTCTTCCTCCCTCTCCGCCTCCTCTCCCTTTCCCCCTTTTCTGCCCTCTACTTTTTTCCCTTTATTCTCCCCACTTATTGGGACATTGATGGATGCTAGCTACACCCCCATAGCATTGTGACATCTGGTTCTCGGATTTGTTGTAAAGATTGAATTCTGGGAATGTTTTAAACATTTTCAGAGGGTTTATTTATACCTATTTGAATTAGGTTGTAAGACGCCCCAAGTCTGAAAGGGGAGGGGCGGCTTACTACGTCTGATAAATTAAATTTAATTAGATGCACTTCCCATATGTTATGGCAAAATGCACAGATCTCCCTTGCAGGACGAAGGCATTTGTATAATAAAGGCATACAAATTTATCACCACGGGGTAACTCTCAGCACAGTATGAAACACTGCAAAATAAGGGAGGAAAAATAGAAAATAATAGATATTTAACAGACAGTCCTCTTGGAATATAGTACTTGTTATAAATGCTCTCACACTGATCCTTATTTCTCTAATTAAATAAAAGCTCTAATTCAATAAACCTCTGCAGCAGTTTGCTGTTTCCCCAGACAGGAATACGTCCCCACGCTGAAGACGTCCATTGTTCAAAGTTCATTTCAATTCAGTCTGCCTGCTCTTCTAACCCACCCCCCTCACTACACTTTGACACTTTGACAATAATACATATCTAGCCATCTGATGTAATCCGCACAGCATGAAAGAACTGTTCCTGTTCGGTGCTGACACTCGGAAGAAATACTGCAGACACCAGAGCAGGCGAGCGACCGGAGTTCACCCGCTTCTGACAGAAAGATGACTGAGGCACGGAGGCCGCATATGTACAACCATTGTCAGCTGCAGGTTAGAGAGTTCACCCCACAAACCTTCCTCAGAAACCAGTTTGAGGCCCTACGACTGTGTAGACTTGAAGGAGCCATTGAGATGACATGCTTCAAAGCACAGCTGGGCAGCATGGAGTGAATAGGCAAATGGAAGTCAGACAGTGCAATCTGCTCCCACTTAACCTAATCTGAGGGACAAGCAAATACATGTCAATGTCCCCTGATAAATGGTAAGCTATGCGCGTGCGCGCACACACACACACACATGCACATGCACACACACTGATGGCACATTCAGCATAGTGAAGGCTCCATGGTCTACTGGGCTACACAGTTGTATTTTAAGCCTTTTCTCCAGCCTCAAGAGCCTTTATCCAACTTAAGTGGCTCCTGTGTTGGAGGAAGATGGCTGGACGTTTCCTCCAACAGACAACAGCTGTTCAATGACTCTGAGAGATGCCATCCCCACAAGAACCTTTCTACATCTGAAGAACTATGGCTCCTCCTCACTGAACATTGTCACTAGAATGCAAGGCTTGACTTTCAAGGGCCATATCGACAGCTGCACTCCATCGAGTTTTCTCAGCAGAACTTTTGACCCCACGATGAAGCCAGACTCTGTAGGGCAGAGTGGTCTCCTGACCCTCCCATTCCGCTCCCAGACTTCTAGCCCTGATGCTGAAAAAGGAAGAAAATTGGACATTGTTCAGTATACAGCCACAACTCTCAGTCATAGGATGGAAGGTCAGGGCAGGATTGTGTTAGGAACAAGGAGTCACAGGGTTTCTTTTTATGACTAAAGACAGCTTTGTATCACAAGAGGACCAGAGAGACATGTTCATAAAATGACGTGCAGTGTCCAGAATACTAAGAATTACTGTCAGTTGTACTTCAATAAGCCATCCTTTAATACTTATTTTGATCACAGGCATATGGTGCTTAAGCTGTGGGTCAGGACCCAAAAGTGAATGACAATTTTGTTGCAGGTCACAAATCCAAGTGGGAGAAGGAGAAACAGTGTGAGCTAGAAGAGGAGGCACGGGGATGCTTTATGGCAAACTTGGGATTGCCTCTAGTGTAACGTATGAAATGGCCCTTGAAATACAGCCACTAGCTTCTTGGAGAGTCAGCGTAGTGTAATAGTTAAGACTCTAACCTGGAGAACCGTGTTTGATTCCCCACTCCTCCACATGATTGGCAGACTCTAATCTGGTGAACCAGGTTTCTTGCTATGCTTCTCCCCCTGGTAGGTGACCTTGGGCCAGTCACAGTTCTCTCAGAATTCTCTCAGTCCCACCTGCCTCACAAGGTGTCTGTTGTGAGGAGAGGAAGGGAAGGAGTTTGTAAACTGCTTTGAGACTCTCTACAGTTGAGAAAAGCAGGGTATATTTCTAAAATCTTTTTCTATTGCTACTTTTTCTTCCGCTTGCTCAAAAATTCTATATTTACAAATACTATAAGCAAAAGTAAAATATTATCTTGTTCATGGTTGACTGATGTGAGGTTGGGGAGGAAGAATATTGGGGAGGAAGAAAGTGGTGTGGAGAGACTGTACTTTGAAACACTTGCAAAGTCTGATTGGTTTCTGCAAATTGGTGATTTAAGAAGAAGGTTTGATTTAAGGAAGTTCCTATGCTAAATCAAAGGTCTCTAACAATACATCCCAAAACAGCTTTGTTACCTTTATACCAAAGGTCCTCCTTCTTTCTCTTTTCACTTGGAACAATGACGGAATTCTAGGTGAATAAAAGGAGAGTAGAATCCTTTTATTTTTGAGGTGCCCCCGTAATTGCTGTGCCCATTTCAGATCAACATAAGGTAGATTTAAAAGAAACTGAAGACGCTGCTTAGCTCTCCACTTAGGGGTCCAGTTAAAATACTTGCAAAGTTTGTTTAGAAGTGGGACTCACTTTTGAAAATGCGTGAACCACTGTTTTAGCCCAGGTTCTCCAAAGAAATTTCATTATGGGGAATGCTCAATTAGATGCTTCAGCAATTACTCAGAAGTGTAGGAAATGTTGTGCAAAATAATTTTGCCCTGTATGTCTGCAAAATCTTTGTCATTAACTATCAATTGTAATTCCAGGGGGGGGGGGGTTGCTATGAGGACTGAGAAGGTCTTGGTACTTTAAATGTCTCCTACAAATCCCTTCTTCACTGAGGATATAAGAATATACCATACAGCATTCTATAGCTTTTGTGCTCTTACTGTGTGTTAATCAAGACATCTGGATTCCAGAAACAGAATAAAAATAAAGGTTCATAAATTGATCCGCTTGGCCAAACTGCTTCATTATAGTAATGCTTAGCACGTTCACATTCAAAGCATTTCACATACATCTTTACAACAGCCTTCTCAGGTGGGTCACTTCCATTATTCCTGAATTGCAAACAGGAGGAGATGGAGGCCAAGAAACAGCACAGCTGCCTTAATGCCATCTAGTGAGTTCATGAGTGAAGTGAGATTCGAACAAGGGGCTTCTTGAGCTGCAAGTCAGTTTCTTAACCTTTATGCTGCACCAGCTGTTAGGTAGTCTCTAGAAGTGATAAATGCTATTACAGAGTGTGACACTTTTAAAAAATCTATCAGAATATGATATAAATGCAACAGAAATTAGCAGGAGCAATGTAAGTCAATCACTTCTCCTTTCTATCCTAAGGGAAGGGACCTCAAATGCTAATTCTGTGATGGATTGCCGAATACGCTGCAAAGATCTAAATAAATAAAAGTGACTTTCCCAAGTCAAGCCGCTGACTGTGCAACAATTCTCGCATTCATGCTGATCCAAAGCAATTGCAGTAGTACAGCAAGACAGAGGTTACATTATACAAAGAGCCTTTCAGCTCAGTGTTCTGGGTGGAAATAAAACAAACAGCAAACAAACCAGAACTGGCAAAGACCTTTTTAGCACCCTCCAAATAAATGTGTAAGCCTTCAGACTTTTAAACGTTTGAACCCCAAAGGATGGGCTCGGCCTGGCCAAATATTCTGCGCATTTTAACGCATCACTAGTTTCAATAAGAGAGATGTAACCATGACTGTCACTCTTCTGCAGAGATTTTGAAGTGCTTAATGTTGGCTGGAATGTTGCCCCATTTGCCTCCTTTAAATACTTTAGATACTGCCATAAAGATACATGCAAGAAAAGCTGCATATAAAGAGGGGGGAGGGAGGACAAGATACTGAGGTCACAGGAGCAGGGCTGGAGTGAGGGGGAACTGCGTCCGGGACCCGCATGCACCCTGCGCCCCTGCTACGTCCCCGCCTGCTCCACCCTGCCCCAGAACACCTCTGCCATGCCCCTGCATTGGCGCATGCTATGCCACTGCACAGGAGAGGGTTGTATACTGTCCTCATTCTATTTGGGTAAACATTTTTTACAACAGTCTTAGAGCAATCCTGAGCAGGTCAAAAGTCATGGGTAGCAGAGATGTGAGGTTTGTATCCTGCTTTCACACTAACAAGATGGGGCTGATTTTGGAATGTCATGAAAATATCATAGCTAAATAGCCCTTGAATACATAAGAGAAGAAGAAGAGTTTGGATTTATATCCCCCCTTTCTCTCCTGCAGGAGACTCAAAGGGGCTTACAATCTCCTTGCCCTTGCCCCCTCACAACAAACACCCTGTGAGGTAGGTGGGGCTGAGAGAGCTCCGAGAAGCTGTGACTAGCCCAAGGTCACCCAGCTGGTGTGTGTGGGAGTGTACAGGCTAATCTGAATTCCCCAGATAAGCCTCCACAGCTCAGGCGGCAGAGCGGAGAATCAAACCCGATTCCTCCAGATTAGATACATGAGCTCTTAACCTCCTATGCCACTGCTGCTCCCTTACTGCTCTGTGCTCTGTGTTAGTTCTTCTGATAACCTTTGCTCCCTTACAAAAATGAGAATCCAGATAACATCTTTCAGGCTGTTGCATTCTTTTTTCTTCTTACGTGTCATCCTGTTTTGCTTTGCCTTTTTAATTACTGGCTGGTTTTTATTGATTGCATAGCAGCATTTTTCTTTGTTGGTATGATATTTTTAAATGGTAATCTAAAATATCGAATGAATTCAACTGACCAGTGAACTAAAAGCTTGATTCCTAAGACTAGTAACTGATGCGCCTGCAGTCCTTATCTAGTTTTACAACTCTAAGGCCAATTCAAACACTGTCGAGAAATGGGAAAACCAGAAGCAGAAATCAGCTCTCAGCCACAGGAGATGACCCCACACGTATACAAACACATGAATGACTTACCACATCTCTGAAAAGGCAATTTGAGAGTCACTCCTAAATCCTGGGGATCAAATGTTTAAGGGATTAGTCTATTCTGCCTTTCGGTAAAAGTTATTACACGGATTGAACATATTTAATTTATTATACTAGCTTGGCATTCTAGCTTCTTATGAACTTCAGCAGTTTGATCTGGCAGAGGGTCAAAGTGATATTTCATAATCTTGTGGTTTTCTTTCTTCTGGAGTCTCTTTTAAAGCACAGAATTAGGTTTGTTTGGTCTGAATCTCAACCAGGTGGTTCATTATGTAGTGTTCACAGAGCAACCATACTCCTGATTTATGCTCACTGGGCAAGGATAGAGTTGTGAATCAATTCTGCTACACTGAGAGAATTCATGCCAGAAGTTAAGTCACTCTTGTATGGGAATGGCCCCACCACGATCCAGGCAGTATTGTGATGTGGAAGGGAAAGGGAAGGAGAACAAATTTATTCATGTCCAGTGCTCAGTCTTTGAGGCCCATCAAATACATCAAACTGCCTTATTAATAAATCAGACCATTGGCTCATCGAGATCAGTATTGTCTGCTCAGACTGGAAGCTGCTGTCCAAGGTCTCAGGTAGAGGCTTTCCTCATCAATTACTACCTGAGCCTTTTAGTTGGACATGCTGGGGATTGAACCTGGGACCTTCTGCCAAGCAAATGCCCTTCCACTGAGTCACAGCCCCTCCCAATTTCAATCCTCGATCACAGCTCAATTCTACACCAGAACAAGGGTGACCAAAACTAAAAATGTTTCCACTGGAATCAAGAGGAGGAGAAAGAAAGAAAGAAAGAAAGAAAGAAAGAAAGAAAGAAAGAAAGAAAGAAAGAGTCAATTTCCACACTCCACTTTAATAAGGTTCAAAACAGTTTACAATCCTTACAAAAAACCATGAAATATTCGGTTAAGCTGAAAAAAGCCGATACCTTAGCTTCTGAGATGTGATGACATTGGACTCACTATACCAGGCTGTTTCCCTTCCCATGGTGGTTCTTACCCAGATGTAAAAGTACTACATATTCTAAGTTTAGATGAAAACTTCGTAGCTTATACTATGTTAAGCTCCTTCACTGTACAAAGGCTAGAAAATAGGCCCTTTTAATGAGAATACTTGGGTTCATATTCATAAATAAAAGAATGTATACTGTCATGTGTAATGAATGCAAGTAGCTTTGCAATCTCACTAACCAACCCATAACATTAGCCTACAAATAATAGGTATAGTGCTGTAGAGGCTAAGACTGGTGGACTCTAACCTGGAGAACTGGGTTTGATGCCCCATTCCTCCACATAAATGGAGAACTCTAATATGATGAACGAGGTTTGTTTCCTCACTCCTCTACATGAAGGCTGCTGGGTGACCTTGGGCTACTCACAGTTCTCTCAGAACTCTATCTACCTCACAATGTGTCTGTTATGAGGAGGGGAAGGTGACTGTAAGCTGTTTTGAGACTCCTTACAGGAGAGAAAAGTGGGGTATAAAAACCAACATTTCTTCTTCACAGTTTCCTGTGTGGAAAAAATATGTCTGTGGGGAAAAAAATCATACATAAAGTGGTTCCTGGAAGAACCAAATTCAGTACTTACTTTGAGACAAGGCTTTGACCTCTATTTTCAACCTTACCTCAGAAATATTTTCCATCTCATACATTAGCTGCTATAGTTGGCATCTCATTTCCCCCTCCATCACTATTTCCTCTTTCCCATTCTGAAAAGTCCCCATAGCTTCTCCCTTTTTCTTGCTTTCTTCTCTGCTTCTAGGGTTGCCACTCTAGGTGAGGTATTGAGATCTCCGGGAATCACAACAAATCTCCCAAATACAGAGACCAGTCCCCTCTGATTGCCAGCTCCGGGTTGAGACATTTCTGGAGATCTGACTTGGGAAGGTGAGGTTTGGAAGGGAAGTGACCACAACAGGGTAAAATGCCATAGAGTCTACCCTCCAAAGCAGCCATTTTCTCCAGGGAAACTGATCTCTGCCATTTGGAGATCAGCTGTAATTCCAGGTGAGCTTGGGCCACCACTTGGAGCCACTGGTTGCTGCCAGTCCTAGGGTTTCCAGCCTCCAGTTAGGAGCTGGAGATCTCCCAGAATTACAACTGAACTGAACATGATAAAGATCTGCCTTCTTGGATAAAATGACTGCTTTGGAGGAAGAACTCTATGGCATTATATTTAGTTGAGGCTTCTTCCCTCTCCAAACCCTGCCCTCCTCAGACTCCACCACAAAATCTCCAGATTTTCCAACCGGGAGCTGACAACCTTAGCTCAGGCCAGACTTTAATAAGCCATTCCTTAAAGGCCGAAATAGGCCTGGAAAAAGGCTCTCCTCTCTCCCTCCTGCTCTTTAACTCAAAAAAACCCAGCCTGAATAACTGTGGTTGCCTAGCAACAGCTACTGAGGGAAAGTATTGCTTAAAGCTACAGGCATTTCTTTTATCATGTTCAGGTTACTGTTTTTTTTATAAACCTAGGTGCTATCGTTGTTTTAAACTTACACATTTTTCTGTAAACAGAGGGACCTTCCAGCTTTGTAGAAATTACTGTCTTGTCCATTCAAAACTCCAGTCACTGGATTTTAGAAACCTCAGATTTGCTATTAGTATATAGATTTTTTTTCTTCGCTGCATATGCATGTTGGTTGATAAAGAATCAATTAAATCATGCCCTGATGGTGGCCAGAGCACATTTCTTAGAATCTTAGAGGAGATTGCAGGGAGTAATGGAGGACAACAGGGTGGTCAAATGTAACCTCTATATGCAATGTAATTTCCACATGTAAAGTCTGCACACTTCAGAATGTTTCTTGCTTAGAGTTCATAAGCGAGGCAACTGTGACTTTTCTGTGATGTTTGCTGGTTTCTCAAAAACATTGGGTTTGGCACTATGGAATGGTTAATCTGGGATGCCAGAAACACCTTGGGCCAGCCCTGGATAGGTCAATACATGAAGCAAATGTGGACTTCCAGGTCACGATACCAAAATGTTTGTGAACTATTGTGCATGGGGTAGAAAGTGTTGACAGAGATAATTTTTTTCTATTTCTCACAATACTAAAATCAGGGGACATGCATTGAAAATGCTGGGGGGAAGAATTAGGACTAATAAAAGGAAACATTTCTTCATGCAACGTGTGATTGGTGTTTGGAATATGCTGCCACAGGAGGTGGTGATGGCCACTAACCTGGATAGCTTTAAAAAGGGCTTGGACAGATTTATGGAGGAGAAGTCGATCTATGGCTACCAATCTTGAACCTCCTTGATCTGAGATTGCAAATGCCTTAGCAGATCAGGTGCTCGGGAGCAGCAGCAGCAGCAGCAGCAGCAGCAGCAGCAGCAGGCCATTGCTTTCACATCCTGCATGTGAGCTCCCAAAGGCACCTGGTGGGCCACTGCAAGTAGCAGAGTGCTGGACTAGATGGACTCTGGTCTGATCCCACAGGCTGTTTCTTATGTTCTTATTGCCCTGCCTCAAATATGACTACTGATTATTCTTCATCCCTCTTCCTGTTCTGAGCATTTCAAGGTGTAAAAACACATTAGCAATCGTAACCATAGTGTATCTTGCCACCACCCGGCAGTATGTGGTAACTGTGAAGTGGGAGGCGTGCTTTCTTTACTCAAAAGGTTGTGCCACTTTTTCACAAACAGTGAAAATATTTTGTTTTTATTAAGGGGGATTCATTGGTCCCAGTCTATCAAATCTGAGTCAGTTCTCACTATGAATCAGGAAAGGCCTTGCCTGCCTCCTATACTCTGAAGGGATAAAGTCACCAACACATTGCTTTCTCTAAAATCTGAATCGGCAAAATTCTATACCATGGCTGAAGATTCCAAGCACCCTTTTGAATCACATTCATGAATTAGGGCTTTTCACACTCTGTCTTGGACCATACGCTTATGAATATTCAGCTATTGTAGCACATCAGTTTGATTTTGTGAGCAGGTAGATCAATATGAAATAACTCTCCGCTGTGACCTGGAAAGTCTTCTCAAAATGAGTTGAATCAAGACAAGACTCTATCAAGACTTATATAAAACCCGCCACCCTCCCTGGGATTTCTAGACAATAAAAGCACAAACTCTTTTGCCGACTGTTCAAAAGTTGTATAAAATCGATGCCAGAATTCAAGGCCAAAGCGCTAGAAACCCCGGTGTATTCTGTGTGCTGGGAGTGTGCGTGACTTTAAAAAAGAACTCTGACTGAAGGGATGGGCTGAAGAAACTTGATGTTTTATTTTCAGGAAAGAACCTCTCTAAAGGCTGGCTGGCTTCTAAGTGTATATATTTTTACAGCATAAGAAAATAATCCTACAGTCGGTTGTCAGACCCTGAGGCTATCAGACACAGGAACAAATGAGACAAGAGCAATTAAGTTCTTTGAGTCTGTCAGAGCGAATTCGATTAGGGCTGACGAGTTGACATGAATCTTTGTCTTTCATTCTCCTTACTCAGGCTGCATTACAAAACATAAACCTGGAAGGTAATATAGCAGCCAGTAGGGCTCACGATATAGAAGAATGTGCTCGCCCTCCATTGCATATGATAACTCATGCTGGATAAACTGATCCTGTACATATGTCTGAATGTCAGGCTGCAATTCTCCATCTTTTGCCAAGGGTTGCCCAGAGAAAGGTTTGCCATCGTTTTGATTTGCGCACGGCTCAGCCCTAATTCCATAACCAAATAGGGATAAGTTTTGCCACTGCTTTCGAGTCTGCAAGGCGAAGGCCATTGTCTGGCTTTTTCGCTTTACATCACACTGTTTATGTTACTTCACTGGTATGGAAAAGTTTAAGGCAGATGTATGCTTTAGCCTAATCCGGAGCTTCTCAGAGCCGTTTATGTGGAAGCCAAAGATAAGTATGCTTAACATAGCAAAGTGGCGGCGGCCTCTGAAAGAAAGCTTCCTGAAAAGATAGCATTGCAATACAAAAAAGGAACAGGGGAAGCCACAGAGCTGAAGGACTGCCCCACCATTACGAATCCACACAGCCGTTACATTTCACAAACCAATTCTTATTGAATGTGCTCTCTCTTGTGTCCCTTTTGCGCAGCAAATGTATAACCTGTCGCAGTTGGGATAAAGGAACCCATTTCCCTGTTTTGGCATTCACGTGCATCCGTGCAGACAGTGATTGGAGCCCATGGAAACAATCCGAGTTCTGTTGCGCCTTCGCATGGAGATGCTTCTCTCTCTATTTATTTACTTTCCATGGATGCATAGCTGTGCAGAAATGCACAAATGACCCCTAACAGCCTTGCTGATGTTTCACTATATGACCATCTGCACCTGCATAGCTACGCAGAAGTAAGTCACATTTTTTTAAAAAAGGAAAAGTGAGGAAAATAAAGCGTCTCCTGCCTGGTCATTCACTCGCAGGCAGTTGCAACCAAGGATTTTTGAAAAGTCTCACTAGTTTAGCCATTTTTAAAAACTCAGTTGGGGGGAAATAACATGGGGCAGACGTGTTTTGGGGGCGGGATGTGTGTGAAATTCCCTCCAAAAATGGTTTTTTAAAGCATCCTACAACCGTGCTTTTTGGCCCGTGGAACTTAGAGCATAGTTGGCCACATTCTGTTCCCCTGTCATTGTTCTGGTTTTCCTATGGGTGTCTGGCAAAGGGAGCTTTGATTCTCCAACACTTAGGAAGAGTTTGGATTTATACCCCACTTTTCTCAACCATGAGCATCTCCAAGTGGCACTTTTCTCAACCATGAGGTGTCTCCAAATGCCTTCCCTTCCTCTCCTGTCAAAAGATGTTTGGTGAGGTAGGTGGGGCTGTGAGAGTTCAGAGAGAACTGTGACTGGCCCAAGGTTACCCAACAGGGTTCCTGTGGACATGGGTGTCACTTGTATATTGTTTGTAAACAGTATCTCTCTAACAGATCTGGCTGGACCCATGGATCACTGCGTGTAACAGACTTCTCTCTGTGATACACCTCTCAAGATGCCAGCAACAGATGCAGGTAAAGCAAAGCAAAGCTTTTATTGGCATAAATAGAACAACAACAAAACACAGCAAACAATAAGGTTTTAAAAAGCAGAAAAGATAACCTCAAATAAATACACAATGGCCCTTTCCCCACTTACCGTTTGCTGTGCGCTACTCTCCCCAAATAGCGCAGGGTCCAGCGGCGCTCCCCATGAGTTCGGGCAGCGACATCGCAGCCGCCCCGACTCTGCCACTCTCGTGTCTCTTCAGCACGCATCATTTCTGGCGCTGAAGAAACGGCACCTTCTGTGCGGGGCAGTGGGGAACATGACCCCGCGGCAGAAATCACTCATGCTGAGAGTAGCGCACCGCAAACAGTAAGTGGGGAAAGGGCCATTGTTACTGACTCTGAATTATTTCCATAACAACGCTTGCAAAAGCTTCACAAAAAACAGAATCAGAGTTATTCAGCAAGAGAAATAATCTAATCAAATCTGTTAACTCAGATTGGAAGAGAGGATGTAAACTGACATATTTAGATCTAATTTGGGCAAATCTAGTGCAATGTAATAGCTGGTGAGCCAATGTTTCAACTATGTTGGTATTACAGCTACATAACCTTTTAGTTTTTTCTAGGTTATTAAATCTGCCATTTAGTAGGGCAGATGGCATGACATTGAATCTAGCAATTGTGAAAGCTCTCCTTGAGCAGGGGTTAGTTAGAAAATATAAGTAATGGGCCATGCGACCCTGCTCAAATGGAATTAAAAATTGTGTAGGAGAGTAAGTTTGTTTAGCTGCTAGATATAATTCTGCAAATTCCCAATCTAAGAGCCGGCCTTTGAGTAGTTTGTATGCTTCTGAACAGGAAAGAGAGTAGAGTGATTCAAGAGACAATCCTAGATACAATTTTATTTTCAATCAGAGAAAACCAGGGGTTAACCTGTGCGTCTGGAAGTATTAAGGAAACAAGGGAATGATCACATGGAAGATAATGAAGATGAGGCCAACATCTAAACACAGATGCAGGTGAAATGTTAGGAACAAGATCTACCAGACCACAGCCACACAGCCTGGAAAACCCACAACAACCAGTTGAATCTGGCCATTTAAGCCTTCGACAATACATTAAAAAGTGGTTGTTTTTTCCAACCCCAGATTTCTATTGCATATAATAGACAGGGAGTAGTCTTGCTACCAAAGGGTTTGAGAGGACTGGATCCCTTCGTACAGTAGAATTCCATCATGCCTGCAACGGTCTTTAGGGCAGTAGCTTTTATAGTTGCCAAATGGACACTCCAGGTTAAGGTTTCACTAAAGGTTAATCCTAAGTGCCTGAATGAGCTGCATTGCTTAATGTGGGCACCATGTGTGCTCCAGGAGAATCTTGTTGGTTTTCTCTTGAAAACCATAACTTCTGTTTTGGTGTAATTTATGGTTAGCGCTTGTTCCATAAAGTTCGTACCAAGATTGTGAAGCAGCCTTTTAAAGCCAGCTTTTGTCAGGGAGGTTAGTAACACATCATAGAGCAGAACAGAGATTCTTTCTGCTGGCTCGTAGAGGTGGATACAAATTCTGGACTATCCAACCTCTGCACAATATCATCTATACACAGGTTTCATTTATATACACAATTTGTTTAAATGCTTATTTCCAGATTTTTTTTCAAAGGTCCAGTGAAACATGTGGGCTTTTAAAAAAAATCAATCAGAACTGATGAAAACAACTGGATGGATCTTACAGATGGACCTTGAGCTTGTTTGGAGGTTCTAACAAGGTAGTGCAACTATCGTATACTCTTGACCAAAGGACAGTACAGTCCTTATATCTGGGATGGTCATCCTCTTCCACCAAGAACACAGTTTTGGGAGGGACCACGTGGATTAATGAGGGAGGTAGGGGACATCTGCTTAGCCAGCTAGATCAGTCAAATCAACCCCGGTGATCAATGGGGTCACAGATGTTGCTGCCAGATCACCCTCAGATCCATTTTATTTACCTTATGCTGGTCTGTGATCATATTAAAGATTGGGTTGACTTGCAATGGTCCGCACTGGGCAGATGTAATGGTAGTAGAGAAGTAAACTTGCTTTTCCACCATCCCTGCCACAAAGCAGGCTTTACAATGACTTGCCATGGATACTTAGTTGGATTCATCACAAGTCTTACACCACAAGTTTCAGGAAACATTCAAGCCACTATCCCTGACATTTGACTGGAGTACCCACCAACCAACATAGTTTTTTGGGGGAATGATATCTATAATCGTTTGTGTCGGTTACCTGAATTGCTTCACCATTCTGGAGAATGACTTCAATACATGTCACCAAGAAAATCACCCAGGACCGTGAGGAAAGAAACCAATTCCACCCCTTTCCAAGGGTGACCATCATCTTAACTTCTGCTGAGTTTGGGGGCCCTTATATGTCTAAACCCCATCAGATATTCACCTATCCATGGCAATAGTTGCACAAAACTCCCACAATTCTAAACTATTCTTACACTGCCCACACAAAAACCAAGAATCAGGACATGACCTATAGATAATTGCCCAATTAATCAACTAAATCTCATATGATTAATCAACTAGGATTCCTTTACTCAAGTGACAGTCCTAATCATTCTATTGCAGGGCACTGGATTGTTTCAAGAACAACATGAGATAAACAGCATAAATCATAGGCTTTCCTGGCCGGAATCAAGTGGTGGTTGTGGGTTTTCCAGGCTCTGTGGTTTGATCTGATAGTTTTAGCTGTTGAGGATGCCAGCCATAGATGCAGGTGAGACATTAGGGGCAAAAACTAACAGGCCTCGGCAACCCAGCCTGGAAAACCCATAACAGCCAGTGTAAATCTTACTTCATTAGGCAATATTTGTAAAAGAAAGATATATAAATGCAATACAATATTCCAATGTCCAAGCAGGACACAACTTTGTCAAAATGCTGCAGGTATTTCAGGACATTTGGTGTTTAGCAGGATGGGTCTATCCCAGCAAAAACACTTCTAGCTCACTCCACTCTCATATATGGACTAGAAGAAGAGTTTGGATTTATACCCCCCTTCTCTCCTGTAAGGAGACTCAAAGGGGCTTACAATCTCCTTTCCCTTCCCCCTCCCCCAAACACCCTGTGAGGTGAGTGGGGCTGAGAGAGCTCCGAAAAGTTGTGACTAGCCCAAGGTCATCCAGCTAACATGTGTTGGAGTGCACAGGCTAACCTGAATTCCCCAGATAAGCCTCCACAGCTTAAATGGCAGAGCGGGGAATCAAACCCGGTTCCCCAGATTAGAGTGCACCTGCTCTTAACCACTAGGCCACCACTGTTAGGAAATGTTACGAAAGGTATCGAAAATCATTCATAAGCCTGTGATGTGTTACATACACATTGTTTTTGTGAGGCTAGGGCATGGGGTTGGGTGTGACTCACACTTTCAAATAAAAGAAATAACTTGTATAAAGTAGAAAAACATAAACGTGGAGGATACATAGAGATTGCTAAGATCTGTCTCGGGTGTGTTGACTATATAACTGTCATAAAGTTAAATAAACATTGCTTAATTCATTTAGGTGATCTTAAATCTAATTTTTTCCCAGTTCATGTACTTATGTGCCTGCCTGTCTATTGCTGGAGAGAGAGATAATATATATTTAGAAAGGCTTTGGATCTGTGAAGTCTCCCTTGGCAACAGAAATGTCAAATGAGAACACCAGTGAACCAAGGGCTGGTTTTGGCTCATCTGGTTCACCCCGCCCTTCATGCTCCCTGCTCACTACACCCAACTCTTTCTCATCTCCACTACTAGCTGCCTCAGGCTGGGAAAAATGAGCAAAGCATCCTCTCATCTGAGTGCCCAGGAGGTAGCCTGGGATTAACATTTCAAGAAGCTTTATTAGCTTCTGCCTTGGGCAGAAAAGATGGCGGAAGGGAAAAGGAGCAAGCCCAATTCAGGAGAAGCACTACTGAAAAGCCAGGATCAGTTCACTGGTATAGTAGAAGAAGAGGAGTAGTTTAAATTTCTCTTCTTTCTCTTCTGTAAGGAGACTCAAATAAGATTACAATTTCCTTCCTCTCCCTAGAACAGATATTTCGTGAGGTAGGTGAGGTTGCGAGAGTGCCGAAGAACTGAGACTTGTCCAAGGTCATCCAGGAGGCTTCATGTGTAGGAACAGGAAAATAAATCCAGTTCACTAGATAAGAGTCCACCGCTCATGGGGAGAAGTGCGGAATCAAACCCCATTCTCCAGATTAGAGACCACTGCTCTTAACCACTATACCAAGAGGCATGCTTTTCTGACAGTTACATTGTGATGGTGCTGTGTGAACCATTGCTTTACACTATGCTTGGACTACAGGTGCTCTCACATTAATAGTACAACTGGCATATAGTCAAGAGCAGAAATGGAGGGCAATTCCCATTTAGGCAGCCTCTCTTCTGCACTAAGAAGAAATCTAAGAGCTCCCATAGCTGAGACTTGACTTCCAGCAGTAGGAGAAACAATGAACTTTTGTTAGCTTCCCCCCTCCTCACACACACTTAGGATTACCCCTGAATTCAGGGCTGCCCTACAGAACAAGTAACCTTTAGTTCTAGAGGTCAAGAGGAGGTAACTGATTGATGGAGTCATTCATAAGACACCAGTTGACAATCGCTGACTGTACAAGTCTTGGGCTGAAATAAAGCTTCCCTGTGTTGTCCCTCTCAGTGGCTTCAGCCGTGCGTAGCAAACATCAGCGTATGATGATGCAGAGCTAGGTTATCATGTCAGCTTGATTTTGCTTCATGTTTCTCCATCACTTGCAGATTTTCTTAGATTATAAGTAGAATCTTCTGTTTTTTGCTGTTAAAGGTGTGTCCTGTTGTTGGAAGTGAAGGACTTTGAGCTGTCTTGTAACCTCGGACTTCAGAGGAAGACTAGATTAGAGAGTCAGAAAGATAGAGGGGTCAAGGCAATGGCCATCTTTTTACTGCTCTGCCCTTTCGATTTGTATATTGCTCCTCTCAGGAAAACTTTCTTTCTTCCATCCTGCTTCTTCTCACACATACCTTTCTCCATCTTGCCACCATAGCCCTTTCCACACAGACACTTTAAAACATTTTGGAGCAGGAAATAAAACATTTCCTCAGAGTAGTTCTGCATTGCTTTCCCCCCAAAATGTGTTATTGGCATCCTCAAAATGTTTTCTATGCATCCTCTTTTCTAGCCATTCTTTTAACTGAAACGTTTTTCATTTGCCTGTGCTGTCCCTTTCTTTTGACATTCTTTTGTCAGCTCGCTCCATGCCTGCAGAAGCCCTTGCCCTGTTTTTGGAGCATTTCAGAACCTGTTTGAGATTTGGGGGGGGGGCTTAATCTTCACAACATCCACTGCAGAAGACTCAGGGAACTGCAGTGTGAGGCCATGAAGCATGAAGAACTGATTTGTCCACACACTGGGGAAAAAATGGTGGCCAAGAATAATTTCAAGGGGGTGAGTGCAGTGGTGGGATCCAAAAATTTTAGTAACAGGGTCCCATGGTGGTGGAATTCAAAGTGTGGCGTAGTGCCAATGGAGCTGGGCGGGGCACGACAGGGGCATGGCGGGGCATTCTGGGGTGGGGCATTCCAGGGCGGGACTGTGGTAAAGACGCAGCTGCTGCGCCAATCCTTGGGCGGGAACCGAATGCACGCAGGCACAGGCTGCCACGCATGCTGGTGCACCTCCTGCTAGACTGCTTCAAGTTCTGCGCGCCACTGCTGAGAGGAGGGGTGTAACTAAGGCAAAAATCACGTGGCAAAATCACCAATTAGTAACCCCCTCTCAGCACACACAAATAATTAGTAACCTGCTCTCAGGAACCTGTGAGAATCTGCTGGATCCCACCTCTGGGTGAGTGTGAACAAAAAGAAGAATTGAGAATATTTTACAGAAATATTTTTAGAAAGTGCCAGTGATGGCAGGAAGCAACAATGCAGCAATGAATGATAATTCTCATATTCATTCGGGATTATATTCTAATGTGGAAACATACAATCTTCTCAGCCACTGCACCTCAACAGACCATATTAACATCTTTTTCTGAGACAGAGTACAATATAAGGAAGACTGTCCCCTTGAGTGGCAACTGACTCATGACAACCCCAGAAGCACGTAGTTTTCAAGGTGAAAGATGATCAGAGGTGGTTGGCCATTGCCTTTCCCTATGCAGCAACTCCAGGTTTTTTTGGTGGTCTCTTGTCCAAGTACTAACAGTGGCTGACTCTGTTGAGCATTCTGGTTCTGACTGCTTGGGCTAAGCTGGGCTATTCAGGCTGTTAACGGTTAATTACTTATAATTAATATAATAATCTAGGCGTGTCATATATATGTTCATGCAGAACCTATTTTGCTCAGAATTAGCAGTTATAAACTGTGAAAATAAAACCGAAGGTTTTCTCAGTATGAATAAAACAATGCCCAGAATGGTATTGGTGAGGATATAAAACACACCAATTACCTGAGCTGTCTGATGTGGGATGTGTTAGAGTGCTTAATTTTTTTTTAAGTCCATTTGATCCAGTCGCTTCAAACATGACACCAGCAATTCTGTATTGTTTATACTCCACTTGCCTCTCAATTCAACTCCACCCAGACTTTCTGGGGAATGGAGATTAGTGAGTTTTTTACAACCCACTTGAGTCTAACAAATTTATCTCAAAAAGAATTCTGTGCGCTGGTAGATCGCCATTTACTCTTTTCCTTCCTGTTTGGGGCAAGATGCCCTCTTCCCTCAACAGCATCATTAAAATGGTTATGACATAAATACACAAAGAGTTTATTAAGTTCTGTCTGTGGTTTGGTGCCCCCCCCCTCCCGTCAAAAAGAGCTTCTATTTTGTCCTTTAAACTTGTCATTTGAAAAAGGCCCACTTTAAATAACAGGGCTCTCCTGAAGCAGTTTTGAAATAATGGGCCTATAAGCAGATCCCATTAATCAGATGCACAAACATTATAGAAGGGTCTTGTATTGGCTGTGGTACAGAGCAAGCACAGAATTTGGCATAAGGCAGATAGTTCAGCTTTCTGCAAACCTGCATGTTCCAGCCATTAGAATGACAGAGATACCTTTTTAAAGGGTTTGGGCAATACTAAACATGCTACTCATTGCTTTGGATAGGGATTACACAATTGTAACAAGGTTCTCACCTCCATTTCACCCCAGAAGACAGCTTGGGGTGGGTGGGTTAATATTTTCAGCACATTTGTGATGAAATAAATCAAGGCAATTGGCATTTGCCAGAGATGAAAAATGCAAAGTGCATTCAGGCCGTTTCTGCATGGCCAAAACAAAGTGGGATGTCCATGAGCCCGGTGCAGTTCTGGGCCATTTGCTCGCCTCCGTGCAGGTGGCCCCGGAGCTACCATGGGTTCCTGGTGCACCTTTGCATGGAGGTATGCCTTTTTTAAAATTCCCACCTCCCATCCCGTGTAGCCACTGGGGAGGGCAGCCACTGCTCCACAGCCATGCTGACATCTTGCGCTGCTGAGAGACATCCCTGCAACCCTGTGTGGCTACACAGCCACAAGGTGGGGACCTTTAAAACCCAGAAGCGCTGCTGAGTCCAGTGCTTCCCAGGGCAGCCATCTGCATGCGAGTGGCTGCAAAATTAACTTAAACAAAAGAATTGCAAATAGCGCGATTCTCAAATAACCAGTTTCAGGGGAGATGATGTGGAACAGCCTCGTGTTAGGGGCGGGAGCAGTGCCAAGTTCCCACCCACAACGCATTTGATCCCATTGTTATGCCAGGGTTATTGGCCTGGGTGGAAAGGGCCTCTGAGATTCAGAGTCCATTTCAAAATGCATTGCTTCTTCAGACCAGGACTGTTGGTTCAGTCATCAGCCAGCAATGGTCTTTAGAGCTGAGCAGCGTCAAAGAGGCTTGTGTTACTTGTATAGTTATGTGTCTCCTCCTTAAGAGTTACCCTTGAAACACACTGGGGGGAAAGGGCAGAAATATGTATTTGTTTAGTATTGTCAAAGGCTTTTTATATTTTTTCCCCTACACAGCAGTCTGCAAAACCTCCACAGGTCATGAGTACTAGTAGAAGAAAAATTAACTGTGCAGATAAGAGAAAATATGCCATTTTGCTTCATTTGATACACCATAACAGGTAAAAGAACCAAGTTCTCCTTGGTGCATAATAAGGTTTTTACCACACCGAACATAAAGAACTGTTTTGGTTTGTTTTTTCTCTCTGCATAGTGCAGGAAAATTAAGTGTTTCCTGCCACAATGGTTCTTTCTATTAAAAAAAAAACATTCTATGAGATGTCTTCAAAGCTAAGACACAGAGCCCCTTCTGCCTGGGCCAATAAACGCGGGCTAATAATGGTATAAAACTTATTTTGGGGGGAGCTTGGCATGGATCCTGCTCTGTGTTTCCCTCCCACCCAGGTTTTTCAAGAATTGCACTATCTGTGATTCTTTTGTTTTAACGTGGCTTGCAGCTGCTCCCAAACGAATGGTGGCCAGGAAGCACTTTCAGCGGCCAAGCTTTCCTCCGTTTTCAAAGGTTCTGCCTTGCTGCTGCATAGCCATACAGGGATGTTAGCATGACTGTAGGGGGTCCATGCCTATTTGCCCATGTAGCTATGCAGCAGAGGAGGTGAGTTTTTTTTTAAATGTGCCTCTGTGCAAAGGCGCAAAGGCAATCCCCATTGCTTCCATGGGCTCCATCCACTGCCTGCATGGAGAGATGTGAATGCTCCAATGGCAACGCAGGTTGTTTCATCCTGTACAACCCACTGTACTTTGCCTCTGTGGAAGGGGCCAGAGACTTGAAATCTGTTCATATTGCCGATTCTCATGTCGAGTCTCCATAGCTCAGAAGATAGCTCACAGAAAACAAAACAAAGGAAAAAGGACATGCTTGCTTAATTGACAGGCAATAGTGAGTTTATTAGTGTACATTAATGATGGAAATGATGGGCAGCCATGAGGACAGATGAGTCCCTGGGAAACGTCAGCAAATGGTGGACAGCACAGAAAATCACTGAAGTGGCAGAAAATGATGGGCGGCGAGTGGCAAAGAAGACAAAAGTGAGAGTTTCAAAATCCGGCCGGAGAAATGAAATGTTTCCTGCTCCCTGCACAGCAAGCTGGATTTTGTTTTCTTTTAGTTGCCATTAGGTCACAGCTGACCTGCAGGGCTTTCAAGGCAAAAAAACCATTCAGAGGCAGTTTGCCATTGCCTGCCTCTGCACAGCGATGCTAGCATACCTTGGTGGTCTCTCATCCAAGTACTAATCAGGGCTGACCCTATTTAGCTTTTTTAAATCTGACAAGATCAGGCTAGCCTAAATTATCCAGGTCAGGGTAAGTACCCATAGGTAGATCGCTGTATATGTTTTGGTACTTGGTGCTGGGGAAAGGAACATGCAGTGGGTGGGTGCTCACTGTGTAGTTGGGGCCTTGATAATCCTTGATAGATTTAGTTATAGGACATGACAGATGACAGGTAGGAGCATGAAATGAGTTCTTGAACTGCCGTCAAGACCTCCGTATTAGTCTGAGCCTGCAGCAGTAATCCCCCTGGAATCTGGTGTTAAGTACAAGAGTTTGACTTCAAGTTTTCAAGCCCCTTTCTGTCATACAAGTGGGTTTCTGAGCCGCACATGCTGAAACAGGAATGATATACAAGTGGCCCATCTGCTGATGCAGCCATTCTTCTATTGACTAAATCTCCAGAATCAGTGAATATCACTTCCAAGTAAATTTCTGCCCAGAACATGGAAATTTGGCAATGGGAGTTTCTTTTGTTATTCCAGGTTGAGAACAAATTGTCCCTAAAAAGACACACATACACTTGAAGCATGCATTTACCAAGGCAGTTGAACGTTGATCTTTTTCAATGTGTTTGCTTCTGAACTCCTCTAACTTATGGCTGTTTCCAGACCAATCATTTCATCTGGAGTCACCATAATTAATTGTGACAGAATTTATGTGGTATCACCACAAAAAGATTATAGGCAGCGTTTTCCATGTTGTCCTCCGATTTTTTTTTCACACATGGGTTATGGGGATATTTTGGGCTTTGAGTGGACTGGCAATACTGTACCCTTTCCCGCCAAAAGATACAAGTGAGGTCAGTAGTGGTGTGATGGAAAAGCATGCTTTCGCAGTAGAAAATAGTTCCAAATGGTGAGTTGGGGGAAAGAGTGGGAGGGGGGAGGCTGTTGCCAGGCACTAGGACCCAACTGAAGCATTGTAGAACAAAGAAAGTCCAGGATGAATTCAGTGGATGAATTCAAATTTGTACTTGGATTTTTTGGTGAGCAAGGGTACAATTTGCATTAGCAAAGCAATATTGATACATGGAGCCAGAGAAACGCATGGATTAATTACTTGATTAGAAACACCCTGTCATTTCCTCATTGTACTGACATTTTAAAAATATCCTGCAAAATCATCATTTATTTGTTAACAGCCTGGGATTTCAAAGAAAGAACTAAAGTCAACTGTAAGAATTCTCAAAGGTTTCCCCACTGGCGTCTGACAAATGGAGTTTTGATTCTCAAGTACTTAAGAAGAGTTAGGATTTATACCCTACTTTTCTAAACTATAAGGAGACTAATTCCTTCCCTTCCTCTCCCCACAGCAGAAACCTTGTGAGGGAGGTGGGACTGAGAGTGTTCTGAGAGAACTACATTCTCAGATTCAAGTGTAGTCACCCGCGAAGGGTCAGCTGAAGAATCTAGATCAGGACGCTGAGATAGTTTATCCGGGGTGGAGAGAGCCAGGAGCGGGAGCGTGGGGGTCCGTGATCCTGGCAACTCTCTCGCGTGCTAGTCTCTTGGCACCTTTTATTAGAGTTCTCATGGGGGCGTGCAAAGGGGTGGATCGATAGGAGAGCAGGAGAGTGAGGTGGAGGAGCAGGAGAGATCACTGGGCGCGTGATGATTCCATCTGGCTGCTACATGCATGGAGAGGTGTCCAGTTGGCCTGGGGCTCCAATCCTCACCTTGGGAGCGAAGGCTCTATTGTCCCTTTGTCTAGGGACAATTCCGGGTGGTTGTTGTGAGCCAGGCAGTCTAAGTGAATCTGTGACTCACTAGGGTGGGAGGAAGATGGAGAGAGCTGGAAAGCACCCAGAAGGTCGTAGAAGGGCCGGTGTGCCAGCGCTATTCTTACGGTTGCCCTGGGCTCAGCAGCTCATCCCAAGGAGCTACAAGGTCACCCAGAAGGATTTATGTGTGGAAGTGGGGAAATAATTCCAGTTCGTCAGATAAGAGTCTGCACTCATGTGGAGGAGTAGCAAATCAAAAGCGGTTCTTCAGATTAGAGTCCAATGCTCATGGCCACTACACCACGCTGGCTGACTGACCTCGCATGACATGCTCAATGAGAAAACAAGAACAGTTTCAAGGTAATTAAAAATGTAAGTTAAAACAACCCTCAAACATTAATGTGGAGCTGTATCAGCTTAAATCTTAACAGTAGAATAATGCGTACTCTGAAATTCTTCATTCTGTGAGACAATTTGGAACACCTTTTTTAACCAGTTTATGTGAGATTATGAATGCTAGTTGAACTAATGTCAATTTAAGATTCCCTCCTGGTTTATATGTTTCCTACAGTGGAAGCTGTCATGCCAGCAGCTGAAAATACTGTGACTCTAAGGCCCTTTCCGCACGGGCACTGAGTGGGGGTGCTTCGGCATAAATCATGCCAATGCACCCCCCCCCGGACTGTTCACACAGATGATCCCGGTAGGGGCGTAGGGGAAGGCGCAGCCTTCACACAGGCTGGACCTTCCCCAGCTGGCTTACCTGCTCCTGCTGGCTCCCGTCGCATTGTGGAGGCCAGGGGACATGCCCCCCTGGCCAGAGCGATGGCGCTGGAGACGGAGGCCAGGGGGACGTGTCTCCTGGCCTCCACAATGCGCTCGTGCGGAAGGAGCCTAATACTGTGTTTCAAGATTTGCCATTGACGATTACTTGATGATGCTGATTTGTTGTGGTGGCTGTTGTGACTCTGCAATGTTGTTTTGTAAATATTCCTTGAATGACCAGTTGCTTTTATTAATGGGCAGTGTTTATTCTACAGTTGAGCTTTGTTCCAATCCACAGAACAAATTGAACAGAATATAAAACTTGTACTTAAAAGGAATGTATTTACTTTTCCTGCAGTAACAAACACCCCCCCCCCCACAAAAGCCGATTGCGTTGAAAGAAACCATTAAAATGTTTCAAATTTAACAATCTGCCAGGAACCACTAAATGCCTACAGCTAAAGTACTGGCTGATTAGCTCAAGTAAACATTCAGTTCCACTCTCATTAGCCATACTGTGGTTTTTTTTAATTTTAATCTTTATTTGAAAGTAACAAAGTTTTAAAATACAGAGTCAAATAATAATACTAATATTATTATCAAATAATAATACTAATAAGTGTACCAATTCTTAATAGAGAAAAAAGAGAAAAGGGGGAAAAAAGAAAAGGAAAAATAAAGAAAAGGAAAAAAGATAAGAAGAAATGAGAGTAAAAATGAAGTTATAATAGAAAAGTTTTCAGTGAAAAAAAACCTTGTCCAAAATTCTTCATTGCATAAAACTTCCAGCTATACTATGAAAAACAGTCTAATTTTATACTATATCTTTTATACTAGTTCATCTTTAAAGTACATTAAATCTTTATCTAAATCACAATTATCTTGATTGATTAATTATATTGTACAAGGTTTCCAAGTCTTTTCAAATTAATCTATTTGACCTTGCAGTATAGAAGTTAATCTGTTCAGTTCCATTGTTTCTAGGATCTTCTGTTCCCATTCTTCCAATGTTGGTATGGTTTTTTTTCCAATTCCATTCTAATTCTTTTCTTGCTACTGTTATCAAATAAATAGTTCCTTTTTTATTTTATCATATTTCAAAACTTTCTTATCATCTGCCAGACCCAACAAAAAGAATTCTGGTTTCATTTTAATTTTTATGAAATTTTTTCCATGAATGATTTTATTTCTTTCCAATATTCTTGAATTTTTGGGCAATTTTACCACACGTGTACAAATGTTTCTGGTTTTTTACTACATTTCCAGCAATAATCCTTTACATTTTCCTTAGTAAAGTTAGTTTTTCCTGGTGATCCCATGCACATGTTGTTGTTGTTTTTCCTTTCTAAAAATATCTTTGAAGCTACGATGTCGTAGCTTTAACAATATTGCATTTTAAAAAAGAAAAAGTTCAGAAAAAGTGCCAGAAAAAAAAACTTTACTAAGGAACTTTATACACTGACATGACGCACAGATCTGGAAGCAGAGAAAACTTCATGGGAACATTCTGCAGCACAGAGCCTCCTGAAGAGGGCAGTTAAAATGGTGGTCATGAGCTGCTCAGTAGAAACTGAAAGTAAGAGCTGGGGGGTAGGGGAGGCAGAAAAAGAACCACTTTCTCTATCAACATTTTATTTGTCTGTGCTACATGGACAAAAAAAACCAAAATGGTTCTTTTTAAAACATACACAAGACGTTTTATTTCTCTTGTGCAGAAAAGACAACAGTCTAATGTATGTGTGCTGGCTGGGGAGACACTTGCCTCTGTGATCGCGGCGTGAACCTTGTAAATGCATTCCTCGTGGACTTCTCACTTTCTTCAATCCAACTCACTTTCTCCACAGCCAGGACTTCCACTATTACCAGATCAACGTTTTTAATGACCCTTTGAACAAACAGAAGGCCTAGTGGCAGAGGAAGTGAACTGCAGTGCAGTCAGACTCGGAGTGAAGTGTGTGATCACAGGATCTGAGCCTCTTTCCCACATTCAGTCTACATGCTATAAACATATTTAAAAGGCACTCAAGGAGAGACTCTGAGAAGAATGAGGCCTTTGTAATTTGGCTCTCATCCAAAGACAGCAAATACACAAAAAGACTGTCTTTCATCATTCCTGATCTCAAATACAAGTGCATTTTGACTGCTTGGTAGCCACAACTGTATTTCAACACAAAAACAGAGTTTTAATCTAGTCTGGCACACAATATATCTGAAGCTATATTTTTGGCAACATCGCTTGCCAAGTATAACATGAACAGAGCAGCAATGTTGTGTGGTCTACTATTGTTGGCACCCCTAATGGTCCAATAGTGCTGGAAGATCCTAAGTTCCTTCAGTAGTCACTGAAATCAACAAGTGGAGGGAATTACACTGCTGCGATCCTGTGGTCCAAGTGATGAGAATTCAGTGCTATATAGTGAAGAGGCGGTTCCATTTTGAATTTTTCACATATGGCAATATGAAGAGAAATTCAAAATGGCAAAGACTGACATACTTAGAAAGAGGAATGGTTCACATACGTGCTCTAGCAAACCTGTGGAGTCAGGCTGTGGTATCTGTAAATTGCATATAAAATGAAAAAGACCAATAAACCCAACAGGGAATAAAGATGCTGTGAAGTTTCTAATACACTAATTAATATTATTCACACTATGGTGTTGTGAAACTAATCATCTCATAGGCAGCCATGTAAACAATATAAGCTACATTAGAGACGTGAAATAGCAAATGCAGCATAGATAAATTAAGTTCTGAGTCCATTCATGTCAAACAATATCATACTCAGTAAAGTATAGTGCCTAAGTAAAAGGATTGGAGGAAGAGATTGCCATTCACCCATGAATAATTCTCGTTTCATGGGGTCTTTAACCCCTTCATCAGCTTTCTTGTAAATCTTAATGCTGCCCTTATTATTTCTGGAGAATTTATTACCTTTTCAATGCATATAAAACTCCAGCAGCCTAAGCTGCACTTGGGCAATTCTGTAGCACTAAATGAAGTGGGTAAAGACCTCGTGAGAATTGTTCATGGGTGACTGGCAATCTTGTTCTCCAGTCCTTCAAACTTGGGTTATACTTTACTGAGTGTGCTACTGTTTGGCACAGATGGACTCAGAACTTAGCATACCCTGTAATTTTGAATTCCATGTCTCTAGCAATTGAGAATAGTGCCAGCATATTTCTTTGTGGCTGCACATGTGATTATTGTCTTTGCAACACTCATAGTGTGAGGGTAAGCAATTAGTTCATCCAACTTTCCTGTTGGGTTCATTGTGTGTTTTTATTTTATGGTTTGTGCTTGACACTTGAACCTGCATATTGTTACTTGGTTTTGGCATCTGTGAACTGGCCATTACAGATCAAAGTCCTCAGAGAGGCACTGAGCATCATCTCACAGGCAGTTCACTGAGGGCCATTAAATGTTGTAAAATCAACATGAAACAATGTGGATGCACATGAATCCCTTTTCCAGTGGGGTGTATTGATTAAGATCAGCAGACTGCATTCTGCAGAACTGGGTTTGTCTTCCTCACTCCTCTACAAGAAGCCTGCTGGGTGACCTTGGGTTAGTCACAGTTTTCTCAGAACCCTCTCAGCCCCACCTACCTCACAAGGTGTCTGCTATTGGGAGGGAAAGGAAAGGTCATTGTTAAAAAAGATTGTGTATGCTGTGGGTAGGGAAAGGAAGGGTGAGTGCTTCAAGTCTTCTTTAAAAAGTTACAGGGGGGTATAAAAATCCTATCCCAGTCCCTGCAGGAGGAGAAACAATGGGACCTACATCTAGTAAGTGAGTGGGCTGAGTGAGGTTAATATGGAGGGGCCCAAAATTAATGTCTCTAGGCTACTGACTTCCACATGAGGTAAAATTATCAACAGACAAATTACATTTCAGTGAGCAATTTTTACAGAAAGAGAGAAAGAAATGTAGTGCAGATGTTAGGAGTGATAACCTAAACAGAGTAAGGTTCGAATCTCCACTGAGCCATGAATCTCAATGGACAGAGTTGGCAAAGAACTGATGAGGAGACCAGAAGTGGCGCCTACAAAGATGTCATAGAGACCTCTAGGTCTTACCACCTACAGCGGCTTGATCTTCTCAACCAAGCTGAGACATAAAAGCAAGATGGTCCTATCTTACTCGCCTATTCAAAACATTGCTAAGTTATTGTTTGGCTTTTATGATACTAAGGGATGTATACATGACAGAACTTTCTTTATACTCTTATCACATCTATAAACCACCTTAAGGCAGCTCACAAAATGAAAAAAGACAACCCAATACAATTATAAAAACAACATAAAATGACTGAAATGTTAAGGTTATACCAGTTTAACTAATGTGGCTTTCTCCTGGCTGCTGTAGTTTGGTAAGACTGCTGAAAATTCTCTCTTATCCCTCCTCAAAAAACTGTGTCCAGAATTCCTTGGGAAGAAGAAATGGTCATTAAATTATTATTTAATGGCATCTGGTTCCGAAATATAAAATTTATGAGCACACTTCAGCAAAATGGGAAAAGAAGAGGTGAGGAAAGGGCAGGGGTCTGTTCTCCTATCTATCCACCTCTCCTGCTTCAGCAATACTCCTAGAACTGGGTGAACTTATAATAAGTTAACACTCTTCAAGACTTTGGACTTTTGCCACTGATCTGGCTATTAATAGAGCACCTTGAGATTTTCTCAGGATGCACTAGGAAATAAATAATCGTCCACCTTTGAACTTATGTACTAGTCTCTCAACACGTTTGCTCACTTGTTTATATTTGTCCCCGGGTTGTTTTTCATGACAGTCTAGAGGAAAAGTCAATGCCTGACAGAGAAAACTCTGAAAGATAGGCCAGATGTTCTCAGACATTATTTTGTCTGACTACATCTGCTTACTCTTGTTTACCTTCGATATTCCCATCTCCTAGTAGGGCTCTCAGCAACTGACTTCCAAAAACAATAAAGGTCCACCCACACAAATACAATTGTAAATATTTTCCCCCATTAAATCAAAGTAGTGGCACAAAAACAAAGGCAAGCACCTGTAAAATAGAAGACAGAGTCTAACTGGATCTGAAAAGCCGAGGATGATATAATTGCCATGTTTATTTGGATAAAGGGAGGTCCTTAAACATGAAAGAGAAATCTTTATTCATGTTAGCCAGATGGGAGGATTAGTGGTAGTCATGAGTAGACCAACTAGCAAAATTGATATTAATTAGTACCGATGTCTTAAAAGCCAGTAAATTTCAAACTCTACACTGACACCAGATTCTTTCTCACATGCACATTTCCCTTCCATTTCCCTCCAAGAAACCCAGAACAGCATAAATGGTTCTCTCCTTCATTTCCCACGCACAACAACTTTGTGACGTAGATAAGACTGAGAGACAATGACTAGCTCAAGATCATTCAAGCATCTTCCAAGGGGAACCCAAGTCTCTGGCTGCAGATATGTGGAATGCTCTGTCAAGCGAGACCCAGTCTCTGCAAGACTTTGGTCCATTCCACATGGGCCAATAAACATGGGTTAAGGACAGTAAAAAAACATTTGGGGGGGACTTCACATGGATCCCGCCCCTAAAGCGAGTCTGTCCCGTGTTATTTTCCCCAAACTGGGTTTTTTAAGAATCACATTATCTGAACGTCTTTTTAAATGCCCTGGGTTGGTGTGCCGACATGCGTGCTTAACAGTCTGCAGGCAGGAGGAGGCCTGACCTGCAATTTCTCTGCTTTAAAAAAAATTTCCAGCTTACATCTACATAGCCACGCAGGCTTAAATGGTCGCATAATGATATCGCGAGACATCAGCATGGCTATGGGGGTTCATTTGGTGTAATGCCTGCATATAGTATTGCATTTCAGTGGGATGTGTAAATTGAAAAAACCAGGCGTAGTTCTTGTGACAACCTACATTTTTTCACACACATTGGGCTTTTCAAATCAATGCTCAAGTGGATGCCACCAAACGCGAAAACAGGAAAGTTGGTTATTTTATCCCGACTGCAACATTTGCTGTGCGGAAAGGTCCTCAGACCCTTTCTGCACAAACCTTTTAAGAAATGTTGAGGCAAGAAATAAAATATTTCCTCCATGGAGTTTTGCCTTGTTTTTATCCAAAATGTTTTTTTTACCAGCCTCGAAACATTTTAAATTAACTCCTCTTCAAATGATTCGCTGGCTGAAATTTTTTTTAAATGTTTTCAGTTGCTGTGCGATATATTGACAATGTTTCCCACACTTCTCAGCTTCCCTGAACTTCCTCCTCAGTGCCATTTTCTGAACTCATCCATTTCTCTCTCACGTGTTTATCTGCAGCATTAAGAAAGGGAGGAGGGGGGAAGGGCGGCTGGCTGACTGGCTGTTGTGGGTTTTCTGGGCTGTGTGGCCTGGAAAACCCATAACAGCCAGTTGATTCCAGCTGTGAAAGTCTTCAAAAATACAAACAAACCCTAGTCCAACACCCTAACCACTACACCTACTGGTGTACCTGTTGAAAATGGTGCCCGGAGCAAAAACTGAAATTGTGCCCCCCCCCCCCCAAATTGTGCCCTCTCCCTAATTTGCACCCCTGGCAGGAAAGTAGTGAGGGGGCAGGCAGCGAGGGGGCAGGTGGTGAGCAAGCAGACAGTGGGTGAATGGAGGCTGTTGGATGGGGCACGGGGGGAAGGGGAAGCTGAATGTGCTACTCACTTGACAGTCACGAGTGATGCTTGTGGTGTCAGCCCTTTGTCCCACTCCCCTAGGTACACCAGTGACTACATCACACTGGCTCTCCTTGCATTGATTCTGCCAGCGGCACTCCACGTTTCTTTTCTAGGTGATAGGTGTCAATCTTCAAAGGCCTTCCAGATACATGGATTCTCGATAGTTCTACTCATCCCTGCCAGCATGATGCTGGCAGGGGATGATGGGAACTGTAGTCCATAACATCTGGAGGGCCGTGAGTTTGACACCTGTGCTCTAAAGGTTTCACCTCAGTCCTGCCAAATGACACCACCTCAAACACGCTTGGTTCTGTTTCTGTTCCCAGCAGGTCAATGCTTTTCAAGTATAAAAGCCGTACATCATGTCATGAGTTTTCTCTCCACTGTCTTATTCTTTTAAAAAGAGAGGGGGGAGACATGAAGCTGGCATTTTGGCAGCTCATCACTTTAGACAAGCAGGGAAGTGTTGGAAAACAAGGATATTTATCACAGTACAGTAAGAACCTCATACTTAATCCATCTTACAGAGGAGAAATCTCTCACAATCTAGCCATGGATCAGCCCCTGCTCAGCCTGTCCACCCTGATTTATAACCAACTTCACCTTGCAAAAATAAATGCCTGCAATTGCCGAGCTTGTGAACGACCCCAAAAATGATAACCTCAGGCTCTCTGGCACAGATTTCCAGCTAGAGTAACACACTCCCAAAGTACAATGACAGGAATTAAGTGAGTAAGTAACAGGGCCTTTATTTCCCAGGAGATACACACTGGAATATCAGGGGAAGTACAATGACGTTCTTCTTGCTCTATTTAGAACCGTTGGGAGTCCCACCCTCATCTGCATTGTTTAAAGTGTCATTATTCTGTTCATGTAAAATCACAGTAAACTCTAATTGGTACAGATGGGTTATCGTTTTCTACTTTTTTTAAAAAAATCCCCATTTGGAATCTGAGAGAATAAGGGTTCTTTATGTGCTTCAGTTTAGTTTCTTAGAGGATTGAGAGAAAAAAAAGATATCTGTAGGATTTTTTTTTCTTTTTTAAACAGTGATTTACCTTGGCCATTGTCTACATCTGAGTAATTGGTGTTATGTTTTTTCCCCTTTCCTTTTAATCTCATTTATATCTTTTTTAAAAAAAAGTACAAAGTATTCCTCAGACCATCCAGGGCCTTAAATTAAGTTACTCATCCTATATCCGCTGAATCATGGCTCCTTCCCACCCTGTGAAAGTAACATGAAAAGCCCTGGCCGTGTGGGAGGAGCCTACACTGTAGCTCCTCCTCATGCTATTGCCACTTTCCCGCACCTCAGATACTGGCTACCACATAGGCTCCTGTCATATGATCCAGGGCTTCTGAAGTTACCATAGCAACACAGAATGGTGACACTTGGCACTGATCTTCTGCTGCAAATGCCACATTATAAGGTGCATTTTAGTCAGGTTCTAATGTCCTGCATCATAAGTCCTGATGTTTCCACCTCTTGCACTCTCACTGCTCCTTACCTGCCAGCAATTCCATCAAAACTAGGATAAGCAGATCAAATGTTTTTGACAGGATCAGTTTGTCTGTGCCTTCCAAGGTACTCTGTGTCCTGGAATCTGCTTGCTTGTGGCTAGAGTTGTAATCTGTTTCTTTTTTTTCCTAAAAAAAAGACTTATTTTATTGATTTTATAGAGAATTGGGAGGTTACAAAATACTTAGCATAATGAACAAGAAAAAGACAAGGAATTAGTGTGATAATCCTACTCAGTGTAAAATACAGTCTATAAAGCTAACATTCAATGGAAAAAGCCCCCAAGTGATTTAATATCAATTAATTGGAGACCTTGTTAATAAATACGAAAAGTTGAAAAGGTAGGAGAGAGTCTATAGAAAACAATGACTTCGGGGATGGGGCGGTATAAAAGCTCAATAAATAATAATAATAATAATAATAATAATAATAATAATAATAATAATAATAATAATAATAATAATAATAATAATAATAATAATAATAAAATTCCAAGAACTTTTTAAAAAAAGGGTATCGAGACCTAAACAAAGTCACAATACATAATGACTATTGATTCATTATCATCTCTACACTCTTAATTTCTTTGTGAACATAAGAAATAATATTTTAAAAACCCATCTTTTTATTATTTTGAAGAACTGTTTACTGTTTGTTTAGATATTTATTCCCTGCTTTTCTTTCCAATGATGATTCAAACCATCTTACATTATTCTCCCTTCTTCCCTTTTATCTTTAAGACAACCATCTATGCCTGTGCGGGGGGCACAAACACCAGCACCAGGAGGCTGCGCAACTCCATGTCACCAAGGCACAAATGCTGCCACTGTGCTCCCTATTACTTATGCCACAAAAGGGATGGGAAAAGTCCATTGTCTGCATAGGGGCCTTTCAGTATGGTCAGTGAGTTTTTTCTATTACTTTGCTGGCTGCACCTCCACAAACCTGTTTGGAGGTGGCGGGGCTGCACCGTGCCTGGCCACCACCCACTTATGACCGCCCCCCCTCCAGGAATGGGCTGTCTGCCACCTGCCTAAATGTTGGAGTCACACTTAAAAAGAAAACTGAACATGCTATTTAACAAAAGAAAGCAAAAGCAGCACATAGGTATCAGGGGTGGAGCAAGGGAGAGCTGTGCCCGGGGCATGCGCACACTCTGTGCCCCTGCCTTAGTGCCCCCCACCCCAGAATGCCCCCACCATACCCAATCCACGGCCCGGCCATGCCCCCACCGTGGCTATACCCAGAGCTTTGGGTTCTCCCCCCCCGCCCTATTGGGGCTACGCCACAGTTTGGTATACATGCTGAGGAATTACTAACTTGGACCATGATAATCTCTGCTGCTTTTTAGGAAAATGGTTTGTAGCAGAGCTCTTGTAAAGAGTTTTCGGCAGAATTATTGCAATTTTCGGTTCTTTAGGGGTGCTCTGGGGTTTTATCCTTGCTGCAGATGCTGTTTAAATTCCAGACCATGTTCTCCGTGGTGGTTTTTATTCAAAACCACTTTGAGCGCGATGAAAACATGATTCACAACTATGAAATGTAACTAAATCAGAAGGATGTAACAAAATGCAGACAGGTGATCTCACTAAAGTCTGCTGTCCACGTTTTTCCCCCCTAGCATGAAACGTGGTCCCTGGAGGACAGAAGACACTAACAGGGCGCAAACTAAAAATAGGTTGCAACACCAGCCTTCAAAACTGTGTTGCGTGAACTTCATGTATAAGCTCCTTCAATGCAGCTGTGCTGCGGTTGTTTATGTTTCAAATTTTCTAAACCACACAGAATTCCCTGTTTGAGTTGGAACTTGCATTCTTTGATCCAGAATCCAGTCATCATTCCAGACAACACACAATACCTGAGACATGAAGCCAGTTCTCTGTGCAGGGATTAAGCCTGTGGGTAATTTCAAACACAACAGCCAACAAACCCATTAAGGCAGATGATCGATGCATTTCCACAGCATTTCTTTGATCAATGCACAAGTGCTCCATCAGGTTGTTACAAGTGAAGAATGATTTGAAAGTCACGGAAGTTAGATCCTTACTGTTTCCAGTTAGAATCTACCCAACACAAACAGGAACAAGATTCTTATTGACA